>NC_060119.1:605969238-606601321 GCF_021461395.2 Schistocerca americana | reverse complement strand
TTTCATAGATCCACACAGAATTATTGTGTATTAAGAGGTCTGTTTAAAAAAATTCTAGAATTCTGTCAACAAAATTTTTCTACACTTACCTTTTACAGACTGTGCATGGTCTCCTTCAAAATACTTTCCTCCACAATTGATACACTGCTCCCAACGCCACTTCCACTTCCAGAAGCAGTCTTGGTATGTCTTTTGCTGGATTATGCGAACCGCAGTCTGCGAATTTTCATTTTACCTGGTCTGTCATTGCAAATATTGGTCCTTTAAATGGTGTTTCCAACTTTGGAAATAAAGAAGAGTCCATAGGGGCTAGCTCTGAAGAGTATGGAGATTGAAGCAGCACAGTGATTTCATTTTTTGTGCAACAGTCACACACCAACAGGGATGAATGTGCAGGTAATTATCGTAATGCTTAAGTCCTGAAGTGTCTTGCCAAATTTCAGGCCATTTCCTTCTCATATTTTCTCGCAGGCGTTGCAACATGTCTCGATAGTACTATCAATTAACAGTCTGTCCCTGTAGCAAGAATTCATGATGAACTAATCCCTCAAAGTCTCAACATCAAAAATGTAGACCCCCGTCTCATCACCAGCTATGACTCTCTTAAGGAACATCTCATTCTTATTTGCACGATACAAAAGCTCTTCAAAGACTGTGAGGCAAAGGTCTTTCCAGTCTTGACTCATGAGCCACGGGACGAACGTTGGTGGCGACACGACGCATTTCAAATTGCTATGTCAGGATTTTATGACCTAATCCAACTGAAATACTACATTTGTCTGCAATCTCTCGGACAGTCAGTCTTTGATTAGCATGAACAACTTTGTTGATGTTCCTGACGAGCACCATTGATAGACGTCGAAGGGCATCCTGAAACCATGTGAACCACTCAGAACACCAAGTACGGTTTAAGCATTCATCACCATAGGCTTCCTGCATCATTTGGTGTGTGTCTGTAAACGTTTCCTTGAGTTTCATGCAAAATTTAATGCAGATGTGTTGCTCCTCTAACTCTGCCAACTCAAAGTTCGCAAACTGTGTGACGCAACGTTCTACTCAATATAGCACTGAACAATAACTAACAGACATGTAATGATGAAACTTCCAGAAGTTACAGTGTGCAGGGATGGCAACTGCATTTCGATTCCAACACACCATTGGTGCTTAATTACAAAGTTCCAGAATTTTTTTAACAGACCTCGTATGCAATGGATCCACACTGACTGACACTTTCAATATGAAACAAACTGTGCATTGACTGTCATTTTAAATATTTTGCTATCAGGAAAAGAATATACTTCTTGGAGAAAAGTTTTAATTAAATATACACGATGAATAAAATATGATAAATAATATGAGGCTCAGGCTTGGTAATTAGTAAATTGCTAACAAGTAAAAATCTTGTTTTCACTGCTGTAAATATTATTCAAACATAATTTATTGATAATAACAGTGCAGCTACGTAGGCAATTATATCGTGTCTCTCTCTCTGCAATAACACTTATTTATTCAGCAATCAGTATTACGCTTTTAAACAAACCACACCCGTTTCTGAGCTAGCTGTGTCACTGACAACACAAGTAAATTGTTACAACTCAACCTATTATTTAAAACCTAATTTACTGATAATAATAATGCAGCTACGTAGGTGATTATATCGTGTCTCCTTCTGCAACAATATTTATTAGGAATTGACTATTACAGCTTTAGACAAACCACATGTTTTTGAGCTAGACACATCATTGACAAGGTAAGTAAATTGTTACAACCCAACCAAGTATCTTTACTCAGCATTATTTGCTTAAGTAGCAACATTGATGATTGTTAGTATACATTTTAAGACACTATTATGATTATGCAAAATATATGCAACATCACGACTTAGAAATATTTTTATCCACAATTCCTAAAATATCAAACAGATACCTTGTACACAAGAGAGAGAGAGAGAGAGAGAGAGAGAGAGAGACGATATAATGGCCTGCCATACTCTCAGTATGGTTGGCATTTGTGTGTGAGCATGTTTGTTGCTCCTTCACACTGAAACAAATGGAAGGAATTGAGAGAAATTTTGAATGGCGTTAGCTTACACTCTGAATTAATACACAGGCTACTTTTAAAAGTGTGTAACACAAGAAATTTATTAATTTGAAGAATACAACACAAAAAAATGGAACAATAATTACTCTTAGAACAAGCTATTTACTCTTCAGACCTTTGAACTGAATAGTATTTGTGGGAATGCTTTCATTGTTTAATATGTCCTATATAATATGATTAAACATACTGAATACAATGCTTATACAACTCTAAAAGTGTTTAATCCATACAAGCCTGTTGTATTTTAGTCACTTAGCAACAGGCATATATTTACAGCTACTGAGACACTTGAAGACTTTATTTATTTATTTATTTATTATTTGTCCCGTAGATCAAATCAGTACAATGGCTAGTACAACTGATATGGGATAAGTCAATACAAATATACAGTTTACAGGAGTCTAAAATAGTAAACAAGAACACAGAAGAAAGATTATTTAACATTACCTACAAAATTATGTTACTTAAAGTTACAGCTTTACAGAGAATTGTTACATGATGTGATAAAATTGACTTAACAACATTCAGCTTTGATACATTATCATGCACTAAGACAATTTTGATTCCAAATATTCCTGGATGGTATAAAAGCAGTCTTTTATTAAAAGAGATTTCACTGTCTGTTTGAATTTATTTATTTCTCGGATTTCTTGTATAAAAGTTGGAAGATGATTATATAATTTTATTCCCATGCACTTGACACCATCACTGTACAGTTTTGTTGAGTGGGGAAGTATTCTTAGAGAGGTTTTTGATCTTGTGTCATAATCGTGGTAATCCATATTTTTGCTAATTTTGTTAATACTTTTTTTGGTAAAGAATAATTCTAGTATGTATTGGGAAGAACAGTGTTATTTAAATACTGTATGACAGAAACACTGTGCACTGACATGCAGAATGTGGTAGGCTTTTAGCGAGTCTGGATTTGATTATGATATGCGAGTGTATCCACTGGTAACAGGCGCATGAGGGCAGATGATGTTGTTGCAAATACAAATATAAAATCTGCACTGTACTGAGCTAGAAATTACTTACTTTTCTTCTTCATCAAGTTAGTAAGTTTGTGACTCCTTCATGCTGAAGCTGCTGGACAGACTCAGATGAACTTTAGAACAGAGATATCACTCTATCCATTGGATGGTCAACGCAATTATTGTTCCTATGAGTTGGCTAACATGAC
Source organism: Schistocerca americana (assembly GCF_021461395.2). Taxonomy (NCBI): domain Eukaryota; kingdom Metazoa; phylum Arthropoda; class Insecta; order Orthoptera; family Acrididae; genus Schistocerca; species Schistocerca americana. The sequence continues at coordinate 606,598,041 of NC_060119.1, read as the reverse complement.
TAAGTCATCAATGAAAGTTAACTATCAAATGAGTGCATTAAGTTTAGCTTAGAGATACTGGCATCAACAAATGAATTGGTGGGAAATATTACTTTAAAACAATAATAATAACAAATAAAAGAAAACTGATCAGCTACCTTGCAAGCTGACCACCTACCCATCAACTGATACAGAGATGAAGAGAGTTTCTAAACTCATTACAGCTCTCGGGGGAGCTGATCCACAGATTGGAACTGAAGGTGGGTGTATTTGTCATACTGATGTGTAATCTGGGTGCACCAAGATTGTGCAATGGCACCAGGATATGCATCATGGAGCTGAGAAGGCATATCCTGCAGGCCACCATCATCGCCAGGATGAGGAGAGATGGTATTGATAATCCGAATTCCTATCATACCAAAAAGCTTGTCTTCCCAGTTCAGATGCTTGCAGTTCCCTTTGGCAGCAGCCTTCTCGATCACTATAAGAGTCAAGGACAAATGTTAAAAGCGCCAAGTATTTTTCTGGGTAACACATTGGCTGCTCACGTGTATCTAGAGATATATTACAGTAAATTTCTGGCTCTCCATACACAACAAGACAATTACGATTATTTCCGTTCTATGTATGTTGCACACAGCCGTGAAATTATTTAGTCCCTTTCCTGGTACACTCTGTAATTTGCTACTCAGTTATGCAAAAATTTTCTCCTTAAGAAAACGAGTGTGTTGTGAGTGACATGTATTCTGTCACCTTCTCCCACCATCTCAAAATTTGGTTTGTATCCCCACATGATGCCACGCAGTTTGCTGGTCCACCAGTGGCTCCTGCCTCAGTATCTCCAAGAGATAACTTCTGTGATGGCATACTTCTGTGATGGCATACAGGTGTGGATACAGAGTTCTGGCATTAACATATCTTTATTAATAACTGTTCAACCCTGGGAAAAATTGCTTGCAGACTTCAGCAAATGAAAATTTAGGATAGGCACAAGCCTTTTGCAATTCCTGATGGATCAGAATTAGTATTATCACTCATTTCAAAATACAATAAGAAAATGAGCAACGTGCAACACAAAGCTTTTGATAATGACTATTGCACAACTGTTTTCTGAGTTTTGGCAGTTTCATAAATTAAATAGTTCAGGTTTCACCTCTACTGATATTAGATGCAACCACAGTTCCAACACCCGCCACCTAAATAAAACTGACATGTTAAAAGTGTCCATGTATACCAACTTTTGACTGTAGCTAGCACAAGAACACATGCATTTCTTTGACATAAGATGCCTGGTCCCATGGCTGAACACTACATTACAATACTGCGGCATGTTTCTTACACAGACCACTCGACTACCTAAAACTGCCAAGGAACTAGAGCATACTACGCACCAATACACTGTTGCATTAGTGCACTTTTTATTTTACAAACATGGTATTACAAACATTATCTTTCCAAACTGGGCTTCGTTAGATGATGTACAATACCGGTAATCATAAATATGTTACATTTTCGATACGCTGAAAATAAAGCAATTCCGAACTAGCTCTGATAAAATATTTCACCTGAATACAATATGATATGAAATAATATTTGTTAGGTAAACTTGTGTTCTCGCATTTTGAGGCATAATTCACTCTATGTTTGTATTTTCTGCAAATGCAAATTTTTCAGGTCCTTAGTTATCACACATTAATTTTCGGGTTCATCATGCACTTCCTTCTGTAGGTATAAAAATCTGAACTTCACATTTTTTTCAAGTATCTGTTTTTGGGTAAAAATATATATATATATATAAAATAGAGGGAAACATTCCACGTGGGAAAAATATATCTAAAAACAAAGATGATGTGACTTACCGAACGAAAGCGCTGGCAGGTCGATAGACACACAAACAAACACAAACATACACACAAAATTCAAGCTTTCGCAACAAACTGTTGCCTCATCAGGAAAGAGGGAAGGAGAGGGAAAGACGAAAGGATGTGGGTTTTAAGGGAGAGGGTAAGGAGTCATTCCAATCCCGGGAGCGGAAAGACTTACCTTAGGGGGAAAAAAGGACGGGTATACACTCGCACACACACACATATCCATCCACACATATACAGGCACAAACAGACATATTTAAAGAAAAGAGTTTGGGCAGAGACGTCAGTCGAGACGGAAGTGAAGAGGCAAAGATGATGTTGAATGACAGGTGAGGTATGAGTGGCGGCAACTTGAAATTAGCGGAGATTGAGGCCTGGTGGGTAACGGGAAGAGAGGATATATTGAAGAGCAAGTTCCCATCTCCGGAGTTCGAAAAGGTTGGTGTTGGTGGGAAGTATCCAGATAACCCGGACGGTGTAACACTGTGCCAAGATGTGCTGGCCGTGCACCAAGGCATGTTTAGCCACAGGGTGATCCTCATTACCAACAAACACTGTCTGCCTGTGTCCATTCATGCGAATGGACAGTTTGTTGCTGGTCATTCCCACATAGAATGCATCACAGTGTAGGCAGGTCAGTTGGTAAATCACATGGGTGCTTTCACATGTGGCTCTGCCTTTGATCGTGTACACCTTCCGGGTTACAGGACTGGAGTAGGTGGTGGTGGGAGGGTGCATGGGACAGGTTTTACACCGGGTGCGGTTACAAGGATAGGAGCCAGAGGGTAGGGAAGGTGGTTTGGGGATTTCATAGGGATGAACTAACAGGTTACGAAGGTTAGGTGGACGGCGGAAAGACACTCTTGGTGGAGTGGGGAGGATTTAATGAAGGATGGATCTCATTTCAGGGCAGGATTTGAGGAAGTCGTATCCCTGCTGGAGAGCCACATTCAGAGTCTGGTCCAGTCCCGGAAAGTATCCTGTCACAAGTGGGGCACTTTTGTGGTTCTTCTGTGGGGGATTCTGGGTTCGAGGGGATGAGGAAGTGGCTCTGGTTATTTGCTTCTGTATCAGGTCGGGAGGGTAGTTGCGAGATGCGAAAGCTGTTGTCAGGTTGTTGGTGTAATGGTTCAGGGATTCCGAACTGGAGCAGATTCGTTTGCCACGAAGACCTAGGCTGTAGGGAAGGGACCGTTTGATGTGGAATGGGTGGCAGCTGTCATAATGGAGGTACTGTTGCTTGTTGGTGGGTTTGATGTGGACGGACGTGTGAAGCTGGCCATTGGACAGGTGGAGGTCCACGTCAAGGAAAGTGGCATGGGATTTGGAGTAGGACCAGGTGAATCTGATGGAACCAAAGGAGTTGAGGTTGGAGAGGAAATTCTGGAGTTCTTCTTCACTGTGAGTCCAGATCGTGAAGATGTCATCAATAAATCTGTACCAAACTTTGGGTTGGCAGGCCTGGGTAACCAAGAAGGCTTCCTCTAAGCGACCCATGAATAGGTTGGCGTACGAGGGGCCCATCCTGGTACCCATGGCTGTTCCCTTTAATTGTTGGTATGTCTGGCCTTCAAAAGTGAAGAAGTTGTGGGTCAGGATGAAGCTGGCTAAGGTGATGAGGAATGAGGTTTTAGGTAGGGTAGCAGGTGATCGGCGTGAAAGGAAATGCTCCATCGCAGCGAGGCTCTGGACGTGCGGAATATTTGTGTATAAGGAAGTGGCATCAATGGTTACAAGGATGGTTTCCGGGGTTAACAGATTGGGTAAGGATTCCAGGCGTTCGAGAAAGTGGTTGGTGTCTTTGATGAAGGATGGGAGACTGCATGTAATGGGTTGAAGGTGTTGATCTACGTAGGCAGAGATACGTTCTGTGGGGGCTTGGTAACAAGATACAATGGGGTGGCCGGGATGATTGAGTTTGTGGATTTTAGGAAGAAGGTAGAAGGTAGGGGTGCGGGGTGTCGGTGGGGTCAGGAGGTTGATGGAGTCAGGTGAAAGGTTTTGCAGGGGGCCTAAGGTTCTGAGGATTCCTTGAAGCTCCGCCTGGACATCGGGAATGGGGTTACCTTGGCAAGCTTTGTATGTGGTGTTGTCTGAAAGCTGATGCAGTCCCTCAGCCACATACTCCTGACGATCAAGTACCACAGTCGTGGAACCCTTGTCCGCCGGAAGAATGACAATGGATCGGTCAGCCTTCAGATCACGGATAGCCTGGGCTTCAGCAGTGGTGATGTTGGGAGTAGGATTTAGGTTTTTTAAGAAGGATTGAGATGCAAGGCTGGAAGTCAGAAATTCCTGGAAGGTTTGGAGAGGGTGATTTTGAGGAAGAGGAGGTGGGTCCCGCTGCGACGGAGGACGGAACTGTTCCAGGCAGGGTTCAATTTGGATGGTGTCTTGGGGAGTTGGATCATTAGGAGTAGGATTAGGATCATTTTTCTTCGTGGCAAAGTGATATTTCCAGCAGAGAGTACGAGTGTAGGACAGTAAATCTTTGACGAGGGCTGTTTGGTTGAATCTGGGAGTGGGGCTGAAGGTGAGGCCTTTGGATAGGACAGAGGTTTCGGATTGAGAGAGAGGTTTGGAGGAAAGGTTAACTACTGAATTAGGGTGTTGTGGTTCCATATTGTGTTGATTGGAATTTTGAGGTTTTGGAGGGAGTGGAGCTGGAAGTGGGAGATTGAGTAGATGGGAGAGACTGGGTTTGTGTGCAATGAGAGGAGGTTGAGGTTTGCTGGAAAGGTTGTGAAGGGTGAGTGAGTTGCCTTTCTGGAGGTGGGAAATCAGGAGATTGGATAGTTTTTTGAGGTGGAGGGTGGCATGCTGTTCTAATTTACGGTTGGGCTGTAGGAGGATGCTCTGAACAGCCGGTGTGGATGTGGGAGAGGAAAGATTAAGGACTTTTATTAAGGATAGGAGTTGACGGGTGTGTTCATTGGCTGAGTTGATGTGTATGTGAAGGATTAGGTGGGTGAGGGCAATGGATTGTTCAGTTTGGAACTGGTATAGGGACTGATGGAAAGAAGGGTTGCAGCCAGAGATAGGAACTTTTAAGTGTGAGGCCCTTGGGGGTAATGCCAAATGTCAGACAAGCCTGGGAAAATAGAACATGGGAGCGTAATCTGGTTAGGGCGAAGGCATGTTTGCGGAGGGAATGTAAATAAAACTTAATGGGGTCGTTGTGGGTGTGTTGTGAGGATGACATGGTATTAGAAGGTGGAAAGTGTAACATGAGGCTGAAATGAAAATGAAAATAAAAATATATGGGGAGAGATAAAGGTGAACTGGAAAGTAACTGGAGATCTGGTGTGAAAAAAGGCGAGAAGGTGTTGGTTACAGCTGGGCTATGTTGGACTTGGGTTGGTAGACAATGATGTGCACAAAGGTTAGGTGGTTGTGTTGCCCCCAAAACACGTTAAAGGACGGAGAAATTCGGGAAAAAATCGAAAAAACTGCGTGTAATATATTAAAGGGAGTGGTTTTGAGGTGGCAGATTATGAAAATGAGGCTAACAATTGTCTGACGAAGAAATAATGACGTTAAAACCTGTGGGAAGCGGATAAAAATTATCAGTGATGTGGGAAAAACGGAAATGGAAATAAAGCGAAAGTTATTAGAACTAGCCGAAATGGTTGTTTAAAAGGTGAAAGGAACTGTTTGTGAACTAGAAATGGTGGATTTTATAGCGGCGGTAGTGTTGAAAGCGGCAAAAAAAATTTTTTTGGTTATGGTTTGGAAGTGGGTTACGTATTATTGAGTATATATAGGCGGGATAAAAATGTAAATAAGACGACAGAAAAGATTTCGAAATGCAACAGTAACAATAACAAATGCAATTGTTGGGTTCAAATTACTGATATCAATATAATAGATGGAAACATTCCACATGGGAAAAATATATCTAAAAACAAAGATGATGTGACATACCGAACGAAAGCGCTGGCAGGTCGATAGACACACAAACGAACACAAGCACACACACAAAATTCAACCTTACACAACAAACTGTTGCCTCATCAGGAAAGAGGGAAGGAGAGGGAAAGACGAAAGGATGTGGGTTTTAAGGGAGAGGGTAAGGAGTCATTCCAATCCCGGGAGCGGAAAGACTTACCTTAGGGGGAAAAAAGGACGGGTATACACTCGCACACAAACACATATCCATCCCGATGTCCAGGCTGAGCTTCAAGGAATCCTCAGAACCTTAGGACCCCTGCAAAACCTTTCACCTGACTCCATCAACCTCCTGACCCCACCGACACCCGCACCCCTACCTTCTACCTTCTTCCTAAAATCCACAAACCCAATCATCCCTGCCGCCCCATTGTAGCTGGTTACCAAGCCCCCACAGAACGTATCTCTGCCTACGTAGATCAACACCTTCAACCCATTACATGCAGTCTCCCATCCTTCATCAAAGACACCAACCACTTTCTCGAACGCCTGGAATCCTTACCCAATCTGTTAACCCCGGAAACCATCTTTGTAACCATTGATGCCACTTCCTTATACACAAATATTCCGCACGTCCAGAGCCTCGCTGCGATGGAGCATTTCCTTTCACGCCGATCACCTGCTACCCTACCTAAAACCTCTTTCCTCATCACCTTAGCCAGCTTCATCCTGACCCACAACTTCTTCACTTTTGAAGGCCAGACATACCAACAATTAAAGGGAACAGCCATGGGTACCAGGATGGCCCCCTCGTACGCCAACCTATTCATGGGTCGCTTAGAGGAAGCCTTCTTGGTTACCCAGGCCTGCCAACCCAAAGTTTGGTACAGATTTATTGATGACATCTTCACGATCTGGACTCACAGTGAAGAAGAACTCCAGAATTTCCTCTCCAACCTCAACTCCTTTGGTTCCATCAGATTCACCTGGTCCTACTCCAAATCCCATGCCACTTTCCTTGACGTGGACCTCCACCTGTCCAATGGCCAGCTTCACACGTCCGTCCACATCAAACCCACCAACAAGCAACAGTACCTCCATTATGACAGCTGCCACCCATTCCACATCAAACGGTCCCTTCCCTACAGCCTAGGTCTTCGTGGCAAACGAATCTGCTCCAGTCCGGAATCCCTGAACCATTACACCAACAACCTGACAACAGCTTTCGCATCTCGCAACTACCCTCCCGACCTGGTACAGAAGCAAATAACCAGAGCCACTTCCTCATCCCCTCGAACCCAGAATCCCCCACATAAGAACCACAAAAGTGCCCCACTTGTGACAGGATACTTTCCGGGACTGGACCAGACTCTGAATGTGGCTCTCCAGCAGGGATACGACTTCCTCAAATCCTGCCCTGAAATGAGATCCATCCTTCATTAAATCCTCCCCACTCCACCAAGAGTGTCTTTCCGCCGTCCACCTAACCTTCGTAACCTGTTAGTTCATCCCTATGAAATCCCCAAACCACCTTCCCTACCCTCTGGCTCCTATCCTTGTAACCGCACCCGGTGTAAAACCTGTCCCATGCACCCTCCCACCAACACCTACTCCAGTCCTGTAACCCGGAAGGTGTACACGATCAAAGGCAGAGCCACATGTGAAAGCACCCACGTGATTTACCAACTGACCTGCCTACACTGTGATGCATTCTATGTGGGAATGACCAGCAACAAACTGTCCATTCGCATGAATGGACACAGGCAGACAGTGTTTGTTGGTAATGAGGATCACCCTGTGGCTAAACATGCCTTGGTGCACGGCCAGCACATCTTGGCACAGTGTTACACCGTCCGGGTTATCTGGATACTTCCCACCAACACCAACCTACCCGAACTCCGGAGATGGGAACTTGCTCTTCAATATATCCTCTCTTCCTGTTACCCACCAGGCCTCAATCTCCGCTAATTTCAAGTTGCTGCCACTCATACCTCACCTGTCATTCAACATCATCTTTGCCTCTTCACTTCCGCCTCGACTGACGTCTCTGCCCAAACTCTTTTCTTTAAATATGTCTGCTTGTGTCTGTATATGTGTGGATGGATATGTGTGTGTGTGCGCGAGTGTATACCCGTCCTTTTTTCCCCCTAAGGTAAGTCTTTCCGCTCCCGGGATTGGAATGAATCCTTACCCTCTCCCTTAAAACCCACATCCTTTCGTCTTTCTCTCTCCTTCCCTCTTTCCTGATGAAGCAGCCGTTGGTTCCGAAAGCTAGAATTTTGTGTGTATGTTTGTGTGTCTATCGACCTGCCAGTGCTTTCATTTGGTAAGTCACATCATCTTTGTTTTTAGATATATTTTTCCCACGTGGAATGTTTCCCTCTATTATATATATACACTCCTGGAAATGGAAAAAAGAACACATTGACACCGGTGTGTCAGACCCACCATACTTGCTCCGGACACTGCGAGAGGGCTGTACAAGCAATGATCACACGCACGGCACAGCGGACACACCAGGAACCGCGGTGTTGGCCGTCGAATGGCGCTAGCTGCGCAGCATTTGTGCGCCGCCGCCGTCAGTGTCAGGCAGTTTGCCGTGGCATACGGAGCTCCATCGCAGTCTTTAACACTGGTAGCATGCCGCGACAGCGTGGACGTGAACCGTATGTGCAGTTGACGGACTTTGAGCGAGGGCGTATAGTGGGCATGCGGGAGGCCGGGTGGACGTACCGCCGAATTGCTCAACACGTGGGGCGTGAGGCCTCCACAGTACATCGATGTTGTCGCCAGTGGTCGGCGGAAGGTGCACGTGCCCGACGATCTGGGACCGGACCGCAGCGACGCACGGATGCACGCCAAGACCGTAGGATCCTACGCAGTGCCGTAGGGGACCGCACCGCCACTTCCCAGCAAATTAGGGACACTGTTGCTCCTGGGGTATCGGCGAGGACCATTCTCAACCGTCTCCATGAAGCTGGGCTACGGTCCCGCACACCGTTAGGCCGTCTTCCGCTCACGCCCCAACATCGTGCAGCCCGCCTCCAGTGGTGTCGCGACAGGGGTGAATGGAGGGACGAATGGAGACGTGTCGTCTTCAGCGATGAGAGTCGCTTCTGCCTTGGTGCCAATGATGGTCGTATGCGTGTTTGGCGCCGTGCAGGTGAGCGCCACAATCAGGACTGCATACGACCGAGGCACACAGGGCCAACACCAGGCATCATGGTGTGGGGAGCGATCTCCTACACTGGCCATACACCACTGGTGATCGTCGAGGGGACACTGAACAGTGCACGGTACATCCAAACTGTCATCGAACCTATCGTTCTACCATTCCTAGACCGGCAAGGGAACTTGCTGTTCCAACAGGAAAATGCGCGTCCGCATGTATCCCGTGCCACCCAACGTGCTCTAGAAGGTGTAAGTCAACTACCCTGGCCAGCAAGATCTCCGGATCTGTCCCCCATTGAGCATGTTTGGGACTGGATGAAGCGTTGTCTCACGCGGTCTGCACGTCCAGCACGAACGCTGGTCCAACTGAGGCGCCAGGTGGAAATGGCATGGCAAGCCGTTCGACAGGACTACATCCAGCATCTCTACGATCGTCTCCGTGGGAGAATAGCAGCCTGCATTGCTGCGAAAGGTGGATATACACTGTACTAGTGCCGACATTGTGCATGCTCTGTTGCCTGTGTCTATGTGCCTGTGGTTCTGTCAGTGTGATCATGTGATGTATCTGACCCCAGGAATGTGTCAATAAAGTTTCCCCTTCCTGGGACAATGAATTCATGGTGTTCTTATTTCAATTTCCAGGAGTGTAAAACGGACCCAAAGAAAGATACTTGAAAAAAATGTGAAGTTCAGATTTTTATACCTACAGAAGGTAGTGCATGATGAACCTGAAAATTAATGTGTGATAACTAAGGACCTGAAAAATTTGCATTGGAAAAAATATATCTAAAAACAAAGATGTTGTAACTTACCAAACGAAAGCGTTGGTATGTTGATAGGAGACAATAAAAAACACACACACAAATTCCTGATGGATCAGGAATAGTATCATCACTCATTCCAAAATACAAGAAGAAAATGAGCAACGTGCAACACAAAGCATGCATTGCAAACACACACACAAATTTCAAGGAATCTTCCCTGATGAAGCAACCTTGGGTTGCGAGAGCTTGAGCTTTACTCACAGTAAATCAGAGTCTGTGGTGAATTGTATGATTGCCACAATGCCAGGAGCAGAGAAAAACGTTTTCTTGTTGTACTGATTGCAACATAACGGAATTTTGGGAGGAAATCAGTTAGGATATTAAACAAAGTAATGATCAACTCAGCACCCATGTTAAACTGAAAGTGGCACTTTTGCGCAAGGGAGTAAAGTGAGATATCATGTAGGAGTTTGTTAAGTGTAAGTGTAAGTTGCAATTGGAACAGTGAGTAGATACCAAAACACAAGTAAGATAAATTGGATACAGATCTGGATAAAGTGAGTAAGGCGTGTGCTGCAGGGCATAAAGGGGCATTAGGTCAGCTCACTATGGAACTGGAAGTCCATGCTACTGTTTATCATGACTTTACTACGGAGGTGGAGGTGAAACAGGGAAACTTTGAGATGAAAATAATAAGTTGCATGTGAGTGAGATGACTTAGGTGTTGGCTGTTAGTAGAGCAAAGTGTGACACATCTGAGAAAGAGCAAGAGACCTATAATTAGCAGGTGGATGCACAACTAGTCAGAAGGGCAGCCAGGCAGTGAATTGGACAGAACAAGAACAGGTCTCCTACCTAATAGTGCACTTAAAGAGAGACGTTTTTAGGTAGGCTAACAAGGTGTCAACTAATTGACAAATATTTAGCAGATTTTAAGAGAAGGTTTTTAGAGGAATACTGGTCTTTAAGAGATTCAGCAGGAACTATTAGTGGACTATTTCATATTACAAAGGAATTGGTCGTAGAGCTGTGGGACAACTACAAATAGCATGTCAGTTTTTTGGAGAGAATTGTGAGCTTGCATATGCATGACAGTAATCAGATGTAGGGACCGCAAAGGAGGGATGAAACAAGGACGGTGAGACTCGTAAGGACTGGGAGCAATGCGGAGAAAGCAGGTAATAGTGGTAGGAATGGAATGCACTGTGAGGAAGAAGCAGTCCTTTGTTTGTGGTCCCAAAGAAGTGTGGTAGTGTAAGACCTGTCTTGGACGTAAGGAAATAGACTGAGATCATGAAACAAGAGAGACCGACAGGTCCCTGTCAATAGACAAGCTACTGCAGAAGTTTCATGAAACAAAATTGCTATCATCCATGGACGTGACTTGTTGATAATGGAATATTTGGTTAGCACACCCCTCAAGGAAATACAAGGTTTTCCCACATAATGGGCTCCATTGCCAATTTTGTGTTTTCCTATTTGGTCTTAACATTCCTGTGTGTGCATTTGTAAGAGCAATGTGCAGGGTGTTAGGGCCTGAGCTGATCAACCAACTAACAGTGTGTGTAGATGATGTGTTAATAGCTATAGACACACAGGCAGAACATTATGAATTGTTGGAGAAAGTGACAGTTGGAATTGGTGCAGAAAGGGATATGAAACTTAAATTTAGTAAGATAGATTGGGTTAATGAAAGGATTAAATTTTTGGGTCACATGATGGATAGCGAGGGTATTCAACCACAAGTTGGGAAGCTTAGGGACATTGAGGACAGCTGTGTTTGGAATATTTGGGTTCTACAGCATGTTTGTGTTGTCACAACCCTTCAATAATCCAGCTCTGAATCAGTTATCAAATAAGAATGTGTTCTGAAAGCACTTGGGCAAATGCAGGGTGGCTTTCCAGAAACTGAAAGCACGACATTTGGGCAACAAAATTCTATGCCATCTGGACTTCAGTAGGTCATTTTACATGTCATTGGTTGCCTGTAGCTACAGAATCGGGATATATATATTTCAGGAGAGTAAAAAGGAGGACGAACCCTGGCACCAAACCGTAGCATCCACTAGTAGAACACTTACTGCAGGCAAAAAGAACTACTGTGTCACAGACCAGAAAGCACGTGCCATTTTCTTGTTGTGGCCTTCAGTTTAAAGACTGGTTTGATGCACCTCTCCATACTGCTCTATCCTGTGCAAGCCTCTTCATCTCCGAATAAGTACTGCAGCTTACATTCTCCTGAATCTGTATTCATCTCTTGGTCTACCTCTAAAATTTTTATCCCACACTCTTCACACCAATATTAAACAGGTGATCCCTTGATGTCTCAGAATGTGTCCTATCACCTTATTCCTTCTTCTGGTCAGGCTGTGCCACAAGTTTCAAATCCCCCCCCCCCCCCCCCAGTTTTATTCAGCAATTCCTCATTAGTTATGTGATCTACCCATCTTCAGCATTCTTCTGTAGCACCACATATCAAAAGCTTCTATAGTCTTCGTGTCTTAACTGTTTACTGTCCCTGTTTCAGTTCCGTGCATGGCTTCACTCCATAGAAATACTTTCAGAAAATATTTCGTAACACATAAATCCATATCTGATGTTAACAAATTTCTGTTCATCAGGTACATTTTTCTTGCCATTGCCAGTATTATACTTTATACCCTTCGGCCATCATAAGGTATTTGCTGCTCAGATAACAAAACTCACATATTATTTTAAGTATCTCATTTCCAAATCTTATTCCCTCAGCATCACCTGATTTAATTCAACCACATTCCATTATCCTTGTTTTCTGTTTGTTGATGTTCATCTGTTATCCTCCTTTCAAGATGCTGTCCATTCAGTTCCATGAACTGCTCTTTAAAGTCTTTGCAGTCTCTGATAGAATTACAATGTCATCAACAAACCTCAAAAGGTTGTATTCCTTCTCTCTGAACTTTACTTCCTACTCCAAATTTTTCTTTTGTCTCCTTTACTGCTTGCTCACTGTACGGATTGAACAATGGTGACAGGCTGCAAACCTATCTCTCTCCCTACTCAACCACTGCTTCCATTTCATGCCCCCTCGGCTCGTAAGTACTGTCTGGTTTCTTTACAAGTTGTAAACAGCCTTTTGCTCTCTGTATTTCACCCCTGCTGCCTTGAGAATTTCACACAGCATTCCAGTCAAAATTGTCAAAAGCGTTCTCTAGGTCTAGAAACGCAATTAATGGAGGTTTGCCTTTCCTTAACCTATCTTCTAAGCTAAATCATAGGCTAGTTCCTACATTTATCTGGAATCCAAACTTATGTTCCCCAAGGTCGGGTTCTACCAATTTCTCCATTCTCCTCTACAGAAATAGTGTTAGTATTTTGCAACCATGATTTATTAGTTCAGGAATTTCCACACCTATCAGCTTCTTTTGTAATTGAGATTATTACATTCTTCTTGAAGTCTGAGGGCTTTTCCTTTCTCAGACATCTAGCACACCAAACGAAGAGGATTGTCATCACTGGTTCTTAAGGCTATCAGGAATTCTGATGGAATGTTGTCTACTCTCAGGGCCTTGTTTCGACTTAGGTCCTCCACAGCTCTGTCACATTCTTCCTGCATTATCACATCTCCCATCTCCTTGAAGTCCTCTTCCATTTCTATAATATTGCTTTGAAGCTCATCTCTCTTGTACAGACCCTCTATATACTCCTTCCACCTTTCAGCTTTCCCTAGTTAGCTTAGGGCTGCTTTTCCATCTGACCTCATGATATTCATATACCTGCCTCTCTTTCCTCTAAAAGCCTCTTTAAGTTTCCTGCAGGCAGTATCTACCGTTCCCCTAACGAAATCTGCTTCTAAATCCTTACATTTTTCCTCTTGCATTTCCTGTCCATCTTATTTTTTAGATGTTTGTATTCCCTTTCAACTGTTTCATTTGCTGCAGTTTTATATTTTCTCCTTTCATCAGTTAAATTCAGTATCTGCTACATTATCCAAGGATTTCTAGTTGGCCTTGTAATTTTACCTATTTGAACCTATGCTGTCTTCGCTATTTCATCTCTTAAAGCTATCCACTCATTTTCTACTATATCCCTTTCCCCCAACTTAGTCAATCGTTGTCTAATGCTCCTTCTGAAACTCTTAAAAACCTCTTGTTCTTTCAACTTATCCAGGTCCCATCTCCTTAATTTCCAACCGTTTTACATTTTCATAAGTTTTAATCTGCTAGTTCATAACCAACAAATTGTGCTCATAGTTCTCATCTGTCCCTGAAAAAAATTTAAAATTTAAAATCTGGTTCTGAAATCTCTGTCTTACCATTATACAATCAATCTGAAATGTTCTAGTGTCTCCAGGTCTGTGTTGGGGTGTGAATGTAGTGTGTGGACATACAAAGTGAGAATACGGGTCTTGCGGGAGTTGTGCGTGAGATAGTCCCTGCAGTCGCACTATCCTCTGTGCCCTCGGTGGCTCAGATGGATAGAGCGTCTGCCATGTAAGCAGGAGATCCCGGGTTCGAGTCCTGGTCGGGGCACACATTTTTACCTCTCCCCGTTGATATATATCAATACCTGTCAGCAGCTGAAGGTATAAATATAATTCTAATTTTGTTTGTATTAATATAATTCTAATTTTGTTCTAGACAGCTGTAGGTCATCAATAACATCCGTTCTTTCGGACATGTCCAAAAGAATAGACACCATATCCATATAAGTATAAACCAACATATGTCACTGGGGGAAAAGTTGTCTTCCCGGGAGCAGAGTTCTCACAAAGGATGAAACAGACAGGCTGGCCAGAGAGGATGTTGTGACGGGCAGCTGAAAATAAGAAAAGAAATGATACAAGAGCCAAACAAGGGTTTAAACCAGAGGATTTGATATTAGTGAAAACAAAAGATAGATCAAAGAAAGTAACTAAAGAAATTAAGAATTTTTTGTTAGTGTACAATGGCCTGTTTCTGGCAGAGTTCTCCAAATATCAGTGCCATCAAGTCATCTATGTCAGCTCAAAGAGAGAACCTGGACTAAGGAATGAACAAGATTGAACAGGTGCATGCATGGAGAGAGTGAAAACCATGTGTATTTACCTCACCAATCTGAAGCAGTTCTTTCTTTCTCTGCTTCAGTCTCTTCCAGGTACTTTGGTCTACTGGAAGTTCTTCCAGAGGCTAGTGAGAAGGTCACGATACGAAATGTAGAGAGACAGGTGATCAAGAACAAGTTCAGGGAGGCATTGCAAGCGTCAGACAGGAGAGCATTAATTATTCAGAGGGAAGGTAAAAGAATGAAATAGTTGTAAATGGAGGAATCAAATATTAAAATGACTGGTCTTTCAGATAAGCAAGGCCAAGGTCAGATAACACATGTAAAGTGCCGCTCAACTGTGACACAAAATGGAAGCAGAGACCAATAATAAGATATAGGATTGTGATATTGAATAAAAGTAAACACATAGTAAATGAAGTAATTTTAAGGTTAAATTTCTGTATTAGTTTATAAGGCAGAAGTGCTGAGCTGAAGCTCGAGAGTAGAAAATGCAAAGCGTTTGGGTAATATGGAAGGTGTGTCATGGAGTGAGCCACAAGTGAAGGTAATACATTAAAATAGTTGTATAAATATAGTAAGCAAAATTGACCTGATTAGGATTAAGAAAAACAGAAGACCAGAATGGAGTAAATGAGTGAAAAGCGGACAAAAGAAATAGGTAAGAACAAAGCATACCAACATGAGGGTGTACCATATAATATGAGTGAGAGGATAAAGAAACAGCAAGAGCAGAGTAAGGTGTAAATGACAGCCAGAACCTAAATAACTAAGCATTTTAGCTCACAGTTTATTTACAAGAAAACAGTGGGAACAAAAAGGTAGAAATTGCAATGGGAGGACACTGTGTGTAAAACATGTAATATCAACATTATATGAAGGGCTTATTTCAATAGTGGTACAAGTCCACTTTTGTTCATATTGAGATACAGAGTCCTAAAGTTAAATGAGTGCTAAAAAAATCTGCAGCTGATATAACAGAAATATTCAAGCATATGGCTTCTTGCTAGAGATGAGCCTTTCTTTCTGTTTTTTGGCTCAGTAATTTCAGAAGCATTATAGACAGAAAAGTGGAGGTAATTGACTTGTACCACTATTGAAATAAGCCCTTCATATGTGCCCAGTAAATTAAGAACAAAGAGAAAGATAGTGTTAAGATGAGAAATTAGTCTGAGGAAAATGTGTGATCTTGCAAAAATAATTTAAACAGTAATAAGAAGCTCAATTGTCACAGGGAAATTAGTCTGAGGAAAATGTGTGATCTTGCAAAAATAATTTTAACAGTAATAAGAAGCTCAATTGTCACAGGAAGTTAAGATGTGCCAACAGGGGGATAGATAGGACAGGCAGCTGGAGGAGAGTATGCCTTGCAACAGTGCTATTGAAGTGATACGAAGGGGTTATACTGGTACTGTTTAGTAAAAAGAATTTTTTTAATTATTTTTTTAAATGGAAGTGAGAGTGAAGTGTGGCATCATAATAGGCACAAATGTCCACACTCTGATTTAGTACTATTTTTAATCTGAAATGTCTGTAAATTAGATTAATCAATTATTGCAGAAGCAAATGCGGTTGCGTTGCTGTATGAGCTATGAAACAGAAGTCATAGCAAGTTTAATTAAAAAGGGCAAATCAGTTTGATACAGGGCACAACACAAGCCGGTATAAATTGTGTGGTTGCACAGCAGAAGACTTCCAGAGTGAGGTGAGTTGTATGTTGGCACGGGGTCACAGTGACTTGCACAAGCAAGAAGGTGGAAGAACAAGCCATGGTAGAAGTGAACAAAAAGTAAAATGCAGCATCTATTGGTGGGAATCCTTCCGCACTGGGAAAGGCGGACTGGTCCTACCAGTACTCTCCAGCAAAGAGAAAATAGTTGTCACTAAACAATTAAGGTAAAATAGTCAGGAGTGGCAAAAATTAATTGAAAGTATAATTCTTTAATTTGAGTACTAGAGTGTCTATAAGGGCGAGTTAAACTTAAGCATATTCAATTTTACGAAAAATATGGTGCCTGATGCCACGGTGGTGCAGAGGAGGGGAAAAGGGCAGAAACGCAATTGTTAGTACTTGGAGTTCTGACAGCGAACGGGACGGAATGGTGACAGCATTGCTAGCCCGAATCTTGTACTGAAGTTTTGCATTTTGCTCAAACAGCCAGAATATGAGCAGTCACTTGTATATAGGTCGTGCAATTTTATAACAGTGAATTAAAGTTTGGTTTGGACTATGACGATGGCAGATGTATAGAGGAACGTGGTTGACTTAGCCAATCTTGTTCTGCGCAACATGGTGCCGCCAGACATGGTATGTCAGCTGCTGTGCTTGTTGCTACACTTCTCTTTTGTGGTCAACCAACAACTGATGATAACATGTTGGTTATGTTCATTACCAATTTGAATTGTGGAACTTTAGTGGGGCAGAATGGTGTAGTTCCATACAGTTCCTTTGGAAAAGATCTGGCAATGTGAAGACCCACATGGCAAAATGAGTCTTATACTCATGTGAACACAATTGGGATTAGCCTTATTGTGACAACATTTACCACAACTTTGAGCCGGATGAAGGTTACACCAGTGGCATAAACACTACACAAGTGGCATACCGCACAGCCACTACCATACTGGATAGTGAGTTGCACAGTATGGAGGTGCTGTTGTTTATAAAAGTTTGTAAGAAGGTGTGGGTGTTGGAGAAAACAATTCCTTTATTCCCACATATATTTAGCAATAACTTGACATTACACACATGAATGAACTGTGTAGACATGAACAGCATGGAATAACTAACAAAAGTTAAGTCAGAGAATAACTATATCATTGCACGTAAATTAACACTTCACGGAATGTTTATGAAGCACTGTACACTTGTCGGGATCAATTGTCAGAAATAGGTCACTACATGACTCCCCCGTTTAATGCTAACGGTGCCACAGATTAAATTTCACACGCCGTCCAGCTCTTGTAACTACTACTTTCTTGAAACCAGGCGGTGCGTCACATGTGTCAGTGGGTGTGTCAGGGAGTGGTGTAGTAGTCCTCGACGTCGGTCTTGGTGTTGGTGTTGCAGTGACTGGTGTTCGCTGAGCGTCATGGTGTTCATGGGGTACAGGAACACATCTTGTAGCTTCTCCTGTCTTCTCTGGTCTGTGTTCAATGGTAGCTGTGGAGTCTGTTATGTCCAGAAATGCTGGCTTGATATGGTCCACTGCAACTGTGGTGGGTGTACCATTAATCATTATGCGGAAAATATTGGTATCCCTACTGACTACCAGATATGGTCCGTCATATGGTGGCTGCAGTGGTTTACGCACAGTATCATTGTGTAAGAATACATGCTTGCACTTGTCTAGCTTCGCAAAAACAAACGAGTGTCTTCCAAGCTGGTTTCTATGCATCGTTGGTCTCAATTGGCGTATATGCTCTCTTAATCTTGTGGTGAATTCTGAGGTTGTGATTGTATCATCTGCCATGCTGTGCCGAAATTCTCCAAGTAGGCATAACGTTTGTCCATACACCAGTTCTGCTACTGTTGCTTTCAGATCACTTTTGAATGACGTTCGTAGACCCAAAAGTACGATAGGTAGTGTCTCTGTCCAATTCGGTGTTGCGTGACATCTCAGTGCTGCCTTCAACTGTTGATGAAGACGCTCAACCATGCCATTTGATGCGGGGTGGTATGCCGTGGTGCGTATGCGTTTCGTACCTAGTAATGTAGCCAATGCTTTGAAAACGTAGGCTTCAAATTGTTGTCTTTGATCAGTTGTAATTCTCAGTGCAACTCCAAACCGGGCAATCCAACCATGAAAAAATGTTTGAGCTATAGCTTCTGCAGTGATGTCCTTCATTGGAAATGCCTCAGGCCACCTAGTAAATCTGTCAATCACTGTGAGGCAATAACTGTAGCCTTCCGATGCCGGCCGGAGTGGGCCGATGATGTCAACATGCACACGGTGAAAACGCTGATTTGGTGGAAGAAATGTGCCTTATGGTGCCCTGACGTGCTGTGTGATTTTATTCCTCTGGCACGCCAAGCATTGCTTCACAAATGTTTTACAGTCTGTGTGCATACATGGCCATACAAATTTTTGTTTGACCAATCTGAGTGTGGCTCTTACTCCTGGGTGTGACAGATTGTGCATTGATGCAATTGCCTGTGTTCTGGATTGCTGTGGCACAAATGGACGTATCTTTCCTCTTGCTACGTCACAGTACAACTCAATGCTTGCTTCAGGAAATGTCACAAGCTGTAGCTTCAATCCTTTCTCTTGTTGCAATAGATCACGCAACTCACTATCACATTGTTGCGTATGCGCGAGGGCGTCGTAATCAATGGCCTTTGCCACTGCTTCCACCTGTGCGATGTCATCTGCTACTGTGGACACTGCTTCTATGCGAGAAAGTGCATCAGCTGGAACATTTAGCTTCCCTTCCACATACACAATGCTGGTCATGAACTGGCTGATATAATCTAAGTGTCGCAGCTGCCTGGGCGATGCTTTCTCTGGCTTTACCTTAAAGGCATAGGTAAGCGGTTTATGATCGGTGTAAATCGTGAACTGTCGCCCTTCTAATGTGTGTACGAATTTCTTTACTGCCGCATAAGCGGCGTACAGCTCACGGTCATATGTTGCCCAACGTTGCTGAGATGGTGACAACTTATGACTATAGAATGCAATGGGGTGCCATAACTGATCAATTTGTTGCTGAAGTACAGCACCAATGGCAGTGGATGAAGAATCAACCATGAGAGCGAGTGGAGCATGTGCGACCGGATGTGCTAATTGTGCGACCGCTGCTATAGCTTTTTTTATTGCGTGAAACGCGGTGCCCGTCTCGATAGTCCAATAACTAACAAAAGCTAAGTCAAAGAATAACTATATCACTGCATATAAATTAACACTTCACGGAACGTTTATGAAGCACTGTACACTTGTAGGGATCGCTTGTCAGAAATAGGTCACTACAAAGGTATTACACAGGTCAACATCCATAAAGAATATAGCTAATTTTTAACAGAGTTTTGTTACTTTCTTTAATAGTAGCAAACCTTCATTTCACCATATTAACCTTGTAGAGGTACTGAATTTACAGGATAGTAAACAACACACGAATGGCTGCACTGCAGGTAAAATCAGATAGGTTATAGGACGAGAAAGTGCAGAGTCTGACAATGCTGCTAATGTGCTGGTAAGTCATAAACGTGACCTGCCACACCCTGCTGTAAAGCTATCGCTTACCGTAACCATCAGTCAAGGTGATCCAGGCGAGTTTTTGCACACAAATTGACATTCATTGCTTTTCCTGTTGGGATGTTCATATTAGTTCTTATTTTGTTTTTAGGCAACCAGGAGGAGTGGGGTTTCTCCTTCAGCAAGCAGGCCTTGATGGGATGTTATCACTCTGCAGTCTGTTTTCATACTGGACTCTAACCAACCTGTGTTTCTTGAAACTGTAAAAAGCCACTAATGATAGAAGGAACAAGAGTCTTTCAATTAACAAAAAAAAGTTTGTTACTGAAGCTGTGGAGAGTAGGAAATTTCCCATCTACAGTGTCAATGTTTCCAAGAAATGACGATCATGTCTTGGAAATATCTCAAGAGTGTCAAGGAGAATTTTCCCATCTTGTTAGAGATGCTTGCCTAAGAGGCTAAATCAGTATGGAGGACAAAACATTCCCATGGGCAGTTTCAAGATAAAGGAAAAAGCCAAGTCTTTTGCTCAGTCTCTAGGGACTGAAAATGTTGCATATGTGAGAGGTGGCACTCAAAAAAAAAAAAAAAAAAAAAACAACAACAAATGACATGTTAAAAAAATATCTGTTGAGAGAGTGCCAGTGTATTGAATGGACCGACGAACATCCCCCTGATCACACCACAGCATTCAACGATAAGAACTGTCATGGAGGAAAACTGAGCATGTACAGAATAACAGTCCTTATAGCCAGTAACAGGGATGGATCTCAAAAGTTGAAGCCACATGAGTGAAATCTGAGAAACCACACTGTTTGGAGGGAATACAAATGCTTTCCACAATTTATCAGTCATAATTAAAAAATCATGGCTAATGATAGAATTATTTAATGAATAGCTGATCTCTGTTAATAATGATACGAAAGAGGAGAAACACAAAATTCTACTGTTTTTGGAAAACAGCACTGTACATAACAACCCACCACATCAAGATTGCAACCACTGGACTCGACCATTATACAAAATTTGGAAACACTCTACCACGGAGAAATTGTTTTGCTTGTGCTGGATATCACTGAAAAAGGTGAGAAGGGAAACATACTGGTTTGGACTATTATAATCATGACTGATAATGCCAGGGAAAATGTCAGCCCTACTACTCTTTAGAATTGGTTCAGAAAGTGTGGGTTTGTAATACTAAGAGAAAATACAGATTGTCCCTCAGAGTCATGAGAATTAATGAATTCAATCCCACCACACTAAGGTTGAGAACTTCTACAGAGGTGTGGTGAGTGGACCTTTGAGGAATTTGTTCATGTTAGTGATGACATTGGTGCCCATGGTGTTCTACCTGCTGAATTATTGGCCTGTCAGGATGAGGATGAGAAAGAAAATGAAGAACAACTGCTAACTCCAATCACATAGTCACAAAGTCATATGTCCCTACCCTATGCACTTGGAACGGAAACAAGAGATGATTTCTTCTCAACTCTCATCGTCACCAAAAATTTGTTGCACAATGTTAGACGAAAGGCCCTCTCTCAAAGGAAAATAACTGACTATTTTTGACAATGATGTGTAACTGTTACTTGCATGTTTTTCATACACTGTACTTATGTACAATACACATCTATTTATGTATTATTTTGCACATTGTTAAAATGGAGGTGAATGGCATTTACTGATGTTTTTTACTCCATTCCTCTCTGTTATTTGAACTCTTATTATTTTCGATGCTTTATAATCTGACATTTTTCCTGAGTCCTTGATTTCCAAATTATCGATGACTGACTGTAATTGTTACTGAGTGCATCACTGGTATAACTGCCCTGTTGTGAGTGCAGTGTTGTCAGTACTATGGTTCTTATAGATGCCAATAAATTATTTAAATTAGGAGTACTGCAACAATATGAGTGACACCAAAAGTAAGTGGGGCCTGAGTAAGCAATTATTTCTATGTTATCAAATATCTAATTAAAAAGAAAAAAGTGTAATTCCAGAACATTTTATTGCATTACCCAATCGGATCAGCATGCTTTTTTGAAGGGGATGTTGTAAGAGATCTACACTAAAAAGAAAACGGTTCACATACTGTAATAAATCTCTATAGGAAAACAGGAGAACAATTATTCAAAGAGCGAATTGCTTACATAATTATATTTTGCTACAATTCCACATTTTCATCTCAATAACAGGTAAATGTACCTGTACAAAGAAGAAACTTTATCAAATGAGTAAGAACAAATCTTTAAAGTAGTGTCACACAAAATATATGAGGATGATCTGTTCTTGCTGTAAGAAATCTGGCATAAACCACAAAACTTCACTCTAATTGTTTGAATTTTTGCATGGGCTGATTTACTAGTTTCTCAAGTATTTCTCGATTCTTGGCGATGGAAGGTAAGGCTGGCAATGGCACATCTTTAGGAAGCTTTTTCACCACGTAGGTTGTCTGACCAATCTTAACTTTTCCTGCTCGTTGGTTCACCTTCTGACTCTGAACAATAGTCTGTTGTGACTGTTGTTCTGTAATCGAATGAGCATGTGTGTAGTCTGAATATACTTCACACTTCATACGCTCTTTATTTTCTTGAGCAACACTTGGAGTGGTGTTGCCCTCGTAAAAGAGTTCACAATTAATTATTTCATTTTGCAATTGCTGTGAGGTGCTACTTGGATCATTTGGTGAAGATTCTACATGTTCAGTAATGTAGTGCACAGCATTCATCAGTTCCTCATTGATGGAAACATCTTCGATGAATTGGGAAGCTTGTGATTCAGACTGACATTCTTGCTGTTGTAAAGACTCATTTTGTGTCATAATGTGTTCTCCAGAAGATGTGCTAGGAATCAATGGGATTTCAGTTGGTTTCTGGGATGTTGACTCGTTGCGTTGCTCATCGGATAAATTAGCAAAGGCCAATTTTCTTGACTCAACGAATACAGAAAGTACATTTTTGCGTAACTCTTGGGCATATAAAACATTGTCAATAGCTCTTACCACATTTGCTTCACAAAGATCTGAAACCAAAGGGAAACATTCCATCAAAATCGGTGAAAGACATTATGTCAAACAAATATGTCAACTTAAGTCGTATGTATACCGCCTAAAATTACTTTAAAATAAATCAGGGTTCCAATCCCACCTTTTGAGAAACCAAAATCTTCTTTAAGAGGGTATATATATTCTGTTTCAATACACTTTATAGTTACCGAGGCAATATTTTAGTTATTACTACATAAAGCTTTATTGAAGCACTAGTTACTTAATGTTTGGCATTAAAAATATAGTTGCTGACGATAAATGAAATTTTTCTTTAAGCATAAACCACACCACTTGTTGTATGCTTTGATGCTAGCTACAGCAAACTGACGTACATACAGCCGGCCGGAGTGGCCAAGCCGTTCTAGGTGCTACAGTCTGGAACCACACGACCACTACAGTCGCAGGTTCGAATCCTGCCTTGGGCACAGAGTGTGTGATGTCCTTAGGTTAGTTAGGTTTAAGTAGTTCTTAAGTTCTAGGGGACTGATGACCTCAGAAGTTAAGTCCCATAGTGGTCAGAGCCATTTGAGCCATTTGACGTGTATATAAATTTCAAATGTATACTGCCTGACAAAAAGAGTCAAGAACTCAGAAAACTTGATCAGAAGTCAATGTAAATTCATACATACATGCACCATTGGTGGATGTGTAAATGATTAAGAGTTGCAATTCTCTGCGACAAGTAGAACGGGCACTGAAATACATTACTGTAGTTGGCAGACTTGGTAGGGTAAATAAAGGGTGTCGACAGTGTCAAATGTTGCATGATTACAGTTAAGGACATGGAGATGACGCATATGCATGTGAGCCAGTTAATTTCAGCACATGGCAGGGTTTGAAAGGGCACTCGCTGTGGGTCTCCATTTGACCTGTTGGTCAAATCATGGAATATTCAGATTTGTGTGGCTTTCGGATGTGACAGTGGCCCATTGTTGGGACTACATGGGAACAAGAAGGCAGGCATACTTTTTGTCAAGGTTCTGGTCGACCATGTCTGACTGCCAAGAAGGAGGACACCGTACGCCTTCACATTTGCACCTGCCATTCAAGAACAAGTATCACCTCCCTGCAACATTCTGTGTCATTCCACAACAGCAGTTGAATCTAGCAGTAGCTGGACTAGGGAATTACTGTCCCTTGATTAAGTTACCAATTGCACCACAATAAAAACGACTGTGTCTGGAGTGATGCTGATACTGGGAAGCATGATCTGCTGATGAGTGGCATTATATTGTGTTCTGCCATTAACCACTGCGTCTGAAAAATGCTGATAGTGTGCGTTTGAAAAATGCTGATAGTAGGAAGCTTTATCTGCCGACCAATGGAATCACATTGTGTACCGTGTTTACTCCTTTGTCTGTATGATGCTGAGACTGGGAAGCATGGTCCACTGATGAATGGTGTCACATTTTATTCTACATTACCCCAGACAACCATGCTGGTGGCCTGGGTGACGTACCGTTCTTTCAATGTTTTTGAGAGGCACACTGATGTTACTCCTGGTGGTGTGGGAAGCCTCTTTGGCTACTGTGAACCAGATGACAGCAGCAAATAATCGGTAAAGTATGTACCATTTTACAGTAAATGAAACATATAAATTTTCACTACAGTTCAGACTTTCATATTTGGAAACATACAGTAATACGAGGGTGGCTTGAAAAGTTCTCGGAATCACCACGAGAGGTCAGCGCTAGCGCAACAAGTTGTT
This sequence comes from Schistocerca americana, assembly GCF_021461395.2. Taxonomy (NCBI): domain Eukaryota; kingdom Metazoa; phylum Arthropoda; class Insecta; order Orthoptera; family Acrididae; genus Schistocerca; species Schistocerca americana. Next base: position 606,573,406 of record NC_060119.1, on the reverse strand, counting down.
CACGTGATATTCATTGGACTGTTACCTGTAAACACGCGCCGCATCAGTGCTCTTGGAAGAGAGCTGTGGTGGTGACATAGCTCTGTTGTTTCTGCATAGTGATTTGTGGAGATGGAAAAAAATTGAGATTCGAGCAGTGATTAAATACTTAGTAAAGAAAGGTATGAAAGAAAAGGACATTAATGTCGATTTCCAGAATACACTGGGGGACTCTGCTCCTTCATATTCAACTGTTACCAAGTGGACAAAAAAATTTAAATTTAGTCAGGAGTGCTTAGATGATTATCCATGCAGTGGTCAGCCAACAAGTGTTACTACTCCAGAAATCATTGAAAAAATGCACAAAATGGTTATGGAGGATTGCCAATTGAAAGTGCGTGAAATTCCTCACACTTGCCAGATGACCTCTGAAAGGGTATATCACATTTTAATTGAAGAATTAGAAACGAAAAAAGTATCTGCAAGACGGGTGCCATGACTCTTGAAGCGCGCCCACACACACGTGCTGTCACCATAGCAAAATTACATTAACTAAGGTATGAATAGTTGCCACACCTGCCTTATTCACCTGATATGGCTCCGTCAGACTTCCGTCTCTTCCCAAAACTGAAAATATTTCTTGGTGGACAAAGATTCGCTTCAAATGAAGAATTCATAGCCGGAGTTGACAACTAATTTGCAGGCCTGGAGGAAACTCATTTTCATAATGGGATCAAGGCACTGGAACATCGGTGGACCAAGTGCATTAATCTACAAGGAGACTACACTGAAAAGTGAAAAAAAAAATTCAGTGATGTAAGTACTTTTGTTTCTATTCTGTTCCAAGAACTTTTCTAACCACCCTCGTATGAATGCACATTAGGCATACATCAAGCTTTACTGTAATCTTCGAATATGTATTTTAACTTTGTTTAATCCTGCTGTTCCTTTTTGCAATATCATTACATTGGTTACTTCTAAATTAAATATACTATGCAGTATTTCACATAATATTGCAGTTCACTTATATTTTACTTAATCACCACATATACAGGGTGTTCCAAAAAGGATTTACAACTTTGAAAATTCATACAAATTAATTCACGGCACCTACCGAGTTGATTGTACTGTCAATTTGTAGCAAAATACATCAAGTTTGCTAGTGCCAAATTCTACTGTAAGGGGCGCTAGCGGCAGTTACGTTAAAGATGGCTGCCTTTACTGGACCCGAGCATGTGTTTTGGTTTGTAGAGTCGACATCATTGACAACAGTTCAGCATAATTTCCTTACCAGGCATGCTAAAGATCCTCCTAGTAGGCATACAGTTTGTGAGTGGCATAAATGTTTTGTAGATCTTTTGGATCTTTGGTGTGACGTCATAAGCGAGTGACTGCGTGTGAGATCGCTCTCTTAGTTTTCATATATTTTTAGGTTTCAGATACATATTTTAACGGTTTTTGTGATAATATTTACTATATAAGTGACGTATTAGTGGTTTCTTCATTCACCTCTGCCTTTCTTGTGTTGTGACCTGATATTTGTGAGTGTTTCATATCGAGCAACTTAACCTCTTGCCTGTGTTTACATTCCGCGCTGACCAGTTGCAGCTGTAGCGGCGCATCGAAAGCTAATTACTAATTAATTGTTTGTGTATAGTGGTTTATTTAGGAACTTTAGTAGTCTTCAACCGGTGTTCTTGGCGTTTTCTGGTGAAATAATTCCAGAAAAACCTTTTGGGAACTGTTTTCAGCTTCGTTACTGTGTCATTAGATGTTTGATTCTCTTTCTGTATTAGTCTTTTGTTATATTCACATTTGTTGTTTATTAATACTGTTAATAATAGTAGTTACTTCCCTTGTAGAGTAAGTTTGTGATTATTGTAGTCAGGTTTTTAACATCTTCTTGTTGTAGTAGCGGAACTTAGAAAAAGTAAAATTTTACCATGAGTGAGAAGTGTGGGCTTTGCCGTAGGTTCGTGAGTAGTGGATTGCGGTGTGAGACTTGTTCGAAGTATTTTCACTGGGGGGGGGGAATGCAGTGGGGAAGCCAGTGGGCATTCTAGTGAGATCCTCTCCTGGAACTGCAGGTTATGTAGCAAGAGTAAGTTGATAGAGGAGCCGGAGCATAAGATCTGTGCCCTTCAGGTGCAGCTGAAAAACTCACAGGAGGAGCTAGATAGGATGAGGAGGGAGAAGGGGGTTGGGGAATGGGAGCTGGCTGTTGGCAAGAGATCTGCTAGGAGAAGAAGATTTGCAGATAGCTTTACTATTGGTGTTTACAATAGATATGACCAACTGTCAGAGTCTAGTGGAGACGAATCTCTAGTAGCTGTAAATGTAGGAAGTATGCAGCAGACCTCAGTAGTTACTGTGCCTAGAACAGTTGCAAAATCGAAGAGGTGTAGGCGAGCAGTTGCAGGTACCAGGTCACCAGCATTGTGAAGCCTAATGCAGGGTTGGCTCAGGTGACTGTTAACATAGTGGGGTTATGTAGGGATTTAACTGAAGAGAATCAGGTAGTGATTGTGGGTGGGGCTGGTAATAGTATTGATAGGGATGGGGAGTATAACACAGATGGTGACCTCGAAAAGAGAGCCACTCAGACAGGCAACACGAATGTGCATTTCGTGGAACTGTTTCAGCGTCACGATAGGTCTCATCTTAATACAGCCGTCAGGCGTAATAACATGAGACTTTGGGGTGCGCTGATGACAGAAAGCATGGGTCACATTTCAGTGGTGTCGGTGGAGTCTATCAGCAGGACGGGTTTCACTAGACATGGCCTGCACCTCAACAGGTATGGGAAGGGGAGGTTGGCAAAGCTGATAGGTGACAGCATAGGTGGGGTTGGTGGGATCACTCATGGGAAAATTCCTGCAGTAGTGGGTGTTAGAGCTGCACATTTTTTAGATTGAAGCCAGCTGATAGGTATTCCTGCTTAAGGGAAGTCTCTCTAACAAGGGAATCACTTTTGACAAAGCTTAGGTACCCGAGTAATGAGGGAATTAGTATATTTCATCAAAATATACAAGGTATTAGAGATAAAGTTAGTGAACTGCTTATAGATGTTGACTCTGAAATTATTGGTATATCTGAACACTTCTTAAATAAGGAGATAATTCAGAGGCTTCCTTTACCAGGATACAGGTTGGCTGGCAGCTTTTCGAGGAGCTCTTTGCGGTGTTGGGGAGTAGCCATGTATGTGAGCAATGGCATCCCATTTGAGTCAATTGATGTTTCAAAGTACTGCACTGAAAAGGTGTTTGAATGTTGTGCAGGTGTGGTTAAATTTAACGGAGCTAAACTTCTAACTGTTGTTATTTATAGCTCCCCAGACTCCGATTTCACAACATTTTTGCTAAAGCTAGAGGAGGTTCTTGGTTCACTTTATAGGAAATACAAAAAGTTAGTTATATGTGGTGACTTCGATATTAATTGTACAAGTGATTGTGCAAGGAAGAGGATGCTGGTAGACCTTTTTAATTCATATAATCTTATGCAAACCGTGTTCTTTCCAACGAGAGTGCAAGGGAACAGTAGAACAACCATAGACAACATTTTTGTTCATTCCTCATTACTAGAAGGGCATTCTGATAGCAAAAAGGTGAATGGCCTTTCAGATTATGATGCACAAACTTTAAAAGATTTTTGTGCTGCAACACATGTTAAATATAGTCATCAGCTCTTCAGGAAAGCTGATCCAGTTGCTGTAGAGACCTTTGTAAACCTTATAAAGGAACAAGAGCGGCAAGATGTTTATACCGCTGATACAGTAGACGATAAATACACTCCTGGAAATTGAAATAAGAACACCGTGAATTCATTGTCCCAGGAAGGGGAAACTTTATTGACACATTCCTGGGGTCAGATACATCACATGATCACACTGACAGAACCACAGGCACATAGACACAGGCAACAGAGCATCCACAATGTCGGCACTAGTACAGTGTATATCCACCTTTCGCAGCAATGCAGGCTGCTATTCTCCCATGGAGACGATCGTAGAGATGCTGGATGTAGTCCTGTGGAACGGCTTGCCATGCCATTTCCACCTGGCGCCTCAGTTGGACCAGCGTTCGTGCTGGACGTGCAGACCGCGTGAGACGACGCTTCATCCAGTCCCAAACATGCTCAATGGGGGACAGATCCGGAGATCTTGCTGGCCAGGGTAGCTGACTTACACCTTCTAGAGCACGTTGGGTGGCACGGGATACATGCGGATGTGCATTGTCCTGTTGGAACAGCAAGTTCCCTTGCCGGTCTAGGAATGGTAGAACGATGGGTTCGATGACGGTTTGGATGTACCGTGCACTATTCAGTGTCCCCTCGACGATCACCAGTGGTGTACGGCCAGTGTAGGAGATCGCTCCCCACACCATGATGCCGGGTGTTGGCCCTGTGTGCCTCGGTCGTATGCAGTCCTGATTGTGGCGCTCACCTGCACGGCGCCAAACACGCATACGACCATCATTGGCACCAAGGCAGAAGCAACTCTCAGTGCTGAAGACGACACGTCTCCATTCGTCCCTCCATTCACGCCTGTCGCGACACCACTGGAGGCGGGCTGCACGATGTTGGGGCGTGAGCGGAAGACGGCCTAACGGTGTGCGGGACCGTAGCCTAGCTTCATGGAGACGGTTGCGAATGGTCCTCGCCGATACCCCAGGAGCAACAGTGTCCCTAATTTGCTGGGAAGTGGCGGTGCGGTCCCCTACGGCACTGCGTAGGATCCTACGGTCTTGGCGTGCATCCGTGCGTCGCTGCGGTCCGATCCCAGGTCGATGGGCACGTGCACCTTCCGCCGACCACTGGCGACAACATCGATGTACTGTGGAGACCTCACGCCCCACGTGTTGAGCAATTCGGCGGTACGTCCACCCGGCCTCCCGCATGTCCACTATATGCCCTCGCTCAAAGTCCGTCAACTGCACATACGGTTCACGTCCACGCTGTCGCGTCATGCTACCAGTGTTAAAGACTGCGATGGAGCTCCGTATGCCACGGCAAACTGGCTGACACTGACGGCGGCGGTGCACAAATGCTGCGCAGCTAGCGCCATTCGACGGCCAACACCGCGGTTCCTGGTGTGTCCGCTGTGCCGTGCGTGTGATCATTGCTTGTACAGCCCTCTCGCAGTGTCCGGAGCAAGTATGGTGGGTCTGACACACCGGTGTCAATGTGTTCTTTTTTCCATTTCCAGGGGTGTATAATGCTTTTCTCAAGACTTTTCTCACGCTCTTTGAAAGTTGCTTTCCGTTAGAACGTTTAAAACTGGGTACTAGCACAAACAGGCAGCCTGGGTGGCTGACTAGAGGGATAAGAATATCTTGTAGAACAAAGTGGCAATTATATCAAAACGTTAGAAACAGTCAAAATCTAAATGCCGCAGCCCATTACAAACAGTATTGTAAGGTGCTTAAAAATGTTATTAGGAAGGCAAAAAGTATGTGGTATGCAGATAGAATAGCTAAGTCTCAGGATAAAATTAAAACCATATGGTCAGTCGTAAAGGAAGTTGCTGGTCTGCAGAGACAGGTCGAGGATATAGAATCAGTGCGTAGTGGGAATGCCCGTGTTACTAATAAGTCGCATATATGTACAGTATTTAATAATCACTTTCTGAATATAGCAGGTGAACTACATTGAAACCTAGTTCCAACAGGGAATCATATAGCGCTCTTAGAAAAAAGTGTTCCGAGACTGTTACCTGAAATGCTCCTCCATGACACTGACAAGAGGGAGATTGAGTTAATAATTAAATCACTAAAGACAAAGAACTCTCATGGATATGACAGGGTATCTAGCAGAATACTGAAGTATTGTTCTATGTATGTTAGCCCAGTTCTCAGCCATATCTGTACCTTTTCCTTTAGGAGTGGTTGGTTTCCTGACCGATTAAAGTACTCGGTAGTGAAGCCACTTTATAAAAAGGGAGACATTGATAATGTTGACAATTTTAGACCTATTTCTATGCCATCGGTGTTTGCTAAAGTTATCGAGAAGGTTGTATATACAAGGTTACTGCAGCATTTAAATTCACATAATTTGCTGTCAAATGTTCAGTTTGGTTTTAGAAATGGTTTAACAACTGAAAATGCTATAGTCTCTTTTCTCTGTGAGGTTTAGGACGGATTAAATAAAAGGTTGCGAACGCTAGGTGTTTTCCTTGATTTAACGAAGGCTTTTGACTGTGTTGACCACAAAATATTACTGCAGAAGTTGGACCATTATGGAGTAAGGGGAGTAGCTTACAATTGGTTCGCCTCTTACTTTAAGAACAGAAAACAGAGGGTAATTCTCCGCAATATTGAGAGTGGTAGTGATGTTCAGTCCCAATGGGGCACTGTTAAGTGGGGCATTCCCCAAGGTTCGGTGCTGGGGCCACTGCTGTTTCTTATTTATATAAATGATATGCCTTCTAGTATTACAGGTGATTCAAAAATATTTCTGTTTGCTGATGACACCAGCTTGATAGTGAAGGATCTTGTGTGTAATATTGAAACAGTAACAAATAATGTAGTTCATGATATAAGTTCGTGGCTTGTGGAAAATAATTTGATGCTAAATCACAGTAAGACTCTGTTTTTACAGTTTCTAACTCACAATTCAACAAGAACCGATATTTTGATCAGACAGAATAGGCATATTATAAGTGAGATGGAACAGTTCAAGTTCCTAGGCGTTCGGATAGATAGTAAGCTGTTGTGGAAAGCCCATGTCCAGGATCTTGTTCAGAAGCTAAATGCTGCTTTATTTACCATTAGAACAGTATCTGAATTAAGTGACACTTCAACACAAAAAGTAGTCTACTTCGCATATTTTCATACGCTTATGTCGTATGGTATTATTTTTTGGGGTAATTCTTCTGATTCAAAAAGGGTATATTTGGCTCAAAAACAGGCTGTTCGAGCTATATGTGGTGTAAGTTCGAGAACCTCTTGTCGACCCCTATTCAAAAATCTGGGAATTCTGACATTGCCCTCACAGTATATATTTTCTTTAATGTCGTTTGTTGTTAGCAATATTAGCCTATTCCCAAGAGTTAGCAGCTTTCACTCAGTTAATACTAGGCAGAAATCAAATCTGCATGTAGAATGCACTTCCTTGACACTTGTGCATAAAGGAGTGCAGTATTCTGCTGCATCCATTTTCAATAAGCTACCACAAGAACTCAAAAATCTTAGCAGTAGCTCAAACACTTTTAAGTCTAAACTGAAGAGTTTCCTCATGGCTCACTCCTTCTATTCTGTCGAGGAGCTCCTGGAAGAGCTAAAAAATTAAGCAAATTCCAGTGTTACATTGTTGATTTTCTTCATTTAAACTTACGACTTGTCACCTGAATATGTTTTTTTATATTTCATTTTATCTGTTTCTAATATCATGTTATAATTTCATGTACTGACTCGTTCCATGACCATGGAGACTTCTCCTTAATTTGGTCCCACGGAACAATAAATAAATAAATAAATAAATAAATAAATAAAAGAAACAGGGTGCTCGGTAAGACATGAGAAATCATACAAGCAACTAGACAGAGAATGAAAATGAGGTTATATTACCATTCACTTTTATAAAGAAGAAGTGAATAGTGTGTTGTGAATAGTGTAAACTGGTGATACCAGAATCAATATTTAGAAAGGATAAAAATAAATAAATCAACTAATAACAAAATGTTATGAATATATAAATTGACAAATAGGGAAGGGTGGGATTGTATGAGATCTATGACATTACTAGAAGCAAGAAATGTGAGGGCTGGAACGAAATACAGGGAGATGAATTGATTGAGGACACAGTAAACAATGAGATTATATCAGTTGTGTAGGCTCTAATTGTCGAAGGATCACAACCGAATGTAAATATTTTTAGATCCTCCCTGAGGTACAGCACCATAGCTTGTTTATATAATTTATTGAAATTAAAAACTTTGCTTCTTACACTATCTGATTGGTGCAACAACTGCTTTATTTCTGATAAACCATTTTGGTTTGAATATTTTCAAGCAGTACAAATCTGTTCATCAAAACAAATTTGTTTCACTCAAACAATTAAGTTCAGTTACTTTTGTTCTACGTGTACTTGCTAATCTTGGAAACAAATGTATCAGCCTTCTGACATATCTTTCATATTTCCACTCAATAATGTTGTAAGCAGTAATTTTCTGGGGTAACTCATCACTTAGAAAGAAAGAAAGTATTGATTGCACAAAAGAATCAGTAAGAATAATATGTGGTGTTCATCCACAGATTTCATGTAGGTACCTCTTCAAGGAGCTACACATTTTAGTTGTGCTGTCACAAGACATATTGTCACCAAGGAAATTTATCATAAATAATCCCTCACAATTCGAGAAGAACAGTGACGTGTGTGTCTACAACACTTAGAGGGGAAAATGAATCTTCATTACCCATTGTTAAAGCTGTCAGTGTATACATTGTTAACACAGTCAGTGTCTTGTCAGAGGAGTTCAATATGTAGCAATAAGAATTTTTAATCATTTGTCCAATAACATAAAATGTCTGACAGGTAGCAAAGCAAGTTTAAATCTATTGTAAAATCATTTCTCCTGGACTACCTCCTCTATTCCACTGGCGAATGTTTGCTTAAAAACTGATAGTAAATATAAAAAAAGTATACATATCTTGTACACTGACTCATTACATATCATTTAAATACAATAATTATTCAAATGATATATGGAACACGCAACTAATCAGCTCAACTCTTAAGTTCCAAGCCGTTTTCAAACATGGCTTTTAGAACTATGGAACATGTAACTACTTAGCTGAACTCTACATCCCAAGCAGTTTTCAAATATGGCTTTTAGAACAATTTTAAAGGTCTTTTTACATCATTTATGAAACCATTTTTTCACTCTCTTGCTGGTTTGTTAATACCACCAGCAACTAGAACATAAATAATCAAAACATCTCATCTATGTAAGTCTGGTGGTAGTGAAACTATCATTAGTAAGTGTCAAACTTATTTCAATTCTCACTCTTGTCCACAAGAAGTCACACAGATATTCAATTTTTGCCTTGTAAAACGATGTATGATCTACCATGACATGTGAATTATTCTCGTTTCTAGCTAACTACCACTTGAAATACTCTTTGATTTGTCATGAAGACCTCATTAATGTCAATATCTGCAGCTAGTACAATATGAGTACTGACAAACTGGATAGATAAATAAAAAATCTACTCACCAATTGGCAGCAGAACATATAAATAAAAGAAGGTAATAATTAGGCAAGCTTTTGGAGCCAGTGGCTCCTTCTTCAGGCAGAATGATTGAAGGGGAAGGAAGAGGAGTGAAGGAAGAGTACTGTAGAGGTCTATGAAAAGGGGTAGATTTTGGGGTCAGGGAAGACTTACTGCATGCGATGAGAAGAAAAGATTGATTGTTGGGGACTGCATTGGATGAGATTTGAAAACCTGAGAGCTTAAAAGTGGAAGACAGGGTAATATGCGTGACAGAGATTACTGCTTAACATCATGCATGAGTTAATAAGAGTGAAATGCTAAGTGCATTGCACGTAACAGGGAGAGGTGAGGGTCAGACAGTGAAAAACAGATGGGTAAGTCAATGAAAGATTTATAAAACTACAATGGAGTGAAGAAAAGAGTAGTTACTGTGAAGAAATGCTGAGACAGAAGAAATTAACATAAATGAAGGACAGGTGTAGGCAAGAACCAAGGACATGTAGTGCTAGTTCCCACCTGTGGAGTTCTGAGAAACTGGTGTCTGGGGGAAGAATCCGGATGCCACATGTGGTGAAACAGGCTCTAAGGTCATGACTGTCCTGTTGTACAGCATGCTCTACAAGATATTGTGTGTTGTCTGTATACACCCACTGCCTATGCCCATTCATCCTGACTGATAATTTGATGGTAGTCATGCCAATGTAAAGGGCTGAACAGTGTTTACATAACAGCTGGTATACGACATGTGTGATTTCACAGGTGTCTCTCTCGATTGGTGCAGAAGGTGCATAGGGTCTGACGAGATTGCGAGGGTGATGAAAAACTATTCTAGGTGTGGCAGGTAGAATTTCAGACAGAACTGATCTCATTTAAGAGCATGATTTAGGGAAGTCATGTCCTGTCAAAGTAGCTGATTATGTTACAGACCAATATAGTACTGAGTAACCAGTGGTGTGCTCCAAAACTGTTTTAAGGAGGGGTCAGTAGTATCAGGAATGGATGTGATTGTGAAGGCCTATACCAGCTGTCTGACACCTCTACATATGGTTTCTGCCATCAAGATCCCATCACTGTGATTCAAACTGACCTACAGTCCCTCCTTAATACCTCATGCCCCTCACAACGACTAACACCCCAATCCATAGAACTTCTCACCCCACCCAAACCACCCACACCCACCTTCTCCCTTCTTCCTAAGATTCACAAAACCCGATCACCCTGGCCATCCTATAGTTGCTGTCTTCAAAGCACCCACCAAACATGTATCAGCTTTAGCTGATCAGCACCTGCAAATCATAGTACAATGACTCCCCTCCTGTATCAAAGATACCAACCATTTCCTATATCATCTGATATTTGTGCCCATCTCACTCCCATGACACTCTTTACTTGTCACCATTGATGCCACCTCCTTGTATACTAACATCCCCCACGTACATGGTCTGCTGCTGCGGAACTTTCCTCAGTCAACAACCACCTGGTTCCAAACCTATGACATCCTTGCTACTCACCTTAATCACCTCTCAGGGGCTGACATACAAACAGATCAGGGGTATGACCATGGGAACCAAGATGGTTCCTTCCTATGCCAAACTTTTCACGGGTCGCTTGGAGGGGACTTTTTGGGATCCATAAGTCTTCAGCCCCTGGTTTGGTTCAGATACATTGATGACTTCTTTACCATATGGACTCACGGTGAGGCTGACCTGTTAAAATTCCTGGAATCTCTGAATACCTTCTCCCAATTAAATTTCAGATGGTCCTATTCCAATCCCGTGCCACTTTCCTCGATGTTGATTTCGTCCTCATCAAAGGATAGCGACACACTTCTGTCCACATTAAACCTACCATCAAACAACAGTACTTACATTTTGACATTTGACATCCTTCCTATGTCAAACATTCCCGCTCATACAGCCTTGGCATTTGAGGCGAACATATTTGTTCAGATGAAGACTCTTTACAGCAATACACCACCATTTTCATCTTGACATTCACTGCACATAATTACCCCATCAGCCTAGTTCAAAATCAGATTTCCCAGGCCATCACATCCAATCCTGGTACTCCTGATCCCTCCTAAAAACAACTTCGGAGCACACCACTGGTAACTCAGTATTATACTGGCCTGGAATGTATTAATCAGCTACTTCGACAGGCCCATGGCTTCCTAAAACCATGCCCTGAAATGAGACCCATTCTGTCTGAAATTCTACACCTAAAATAGTTATTCATTGCCTTCCCAATCTCTGCAATATTCTTGTCAAACCCTATGCTCCTTCTGCACCCATATCCCTACCCTATGGCTCCTACCACTGTGACTGTCCCCACTGCAAGACTTACCCTATGCACCATCCTACCACCAACTATAGCAGCCCCGTAACTGGAAAAACATAAACTATTAAATCGAGAGCCACCTGTGAAATGATACGTCATGTACCAGCTGTATGTAAACACTGTTTGGCCTTTTACATTGGCACAACTGCCACCGATTTATCAATTAGGATCAATGGGCATAGGCAGAGGGTGTATATAGGCAACACGCAATATCCCATTGCACAGCACGCGCTACACCATGACAACTGTCATCTCGGTACCTGTTTCACCACATGCGCAATCTGGATTCTTTCCCCAGACACCAGTTTCTCAGAACTCCGCAGGTGGGAACTAGCACTACAACATGTCCTTGGTTCTCGCCACCCACCTGGCCTCATTTACATTAATTTCTTCCCTCTCAGCATTTCTTCACAGTAACTATTATTTTCTTCGCTTAGTTTATTTTTCTATATCTTTCATTGTCTTACCTATCTATTTTTCACCATCCCCCTCCCACCTCTGTTACGTACAATGTACTCAGCTTTTCACTCTTATTAACTCATACATGGTGTTTAAGCAGTGATCTCTGTCTTATACCTAAAGCTCTCAGGTTCTCAAATCTCATCCAACGCAGTCCCTAACAGTCTTTCCTTCTCATCCCCTGCAGTAAGCCTCCCTTGATCTGTGGTTTTGGGTGACCTTCCCGAAATCTACCCCCTTTTCTGGACCTCTCCGGTCCTTTTCCTTCACCCCTCTTCCTTCCCCCTCAACTCTTCTGCCTCGAGATCCACTGGCTCCGAAAGCTCATCTAATCATAACCTAACCTTCTTTCGTGTGTATGTTCTGCTGCCACTTGGTGAGTAGATTTTTTTTGTTTATCTATTCAATTACATTATTTTGTAAAAAAATCTGCTTACTAAGTATTATGCATGTCCTCGAACTGTTGTATATTGTTTCCAATTCAACACGTAGGCATACTGGACTTGAGGGAGAGAGAAGTTCAAATTCTCACCCAGTCATTGTGATTTAGTTTTTCCTTATATTACTGGACAAAAATGCTAAGATGGTTCCTTTGAAAGGAGCACAAACAATTTCTTTCTCCCATCTTTGTTCAATTTGAATACAGGACCCAGCTTTGAGACCTCTGTTTTGTCAGGTCCTTATATCCCAATCTTCCTTCTGCAAATGTTTCTAGAGTTAGACTACTACACCCAAATGTTCATATCATTTACGAGTGTACATCAACCTCTAATGTGAGTCATTTGTCCTGCTATATCTCTCTCTCTCTCCTTCTCTCACACACACACACACACACACACACACACAAACACACACACACACTTCCATTACAGTCCCAATTAGGTTATGACTTCCACTCTCTGATCAATTGGTTGATTTCATTTTCTTTCCCGATAATCCTTAGATGAGTGTCTCTCTTAAAAAGCCCTCAGTTTTGCATTATGAATTCACATTTCACTGATATCAGTCAAATCCTGGTAATGCACATTGATTGTAAGGTCTGTTTTTATTTGTTAGGGTTGGGAAGCAACCTATTTAGTCCACTTAAGCATTCTGGGCCTTTTCAATTTTTCAGCCGGCTGGAGTGGCCAAGCGGTTAAAGGAGCTACAGTCTGAATCCACATGACCGCTACGGTCGCAGGTTCGAATCCTGCCTCGGGCATGGATGTGTGTGATGTCCTTAGGTTGGTTAGGTTTAAGTAGTTCTAAGTTCTAGGGGACTTATGACCACAGCAGTTGAGTCCCATAGTGCTCAGAGCCATTTGAACCATTTTTTCAATTTTTCAGTTTATTTCTCTACCTCTTCAAGCAGTCATGGTCTTCAACTGCCATAAATATAAAAACTCAATGAACGCTGCCAAGATGTATAGAAGGCGCTGGAGACGCCGTTCAAAACAGACTGTATATAAGACTATTGAAGATGTTGAAATGTCAACGACCGCCGCCGACAAGAAGAAGAATACCATTAAATCTGTTGCTGCACACGCATTGCTAGATGGACCTTCTGTGTTTTGTGGTTGCAGATTGAATTTCAGCATTGACTTGAATGACACATTTTCCCATGGTAATGGCTGGTTGACAGTAGCAGTTGTACGTGGTGGGAGTGGTGTCCCGAACGTGTCTGGATTGGAAAGCTTCGTCGACAGAGACATCATAGCCTACAAAACATATCATGTTACCGAAAATGCTAATAAAGACTTCGGCAAATCATCATATATGTCTCCTTCTCCCTTTGTTCTGTATACCCGTAAGAGAGCTAAAATTAATCTAAATGAAAGTGTATTTAAAGACTTCGGCAAATCATCATATATGTCTCCTTCTCCCTTTGTTCTGTATACCCGTAAGAGAGCTAAAATTAATCTAAATGAAAGTGTATTTATTTGGTGTAAAGGAAAAGGTTGTTGTGAATATATTAAATTCGTTGGAGATTGTACACTGTATTTTCATAAATGAAGTTATTGATTGAGGTGACACATTGACCTGTAGCGTAGCCCTGGCAATCGAGGTTAGGGTAGGTGTTTTTTTTTGGCAGGGGGGTCAGGAGGGGGCGCAGCCCCCCCCTGCAGCTCATAGAGTCTGCTCGAGCACGTGGCCGCTCCGCGCCGCGTTGCGCAACACGTCGGCGGCGCTTGGCAGCGAGCACGGCCCTTAAAATTACTAGGGCCGTGCGGCAGAGTTTGCCTATGTATTTTAACATGGGACGCGCTACTGTGAGGCTGAGTTAACACAGCGCTCTCGCAGCTGGCGCGCGTCCAAGAGGTTATATAAGCGAGCGATAAGCGCCCGAGCGCCATTCGCGCTGCTGCTGCCGCACACGCAACTGCATTGAACGCTGCCAAGATGTATAGAAGGCGCTGGAGACGCCGTTCAAAACAGACTGTATATAAGACTATTGAAGATGTTGAAATGTCAACGACCGCCGCCGACAAGAAGAAGAATACCATTGAATCTGTTGCTGCACACGCATTGCTAGATGGACCTTCTGTGTTTTGTGGTTGCAGATTGAATTTCAGCATTGATTTGAATGACACATTTTCCCATGGTAATGGCTGGTTGACAGTAGCAGTTGTACGTGGTGGGAGTGGTGTCCCGAACGTGTGTTTATACTCTATAACAGATGGTATACTCTCAGTATACTGCCCTCAAAACCTGTGCAATAAATGAGTTATAAATCAAATGGAAATTACACTTAATTTATGTCACACAAGACAAAGAAGAGGGAGAGAACTGATAGTGTGTGGGGATGTGTCTGGCTTATCGCAAGACGACAGCTGTGCCAGTCTACATGTCCGCACCATGCGGCCTATGCTTCTAGTGTTTACTGGTGACATAGGCTGCAATTTAAACGACTCTAAACGCATTGCCTAAACTGCATGGTAAAATGAATCATGGTTAACTGTTCTACTCTGACCTCTGAGGGTGACAGCATAAAACAGACCATTTAACAGGACTGAATCATCTTCTCTCATGCAATTAGCAACACAATTAGCATACAACAGAAATAAAAATCACCTAAAATAACTGACACAAGAACTCTTTCCTGTACATAATTACCTTGAACCACACAAATGACGGGACATCTTGCCTGCTCACAAATAACCTCAATCAAACAACCTCATACACATCTTTGTACACAAAACTTCACTGCCCTCTTGGGCATTACAGCCGGAAGTTGTCATATCCTCACTTAACAAATTGCAGGGGTACAACAGATAAATCCTCCGTCATCATTCATCACAACTCTTGTTATGGTACATCAGTTACTACATTGTAGATTCTTGCATTGAGTTAACCAGTTCAGCAACAACCACTTACAAAACACAGAAGGCATGGACACAAAAAGCATACAAGGTCAGGAAAAAGGATGTAGAGAGACACAGAAAGAAGAGAAAGAGAAGGCAGAAAACGTTCATTCCTTTCGTTCTGCAATCCGGCATGTCACACAGCGTCCTACCAATTTTGGCAACACAAGTACTAATCGTAAATTACAACTGTATATGTGCTTGGGGCCTCAAGTTGCCTAGTACCAATAGTAAACTATGGACAATACCAGGATCGTCAAAAGCTAATCGTTTGTCGCTTTTCTTACCAGGCCTAGAAGCAGATTTTGCATCTGTGTCTGGTCTAGCTCCCATCAAGATAAAGAGATTTAGTGCATCAACGATTTTGGAAACTTTGTAGACGTGGGGTAAGGTTCAATTAATTCTAGGTAAAGACACCTCCAAAAACCAGGCAATAACTGCATAAGACGCAAAATTTAACTGTGTACTATAACTTACTGATCTTATATGGCTGGGAGTGCCTCACTACATATCAACACTCACAGTACAGTCATCGTGTTGTGATGCACAGAATGCACCGGCTGAAGGCCGCACGCATGTGGTACCTGCGTAGCAGTGGCATGGGCATCGGGGCGGCTGGCTGCATGGTGGCGAAAGTATGCATCCTGCGTGTTGAGGCGAGGACCCTGACAGAGATGGCAGCAGGGAGCTGACCAGCGATGGACGTGGGGCAGCACCGCTGGGCGGCGCGGCAGCAGATGGGCCGTGCAGCTGGGCGACAACAGCTGAGACTGCAGCGCGGACATCTAGGCCGCTGTGTGGCAGCAAGGCCTGCCACACTGCACTCAGTGGACTGGCGGCATCAGTGGGTGACGCAAGCAGCAGGAACGTCACGCCAACTGTGAATAGTGTGCCCGTGTGCTCCATGAGCCACAGCACTGGCACGGTGCACGGATGCCGCGCAGTTTCTTCACGTCTCGGCACCCAGCTAGAGTTAGCAGGTGGCGACTGAGAAGCTGGTCTGACTGCGACTGTCAAATGGGACTGGCACGCATGCAGCACACACTTCTGCTGTGCAGCACAGCTCAGTTTACTCAGTGCGCATGCCTTGGTGTGCTGCACTACATGCAGCCCTGAGCAATGGTATGTATGGACACAGCATCTGGCATGGTATCATAGCTAACGTACTGCAGCACCCGGGCTCAGCTCACAGTGGAGTAGCAGTGGCGAATACTGACCGACCACGCAATGTTAAACATGAACCAAAAGTAAACAGCCACCCTATGGAACGAATAATGGGAATGAATCCCACTCCTGACACCAATGTACATGGTTAGGGAAGGGGGAAGAAGGTTGCAGCATCCGGCTTATCACAACAATGTACAGGAGGTCGAGCAGTCAGGGTTTGTAAGTGGGCATCCAGGGCTGCCATTAAATGACAGAACAGGAAATTAGGTAAAATAAGCAAATATATTTCAGTGTATGGTAAATAAGGGGTGTGCCAAGGGTTGGAAGTTACCAGGTTTAGGCCGGCGTAGGAGGCTGAACATCTAAGTGAAGTGGGCAATGGAAGGATAGGCAGTTCATGTTAACAGATTTCAGTGGCCGGTCGTGAAATGCAGAGGCAGAGGCTCTGCCTCCCAAGAAAGACATCTGTTCTGCTTGAGGTCCAGATCACAAGAGAGAGAAGTAGCTATGTTCTGCACTGTAGAACACTCCAACATCCACACAGGCAACCTGTATTCCACACATACTATTGGCTAAAACCTATAGCGTGAATTTGCCAGCAATTTCAGCCGATGGCTTAATGTGTCTCTTGTCATCAGCTTTAACGGGACATAACTGCCTCGGTTCTGAAGGCAGGCAACTTGTGTCGCAAAGGCACAGCGGAAGTTGCTCTGGGATAAGACTTGTAAATATCTGACTGTGCCTTTGAAATAAATTTTTTAAACCAATTCCCTAACATATTCCTTGACTGGCTGCCACCTTCTACAATATATTTAACTGACAGTGATTCAAACACTTCTTTAAAATTTATGAATCCCATAAAAGTGGTACATCATACTCAATTCCTAATTTCGTAATTTTGTTCAAGACTTGCAAATGGTGCACTGTGTTACATCCATTTCTAAATTTAACTTCTCCTTTTTTCTAATTACACTTCAATATTGCCTACAAATACAGTTGCTGGTAATAATATTAAATGTCTTGAAAATGATGGACAGCACTGTTTTAATTCAGGAGAATCTTCTTACTCTTCAAACACTCTTTACACTTTTCCAATTCCATTTTTGTAATTTTGGTTCCAGTTTTAAAAATTCCAATTCTAGCACCATTACCTCCCAGTGCCTTCTTTTTCTTCTTCCTTCAAATTGCTATATACACTTAATCTGACATGGCTTCCAGAATATCATTATTTTTATAAATAGCTGTCTGTGTTTTTCATTCATCTCTTGAGCTGTAGAAACATTTCATGAATTCTTGGAATGCTTGCACAATGCCTAGGCGATTTCTAATGACCACAATGTCTAAGCACCTCTGGTTAAAGAACTTCTCCTTTTATCTGTACCTGTGCAATGTTCAGTTCGCAGGATGATCAACTTAATGTCTTAACTAATGGTACAACTTCTAATTATTACATAAGTTTGCATAATCCATATTTCTAACTTCCTGGTTGGTGAATCTTTTTTTCTAGCCTTGTACCTATTTTAATATAGCAAATAACTCTATTTGTTCAAGGATCATTTTATAATTATATATGAACAGTGTAGGAAAAGACAGACTGCTACATATCGTAAATAAGACACGTCAAACTCCAGACAGGCACAATGAGAAGACACTCATATATAACTTTCAGCCACAGCCTTCATTAGTAAAAAACACTCATTAGTAAAACAAACAAACAAACACACACACACACACACACACACACACACACACACACACTCATGTGCACACAAGCAAGCACACGTCAAGCACGCATGACTGCCAACTCCACATCTCGGTCTGGAATGCCAGCTTCATAAAAGGACTCACTGCATTGATAAGTCAATGACCACTTGAAATTGTTAGATGCTGTAGTACCACATCTTGTGCAATTTCTTTATTATTCGATAATATTTAGACAGTTTAATTTTTAGTTCCACTTAGTCTTTGAAGACTTAAATGACTTTTGTTTCTTATTAAGATCAGTTGAGCTAGTCTGTCTGTGATTTCTTCAATGTCTGTAATATTGTTTTTAATTTTCTTGTTTACACTTGAATTTCCTCACTTAAAATGCATCCCTAAATATGTCTAATGCCGTAATGATTTAACTTAACGCAGTTTCATCATGGCAACAATCTTTGAGCATTCTTAATAGGTAACAGTACAGCTTAAAACTTTATTAAGCACTGCTGCATTATTTCCCATATTAGATGTTCATCCAACAATAATCTAAAAGAAGTATTTGTGATCCTCTTGTCAAATCTGACTGTTTCCTAATGTAAACTTTACATTGGTTCTAATTTTATTTCTTATATGACTGAAGTTCATCCACAGAGTTTTCTTATCATTAACAAATAGACAACTACTTTAAAACCATTTTTCTATTACTTTCATTGTTTCGTCAGTTTTTTTGTTATGGCTCATAACCATTCTATCCTTCATATAGAAGCTGGTATCATCAGCAAATAACATAGTATTTGCTATTGAAAACAGTTACCATAATTCATTAACAAAAACAAAGAACAACAGATCGGCCTAATACTAAGCCCTGGATCACCTCATATTTCATTATTTTATATTAAAAATTGTACACTTTACCTTCTTGGAAAAATTCCACTCGTTGTTTCCTATCAAAGAGTTTTGAATTAACTGTTCTTAAGCAAAATATGATAAAAGCATTTGGGTATAGCAGACCTCGAATCATCAACATCTACAGTATGGGTTAGTGAGGGTACCACTCATATTTGTTCCCAGTAAAGCAATACCCGAAGCTGATATTTGCATGATATGAGCTTCTGGTTTGAAAACTGTGATCTATCGAGATTTGTTCTCTTAATCAAGGGCTATTCACCAGTTTTCATCACACACTTTCTACAACCTAATTTTTGTGTGCAAACTGAAAATCATAGATGGAGTACCATCAAGCAAGTGAACAAAGACAACCACTCTCTATAAAGAGGATATACTGACAAGGACAAGGTCCATGAACCATGGACCTTGCCGTTGGTGGGGAGGCTTGCGCACCTCAGCGATACAGATGGCCGTAACGTAGGTGCAACCACAACGGAGGGGTATCTGTTGAGAGGCCAGACAAACATGTGGTTCCTGAAGAGGGGCAGCAGCCTTTTCAGTAGTTGCAGGGGCAACAGTCTGGATGATTGACTGATCTGGCCTTGTAACATTAACCAAAGCGGCCTTGCTGTGCTGGTACTGCGAACGGCTGAAAGCAAGGGGAAACTACAGCCGTAATTTTTCCCGAGGACATGCAGCTTTACTGTATGATTAAATGATGATGGCGTCCTCTTGGGTGAAATATTCCGGAGGTAAAATAGTCCCCCATTCGGATCTCCGGGCGGGGACTACTCAAGAGGACGTCGTTATCAGGAGAAAGAAAACTGGCATTCTACGGATCGGAGCGTGGAATGTCAGATCACTTAATCGGCCAGATAGGTTAGAAAATTTAAAAAGGGAAATGGATAGGTTAAAGTTAGATATAGTGGGAATTAGTGAAGTTCGGTGGCAGGAGGAACAAGACTTTTGGTCAGGTGATTACAGGGTTATAAATACAAAATCAAATAAGGGTAATGCAGGAGTAGGTTTAATAATGAATAAAAAAATAGGAGTGCGGGTTAGCTACTACAAACAGCATAGTGAACGCATTATTGTGGCCAAGATAGACACAAAGCCCATACCTACTACAGTAGTACAAGTTTATATGCCAACTAGCTCTGCAGATGATGAAGAAATTGATGAAATGTATGACAAGATAAAAGAAATTATTCAGCTAGTGAAGGGAGACGAAAATTTAATAGTCATGGGTGACTGGAATTCGTCGGTAGGAAAAGGGAGGGAAAGAAACAAAGTAGGTGAATATGGATTGGGGGGAAGAAATGAAAGAGGAAGCCGCCTTGTAGAATTTTGCACAGAGCATAACTTAATCATAGCTAACACTTGGTTCAAGAATCATGAAAGAAGGTTGTATACCTGGAAGAACCCTGGAGATACTAAAAGGTATCAGATAGATTACATAATGGTAAGACAGAGATTTAGGAACCAGGTTTTAAATTGTAAGACATTTCCAGGGGCAGATGTGGATTCTGACCACAATCTATTGGTTATGAACTGCAGATTGAAACTGAAGAAACTGCAAAAAGGTGGGAATTTAAGGAGATGGGACTTGGATAAAATGAAAGAACCAGAGATTGTAGAGAGTTTCAGGGAGAGCATAAGGGAACAATTGACAGGAATGGGGGAAAGAAATACAGTAGAAGAAAAATGGGTAGCTCAGAGGGATGAAGTAGTGAAGGCAGCAGAGCATCAAGTAGGTAAAAAGACGAGGGCTAATAGAAATCCTTGGGTAACAGAAGAAATATTGAATTTAATTGATGAAAAGAGAAAATATAAAAATGCAGTAAATGAAGCAGGCAAAAAGGAATACAAACGTCTCAAAAATGAGATTGACAGGAAGTGCAAAATGGCTAAGCAGGGATGGCTAGAGTACAAATGTAAGGATGGGGAGGCTTGTCTCACTAGGGGTAAGATAGATACTGCCTACAGGAAAATTAAAGAGGCCTTTGGAGAGAAGAGAACCACTTGTATGAATATCAAGAGCTCAGATGGCAACCCAGTTCTAAGCAAAGAAAGGAAGGCAGAAAGGTGGAAGGAGTATATAGAGGGTTTATACAAGGGCGATGTACTTGAGGACAATATTATGGAAATGGAAGAGGATGAAGATGAAGATGAAATGGGAGATAAGATACTGCGTAAGACCTGAGTCAAAACAAGGCCCCGGGAGTAGACAACATTCCATTAGAACTACTGATGGCCTTGGGAGAGCCAGTCATGACAAAACTCTACCATCTGGTGAGCAAGATGTATGAGACAGGCGAAATACCCACAGACTTCAAGAAGAATATAATAATTCCAATCCCAAAGAAAGCAGGTGTTGACAGATGTGAAAATTACAGAACTATCAGTTTAATAAGTCACAGCTGCAAAATACTAACGCGAATTCTTTACAGACGAATGGAAAAACTGGTAGAAGCGGACCTCGGGGAGGATCAGTTTGGATTCCGTAGAAATGTTGGAACACGTGAGGCAATACTAACCTTACGACTTATCTTAGAAGAAAGATTAAGAAAAGGCAAACCTACGTGTCTAGCATTTGTAGACTTAGAGAAAGCTTTTGACAACGTTAACTGGAATACTCTCTTTCAAATTCTGAAGGTGGCAGGGGTAAAATACAGGGAGCAAAAGGCTATTTAAAATTTGTACAGAAACCAGATGGCAGTTATAAGAGTCGAGGGGCATGAAAGGGAAGCAGTGGTTGGGAAAGGAGTGAGACAGGGTTGTAGCCTCTCCCCGATGTTATTCAATCTGTATATTGAGCAAGCAGTAAAAGAAACAAAAGAAAAATTCGGAGTAGGTATTAAAATTCATGGAGAAGAAGTAAAAACTTTGAGGTTTGCCGATGACATTGTAATTCTGTCAGAGACAGCAAAGGACTTGGTTGGTTGGTTGGTTGGTTTGGGGAAGGAGACCAGACAGCGTGGTCATCGGTCTCATCGGATTAGGGAAGGATGGGGAAGGAAGTCGGCCGTGCCCTTTCAGAGGAACCATCCCGGCATTTGCCTGGAGTGATTTAGGGAAATCACGGAAAACCTAAATCAGGATGGCCGGACGCAGGATTGAACCGTCGTCCGTCCGAGGACTTGGAAGAGCAGTTGAACAGTGTCTTGAAAGGAGGATATAAGATGAACATCAACAAAAGCAAAACGAGGATAATGGAATGTAGTCGAATTAAGTCGGGTGATGCTGAGGGAATTAGACTAGGAAATGAGACACTTAAAGTAGTAAAGGAGGTTTACTATTTGGGAAGCAAAATAACTGACGATGGTCGAAGTAGAGAGGATATAAAATGTAGACTGACAATGACAAGGAAATCGTTTCTGAAGAAGAGAAATTTGTTAACATCGAATATAGATTTAAGTGTCAGGAAGTCGTTTCTAAAAGTATTTGTATGGAGTGTAGCCATGTACGGAAGTGAAACATGGACAATAAATAGTTTGGACAAGAAGAGAATAGAAGCTTTCGAAATGTGGTGTTACAGAAGAATGCTGAAGATAAGGTGGGTAGATCACGTAACTAATGAGGAGGTATTGAATAGGATTGGGGAGAAGAGAAGTTTGTGGCACAACTTGACTAGAAGAAGGGGTCGGTTGGTTGGACATGTTTTGAGGCATCAAGGGATCACAAATTTAGCATTGGAGGGCAGCGTGGAGGGTAAAAATCGTAGAGGGAGACCAAGAGATCAATACACTAAGCAGATTCAGAAGGATGTAGGTTGCAGTAGGTACTGGGAGATGAAGAAGCTTGCACACGATAGAGTAGCATGGAGAGCTGCATCAAACCAGTCTCAGGACTGAAGACCACAACAAGACCACAACAAACTGACAAGTAAAAAACCACACACACACAAACACACAGACAGATACATTGTCCCATTTGGATGAGCCCTGACTTACACTGCAGTGATAGAAGAATGCAACTGTGTCATAGAGGGCAGGAGAGTGGGGGTAGGAAGAGCAATTGACTGACAATGACTATAACATCTGTTTGCATAACATTGCAAGTCTGAAATCTGAGCTCTAATGTTCATAATCTTTTTTAGATGTAAAACTACTCAGCACCCCATCTCTACACTGTCTTTTTCTTTTGTCAAGCTGCTTGAATCACCATTCAATGGCATTATGCACAGCAAATCCACTCGGTGTGAAACCAGAGGGTCTTGCGAAAATAAAATGCTAACAGCTCGAGTTTACAGTTCACTTCAGGGAACATTACAACTATGGCTAATTGCTGAAAGACAAGACTTACCTGATTTAATGTTGTTTCCTCCTATCCCAAGCATACATAAGCATACCAACCATCACATTAATAATGCTATATATCACAACATCTATACCTCTTACAGATTTGCTGTGGCTTGATTTTCATATCTGGATTGTATTACATTGAAAGACTACCACTAGCAGTAGCACAACAATAAAATTGGCAATAATTACCTCACTTACCAAGCAATATGTGAGCAGACTGATAATTAATGTCTGGGAAAATATCCATGAGGCGATTTCGATGCAGTGCTAAGACATTAGGATTCACAGTTCCAGGAAATGAATCACCAGAGAAGCCACCCTTAGACAAACACAAAAAAGATATTATCAGAAACTGGGTTACCATTAATCAAATACAGGTGCAGCGAATTTTATTAAAAATTGTAACTTGCATACAACACGCGGCTAAACAGTCTAGTAAACTCTTAATTTAAAAAGCATGTAAGTTTATATACTTCTTATTGGGTTTGTGAATTCTTCACCACACTGTTCCAGTGTCTTCTTGACTATAATTAATGTTCCAACATATCTTTTGTTCAGCAAGTGATGTGCACACTAACTCAGGGAATAAGTAGCTATTTGCTATGTGATCATGCAGATATTTTGTCAAATTTTATAGTCACATCCATTAATGTGTTCCATCACACATATGTAATCATTTCTTTCATTATCTTTGGCTCTTATGAGTGTAATTAACCCAGTAGTGATAAATTTAAAAATTGACACTATTGCCCGTGGCACTATGTTTACTTACCTTCACACTGTAATGGAAGCTGGAAATTGTGAAGGACTGGTCTATGAGTGAGAAAAGAAAATCACTCTGGAAGTAGACAAGTGTTAGAAGACTGAAATCAATAAAAACGAGTAGGAAAAAATGAACACATCAATTATACCATGTACATGTTCATTAATTGTGGAATACTTCATCTTAAAATTGCATCAAAATTCAGATCCTCCAAGAATTCATCCAATGTTTTTAATAACTCCTCCCTGATCAATCACATGGGAGTGCACTATGCCGACAGCAATGTTGTCATCCTCTGCCCTTTGGGGGACACTGCTGTCTGGTATCACTCAGTGCCGATACAGTCAGCATAACTACTCTTCCAGCCATTATCAGCTTTCCATATCTTGGAGCCACTACTTCTCATTCAAGCAAGCCAGTGGGCATCATGGGGCTCAGTAACCTAATTCCAGTCCTCCCAAATCTGCATGGCAAATTCCTTTTCAGTCCAGTATTATGTACTATCTGGGTACTAAATAATAATAGCAATAATAACCATTATTATTTAGTACCCAGATAGTACATAATATCAGACTGAAATCCCATGTGAGGTTGTTAGATCCTCCATCGGGCGCCTCCCCAGGTGGTGAATAGGGGAAAGCCTCCCAGATATGGGTGGTACCAGGGAAATCAAAATACCAAGGGTGGACCAAATACTAACACGAACCCAAGAAATCCAAACATGTCTGTTTGAAAATCACCCGTACTCTGGTCAGTGTCTGTCAGCTCAGTGAGCTCGGCTGAAAACAATATGAATGAACCAGACCAAACAACTGAAATACAAGTGAACATGAACTGTGCACGCAATCACAACTTTACCCCAGGTGGTACCCAATCCACCTGCCAAGAGATGGCAACTGGATTTTTGGATTCTGGGGAGTTGAGGCAAGCACAGCGGTGAATGTCGGAATCTTTGGTAAACTTCCTTACAGGCAGTAAACATTCATCAGAACACTGAATGTCAACACACTCACCCAAACAGGAAAACTACACAACCTCACTCAAGAAACCGACTAACAATGAATCCTCCTCCTTGCGCTTCAAGAAAGACAACTGACCGACAACGAAACCATAGACTATGGAAATTACCCCATCTTCCAGAGCAAAACACAACAGAAAGTTGCGAAAGGTGCACCAATCTTTGGCATGGCTTTGTTTGTGCATAGATCTATCATCACCTCTATCAAGGAAATCTCACCCGTAAACAATCAACCTATGACAATATGACAGTAAGAAGAATCCCGAAACCATTGAAAAATTCTGGAACCAACTCGAAAAGACCATGAGCAAAACGTGTGATGTGAAAATCCTAATGGGAGACTTCAAAACTCAACATGGCAAGGAAAATATCTATTGAAAAATCATTGGCGAGAATTTTGCACACGAAAACGCAACACGAATGGCACGCGGCTGGTTGATATCTGCCAACAATTTTACCTCAACATTATGTCTGCCCACT
Organism: Schistocerca americana; assembly: GCF_021461395.2. Taxonomy (NCBI): domain Eukaryota; kingdom Metazoa; phylum Arthropoda; class Insecta; order Orthoptera; family Acrididae; genus Schistocerca; species Schistocerca americana. The sequence goes on along the minus strand of NC_060119.1, from coordinate 606,547,760 downwards.
TCAGAAGATGTGGCGATACACAATCCAACAACATGGTGAATACCAGATCAATCACGTACCAATCTCCCACGCCCACTACAGAGCCATTCATGATGTTCAAGTCTGACGGGGTGCGAACATCAATTCCGACTACCTTTTACGAATGAAAGTAAAATTTTCTCCAAAGAGAGTCCACCCCAAAAAAAGCCCACATCCAGAAGTCTGATGTATCGAAAATTCAGGAAACAAAAATTCCAGAAGAATGGGAGAAAGAACCGGTGAATAATTGGACTGACTTCTACAACAAAATGATCAGAAAAGCCAAAGAACTGATCCCACTGCAAAGGAAGGTAAGACACCCCTGGTAGAATTCTGACTGTGATTAAGCCATCATTAACTACCGGCTTGTCTTCCAAACATACAACAGCCACAAATCACCAGAAACCCAACAGAACTTCCTCAATATCAGCAAGCAAACAAACAGAACCCTCAGGAAAACAAAACGTGGCTACAGCACTGAACAACTCAAACCAATAGAGGATAACTTCAGGAACTTCAACAGTGGAAATTTATGAAAGACCTTCGCGAGCAAAATTAAAGGTTCCTCACCACAAAACCTGACTTTCAGAAAACGAGATGGAAAACTTGCACCCACCAACCAAGAAAACTGTGAAGAACTGGCACAGTACTTTTTCGACCTCCGCAACTGCACCAAACCACCTGAACATTCAACAACTAGTCCCAGAGCACACAAAAGCGATGCAGAACGACCAACACAAGAAGAAAACCAGCACAACATCGAGAAACTCAAGAACAGAAAGACATCAGGAGAAGATGGAATCGTCGCAGTATTACCAAAAAATCTGGGGGCCACGATCACTTCAGGAAATCATGCAGATCATGCAAGAAATCGGATAAAGTGAAAAACTCCCAGACGACTGGAAATGTGCACTCCTCCACCCACTCCACAAAAAAGGAAACAAATCCGATGTAAATATCTAGAGAGAAATCTCCCTTCTCTCCTCCCTTACGAAATACTCTCCGCCTGCCTCCAACAATGCGCACAAGAACAGCTCGAGCTCCTAATTGGTGAATACCAGACAGGATTTAGAGAACACAGATCATGCACTGAACAAATTGCCAACCTGAAATTCACATTAAAACTTCAAGCCACACGAAATCTGCCAACCATTTGCACATTCGTCGACTTCAAGAAAGCCTATGACTCCATCAATTGACAATCCCTCTTTAATATACTCTTCAAAAGCAATCTTGACCCAAAAACACGACGTCTGATCCAAAAAACCCTAACGACACAACTTCCGAAGTCAAGTACAGCGGAGAAATCTCCCAACCTTTCCTCATCAAAACCAGTGTTGGACAGGGTGATGGACTCTCCCCCGGCTACTCTTCAACATCGTTCTCAATAAGATCATCAAAGAATGGGACACATGTCACATGTTTAGCCTTCACTGACAATCACACAATCTTCTCGGAGGATGAACAAACAGCAATTCGTCAGATCGAAGTACTCAAAGAACGCGCCGAAAAAGTTGGGCTTCAAATCTCTTTCATAAAAACTGAATTTATGACCACAAAACATGTCAAAACAGAAAATTTGTTCACACAATACAGCAGAATAAACAGTCAATCACTTTAAATACTTGGGTGAAATCATCAAACCCACTGGAACAGACAGATTAGCCCAAAAAGCACGAGAAGTCAAAATGCGAAAAGCATATGGGAAAATTGTGAACATCTGCAGCAAAGGTGCACACATCAAAAAAAGTTTTGCATCACCTCCGTTCCGCAAGTTCCAGAACCTGTACAGAAAATTGGAATAGAGATTAATATAAACATCATTTCTGCCCTTTTTATTGCTTATGAAAACCACACATTGCATGTTGTACCACCATACAGTGAGACCTTCAGAGGAGGTCATCCAGACTGCTGTACACACCAGTACCTCTAATAGCCAGCAGCACGTCCCCTTGCATTGATGCATGCCTGTACTCGTCGTGGCATACTATCCACAAGTTCATCAAGGCACTGTTGGTCCAGATTGTCCCATTCCTCAACGTCGATTCGGCATTGATCAATCAACGGCATTAATCAATCAAGAGAGGTTGGTGGGTCATGTCGTCCACAAACAGCCCTTTTTAATCCATCCCAGGCATGTTCAATCGTTTCATGTTGGGAGAACATGCTAGCCACTCTAGTCGAGCGATGTTGTTATCCTGAAGGAAGTCCTTCACAAGATGTGCACCAAGGGGGGCACGAATTGTCATTCATGAAGACGGATGCCTCGCCAATATGGTTGCACTATCGGTCAGAGGATGGCATTCACATATCGTACAGCCATTACGGCGCCTTCCATGATCACCAGCGGCATACATTGGCCCCATATAATGCCACCTCAAAGCAGCAGGGAACCTCCCCCTTGCTGCACTCACTGGACAGTGTGTCTAAGGCATTCAGTCTGACCAGGTTGCCTCCAAATATGTCTCCGACGATTGTCTGGATGCAAAGACGGACCTCGCCAAGGACGTTGGGAGTGAAGTTGCACATCATGCAGCCTATTGCACACAGTTTGAGTCATAACACGACATCCTGTGGGTGCACGAAAAGCATTATTCAACATGGTGGCAATGCTGTCAGGGATCCTCTGAGCCATAATCCCTAGGTAGTTGTCATCCACTGCAGCAGTAGTCCTTGGGCGGCCTGAGCAAGCCATGTTATCAACAGTTCCTGTATCTCCTCCAAGTCCGAACAACATCGCTTTGGTTCACTCTGTGCCACCTGGACACTTCCCTTGTTGAGAGCCATTTCTGGCACAAGGTACCAATGCGATTTGATCGAACTGCAGTATTGACCGTCTACGTATGGTTGAACTATAGACAACATGAGACGTGTGCATCTTTCCTGGTGGAATGACTGGAACTGATCGGTTGTCAGACCCCCTCCGTCTAATAGGTGCTGCTCATGCGTGGTTGTTTAGATTTTTGGGCAGGTTTAGTGACATCTCTGAACAGTTAAAGGGACTGTGTCTGTGATACAATATCCACAGTCACAGTCAACGTCTATCTTCAGGAGTTCTGGGAACTGGGGCGATGCAAAACATTTTTTGATTTTGTGTGTGTGTGTGTGTGTGTGTGTGTGTGTGTGTGTGTGTGTCTATATAAATGACCCTAAACCTCAATTACAAAGGGGATCTTGACAAAATAAAAAAAGTTGAAAGGAAAACCATTCACAAAATCCTGTGTCCAAAGGCCACTGACAAAGGATATCAGCTACATTCAAAAATGCCAGTAAAAAAATGCTCCAACATTGAAACAGACTTCCGCAAACGACGACTGAAGTCCTATGGACACAATATGAGACTGGATGACAACAGATTGACAAAGTAAATTCTAATGTACTCACATAAAATAAAAACGACAACAGTCTGGATCAGATTCAAACTGATCTCAAAAGTGGCAACGTCACATCCACAGACATCGCAGATCAAAAAATCTTCCGGCAGAAGATCCACTGATGTGAAGTTCTGCCAGAAGAAAAACCCAGAAGATCTACGGGAAAACTGAAGGAAGAACATCGAGCTAAACACAGCGAGAGGATGAAACAATTCTGGAAGGGCAAGAAAATTAGCAACCACAGATCGTAGTTCGCTTTATGTGATCCTCTATGAGTCTAAACAATTTAAATAATAATAATAATAATAATAATAATAATAATACTTTATTCAACGTTGAATGACTCATTGCATATGTATAAAAACACATTACAATTCTCCATACGTAGCACAATAATACATTCTTCTGAAGACGTCACTGATTAACAAAATGATCAAATTACAAATAAAATGGTTTGCTTAACACGTGAATGAGCGTATGGTTTTGTTGGCCGGGAGGCCCCATCCATGAAGTTCGGCCGCCGAGTGCAAGTTTTACTGCAATTGACGTCACACTGGGTGACTTGCAGGCGGTGATAAGGATAAAATGATGATGAGAACAACACAACACCCACCACGAGCGGAGAAAATCTCCATCCTGGTTGGGAATTGAATATGGGCCCACCGCAAGGTTGCCACAGGCGTTACCACTCAGCTAAGCAGACGGACTGCTTAACACTATTTACATTTTTATTTTTATTTTTTCACAGCACTTCTTATACTACACATAAGTTTGGTTTTCTTCCAATGTGTAAAATGGATTTGTAGCAGGAATTTCTTTAGCTGAAATCTAAGCTTTGTTGTGGGTAGGGTCATAACTTTACTGGGCAGTGCATTGGCAAACTTTAAACCCACATACTGTGGACCCTTTTCATAAAGTGCTGACCTGTGGCTGTAAATGTAAAATTTTTTCTTTATTTCTGGTATTGTACTGATACAAATAGGACCAAATGTTGGGCTGCAGTCTTTTAACAAGTAAAATGGCCTTTAGAAAGTACAAGTTTACTACGGTTAGTACATCAGTTTTTGGGAACAAGCCACAGCCTGATTCCTTATAATTTGCTCCACAGATGAGTCTTACAGCCGTTTTCTGAAGAAGCAATAGCTTATTTAGATTTGCTTTAGTTGTTGCTCCTAATATTTCTATACAATTTAAAAATATGTATCCGGTCACAATCTTTTAATCAGGTCTATGTGCTCAAAAAAGAAATGATTTTTGTGTTCTGTAAAACTCCCTTAGACAATACAGAAATGCTGAAATGACAAATTATAGCAACAGAAAGAAATTACAATTTCATGTATCAAACTGCAGAATGGTAGCTCTAGGAAACAACTAAGAAATTAATTTTCAGCCCAGTGTAGCCATTTCAGATTTTGCAGAAGCAAATAGCATTTGGTGTACGAGTACTGTTGCTTCAACATTAGCATGTAGTGACACTCTTGCAAAATAATGTCTTCCATTAGAACTTGACGTCCATGTAATGGTGATAACACAATATCCTTGATACAGATTTTGTGGCAAAGAATGTCAAAGTATTAGCAGTTGTATGACCAGCAACTGTCTCCGTCATAAAACCATTGTTGTCCATACCTTTAAATAAAGTTAATAGCATACTTAAAGACATTAAGAACATTTATTACTTTTGTGGTGGTTCAGCTGTTTAATATAAGAATTTCAAAAATTTCATCAATTAATGTCTGCACAAAAAGGATTTCGGCATCACTGCCAAATGGAATCTTCTGGGAACAAGACAACGTAAATTGCCTTGTGATGGCATTGGGGGAACAGCAAAAAGATTAGCGGCCTGCGCTAGTCTTCAGAGGCCCTTAGATAACCAAATATTGACTCCACATGATTTGTGCACATTCTGTGATGATAGTATTCGAGGCATAAAGTCTTTTTATGTACCAAAAGAAGAAATTGAAAAAATTCAGCATGATCAAGAAAAAAGGTTTTCCATGTGACATACAACATCTGGAACAAAATAAAATCATCAATTTAAGCCAATTAATTATAATCAGCTCAGAGGAAGCAAGAGTTTCCAATGATGCTACAGCATTCATATTTCATGCCTGCAAAGCAGATGAAGAAATTCCAGCAATCTCCATTGCAAGTTTGTAAACAGGACAGTATGCTGCATGTACATATGACAAATTTTGGTCATTTAGTGAAGTTTCCCAAGAACAACAAAGATATCTTCATCAGCTTGAAGCACCCACATGGTTCTGCTCATTTCTCCACTGGCCAACTACTAAAGTCATCTGTTGGATTCCTGAGCAACGTATTTTTATGACTTTAGAAGATCCATCAACATCATCATCAGGAAGACAATACAGTTATCCATGATCTGTCCATGACAAAATTTTAGAACTGTTTAACCAAAAATGGAACTTACTCTGCACAACTTTTGTTGTGCAAATTTGCTGTGTTGTTTATTATACTTGTTTTTATGGCATGTGTTGCATAAATGTTGGAAACTGATTTATATACTGGAATAAAAAAAATTAATTATGGGATTTAATGAGCAAAAATTTCACTTTTCAATCTTCTCGAAGTGCTAAAATAATAACTTTTGAAACGTATTCTTACTCATCAAAATGCAAGATCCAGAAATTAAACAGTATAGTTTTGAAAGCTTAAAGCAGCTATTTCCAGCTGTGGCAAGAAGGCAAGGAAAAAAGAATTGAACAAGACACAGTTGAGATATTGCCCCCCCCCCCCCCCCCCCCCCCCAAAAAAAGAAAAAATAACCTAAAATTTGCAGGTAGAAAATTTTGGCCAACTTTGCAGATGCATATCTTTTCGTCTAGGCATCCAATGTTAATTAAATTTGATCCTTATATAGACATCATCGATAGGAATAACCCTCTGAAGTTTTGGTCTGATTGGTTCATATGGAAAGTAGCAGTGGTCGGTCAAACCTTGGCTCTCAGAATAGCGTGACAAATCTTTTAGCCACTTTAGAGGCTTTTATCTATATTTAGGTGTGGCTACATCCCTAAATTTTGCCACTGTGTGATTCAGTATAATAAGGTGTCTATGTATATTAAAGCAAATGACCAAATGTCTGCCAGAACTTTTAAAAAAGCCTAGCAAACTTGGCACATTTGCACCTTTGTATGTGATGCGAAGGTGATTTTGGAGATGGTCAAGTGGGGATCTGTGGTCCGCTTGACATGGAATGAACCAATAGTATAGCAGAATGAGTTTGGAAGGTAGGAGACGAGGTGCTGGCAGAAGTAAAGCTGTGAGTACCGGGCGTGAGTCGTGCTTCGGTAGCTCAGTTGGTAGAGCACTTGCCCGCGAAAGGCAAAGGTCCCGAGTTCGAGTCTCGGTCGGGCACACAGTTTTAATCTGCCAGCAAGTTTCAGTATAGCAGACTGGTTCACATACAATAAGTTAAACATAAATGAAGGAAAAACTGTAGCAATCAACTCCCATAACATCAAGGAAAAATATTCAAAAAAATATATAAATATCCAGCTGTCAAACAAAGATGCAAAGTTGACCTGACAAAGTTTCCTGGGTTCTGGATCCAGGTAAATGTCAGTGGAGAACTCATACTGATAACAGCAAAAAATTGAACACATCCTGCTATGTGACGAGGGCCCTTGAAAGCTGCTGTAACAAAGTTTGCCTAGAAAGTGGGTACTATGCAAGTGTCTAACCAATTCTGAAGTATGGATTCATTTTCTGGAGAGCTTCTCCAAACACCACCAAACTATTTAGAATCCAAAAAAGTATCGTAGAAGGCGAGAAAATCTTACAAGCCACTCTTCAAAAAACTACAAATCCTCCCACTTCCATACCTTCATATCTATGAAACCATAATATTTAAACAGCAGTACGTGACTGAAAATCCTGCACTCTTCCTCAAAAATGAAGATGTACACACTCACAACACAAGGCAAAAAATGCATCTCCAAATGCACCATAGAAAAACTAAGCTCTGTCAAAATGGATATTCAGAAAACTACCAAATAACATACAATCGATAAACAACACAGCCGGGTTCAAAGCTGCAGTAAAGGCATAAGGTAAGAGCACCTATGGTTGACAGGTCACCCTAAAGTCGACATACAATTTTAAAACGTTTGAAATAAGGAAATGAAGTAATATAGAAGGCTGTGCTTTTGACATACATTGTTGTTATACATTGTTTAACCATGGTATCTACAAAGTCACAGAGAAAGCAACATGGTTTTGCGAGGGAAAAGCCACATTTGTTATGACCCGTACTGCAGACAGAAGCAAGAAGCAAACCTTAATGAAATCGCAAGCAGGTAAGTTTCATTCAGTGTGTCTCAACTTCTTTCTGTATATGTTAGATTAATTTTAATTCTTTTGGGTTACTGAAAAGACTTTATTATTGCCTTTGTTTTGTTAAGTGTGGGATAAAATTATTACTTTAAGCATTCACATGTATGTCAACTATTGCAACTATTAGCATAATCTTAAATATGACAGGGGTGTCAACTTTAGGTTTCCTATTACAACTTGAGTTTTAGACTGTATCTGAAAGTAACTTCAATGCTGTTCATAATGATATTAGTTTTATTAAGCTACCTCACTTACAACCCATAATTGACATAGGGTGTCAGCTTTACAAATTCAAGTGTAATTTGGGAGTGCTACCTGATAATTTCAAATCTTTTATTTTCTGACATCAGTATTCTAAATAATTGTAATTTTTAACTGTTTTTTTCCAGAAACAAGGGTCCAAAGAAGTATCAACAATACTCGCAAGAGTCTTTGATAGAGGCCATTGAAGCAGTGAACCATGGAATGAGCTATTCTTCTGCTTCAAAACAATTTGGGATTCCAAAGGTAACTTTGATGGGGAAACATAAGGGACAGGTCCCATTACAAATGAAAATGGGAGGTTCTACAGCATTTTCAGCAGACCCGGAAAATTTTCTAGCTGAATGGGTAATAATGATGGGGGAAAGAGGGTTCCCAGTTTCGAAACAGACATTATTGTATTCTGCTAGAACATTGGCTGACAAAGTAAAGCTTAAATTGAGTCTTTTCCCAGTAAGATATGGTACAATGGCATTAAGCAACAACATCATAATTTAAGCTCAAGAATTTGCCAAAATTTAACTACAAACTGAAGAAATATCACTCAAGATAATATAAGAACTGGAGAATCTAAAAAATAAGCTACTGCTGTTGAAGCACCTTGCCAAAGTAAACAATTGTAATGAAATTAAGGATCTCGAAAAAATCACTAAGAAACTGTATAAGAAAGAGTTGCAATTGGCGAAACAAAGATACAGCACAAATTTCATAAAAAATAGTAAAAACCAATGCAAAACAGCCTGGTCAGTAATTAATGCTGTTAAAGGCGAAGTCAGAAACTTCGACAAGACAGTCCCAATACCAGCAGATACATTCAATAAATATTTTGTAAGCTGTGCCGATGATATCAAAAAGCTGATCAGTGAACCCAATGTAACATGTATAGATTATCTGAAGAGAGCAAACCTAAATCATAATAGGGCCAGATCATCATTGAAACACTTCAAAGAGGTACGCCAACATGAAGTTCTTAAAATAGTCAAAGAAATGAAAAATTCATACAGTACAGATATTTTTAATATGTCAAACAATCTACTGAAAGAAATCATACATTACATTGCAGCACCATTAACATATTCTATAAACCTGTGTCTCATAGAAGGGTTTTTCCCTGATCCTCTCAAACTATCCAAGGTAACTCCAGTCTTTAAGAAGGGTGTCAAATCAGATTCTGCAAACTACAGACGAATTTCACTAATTCCAGTACTAGGAAAAGTCTTTGAAGGAATAATACATAAGCAGATGTATGAGTACCTAGAACCAAACGGTATGTTAAGTGCATCACAGTTTGGTTACAGAAAAGGAAGGATCTGAGCAAAGCTTTTGACTGTGTTGACCACTCACTTCTGCTCTCTAAACTTGAGTACTATGGAATATGTGATAAAAGTTTAAAACTCATCAAATCATACCTCAATAAAAGGAAACAGGTGGTGAGTTCAGGAAGTCATCTGTCAAACATACTCGAGGCTCAACATGGAGTGCCACAGGGATCTAAATTGGGACCACTTCTTTTCCTTGTACACATAAATGACTTACCAGGAAATATAGATGCAAAGACATATATGTATGCAGATGACACAACTTTTCTATCTGTAAACCATGTACTTGATAACTTTGTAAGTGATATGAAATTGGCAAAAGAAAATGGAACATCATGGTTTAATGCCAATGGTCTGCTATTAAATGAGGAAAAGACCCAGAATATGTGGTTCAGTCTATCAGACTACAAAAATAGAAAAACAAAAGGCAAAGTTTTTAGGTATTGTACCTGACAACAGTCTAACATGGAACTCTCATGTTGATCACATAGTGGTTAGGTTGTCCAGAGTTATATATTTGTTGAAGAGACTGATGTGTTGTGTGACATTTGAGTACGTAAGGACAGCGTACTTTGCCTTTTTTCAATTTGTTTTAAGGTATGGGTTAATACTCTAGGGAAACAGCAGAAAAATAAATGAAATTATGGTGATTCAGAAGAAAGCAATCAGAGTAATGGTTAAGGTAGATAATAGAACACATTGTAAACCACTGTTCATTAAATATAGAATTTTAACAATAATTAATTATATATTTTCTTGACAGTGTTAAATACATACTTGCTGAACTACCTAAATTAAGTGTAACAAATGAAAAGCATGGCTACTATACAAGAACGTGAACTTCTCTGCTGTTGCCACAAAATAGATTAGCTAAAACTAACAATAGTCATAAGTATATGGCAATTAAAATATATAACAAATTGTCTAAAAATGGGTCAATCAAGCCTGACAAATTATTTAAAGACAATGTTCATAACTTCTTGTTAACTAATCCATTCTATTCATTAGAAGAATTTTTAGAAATGCCCAATATCAACTTAAACATATAAAAAATTATTTTGTAAAATTAATAGGTTAAGTGAACTGACGAAGTCTGTTGCATGTAATATTGCTGAATGACTAATAAAGAATCTGAATTCATAGTTATTTTGAGGAGAGGGGGCTAATTTCCGTGTTTGACAACCCAAGTAGAGTTTTTAATGGGGACGAAACTTCATTCTTCCTTAATCCAAAGGGTGGAAAGGTTCTGGCTGAACGATGATCAAAGACAGTGTGTCAAGGGACTGGAAATGATGAAAAGGAGAACATCACAACACTCATTGTGGGAAATGCTGTTGGGGAACTTGTTCCACCAATGATTGTATTTAGGAAAATAGTTTTACCTGTTTAGTAATTTCTACATCTACATCTACATTGATACTCCGCAAGCCACCCAACGGTGTGTGGCGGAGGGCACTTTACGTGCCACTGTCATTACCTCCCTTTCCTGTTCCAGTCGCGTATGGTTCGCGGGAAGAACGACTGTCTGAAAGCCTCCGTGCGCACTCTAATCTCTCTAATTTTACATTCGTGATCTCCTCGGGAGGTATAAGTAGGGGGAAGCAATATATTCGATACCTCATCCAGAAACGCACCCTCTCGAAACCTGGCGAGCAAGCTACACCGCGATGCAGAGCGCCTCTCTTGCAGAGTCTGCCACTTGAGTTTATTAAACATCTCCGTAACGCTATCACGGTTACCAAATAACCCTGTGACGAAACGCGCCGCTCTTCTTTGGATCTTCTCTATCTCCTCCGTCAGACCGATCTGGTACGGATCCCACACTGATGAGCAATACTCAAGTATAGGTCGAACGAGTGTTTTGTAAGCCACCTCCTTTGTTGATGGACTACATTTTCTAAGCACTCTCCCAATGAATCTCAACCTGGTACCCACCTTACCAACAATTAATTTTATATGATCATTCCACTTCAAATCGTTCCGCACGCATACTCCCAGATATTTTACAGAAGTAACTGCTACCAGTGTTTGTTCCGCTATCATATAATCATACAATAAAGGATCCTTCTTTCTATGTATTCGCAATACATTACATTTGTCTATGTTAAGGGTCAGTTGCCACTCCCTGCACCAAGTGCCTATCCGCTGCAGATCTTCCTGCATTTCGCTACAATTTTCTAATGCTGCAACTTCTCTGTATACTACAGCATCATCCGCAAAAAGCCCCATGGAACTTCCGACACTATCTACTAGGTCATTTATATATATTGTGAAAAGCAATGGTCCCATAACACTCCCCTGTGGCACGCCAGAGGTTACTTTAACGTCTGTAGACGTCTCTCCATTGATAACAACATGCTGTGTTCTGTTTGTATTCTCTAGCAAGCCTAGTTTACTCTCTGAACATTTTCTTTCAGGTACACCAGAATACCAGCAGCTGTAGCCACAGCAGTACCAAAGGAACGGGCCACTGGGCATTCAGAAAGTGGGTGGATGAACCACGAAAACTTCTATGAGTATACTGCCAACATTTTTTACCCATGGTTAATAAAGAAAGGATTTCAGCTCCGTTTTGTTTGTGGATGATCATACATCACACGACACTGCCCTGGAGTCTGTTTTGTGCAGAGAAGGGCATTGAAATAGTGGCCTTATATCCAAATGCAACACACATTTTCCAACCTATGGATGTTGCTGTGTTCCTTACTCTAAAAATGTCTTGGAAGCAAAAAGTGCAAGAATGGCGCATGGAGCATGGACACTTAAATAAACAAAACTTCGCACACATGCTCAGTTCAGTTCTAGATGGTATAACGCCCGAGATCCTTCAGTATGGGTTCCGTGAATGTGGATAATTTCCCTGGAATGCAGAAGCTGTTGTAGTTCCAGAATTTGATGTAAATGAGCCACAAGTGGCAACAACAACAGAAATCCCAGAGTCCCAGTTGAAAAAGCACATAGCTTGGCTCGGAGATCAAATTGGACCAGAGAGACTACGAACTTTTGTGGAAAATAAGGGAGACTGGGCAGGTTGTGCAAAAGATTTGTCCCTTTACAACCTTTGGAAGAAAGTAAGTCAACAAGCTATACATGATTTGCCTCAGCAAGCAACCTTACCAGCACCACCATCTGCACCACAGGATGCCTTGCTGAGCTTGCCTCAGTTTTCATCAGCAGAACAACCTCCTCATCTTCAAGAAGTGGGAAATACAACACAGTCACAACAAATGAGACGAAACCATCCATTAGTGTAGGATTTGTACCATCACCCTTTAAAAGAGCTTTTGTTTTTGCCTAGTCATACTGCTTCAACTAGAGTAGAGAGAAAGAGAGAAAAAATTCCAGCTGTTGTCACATCTCCTCAAATGATAGAGCACTTCCTTAAAAAGGAGGAAATGAAAAAGAAACTAGAAATGGAGAAACAAGAAAGGAAGAAGGCTGGAGAGGACAAGAAAATTATTCAACAAAAGAAGAGGGAAGAAGGACTAGCAAAGAAAGAGAAAAAGAAAGTGGTGGTGTCTGATTCAGATACTTCAGATGAGAGTGAAGTTCCATTAATGAACAGTGACTCAGAATTGTATGAACAAGATTCTGACGAAATGTCATTATAAACTACCAGTGAAAAGAATGTGAAAGAAGGGGATTTTATCATTGCAAAATTTGTTGAACGAAAAAAAAAAAAAAAAAAAAAAAAAAAATATGTCGTCGATCTTTGCGTTGTTCAAGAGGTGTCAATAGATCTGACTAAAGTTATAGGACTGAAAAGTATTGATATAAGTAAGACTGAGTTTTTAGCAAATGAAACTGATATTTCCTTTATCTCACACCATCAAATAATTGATTTTGTAGAGATGCCTGAACTGTCAGTGATGGGGGAAAGGATTAAATATGTTTTCAAAAAGTCACTTAATGTGAAAGAAAAGTAGGTCATACATTGGTTTCTGACATTCTTTTGTAAACATCAATTTTAAGCAGTAAGCTCCTTTCTGAATTTTCAGTTGCTTTTACTAGTCTGTTTAAAGATAATCAATAATTTTGTAAGGAATGTTAATTTTTGAGGACTATATTTACATGTACTTCATAAGATTTCACCTACTGTAAATGTTTGCAGTTAAACTTAAATAATATATTTTAGGTGCAAATCATTCACATTGCACTTTTTTTTATTTAGAAAAACATACAATTTCATTTTTACAAGACATTATATTTTAGGTGAAAGCTGAGACTCTGAAGCTCCAGAAAATAATTTCAGAACCCATAATTATTTAATAGCATGGCCGTAATATTAAAAAGTAGGAAAAAATTCTTTTAACATGTTGACTATAGGTGCTCTTACCATATATAATTGATCATTGCTTCTACAGTATGAAAGAGTATTTTTATAAATAATATTGTGCCAATATGAATAATAATGTACCAGTCTCATCCACTGAAACCATAGTAACATTGTAACCACTGAACAAATACAAATAATTTACCAACAATAACTAGTGTCATCACAATAGAGTTCTGGTGTTTAAATGACAGAAACAATATTGTGTTAAATGATGTCCCACATCTTATGTACATTCTATATACCAACGAAGTCTCATGGACAAATAAATAAATACCCACATACCAAATATGACTAAATTCCGAAAAGTGGTTACCTTAGGATTCACTAAAGTATCTGTGACCCATACTTGAAATGCCGGAAATGAGGTGTATTTCTATGATTAAGTACAACTAAAGTACTGACAGTAATTTTACAAGTGTATAATGCCAATGTTATCATCAGGTACAGAGCTACATGCTGTTGGTTGCAAAAGGGGACACTGGCATGGCAAGGCACAGTATATACAGTTCTGTACAGTTAACGACACAACACCATTGATAATTATAGAGTAACGGAGGTCTGTAGCTACGGCAGAATACCCAAAAATTTTTGGGTATGTGCAGTGACGAGAGATTGAACTGGAAGAAACGCGTTGATGATCTGATGAAACGTTTAAGTGCAGTTACTAATGCTCTTAGGATTATTGCAAATTTTGACAACATATATATAAGTAGGCCTAAATTAGCTTATTATGCCTACTTTCATCAACTGGCATTATAATATTTTAGAGTAATTCATTAATAAGGAAAAAAGTAATTATTGCACAAAGCATGTAACCTGAATAATAGTAAAGCAGCAGCAATGTGCACAGATTCAACACTAGGAGAAAGGTTGATCTTCACTACCTTCAATTAAATCTTAACTTTGACACAGAAAGGGGTGAATTATGCGGCCACAAAAATCGTTTCTCTCTTACCAAATACGCTAGCATCAAAAGTCTGTCAGAGAGCCAATCAACATTTAAAAGCAAATTAAAAGAATTTCTGAATGACAGCTCCTTTTTCAATAGATGCATTTTTAGATACAAATCAGTAATCTTACAACCACAAAAACTAACTACCTTGAATTAAGGCATTAAACTGACATGTTCCATATCATTTTGAAGTCGTCATATTCATGACCTCTGGTACAATTATTAATCTAATCTAAACATGTTAATACGAATGAAATCATGAAGTCTTGGAGTGCCAGTAAAATGGACTGCACAATAAGGTCATTTGTCACTGTAATAATAAACTGTCCCTGGACAATAAAAACAATTCTTAAAGTAACATGAGTAATGCCCTATCTAACTGCATAAAACTGGAAAAGAACAATCAGGCAGATGCGAACAGGGTGAGATCATTGTGTTTGATCGTCTTCTGTTATTATGCCACTAAAGTGTCATCAGGAGTCAGGAGTTACAACACTGCAGAGGAACTCCTTTTGAGTGCTTTATGAAACCGTGATTCCTAGGCAACAATAAGGAACACTGGAACCAAGATCACAGGACCATAGCAACAAAATTAACTGAGATTTCAAGCACTTCTCACATTGCCTCACTTACGTTTTCAGACATCTAATACGACTGCTGTTACCTAATACATTTAAATATATAACGTTGGTTCTATTTATCTACAATTTTATGGGGCAAATTATTTACTTAATAAGAAACAACAAGGCTTCATTTAGAAAATAACAATTCCACACCAGTGAAATGAATGGCGTGGGCAGTAAAGTAATAGTTCACAAATCTGAAACCCCTGTAGACAACTATCTCACCATTTACATCATTAAATCTTTCATGCCTTGCTGTACTTCTATTTTACACTACAAACACAACCACTACCTAATCCAAATTTAACAATCATTTGTTGAAGAATACTGGTAGGTCGCTTTTTGTTTGTTGATAACATCGCAGCCAATGTACATGGAAAATTGAACAATTAGTATGGTGCCGGTGTTTAAGAAGTCTGCAACAAAAAGCTTTCGAAAGAATTCCATTCATCAGAAAATCTGAATGTGTACTACAGTAGTTCTTTACAACGGCAGCTAGCTTGAACTTAATCAGCACCAATACTGCTGGTAATTATGAATGCTGATTAAAATGTCCTTTTATTGTTATCAGAAGTACTGATGGGATAGCTGGATGTCTTTTGAAACTGAATAGCACTTCATAAATAGTTTTGATGCCATGTTTGTTCCAGTTACATTCTTTTCGTAAAATGCTTCGTGCACGTGAGTTACAATACGAAATAAAATAACTTCGGTACGATTTCTGTCGTCTGCATAGAATGAAATTAAAATCCACCATACTTTCAATAATAATTGAAAAAATAATGCAACAGTTCACCCTTGGTCCGCATCAGAGAAATAAACCAACAAAACTATCTACAGTTGTAGGAAAATAACACCACCACTAAAACTTCAAAAGTTTAAAACAAATTCACAGACAGGTAAGACAATACGTGTAACAATTCAAAAGGCGCAACATTCGCAGTTGAATATTAAAGTGATTTTTTTTTTATTCCTCTGACTTAATTTCAAAGTTATATCAGTAACTTACTCGGCGACCTCCTCTTGTCTTGACTCTCCTCATAGCCATACTTCGCCAACCAGCAACCTTTCGTTACTCCGTCCCGCTTCGCTTTCAACAATCTACTTCTGCGCAATAAAGTCAACAGAACTACTGTGACCTTCAAACAACTTCATCTCAAACGATCAGCTTTGCCAACCGTACGCTCTGGTTCGTATACCCACGATAATTGAAGATGGTGCACGAACATACTATCCACCCTTCGGATCGTGCGTTTATTGTGCGATCTTTTGAAAAGGTTACTATTTTTAATATTTCAGCTTTTTTATTATTTTAATTTTATGGTTTATTTAATTTTTGACAATTTATTTCACAGATATGATTTTGAGCAGCCTACATGCCAGTCTGTCCAGTCGTGGGAGTTACCAATTTCATTACGCTGCAATTGCAAAAAATCAGCGTAGGCTATTCCCCGAGATGAATCCCTCCTCTCCTGCCGGGAAATCCACCGCAGTGACTGCATGACATCCTGCAGTGTGCTCATGCATTGTTGGCTCAGGTGAGGACAGTGAGCGATTTGTAAGGTGTTAAGTAGTTCAAAATTGTATCAGCGGAAACACAAGACTGTGACAGTGACCCTAGCACTCCCAAGGAATCTACTGCAGGTATGTTTAAACATAACAAGCGAAAACAAAATTATAGAAAAGTCTGTGAAACTAATTCTGAATTAAAGGTTGGTTGTGCTCTGAAGAATGGAACTCTGAAAAGGCCAGATGTAGAATCTCTAACGTTAATTTTCGTCTGAATTTAACCGTGTTAAAAAACATTCGAAAGGTGAAAATCTTGTCAAAAAAGTGAAGGTGGTCTCATATAAAAGCCAGGCAATTTTTACTTCATTTGTGGAATCAGTTACAACTGATGCATAGTTAAATAGTCAGGCTCAAATTGCTGAAATTAAATTGGTAGGATTCATGACAGAACATAATATTCCTTTCAGTGTTGTGGGACACCTGGAGGGCGTAGCTAAAAATTTATTTTCTGATTCTAAAATCGCCGAGGCTATGCGTTTACGGCGCACTAAATGTTCCCAGATCACAAATAACGTGATAAGAGGTTGCCATAAGAACGAAATTGCAGAAAAACTGAGACATTCGAAATTCGATGTTCTTACTGATGGGTCAACAGATGTAGGATCTGTTAAAACGTACTGTGTTGTGGTTAGATACTTTGATAAAGGCACAAATAAAACTGAAAGTAAAATTTGGAATATTTTTGACAGGGTGAGTATGATATGATTAGAATAAAGTAGAAACCTTCATTCTTATCTAATGCTTACATTTTCTGAGTGCGTTTTTTTCTGAAAACAGTATTATAGGATTTGCTTCTGATGGCTGTGGTTCTATAATGGCTTCAAGAAACTCTTTTGCTTCTCGATTATCTGAAAAATGTACTGGACTAATTTTCTCAAATGTATATGACACTCGCTTCACACATGTCCCTGTGAAACTTGTAAATGTTTTCCCAGACGTTGTGATGCTCTAGCTAGCAACGTTCACAACCATTTTAAGGCTAGTGCTAAGAGACAGACGCAGCTGCAAGAATTTCGAAAGTTCTTAGATCTCAAAATTCATGAATTGTTACATCCATCACAGACAAGATGGCTATCTTTGCCAGGTGCTGTAGTGAGAGTTTTAGAACAGTGGAATGCTTTGTATCTCCATCTTGATTCTAAATGCCTAGATGAGACTGGTTGTGGCAGAAGAAATGCACCTAACTCTCAATGACAATGTTTAAAAATTATTTCATATATTTTTGTCTATATTTTAACGAAATTCACAGATTTAAAAAAGTATTTGCAGATTGGTAAAATTGTTATTATTGACTTACATGACAAAATGGTAGAAGGATACCAGAACATGTTTGCTACAAGGACCGGGAGTATGCCACAACCGATCAATTGACTGACATTGACCCAACAATGGTCGAAGTTTCTTCCTGACAGTCAGAATTATATAATGAACTGGATGCTGTGAAAGACGTGTACAAGAGTTGGAAAGATTTCGTGCAGATGGGAGGCTCAGAACTGAAAAAGAGATATAACTTTCATGATGATTTATTGCCATTACTTGCAGTTTTCACGCCTAAAAGGGCTCTTTCAAACAAGAAAAAAACTCCCTCTCTTATACCTCTATTGCCACGAATAATCTGTCTAGGTGATGACAAGCATTTACAACAAATCAGTGATGAATGAAGGAAACTTCCTATCATAAAAATGGACGAAAATATTAAGAACTGTACAGAAGCGGACAGAGTTTGAGGGATGTATTCAACATAAAAACTTTATTTGGCAAGAAATAGTTCCCAGCTGTACCAGAATTTGCACTGTCGTGTTTATCCCTGCCCCATTGAAATGCTGCCTGCAAAAGAGTTTTTAGCAAGATGAACGTCATAGAAGTGGAAAATAGGAATAGGTTCATTACTTTCACTGTGAATGGATGTTTACTTGCCGGCAGTGTGTGACAAGCAGCAGCTCATGCAAAAATTTTGTTCTGCTGAAAAGATGCCCAGTAGCATGAAGAAAACACAGCTATGTTCATCCTATTCCTATTCTTCTGTTCCTGACCCTCCAGATGGGGAAGGTATGGTGATGATGATGATGATGATGATGATGCATCCCATTTTGAAGTCTTCTTCTAAGTTAAGTAAATAACGAAGTATCTTTTTATAATTTTACGAACATATTTAGTTTTTATAAATTATTTCCTTGTAAAAAAAATAAAAATAGTGGCATTTAAGTGTTGAGAAGTTAACCTGACATAATGGAACACACCTATTTTTATGTGGTACCAGTATAAAGCTCTGGCAGAGGCCAGCCACAGATACTTCCCAATGCACTGCAACTATCATAATAGCGCTCTAATTCCATTACTCTTCACGATAAGTATGTAAGTGAGAAACAGTTTCGTAAAGGAATTACGCTTAAAGTTTGTTGGGTGTCACTGACAGCTTACATTATGAAATACTAGATGATTACAGGATAGGTAGTTTGCGCTATATTTTAAGCAGAAGCATGGTTTTGACGCATCTCATTATTTCTGACTTGATATCTCCTGAACTGTTTGCTGTATAGTGATATTGTGTTGTAGGTGCATTCAGTTATACGGGGTGTTACAAAAAGGTACGGCCAAACTTTCAGGAAACATTCCTCACACACAAATAAAGAAAAGATGTTATGTGGACATGTGTCCGGAAACGTTTAATTTCCATGTTAGAGCTCATTTTAGTTTCGTCAGTATGTACTGTACTTCCTCGATTCACCGCCAGTTAGCCCAATTGAAGTAAGGTAATGTGTACTTAGGTACTTGTGTTGACATGCGACTCATTGCTCTACAGTACTAGGATCAAGCACATCAGTAAGTAGCATCAACAGGTTAGTGTTCATCACGAACGTGGTTTTGCAGTCAGTGCAATGTTTACAAATGCGGAGTTGGCAGATGCTCATTTGATGTATGGATTAGCACGAGGCAATAGCCGTGGCGCGGTACGTTTGTATCGAGACAGATTTCCAGATCGAAGGTGTCCCGGCAGGAAGATGTTCGAAGTAATTGATCGGCTTCGTAGGGAGCACGCAACATTCCAGCCTGTGACTCGCGACTGGGGAAGACTTAGAACGACGAGGACACCTGCAATGGACGAGGCAATTCTTCGTGCAGTTGACGATAATCCTAATGTCAGCGTCAGAGAAGATGCTGCTGTACAAGGTAACGTTGACCACGTCACTGTATGGAGAGTGCTACGTGAGAACCAGTTGTTTCCGTACCATGTACAGCATGTACAGGCACTATCAGCAGCTGATTGGCCTCCATGGGTACACTTCTGAGAATGGTTCATCCAACAATGTGTCAATCCTCATTTCAGTGCAAATGTTCTCTTTACGGATGAGGCTTCATTCCAACGTGATCAAATTGTAAATTTTCCCGATCAGCATGTGTGGGCTGACGAGAATCCACACGCAATTGTGCAATCACATAAACACAGATTTTCTGTGAACGTTTGGGCAGGCATTGTTGGTGATGTCTTGATTGGGCCCCATGTTCTTCCACCTACGCTCAATGGAGCGCGTTATCATGATTTCATACGGGATACTCTACCTGTGCTGCTAGAACATGTGCCTTTACAAGTACGACACAACATATGGTTCATGCACGATGGAGCTCCTGCACATTCAGTCGAAGTGTTCGTACGCTTCTCAACAACAGATTCAGTGACTGATGGATTGGTAGAGGCGGACCAATTCCGTGGCCTCCACGCTCTCCTGACCTCAACCCTCTTGACTTTCATTTATGGGGACATTTGAAAGCTCTGTGTATGCAACCCCAGTACCAAATGTAGAGACTCTTCGTGCTTGTATTGTGGACGGCTGTGATAAATACGCCATTCTCCAGGGCTGCATCAGCGCATCAGGGATTCCATGTGACAGAGGGTGGATGCATGTATCCTCACTAACGGAGGACATTTTGTACATTTCCTGTAAGAAAGTGTTTGAAGTCACACTGGTACGTTCTGTTGCTGTGTGTTTCCATTCCATGATTAATGTAATTTGAAGAGAAGTAATAAAATGAGCTCTAACATGGAAAGTAAGCATTTCCGGACACATGTCCACATAACATATTTTCTTTCTTTGTGTGTGAGGAATGTTTCCTGAAAGTTTGGCCGTACCTTTTTGTAACACCCTGCATATGTGCATGCAGAATAAATTGCAAATGGCATTAGTAGTAAAGAAGTGATAAATTAAAACGTCAGACCTGATGAAGTTGTAATGCACGCCAATGTAAGCAGAAGCTAGTTTTTGGAGGTCTAAGTGTCTATCATGTCATACCCCTTAAACTAACTGCCATACAATGATATAATTTTTCAGATGCATTTAGCGATATACGTAGATACTGTCTGCAAAGTGTGTTGTGAATAGCATTAGTGACAAAGGAGTAAAATAATGTCATGGTATATGCTGAAGTTTGACCACACAAACAGCGAAAATGTAGTAAGCGAGAAACTTATTTCCTTCCATAATTTTTTGAGGACTGCCAGCGTTTCCTAAAGATTTGAAGGTGTACGTGGAGTTTGCTGGTAGTTGCTAAGTGTTATCATTTTCGAGTAATGGATGAACAAAGGTGGAATATTTTAGTGCCATCAGCTCCAAGACAGAGACTTAATTTCTAACTGTAATATTTATCATGTTAAACCGAACTTACTGTTAAAGAGAGGATTATGATAGCATGTTTAATTTTCAAATTCAGTCAGTAGTTATGCAAAATATTGAAAATGATTTTTTTCTTGCTTCTGGAAGCTATTAGATTAGCCACTTGCAACAAAAGGTCCAGGACAGACACCCAAAAATGGATTCAATGTTGTAGATTGTGGATCTGTACGATTACTTATCGAAATGAACGATAATGATGATTCAGTTATCGATTCTGTAATGCTGAAAGGTTGGCACCGGTGCTAACGGTAGCATACAGTAGTCAAAGTGATTGGATATTCATCGTGAAGACACAGTTGTGTATCTTATACGTATTTTGCGTCAATCAATGACATAATTATACGATATTCTATGAACAGAAAACATGATGTTAACAGCTTGAAATTTTGATGTTAAAAGTTGCTAAAACAAAAAGAAAAATCCTACGATTCACACAAAGAATTTATCGTGCAGGTATTCCACATTGTAAAACTTGAGGCCTGAACATATTATAATTATTGATGAAGTGTTCATATTTCTGTGCTACACAATACATCGTTCTCTTTAAGGATTTTCTTCATACACTGTACAGCCATTAGTAAAATTTATGTCTGATCTGTTAACCATTTCTCTATGTATAGCCATAAAATTAAGGTACATTGTCTGACAAAGAAGATAAACCACCCAGAAGAAAGGGTCAGCTGTCAATGTGACTTTGTACAAATACACACAGTGATAGTTTATAGCTAAATTTAGTGAGGTGCTGATTTAGGAAATGTTTAGCCTTTGTTTTAAAATTATGTACAAAGAAACAAACATTTGCAAAAAGAAAATTTGTTCAAGAAGTTGATAAAAATCCTAAAAGAGCAAAATCAATTTTTTACGTACTTTAATCTAAACTGTTACAGTTCAAGCTTGATCTACTAATTTAAAAATGAAATCCTAGGGCCTATTGTCCATGAATGTGATGCACACATCGCATGCTCTATTGAATATATGAGTTGTTAAATCACAGATATTCTTTAGAAGGCCATCTCCAGTAATTAAATCACAATATAATAGCTATTTCACAGTCTGTATTTTCTTTTCATTGAGCCAACAGCTAATTTTTTTGCTGCATGAGAGTTGGTGCTCCTGCATAGCCACTTCCTTGTAGCAATTCTTGATATGGATAAGCAAGGCACTGTGGTAGTCTCGACTCCCATTTAGTTGTTTCTGATGTCACACCAAGCTCACATGAAATGTGCCTGGATAGACACACACATGTTGCAATAGCAGAACTGTATCAGCACGTTTTATCCTCTGATATCCTGAATTCAGATTGTATTCGTAAGTGATAGATGACTGCATCATGTTTAATGTGTCCGAATAATATTTTAGCTGTCAGTTTCGCAAAATGAGTGATTTTAATAGTGATGTTACAATAACTACTTTTTTAATAAATTTTCCCACTCAAGGCCATTCAGTGGAAAGCTGGAACTTCTTCAGAATGGTCGCCTACCCCCTGTCTCAGCAATTTCAAGACAGAGAACAGAAACAGAGAACAAAACCAGAAATTTCATACCAGCATTTAATCCTGATATTTACAACAAAATAGTCTGGTTATGCAGTAGTGACACATTATGTAAATTCTTCTGATTGTTACTCAGAAAGGACAAATCGCCTTGGAACAGCAAAGATCGTCCTTATTTGGATCTTAATAATCTGCACATTGTAATTTCGAGGCACGAAAAATCTGAATCTCACATCGATACACGAATAGACCTGAGTCCATTTGGTAAAAGTATGATTGATTTGCAGTTAGATTAACAGAAATGTGTAAGCATTGAGAAGCAGATTGGAGCAGTGGAACAGAATGACGAAATTCTGACAGAATTGACAGAATCCATATGATTATTAGGACAGCAGGAATTATCATTTCGAGAACATGGGGAGCTGATACTCCAACAGCCAAGGCAATTATGTTGAGGTAATTCATTTTGTGAGCTGAATTTGGCGAAAAATTGAGATCTAACTGATCTGCCTTTGTATTCGCTACATGATATCATCTTATTCAAAATGATTTAATCTGAAGCGTACATGGTATTATGCGCTGCGATAAAACTAAGATGAAAGAAGCGTCATTTGTTACTCTTTTACTAGATGAAACATCAGATGTCAAATCTTTCGCAATCATGAACTGTTTTCAGATATGTATACCAGGGACAGATGATAGACTGTCTTTAAGAATTTGTATACAAAAATAAGTTGGTCACACTGATTATGATGGGGCTGCCATCATGACAGGACGTTCGAATATTGTGTGAACAAAATTTGGAGAAGTAAGTCCAAATGCCATATTTATGCCTGTTACGCCCACATATTGAATTTGGCTTTATCACTGGCAGTATTGTACATGAGAGCATATAGGGTGTTTTCTTTTTTTCTGATCTTACAAGGGGAGGCCGCCAATTGTGAAGTTCAGATTCGATTCATACTGCGCATAATAAAAGCTCATGGCCAGAGGTGTAACGTGGCAAAGCACCAAGATGCACTTCTCAGCCGTTGTCGAGAAAATCGACAGTTAAAAGAAACCGTTGCGGTGAAATACTCTCTACGATTAGTAATTTTCTGCAGCGTGGTGGTGCAGCGGTAAGCGCTCTGGTTCGTACTCCGAAGGTCGCCGGATCGAATCTCGCTCCATGCAACTTTTTTTTGTATTTGTTTTTGTAATATATATATATATATATATATATATATATATATATATATAATTCCCGGCAATCAGTTGCAACAATTATGCATATAATAAGTTGTTGAAAGTCGTTTGTCGTGGAAAAACTGGCGACTTCGAACATCATTATGTTTTCCGCAAACAAAGTTGTATTTCACAAATGTTATTAATTGTCTTCATAATGTTAACCACGTATAGTTAACGGAAGACGTAGAAACGAATACGTATAGCGTAAGTCAAACGTTCGAATTAGAACAGAGACCCCACGAACACAAACTTGCTGTGACAGGTATGAAATATAAACTCCGTTACTCGCTCGTTACACTTGAAGGACAGATGTTGAATGGGCCGAAATGAGCCGCCCCATAACAGCGTAGTTGCCTGCTAACTTCGAAAGAAGGTAGATGCGGTCCCTAGCGCAACTCATAACATCGTCGAAAATCAGTGCGGACGGGACAGCTTTGGTACACCCTGTTAAACAAACGGAAAAATGGAGGCGGTACAATTGGAGAGCGATCCACCTTCACCAACATGCATAAGCAATTCATTAATAGTATATATATATATATATATATATATATATATATATATATATATATTTGAATTGCAAAAAATAATAGTAAAAAAATATTGCATGGCGCGAGATTCGATCTTTTTTTTTTAACGTATATAGACTTTTATTTACAAAATAACCATTTCGTTTTACAAAATACAGTTTACATTTTACTTGTAAAGACGAGACAATCCATTCTTTGCTTTTATTTTTCTGTTACTGTACTGTCCAGGTAATTATTTCATTTGGTATTTTTTTTTGTTTTTTTAATTTTTTCAATATTTTTCGAAAGTCTGTCAGTCAGAGGTTTTTTAGTTGTTTCTTGCACCGTTTATTGTTGTAGTTTAGCAATTTAGCTTTTCTGAGCCTTTGTACGCTACATTTATACGTATGGCAGAGTGAATTTGGAGTAAGCATTGATTGTACGATCTAGTTATTTACAGAGAATAATTAGTATATAAGAAAGCAAAGTTATTTTATGGAATTTTACTTATTACTAGTTATGGTATTATTATTGTTATTATTTTTGTAGCTGTTTTGAGTTGAGGATGTGCTCTATTCATTTTAAAATAGTGTTGTGTTATTACTATCCTCTTATTAAATCTTGTGTTAGAAAACAAGGAGGAGGCATTTTACGTTGGGTCTTGAAAAACGAGACCTTAGTGGGACATGCACTAGGCATGAAATCAGTTTGATAGAAATATTAACGAGTGTATCAGTTGTCAGCTCTTGTTTGATGAGTAAAGTGGTATCCAAAGGGGAAACCCTCATGAAAAACTATATGAACATATTAAACAATCCATGACAAAAGAAAAAGGACATTACTATTTTAGCGAATTATTAAACCTATTTTTTTTTCGATTGAGCAAGGAGCAATTCACTAGGAAGCATTATATAGTGCAATTTTAGAGCTAGTTTACTATCGGTGGTGCGTGAGAGTGAGGAAGACTGAAAGGAGGAAACTATTCGTGGTGGAAAGACAGACATATATAAGCATGTAAATCACTAGTTTGTTGTACTGATAGGCCTGTAATAGTTTTGTGGTACTCACAGTTTCGCACACCTCTCGATTGCACACGATGGAAGGTAGAAAAAAAAAAGCACAAAAACACAAAAGACAGAAGTACACTCGGAGCTACAGTTATATTGACTCTATATTGTAAACTTTTACGCGTTCGATCACTTTTCACTGTCACTTTTTTTTTTTTAATAAAAAGCACTTTAGCACTTTATCACACGCATCACTGTTGGTGCTTTTGGGATGTGGGAGGACATCTGCGACTGCGGCAAGGGCGTGGGGGGGTTTGTGGCGGTGGACGGCGGCGATGGCAGCGGCAGCGGCGGCGGCGGCGACGGCAACGGCGGTGGCGGTGGCGAACACGTCACGTGGCGGCAGACAGGGCGTCCCTGAAGGCGGCGGTCTGCGGGATCTCCAGGAAGTTGTGGAAAGTCTGACGATATGTAGCGCGTTGTTTTGCCCTCTTGTGCTCTTCCCACAAGTCCGTGAGGAACTGCACGCTGTCTGACTGCTTTTTGGCAATGACTGCGTGTGCAGTCATGGATCCGGCGACCTTCGGATTACGAACCCCAGCGCTTACCGCTGCGCTATGACGCTGTAGAAAAATCATTAATCGTAGAGAGTATTTCACCGCAACGGTTTATTTTAACTGTCGATTTTCTCGACAACGGCTGAGAAGTGCATCTTGGTGCTTTGCCCCATTACATCTCTGGCCATGAGCTTTTATTATGCGCAGTATGAATCGAATCTGAATTTCACAATTGGCGACCTCCCCTTGTTAGTGGTTTTGTAACATTTTTGCCCATTCCTCGAAAAGAACAAATTTTATTAGATACAGTTGTGAAGAGTCATCCACAAATTGTGTGAACAAGGTGAAGTTTTTCAAAGCATTTGACGCAAACTGTGGCCAATCAGAGGTTGAAGTGGAAATCTGTACAAGTAAATTTTGGAAACTTTGAAAAGAAAACTGGGTCACAACTGCTGTTAATGAAGCACATGGATTTCTCACAATGTTATAGGATTTCAAATTTAACTCCATTTTGGGTCTCTTTGAAGAACTGCTCTCATTGAAAAACGTTGCATTTAACAGTGTGCAGCCCAGTTCCTTGAACATTACAATTTACAGCAAAGAAGTGGAAGACTCGAAAGAAAAGCTGCACAATAAAAGATACAATGGCTTTTGGGAAAATGTGGTACAAAGTTGAAGGCATATGTCATACTCCAAGGAAAGGAGGAAAAGAAAAACGAACAGAAACATATGTAAAGGATGACTATAGGAGAGTGCAGTTAAATGCCAGGTTTATCACATATGTACATACATACATAACGTATACACTTATAAACAAGTGATAAGTTTCGTATTACATGTCTTACCAAAATTTTTAGGACATGCCATTCTGAAATCCATTCTTCTTTTAATGTAGACGAAAAGAACAGTAATTTTCTTCTTGATCTGTGGATGACAACTGAGGAAATTTTTCTCCATTGAAAGCACCGCAACTGCATTTAGTTTCTCCTAATTCAGACTGCTTCTTAGAAAAATTTTTATTCTTTTTGGTGTTGAAAAGCAACATGTTGCCTCTTATGTAATCATGAGAACTGTCAATATGATTTTTATCAGTACGAGTGTCGTAATTTCACTAAGGAGATTATTTAGATTATTTTTCAAGACTAGTTTCAGCAGTTCCGTTAATTTGCAATATTCATGAACATCAGACCTGCAAAAGAATAAGTCCAGTTCACTTTCCAGCAACTCTATGTCAGTAATGGAATACGCTGCAGTGGTCAGTACCATCTATTTTGTAAGATTTCGTTCTTAAAGGTAGTGCAGCATTTTTTATATGAGAATTTAGCAGCTACTAAGTGTTTGGTGGGAGAATATTTGTTGATTATTTCAATGCATAAACAGTTGCACACTTCCTTAGGTTCTTCAATGGTGTCTTCAAAACATTCACTTAGCAGTTTAAGTTTCTTATTTTAAAAGTACTTGTTTTGCGAGTTGTTATGTATTCATTAATTTCAAACACACTAATTTCTTGAGACTGCATTTGGTTGTAAGTTATTTCAGCATGAGACATAATCTGATGAAACAACTCTAATCAAAACCTGAAATTATCATCATTCAGGCACCTAAAAAAATCTTTTGTTTTTGTGTTGATTTTACCTGCACTTGAAGTTTACTGAATTTCAGTAAGGCACTCCTGTCGAGGTTGCAAATTTTCATGAACTCTATTGAAGTTCCACTTTGTAGAAGATGGGCACGGAATACCAATGTCTGTATACTTCTAGAGAACTGACACA
The DNA here is from genome assembly GCF_021461395.2 of Schistocerca americana. Taxonomy (NCBI): domain Eukaryota; kingdom Metazoa; phylum Arthropoda; class Insecta; order Orthoptera; family Acrididae; genus Schistocerca; species Schistocerca americana. Next base: position 606,519,715 of record NC_060119.1, on the reverse strand, counting down.
CTGCAGTGATTTTGAGAATAATATTGGAATAACCAGAATCTTAGAGAAAAACATTCTTGCATTTTGTAGAATACTTGCAGCATTTCTCATTATTAAATTGATGTGCAAAACAGTTGTGGCTATGACAGTACCATCAATATCGCAAAACAAACAGACACAGTCCTGATGTGTGGTATCTGTGAGAGAGAGTGAAAGACAGTTAAGTTCAGAGCTTTGTATCGAGTAGATGAGTTGCATGCTTCTTTCTCATAATAAAGTGTTGTTAGCACATAACGGTGTATGTAGTGGAGGTCTATCATATTGGTGACCCATGGCTACTGCGACAACCATACTGGAATGGAAATTCATTCACTTTGTTCTACTATGCTCTGACAGCGCAGGCATCTTCTGCTATACTGTATGCATAAACTATGCTAACAATGCAGGCATCTTGTGCTGTGCCGTATGCATCAACTGCTCCATGTGAGGATACCACATGGATTGTGCCTCTAAATGTGTCCATCAGTGCAGTGAGTGCTTTAATGATTAACAGCTATGAAATCGGAGTTATGTTCATGTGTGCAAACGGTGCAGCTCCAAGCTCTCGCAACTGCCACGACACAACAATGACCGTCATTGCCCAATTTAAAATCGGTAGACTTCACACAAGGTCCAGCACCACACATGTTGCTTCTGGGAGTTGATTCTCGATGTTCAAGCATGCCAATCAATTCCCAGACAATTGTGTCAACTGCGCTAGCTGCACTTTGAATTTAAGTCATGCACACTGCCATATTAGACAATGTATGACACCAGCATTCTCATCTACCAGATGTCGGATGTGCTCTAATCCACACTGTGAGTGCTCTAAGATACTCCCACAATCATTCTGCTTTAAACGTTTCACGGAAAATCACTACTGGACATCAAGCCTGCCCTCCAGTGACTTTCTAATAAACCTAAACTGCCTCCGTTGCGCCATTAGCAATCCGCCCTATAGGTTTACACCTGCGGAATGTGTCTTCACATCACAGGGAACATGGATGACGATTCCAAATTTATCACATTGATCTGCCACCTGGTTGAATACGCCATCATCATTAGCAATGTCTTAAGAAATACATTACTGTTAAATCTGCCTTACTACAATGACTGACACATGACTCAGAAAAACGGTTATGAAGGGCAATATATGATGAACAGTTGGAAAATAAAACTCCATCACAGTTGTGGCCTGACTGCAAACTTTGATAGACACAAACCTCATGATATACAATATGCTTTGGACTCTCTGAATACTCAGACTTCCTCAGCAACTGCAACTAGCCCTGCTTCCTCATGAAGCAGAGCTGCTAGACTGAAAGTTTGACATAGCAGATAGATTATTTATGGTCCTACAACATCAGTATTGCATAAACTTCAGAGGCACCACACTATCACAGCATGTCAGAGAACTGCAATCCACAACATGTGCTGAGCTGTTCCAAACGGAGCCAAAAATAATTGACAGTTACATCACCACTGTGACCCTAGGCACGACCTGGCTGTCTGCCCAGGATACTACCCCTGCAGCTCACTACTCGATCACATCTGACCCTGTTGCCCCTGTTACATGGCTGTGCTCGTACCATGCACAATTCAGCAACACCATGTGCAACTGCTGGCTTTCCTTCTTGTTCACAGGCGTCAAGGATGGACTGGAGTAGGTGCATTGGTCTGCAAGCAGATGCCAAGCTGCCTTTGCACGTACCGTATCGGACGTCATCCTGAAAGCTATCAAAGGCCAACTGTATTCCCTTGATCCACAATTCAGGCACATACTCCCTCAGGGATACTGGTTCCAATGTAGGTACAGTCCCTAAGAACATGTTCACAATGTTTAAAGACACATAATCGAATCAGTGATCTCGTCCTGTCAAAAGAAACTGGACAATGGCATACCAGCTGCAAAGTAAAGAGCTGGTGGAATGGTGGCTCTGAGCTCTTCAGACAACAGTCAACAGCTGAATGGAGGTGACATCTGCACAGCTTTTAAGGAAGACCTACAGGCCTCTTTGCCAGAAATACTGCACAGGGAAACCTTCACCCTTCCTGCAGTCTTTGTTCTACCAGGTCTAGTACAGCAAGTGAAAAAACAGGCTAACAATTAGCAAATTCCACCCCCTGATGGCACACATTATAAGCAAAACATTTCTTCACAAATTGTTGTTGGAATGTGAATACGTGATGCTTCGTGATGACACCATTTGTTCATCATTACAGCCTCCATAAGGGACCATTCTGGGTTGTCGAGGGAGGACTGTAGGTCTTCGATATCATTCTCAAAGGCAAAGTGAGTATGGTGTCCCTCCACAGACTTATGCCAGCGTGGATACTCTGGGATTCCGCCGATACAGATGAAGAGAATGCAGACACACCCCACTTGACAGTCATGACCAACATCACTGTGACACAAACACAACCTCTAGACCACTTTACACATCAGCAGTCATTACTTCTGTCGTTCACAACTCCCAGCGTGAGGAAAATACAGTCTTATTATTTCAGACAAAACATCATGATCTTTTATACTTTATGATCATTGATTGGAAGTCTATATACCTCGCTTTCTCCTTAATACTTATGATTCCTAAAAGTGACAGTGAAATTACATTATCAACTTGCTCCTGTGACTTCCCGTGCTTTTAAGTTCTTTGTTTCATTTTTTTTGTATTTCGAAAGCCATCATTTGTCCACATTACATTACCTCCAAAGAGTAAACACTTCACAACTGCAAACCCAAATTTTCTATTGGAACCATTCAAAATAAAAACTACTGTAAGGGTTACAAGTTATGTTCACGAAAATGGTACACAGTTTTTAAGTGCAATACACATCGAGTAAAAAAAGAATCCTACCTTCCACCAGTGCACCGGTATTGGCACTACTTAAGGGACAATGTCTTCTCTCCCTCGAATCTGCACTTGCAGTTTCCTATGTGAGCATGCACACTACAGCCAAATACTATGTTGATGGAACTCTGAAGCACACAGTTCATGTAAAGAAATGATTTAGGGGAAAGGAGTGCATTCACAAAGTAGCAAAAGCATTGGGCTACCGGCTCGGAGAGAGGCAGGAGGTGTGCTGGCTAGGGATGGAGAAGGGAGGGGTGGCAAGGGCTAGGCTTGTGATGCACAGCCAGTGAGATGCTGGCTCGATGAGGAAGACGTGGAGGCGTGGACTGGGTGTAGGTTACAGGACATAACAGAGATTGAGGCCAGGCAGATTACTGGAGCAAAGTGTGTGTTGTAAGGAAAACTCCCATCTACATAATTTAGAGTGGCTAGCGCTGAAGGGTAGGATCAAGATGGCATGAGTTGTCAAGGACCTATTGATCATATGCAAATTCTGCTCAGCTACTTCTTGTCACACTGGGTTGTCAACTTTGTTTCTGGCCACAGTTTAGTGGTTGCCATTCATTCTAGTGGACAGCTGGCTGGTTGTCATGCTGATATAAACAGCTGTGCAGTGACTGAAGCAGAGTTGGTATATGACATACCTACTTTCAGAGGTGGCCCTGCCTGTGATGGAATAGGTTAAGTCTAGGATAGGATAGGAGTAGAAAGTGATGGGAGGATAAATCCGGCCTTCCACAGACATATGAGTCTTGTTGCTAGGGGTTGGGAGTAGAAGCAGCGTTGGAATGGACTAAAATGTTGTTTTGGTTGGATGGGCGATTGAATACCACTTCAGGACGAGGGAGAAGGTTTTTAGGTAGGATGTCCTCATTTAGAGGCATGATGATGGCTAATCAAAGCCCTGGTGCAAGAGATGGTTCAGTTGCTCCAACACAGGGCAATAATGGGCGACTGGCTGATGAGAAGGAGTGGGCACTCTTTTATTGCATTGTAGCTGATTCTTGCTGGTGGTTGGAGGATTAGAGATATGTAAGGATAAGGCACAGGAAATCTGTTTGCAGACTAGGTTTTCTGGGAGAGAGGGAGTGGACTGCCTGTCTGTCAAGACCCTTGTGTGACCTTCAGCATACTGGGAAAGGGAATTCTCGTTATTGCAGGTATGCCGTCTGTGGATGGGCAGGCTGGATGGGAATAATTTTTTGAAGTGGTAAGTGTGACAGCTGTCAAAATGCAGGTACCATTAGTGGTTTTAATGGTTGTTTGGTTTAAAGATTAAAGGAATTAAAGTAAGAGGTCATCAGTTCCTCCAATGTGGAACAGGCAAGTCAACAAAGCTGCACACCAATGAATGGCCTGGTCCATGAAATCCAAGGAAAGAAACCCTCAAGGTCTTATGAAGGTCATAAAGGCATAGAGAAAGGAACAAGAAAGAAGAAAAGGGGAGGAGGAAAAGAAGAAAGGTGGGTGAGGTGCCTCATCCAAGGAACAGCCAGAGACTCCCAGAGGCCGAATGTGCGATGGTTGTCATATACCTATCCGTCTACCAGAGGCACCCCATCTAACAACACCCAGAAAAGACTAGCGACATGGACAGGGCGAGAAAAGCACGGGAAAACAGAGGGAGAGCACGAAGTGTGAGAAGGGGGAAGAAGGGCAAGAGAGAAGGGTTGGGCGAGGACTGGGGTGGAGCACGAAGTCCAGACAGCTGCTATCTGTTTGGGGCAGATGAGACAACAGGGCGTCCTGCCAACTGCCAACACCTCAATGGCCAGCAAACTTGAGATGCCCTCCCTTATAGAGAGTGGTAAAAACCCTCTTCACAAATAAACAGTAAAACCAGATCAACCACTGAGGCATAATTCAATATTATTAGGGGTAGCGAGTCAGGAAGATTGAGGCTCCACTGCAGATCAGCTAGATTAGGAAAGTCCAGCAAAATGTTGACCACTGTCAAATGGGCACCACAGCGACAGTGGGGGGGGGGGGGGGGGGAGATCCTCCTCGATGGAGGAGATTACCATGAGTATGGCCAATGCAAAGCTGTCAAAGGAAAATGAAGTCCTTGTGGGACACCCATATGGAAGACCTCCACAAATTCATGGTCTCCATTATTGCCTGTAGTTTGTTCAGCAAAGTCAGAGTATTCAATACTGTATTTCAAATCATTAGAGCTTGTCGGTATCAAACTGATTGAAGGTCTGATTCCAGAATAACGATCTCAAGGGACAGCTTGCTGGCAGCCAATTTCGCCAGTCTGTCGGTGAGTTCATTCCATGTGATCCCAACATGACCCAGGGTTCAGCCAAATGCTACTGAGGGCACACCACATTGTTTGAGGGAAGAAAGGGAAACCTCAATAGTCAGGACCAAAGGTCAGCGAGGGTACCATTGGTCAAAAGTTTGTAAACTGCTCAAAGAGTTGTTATGTGTGATGAAGGACTCGTGCAGGGGCAGATATGCTTAAGAGCATTAGAGATGGCTACCAACTCCTCAGTGTAAACATTGCAGCTGTCCAGCAAGGACCAGAGTTCATTACATCATGTATGAAGTTAAGCAAAGCCAATGTAACTGGAAACCATCGAGCCATCAGTGTAGACTAGATATGGAACCCAAAATGCACCGAGCAAAGCCAATGTAACTGGAAACCATCGAGCCATCAGTGTAGACTAGATATGGAACCCAAAATGCACCGAGAATGGAGAAGAACTGATGCTGGAGGGTTTCAGGACAAACTGAGTCGTTCGGACCTTATGATAGCTCAAGAGAGAGATGTGGCGAGGTATGTGCCATGGAGCTGTACATGAGTAGGTCCAGAGAGGAGGTAGTAAAGGGGAAAGCTGCTGATCAGAAAAATGGAACAAGATGTGGATGGCGATCATAATTCCAGAGCTGGGCTGAAGTTGCAGAAGGTGGATACACGTATCTAGAGAGAGGAGACGGTAGTTTGGGTGCTCTGGGGAGCAGCACATGCATAATGCATAAGCTATCAACTGCTATTGGTGCAGAGCCTGCAATGGCAGAACCTCTGCCATTCGTTAGGACGCTGATCACAGGGCTATTGCGAGAGGTATCAGCATCTGTAATGTTGAAGGTGATGCTGAGTTGTATGCAAGACTCTCGAAATTAAGATGGGACTGGACCATTGTTGTGTAGAGCCATATCCGAGTATAGGAGTCTATTCCCCAGTTCGTGTTGCTGTGGCACTGAAGAGCATTAAGGTGTGACCAACATGTCTGCTTCAGTTGATAAAAATGGGGAAGCCACGTCAACTGAGTAACAAAGATCAGTTCCAGAAAAAGATAGTCCACCACATTGAGGAACGGGCCATCAAAGTATAGTTACAGATGGGAAGGGTTGTACGGTGATGAGAGACATGCGTAATATAAGTCTTGGCAGCTGAAAAATCGAATCCTGGTGTGAGAGCTCAAGATTGCATTCAGTGTTTTGCTCCCTGCAGTCTACATTCAGCAACATCCATTGCGAATGAAGAAAAAGAAATGCAAAAATCATCAGCATACAAAGAGGGGGACATTGTAGGCCCCACCGCCACCATCAGACCAGTGATAGCCACTAAAAAGAGAGGGACACTGAAAACAGAACCATGCAGAACCCCATTCTCCTGCAGATAGGAGGTGCTACACGATGTGCCAATTTTTATCTGGAAAGAGTGACAGGAAAGGTAGTTCTGGATATAAATCGGGAGCAAGCCACAAACGTCCCACTCATATAAGGTGGCAAGGATGTGGTGCGGTATGATAATCTCTATGCGGATGGAAGTAGACTGCAACAAGGTGCTGATCCTGCGCAAAAGCCATTCAGATAGCTAATACCAGGTAGACTAAATTATCTGCAGTAGAGTAGCCTCGGCGAAAACCAGCCTGGGTTGAAGCCAAAATGTCCTGAGTTTCAAGGAGACAATACAGCCTTCCACTCACCATGCTGAAGTAAGTTGCAGAGGACATTTGTTAAACTGACTGGACATTAGCTGTCCCTCTGAAGCTGTGGTTTACCAGATTTCAAAACTGAAATAACGACGCTTTCTCGCCATTGGGAAGGGAATTCGGCCTCACTACAGAGATAGTTAAAAGGGGCAAGTATATGATGTTCCCTAGCCACCGATAAGTGTTGAAGCATTTGGTTGTGTACCTAGTCCGGTCCAGGAGCTGTGTCGTGACAGAGAGAAAGGACACTGGAGAATTCCCTTTCACTAAACAGGGTGTTATAAGGCTCTGGGTGAGAGGGCGGGGGGGGGGGGGGGGAGGGAGGGAACGATAGATAAATGGAGTCATTCCAGATGGCGTTTGAGAAGATGGAATGCAGGCAGATAAAGGACTGATACTGAGGCGTGGATGAAATGCCAAGCAAAACGCTCAGCAATAGAATCTCGGCTGGTGTGGGTAGTACCATTCAGGGAAACTTCCCAGGACACCTGTAGGAGGGCAGTGGCCAGAAATGCACCTGATATTTACCCATACCTGCGAAGAGAGAGTATGCAGCCCTATGGAAGTGACATATCGTTACCAACAAAACCATTTCTGTCGTTTAAGAAGATAATGGGTCCAGGCACGAAGCTGTTTAAAGCTCAGAAGGAGGTCAAGAGATAGATGGTGTTTTTAGCATTGGAGGGCATGATGGCTGTCTTTGATAGCTGCAGCAGTTTCGTGGATCCACCAAGAAACAGTCTTCCACTAGCGAGAACCTGAGGAAGAAGGAATCGTCGAATCCATTGCCAAAAGGATAGCATCGGTCAAACTCTGTACTGACTCTTTAGTGTAATCATGTGGTGAAGTGGCTGAAATAGCAGATAAGGAAAAGGCATTCGAATCAGGATTAGTAATGGCCCACCTGGGAGTTATCCAAATGAGTGGCGCTGGAGAAAAGATAAGATGATCGGAAATGATTGCTGTCACACAAATCGTCATGAACTCTTCGTTGAACAGGGGGCAGTAATCTAGGGCTACATATGGAAAGATCAGTGGGCGAGAAAATGCAGTGTGCCTCACTAAATTGTATGGGGACTCCAGTGTTTAGGAGTTAGAGATCAAGCCTTGGAAGCAGGTATTCAAAAGTCTACCCAATCAGTGATCTCAGAGGATTATGGACATTAAAATCCTCAAGGAGAAGGAAGGGGAAGAGGCACTGAGGAAGATGGGCAAGAAAGACAGGAAGCATAGGAGGCCAGTCTTGGGGGAGATAAAGATTGCATTTCGTTACTGCAGAGTCTAAATTGATCCAAATGGCCACAGCTTCCAGTGAAGTATGAAGAGGAACTCAGGAATTAGCAATGTCTGTGCAGACTGACATAAAGACATGACCAGACGCTCGCAAAGCACCAACCTGGTTCTGACAGAAGGCTTGGAAACCATGAAGAGTTGACAAATAAGTATCCACAAAACGAGATTCCGGTAATACAACACAAGCTACAGAATAGAGAGACAGAAGATACTGGAATTCTGGAAGCGACATTCTACTGGAGGAGAATAGTACAAGAGGACAGATGGACACTGAGTGTCCCAGAATTGGTCGTTGTGCTGTGTCAGTGTCCATTGTCTGTAAGGATGAAGTGACATTCATTAATGTGAGATCAGACCCTGCTTGAGACGGAGAGGCTGGGATGTTGGGTGGACCTCGTCCCGAGACTTACATATAACCTTCTTCTCCTTCAGAGGGCGAGAGGAGGTGTGGTTAGGAAGAGAGAAAGTTGCAGCAGTATCAGGATATGAATGATGATGATGGCCATGAGGCCTACAGAGCGTTATTCATGCATCTGACTCGAAGTAACAGGCTTTTTGTCCTGGAGACTCTGATGACAGGGGATTCCTAGATGGAGCCTCATCCCCAGTGGATGTCAGACAAGAAGATGGTTTATTCTTGAACTGAGGAGAAGGAGTGGTTCCGTGACAGGGGGAAATGGAACTGCCAGGGAGGAGGAAAGGGAAGGGGGACAGGACAGAGGTAAGGAAGAAGAAGGAGGAGGAAAGGGCATAATAAAAGTAAAGGCAGGCCTTAAAGATACTGGGTGGAGACAGTTGAATGTCTGCCATACCTCAGAATACCATACACGATCGAGAGTTTTGAATTCCTGAAACTTTCTGTCCCTTTTATAGATCGGGCAATCCCGCGAGCGAGGAGAATATGGGCAGGAGCAGTTCATGCACTTGGGTGGTGGGACGCAATATCTCCCCACATGGAGAGAAAAGCTGCAGTCGCTGCAAATAGGATTCACCTCACATCGCGAAGACATGTGGCAAACTGGAGACACCGGAAATAGCGCATGGGAGGTGAAATATAGGGCTTCATGTTGCAATGATAAACCATAACTTTGATTTTTCCGGAAGAGTATCAACCTCAGAATCCAGAATGAAAGTACTGGTATCAACAAGATTATTCTTAGTACCTCTCTGAACTCTCTGGACGAAATGAACGCTGTGCCATGTCATATTAGTTTCGTGTTACTCGTCAGATTGAAAGAGGAGGTCCCTGAGGAAGATAATGCCCTGGGTCATATTTAAGGACTCGTGAGCAGTGATGCTCACTGGAATATTTTTTAAGAGTTCGCAAGCACAAAGGAAAGCCGATTGACTGGCAGAAGAGGTATTAATCAATAGGGTACCAGATTGCATCTTAGTGAGTCTACTTCACCAAACTTATTTTCAAGTTGTTCTACAAAAAAAACTGTTGTGGAAGGAAAGTAAGTTCGGGCCACGGCTAGTAATACCAGCAAAATTTGCAGAGGGGATTTCAAAGCAAGCACACGATGACGTGTTATGTGGTCATGGAGTGTGTGGAGCAGAAAACCGTAGAATAACTGAGAGGTGCTGGTGGAGAGAGGGGAAAGCGGATATGGATCAGTATGTGAGGAACTGCACACAGTGTACAGAATCTCACTTGAATCGAAAACGAGTACCGTTGCAAAGGCACCCGAAGCATAAAAACAGTTTTAAATGCTTGAGATGGATTTATTAAAACCATTAAGTTGTACATCAGAAGGAAACCGGTTTTGGTTGACAATAATAGATCACTTTTCTTGGTACAAGGAGATGGGTACTATGCCAAACCAGCAGGTAGTGACAGTCACGCAAGCAATTGTTAACAACTGGATGTTGAAGTTTGGAGTACCAGATACAGTAATTATGGACCAGGATACGAATTTCATGACAGACTTATTGAAGGAGTTATGTTGGTTACCGCATCTGAAGAAGTTAAGAACTAGCCCTGTTGATCCACAGGTCAATGGTAGAACAGAACAATAGGGAAAATGTTAAGTTACTATGTTAATGCACATATTATGGACTGGGATGCATATTTGAGGTATGCCGTGTCAGTGCATAATTCAAAAGACACATGAACACCTGTTTGTCCCCGTATGAGGTGGGCTATGATCGGAAAATGTCATCACCATTCCACTTAATAAAGGTTAAAGGTGAAGAAAGCTGGGGATGCGCTTCATGAGTTAGCAAGTAGCACGAGAAATATGGAAATGAGTGCAGAAGGCGAATATGAATGCATTAGAGAAGCAGGAGGAATCAGCGAGACGTACGATTAGTTTACCACATTATGAGGTGGGGCAATGAGTGATGTTGTCCAGTTACACACGGAAAGGGAAGACAAAAAGTAGTTCATCACAAGGCATCAAGAACCTTATGAGGTTCAAATGGCTCTGAGCACTATGCGACTTAACTCCTGAGTTCATCAGCCCCCTAGGACATAGAACTAATTAAACCTAACTAACCTAAGGACTTCACACACATCCATACCCGAGGCAGCGGTCGCGCGATTCCAGACTGTAGCGCCTAGAACCGCTCGGCCACTCCGGCCGGACCTTATCAGGTAGTGGAGACTAGTTGGCCAGTCAACGTGAAGCTCCGGTTGCCACAAGAGCAACAAAAAAGTACAAGTTGGGCGTCTAAGATCTTTTCAAGCCAGTCCAGAGCCAATTCCAGGAGCATCAAGGAGGAGCCGTAGAAGAATGCAATGAGAAGGAGTTGGAGTACAAGACAAGAAGATGTGGTTGTGCCTGTACACGAAGTGCCGGATGCATTAAGTTCAAGACGATGAGGTGTGTTGTCAATGATTTCTTTGGTTTATATGTTTGCATACGTATAGGATTGCAGTGAATATGTTATGTTAGTATGGAAAAATTTTTCTCTTATTCTATTGTTTGTGAGTAATATCGCTAGTGGCAGCAGCCTTCTGAGGAAGGATAAATAGTGATGGTTGTCCATGTCCTCAGTTTACAGTACATTGAGGGCAAGAATGGAAGGTACACGAGTTATGATATTATCGCATTTTGTCGCCTGGATCGGGAAGGAAGTGTTGTAGAACCGGCACCCGGAAGGAGGAATGAAGCTCTCAAAGCAAGAGGGTGTGATAGTCACCGGCAATCAGTGGATATTGAAAGTGGTTTTTAACGCATGGGAAGTGCGAAATGTGGTGAGGAGGTTGGAAGGAACATTCAGCAAGGAAGTTACAGAAAGCAACGAGCAAGCTTATGCTTGAGTTCAGTCTATTTATGGAACCCAGCAGACAAAACCTACCCTTCTACTACCACATGGCATCAGCAGATGTGAAAACTGACCAACCACGATTGTATACTCTACTTCGATTCCCGTTGAGATGATGACATGAAAAATTTAAGTGCTACGCCATTCACACGTAGCCAGTTAAGTAGGGAATTCTTGGAAAATCCATGCAGGATCCGTGGGGTGTTATTTACTTCGGGAGATGGTATTTGTGACTGCCAAATGGTTACTGCTGTGTGGTTGCTCTTCTAAACAGCAGTCCACACGAGCAAACCAGTTGCGACGTTGCCTGCAGTTACTCGAACTACAGGTACCGGGGCTATGTACAGCTCTGTTAAAAGAGAATGGCACGATGTAGTGGCAGGACGGGGCTGCCCATGGCTACTTTCATGCCCCGCAGCTAATTCGCTGAAAATAATAACCAGTAGCTGTGATCCTGCAGTCAAATAGCCCATATATTGGCTAGAATTGCGAGTTAATAAAACATATAGAAACACAAAATAAACCTTACATGAATAATTTAGTAACAAGGATTCTATTCTAGTGGCTGTAATTGATGTAATCCACAGAGAATTGCGTTGAATAATGTTTATTCAAGAAAGGACATCTTAGATAAACGTGAAGTGGTCCTACGTTTCTCAGTTAAAATACAGACAGATATTGTAGTAAAGTTACGCTGAGAGCATTAAGAGAACGGTAGCAAAATCCCCAAACTAAATAGTCATCAAAGACTCGCGAAAACTAAGCCCATTTCGTAATCACAGTATACGAAATATCTAGCAGCTCAAAACAATTCAGAATTCAACATGATGATTCACAAAGTGACACATGCGATACAATGAACAGCAACTCATACTTCGTCTATCCACAGTTCCGCAAAACAAGCGGCAAAAATTAGTCCTACTATGGATCACATTTAGATCTCTCGAAATATAAAATCCCTTCAGAAGCTAAAGTATAGACTCCAGCACATAGCCAACGGAATCGCACACGTTACTCTAGATAGGTATGCCTTCATCCTGAAGTCGCCAAAAATTGTCCAGAATCGCTCCGTTGGGCGCCACACTCGGAAGTCCCAGTCCCATTTGACTGCAGCAATGTACGCCACTGTCCAAGGCTCATTGGCTGAAGGCCATCGCCACCAAAAATATACCGTTCACAAGCCCTAAAGACATGGTTTCACTCAACGTGACAAGTTCCCAGACTAAACTAGTGTTACAATAATATTTAAATAAAGAAGTATCATGAACACTCGGTTACACTCAAATTATTCGCAATGATTAATAAATAAACGACACTTTTGCGCAAGTGCGCTTACGTTAAATGACAACAGACTGTCGCTGAAAACTGCTTAAACAATTATATATGCCTGCTTGACAGAAGCGTCTTCTGGTCCTCTTTTCAGTTGTGGTGTCCGCTAACAGATGCGACTGGCCACTCTTAACTAGCTTAGTTTCTTATATCACTTACAATCAGCATTTAAAGTTATTGGCACAATAGTAAACTATTCATTAAATAAAAACACAAATATGATAAAATATGCTGCATTCATTTGCTGTGTAAATGTGGAGAATACGATGTTCTGATAAACATTTGCACATTGAAAAAGGTATAAAAGACGTCGTAAATCAGTAAATAAAATTGATACAGATATGTAGCTTTCAGGGATGGTAGCTACAGGTCAACGCTATCATCTGAGATACCGTTTGTTGAAATCGCATGACGTGGTTGAAAGTTGTTAATTCCGACGTTCGCTGTGTAAATGTTTATTCACTGTGAAATATTAACTTCTGCAGTTTTAAAGATACTGAAATATTGTTATGTCTTTAGCCGCAGTGTAAATGAATTAGGTCCTGCAGCTCCGCCATGCCGTTAGTAAAACAGCTACACTACGCGGCAAAACGCCCGCTAGATGTGCTGTCGGCTGACGGGAGAACAGCCAGATCTCGTTGTGTTGCAGGAGCTGTTGGCGTAGTCGGTGCGGGTGACTGGGTAGGCCGGCTTCACTATGTCGATAGTCACAGTGGTACGTTTCCTGTTCAGGAGAATGTCCAGTATGCCATCTCCTCTACTGACAACCTGGTGTATACCAGTGTAGGCAGTCGGATAGCTAGTTTGATGCCGCCACTACGTAGCATCAGGTGAGAGCACTTCTTGTTTTGGAGCTGCTTCTACGAAATCACAGGGCGGTCTCAGCGCTTCCCCATATACTAGCTCGGTCGAGGAACTACCCAAGTTGGGTCTGTATGTGTTTCGAAGTCCGAATAGGACGATTAGTAAAGCCTCAGTCCACCTAGTCGCATGGCACATCAGGGCTACTCTTAGGGTGCGATGACATCGTTCAATTGCTTGCCGGGTGGTATCTAGTTGTCGGAAGGTGGTTCATGCTGCAAGGTACTGACAGTTTTGCGAACAATTGGGACTCGAATTGTCTGCCTCTATCGGTGGTGACGTTGAGCGAGCAGCCAAACCGCGATATCCAATGCGACACAAAGGCATGCGCCAAGGTTTCGGCCGACATATTATCTATTGGTACAGCTTCCGGACAACGTGTGAATCTGTCGAAGAGGGTGATCAGGTAGCGCTGGCCGTTCGAAGGCGGCAGCGGCTCGATGACGTCAACGTGAACGTGAATGAATCGTACTGTGACGTTGGGGAAATTACCTACTGGCGCATGTACGTGTCTGCCGATTTTACTGCGTTGGCGCTGGAGACAACACTTCGTCCACTCTCTACAATCCTTCTTTGTCCCCAGCCACACGAAGCGATCTAGAACCAGACGGAGTGTAGATCTCGTACCTGGGTGGCACAGAATGTGTAGGGATTCGAATGTTTGCCACCGGAGGCAGGTGTGGACGTGGCTTGGCCGTGGACCACAGTTGCACGCCGGCCCCAGGAATGTCTACGGGTTGTAGTTGGAATGATGTTCGTGCATCTTGTAACAGGTCTTGCAGATCTTGGTCTGTGCTTCTGCGAGTGCCGCTTAGTCCACTGTAGAGACCTACCGACGCGAGGGAGACAGTCCACCACGATGTTGTCGATCCTGAAAATGCGTTGAACGTCCTTGGTGAATTGGGCAATGTATAGCAGTTGATTGTGCTGCCTCGGCGAGCAGTTCAGATTATTTTGCCGGAAGGTGAATACCAGCAGCTTGTGATCTGTAAATATTGTGAAGGAGCGAGCATCGACGTGATGACGAAAGTATTTAACAGATTCGTACATCGCCAGCAGTTCGCGGTCGTACGCATTCCATTTCTTCTGCGAGGTGGTCAGCATTTTAGAGAAGAAAGCTAGCGGCTGCCAGGCCTCATCAATGCGTTGTTGAAGCACTCCACCTATCGCTGTCTTGCATCTAATACCACAGCCAACAGTGCATTCGGCTCGGAATGTGCCAACAATGCCGCGTCCGCTATCCCTGACTTTATCTCAAATGCCGCCATCCTGTCGTCCGTCCAGGTAATTGTCGAATTGTCTTCAGCCTTCGAGCCCGCTAGTGCGGCTGTCAGCGGCTCTTGAACTTCAGCTACATGCAACAGATGCCGCCGATTGAAGTTCAACAAGCTTAGGTTGCGTCTTAAGTCCTTGTATGTGGCCGGCTGGGGCTAGCCTCTGTTGTGTCCAGCAATGGTAGCGAGCTTGAAGGAGTAATATGGTGGCCTAGGACGTCAACTTGCGACTGTTCGAAGATACACTTCGTCACGTTCAGCACAGTTTCGTACTCACATAGTCTTCGAAAAATTTCGACGAGATGCTGGGGAAGTTCTTCTGGCGAGGCTAAGAAGACCAAGCCGTCGTCGAGGTAAGCCAAACAGAATGACAGGCCTCGCAACACTGAAACGACGAACCTTTGCCACGTTTGAGCCACATTCCGGAGACCGAAAGTCAAAAATTTGCTCTCAAATAAGCCAAATGGCGTAATAATGGCTGTCATCGATATATCTTCGTCGGCCACCGGAATCAGTGCTTAGGCTTTGGCGCAATCTAGTATAGTGTGTTAACTGTAAGACGGCAGAGTTGTGAGGGGAGTGCGGGGAGAGGAGGAAGCAAGCATTGGCTGGCGAGGGGAGAGGCTGGCGAGGGGAGAGGAGATTTTGGGGGGAGGACAAGGCACGCCTACCAGTTGCAGTGCTGGCACTACAAATTGCGCGTCATGCTTACACGAAAGCAGACGAAAGGCTTGGAAGTAAAACTCGCCTTAAATGTTGTTTGTAAACGAAACTGAAATCGTCATGTACATTAAAATCTATGTATATAAAAATGAATGTATGTATGTTTGTCTACTATGCGCTCACAAACCATTTATAAGAAAATGCCTTCTGCACTGCATGTATTTTTTGGATTTGGAAACGTACTGTAATATGAATGTGTTTCGAAATAATACAGTAACCAGTGGTGTTTCCATACAAAGGAATACGGTAGCAAGGAAAAATGAAATATGAGGTAATTCGGACGAAATATGGGGCTCCTTCAAAGTGATCGCGAACAATCTGAAATGGAAACTCACCTTTTCTTGCCAGGCGTTTGTGGTGATACGCCAGGATGATTCTTGGAAAATTGTTTGAATCTTCCAATGCTACGCATGCTTTGTCCTGTGTATGTAGCAGCTCTCACTGAAGATTTGTAAATGGGGTGAAGCAATTTTTTCTGCTCCCTTTCCCTTTCGCAGCATTCAATCACACGCAATATAATTTTGCGAGCATCGCTACGTAATACTGGTTTCTTTCTAACCGGAGGCCTACCGGTAGGGGTTGTTGGCTACTCCCGAGATGGGCCAGCAACTACCTCTTCACTCATTTTGATAATGTTTAGCACAACTGCACAATAAAAGCACGCAGAACAGTACAGAGTAAAACAATAACGAAGCAGACTACAATGGCTACGTTGTACAACACAGTCAGCTACGTAATGTTGGCAGCAGTTTACCGACTTCTACCGATTCAGGACTAGGGAGAGGTCTGCCATCTAAAAGTTTACACACTGTACACTACCCTGTATACACACAAGCGCCGCCCAACGCTTAGTTGAAGGTAGCCTACTCTACCGCCGGTCCTGGGAGCCGTTCGCGAGGCTTGCATGTGCAAAGAGATACAGAAAACAGAGCAAGCGCTCTCCGGATGTGGATGTGACTGGATACGCCTTGGTTACATTTAGAGACAATTTTACAACACAGAACGATAACTTATGTCGCGGTCGCATGGATGGATCTGACACAAAATCGAAAGAAATGCGAAAACTGATTAGCGCACAGATATAAACTAGCCTAATATAGACCGAAATGCGGTGAAAATGAGAACGTACTTGCTTATCTTCTGGTTCGCAGGGGGGAATTTGTACATGGAGTCAAGTATGCGGCAGCAAGAGGAATGCAAGAAAACGATGACTTCGAAGCGAGCCGAATAAGGAAGGCAGTCAATTTTTTCTCGTTGAGTTCGTATTATAGTGTATGTCTACTGAGGTAGCAGTGATACTCGCGAGTTGAATACTGTATTTGATGCTTTTCAGGAGGACAGAGAATCATTCACGTCTAAACGTACTCACATCTGTGTTAAATCATAACAGAGGGTGTACGGGATGATCGATTGAGACAGAGCTGCAACTAGGTACGATTCAAACGTTGACTCATTTATTCTAGAGAAGGACAAGTTGTTGAAGGTAGATTTTTTTTTCCAGTATTCTATTTGGATGCTTTAGTCACGTGATATAGCCAGCGTTCTAGTCATATGCGGCTACGTGTTTGGTATGTGGTTTAAAGCGCTGTCTACTTGCGATCGTTAACGGTGAACCCATCGGTGATTAGAGGACTTCCCTCTCATGTGTGATGAAGGTTGACACATTCCTCTAAATGCACTTTGATTTACGCGATCCCCACCCTGTCGCATGCTTGGTGTAAAATCGAGACTTCAGCGTCATAACTAAGTTAGCTGTGGGTATTTGTCAGGGCCTGTAATCATTGTGTACACACTTACCCGACAGACGGGTGTTTACAGAGTCGGTGACGGGATGACTTTTAATTTTCACATGTTGGACGCTGCTCTTATATGTGTCTGTTTGCTTGTAGGATGTACCGGCTGCTAATAACTATCATTTTTATATAGACCTGATGGAGTAATAGTATTATTTCTAATAATAATAATAATAATAATAAATGATAATCAATGATAATAAATAATGAATGATAATGAGTGATAATAAATGATAATGAATGATAATGAATGACAATGAATGATAATGAATTATAATAAATGATAATGAATGATAAATAAAAGTAAGGTTTTGCAGCCATTATCATGTTGGAATTTGAATTTGGAGGGAATTTTCTAGTGGAGGCAGGTCAATAATAATAAATGATGATAAATAATGAATGTTAATGAATGATAATCAATAATAATAAAAAGACAAGTACGGTCTTTGCATGCATTATCCTGTTGGAATTGAAACTTCCCGCCTTTTTTTCTTCTGGAGGCTTAGGTTAGTGGACGTAGCACAATTGGACTATTTTCCCCCAAAAATTCAAAATTCCCGCCATTTTTTCTAAATGCACTTTGATTTACGCGACCCCCACCCTGTCGCATGCTTGGTGTAAAATCGAGACTTCAGCGTCATAACTAAGTTAGCTGTGGGTATTTGTGAGGGCCTGTAATCATTGTGTACACACTTACCCAACAGACGGGTGTTTACAGAGTCGATGACGGGATGACTTTTAATTTTCACATGTTGGACGCTGCTGTTATACGTATCTGTTGCTTGTAGGATGTAGCGGCTGCTAATAACTATAATTTTTTATATAGACCTGATGGAGTAATAGTATTATTTCTGACTCGTGATCTGCTGTGATCACTGGACACTAGACGTGTCCGCAGGGCTATATTGGACTCGTATCATAGAAAGGAAAAGTTTTACGATTGGGGTAGAGATAGCTCAGCGTAAGGTGACCGGGGAGAAGGATGCATGTCCGACAGTACGGATAAGTAAGCGATCTAAGGTTGTTGCCCGTTTTTAAGTGCTGAACGTTCTAGTCTTAGGAGTGTGTGTGTGTTTATGTTCTCTCTCTCTCTCTCTCTCTCTCTCTCTCCTACCGGAACCTTCGATGCACCGATCATGGACTCTAGAACAATACTTTACACATGATAGATTGGATGATTTGCTTAAAAATCTATCGAACTACATTGTCTATAAATATCGCTCCGTTCTTGTTCTTCTTAACTGTGTGCTATTAAATTAAGGCACTTTGAGATCTGTTACTATAGATCGATATGGTGTGCTAAGCTCCAAGACTTGGTTACATTTCGAGAAATGTGGTGCACTTGGATGGATTAGGACTAGGAAAGCTCTATTCAGTCAAGAGAGGTGGAGTGTAGCTGTATTCGTCTGCTCGGTTGAGGAATAATTGGGTAGCGATGTTGCGGGGTAGGTAGGTCAATGCCGAGGTGAGGATGGTCTTTTAACGTAAGAGGACTAGATAGCTATGTGATGGCCATACGCAGGGAGACTGATCGAGTACTATGCGCGAGGTCTTAGAAATATGTATAGCGTTGTCTGGTATAATTTGGTCGTCTTTATGTGTTCGAGAATTAAGTGTGAATGGACGTGTTGAGCAATCATCTATGAATGATCGCAATGGTACTTGCAAAGTAGAGGATGTATGGTTTAGAATTAAGTGTGAATGGACGTGTTGAGCAATCATCTATGAATGATCGCAATGGTACTTGCAAAGTAGAGGATGTATGGTTTAGCTATGATACTGAAATTAAGAAAACAAGCTGTCACATGATTGGCCAGTGTTGGACTTACTGTAAAATTTTTCGCCATATTAGCTGTGATGGACAATATTACAGTAAATCGGTGGTGTCTTCTTATCCATCACATCTGTGCATTGGGCAGAACATAATGATTGACTGACAATGCTTGCTTGAGTTGGGGGAGAAATATTGTCATTGATGGACCGCAACTTCCAGGGTTGCTAGCACCGAAAACAGTGATCCTATACTTGTGTGCAAAAATGACCAATCACTAGAAATTGAATGCAGGGTTATAAACTATTCGGTCACTGCGACATATGAGTTTAAATGTAGAGGTGGTCAATCACTTTCGAGGGAAGTGGCTACAACGCCAGCAGGCTCTTCTATTTTACTTGTGTTGTGCGTGTCCGTTATTTAAAATCATTCAATGTTATGCTATCGACTGTAAGAATATGATTTATAAGGTGTAAGGTATAGTTTCCTGTGACAGACCGTGCATCAGTCCGTGTTAATGTCTGTTTAGAATCAGACAATGACTTCGAAGTCGCGGCAGAAAGACGAAATGCTCGGCAGTGTGCAAAAGCGTGTTAGAAAACACTGTTTGAACAAGGGCCAGAGGCAGCTTCTCATTCGCTTAGAGTATGGGTGATCAAACTTTAAAGGGCTCTCTGCAGAGTATGTGTATATTTAATATGATCTTGTTCATATAGGCATTTGTAGTTTGAGGTGTTGGATTTGGTGAGTTGTTAGGAATTCTGGGATGGTTGCACTCTGAGTTATTCCGGGGGGAGTATTGTGAATTCCGTTTGTTCGCACTGGAGGTGGATCGCATTGGTGCCTTCGTGACTTTTTCACTGTTTGATGGTAGAGGATAAAGATGACAGGGTGTTGAGGATCTGTTGTACTTGTACCTAGTTTGAGGCGTACAACATTGCGCGCATTCCTGGCGAATGGTCAAAACAAGGTCCTGTTGTAGTAACTGAGATTGTTCTGTTTATAGACAGGTTGCAGAAGGTAATAGATATGTCTTTCTCCGACTTAAATTGCAGAGGTCAGGGACCGGGCTTTGAATATTGTCGTATGTGCTTGATGCTTTGTATAAAAGTTTGAATCTTTAATTGGGTTTGGTATTTCTGGGTGTGTGTAAAATTAATTTTACTGTTGAAAGTGCGAGAAAGATGAGTTGATTGGTGTTTAGATAGGGGCTACGTTTGTAATTCGAAAAGAGAGGATGAGGATGGTAAATTGATTGATGGGCATGGTTTGTGGGGAGACATATGAGTATCAAGACAGGGTTGAGGACGTTTGCGTATGTTGATGGTGGGACGGGTGTGAGGTTAGGCGTGGTGGGAGGTGTAAGTTAGATCTTATTTTAAAAAAAAAGTTGTAAAGTAGGAATAATATTGAGAAGGTTTTTAGATGGCTGGTCACACGACGAGGTGAGAGCAGGGATGTGTAGTTATGTTTAGTTAAAGGCCTGTGTAATGTCTTGTATGGAGCAATGTGCAGTGTGCTACATGGTCAGAGGAGGTAAAGACATGTGCTGCTATGATGTGTCTAGCGTATGGAGGCTGCGCTTTGGAATTATGCTACGTTGATATAAAGTTGACTTTCACCCGCGTTCGGTGGTCGCGGCTCAGGATCGCGGTCCTGGACGGACGTATGTGTGTGCTTTGACCGCTGACGAGCGCGTTGACCGCGCCAACTCACGCTTGCGGAAGCCGAGCAGGGGCTGTGCGAGGTCTGAAATCAGACTTCACGATCCAGTGGGCAGGGTGCAGAGTGGGTGTACCTGCGCATGTCTGCTGAGTTATTTTGCGAGCGGATCTGCAGACTCTGCTATGTGTTATTGGGATAGTTTACGAGTACTGAGCGTATCTACACATCTGTGTGATGTATTATTTAGTGGCAGTTTGCTATAGTGTGTACTGAAATTATGATTGGGTGCATGTCTGTGGGCTGTGCAACATGGTCCGGGCCCATCTGGGATTGGTGTTTTGTGATAGCGTGATAGATACACTGTATGGTCAAATAAGTTGTTCGAAAAAAATAAATAGTGTTCTCAACGATAACACGTGCCTGCAGCGCAGTTATTTGGTTTTTCCGTCACTATCTCGGTTGCATGCGAGTAGTAAATGTTTTCCCGGCCGTGTTAATCGAGTGTGTCAACGAGCTGTGAGCTATTCTGAGAATAGACGTGAAGGCAGGTCCAGACCTGAGATGCCGGCAGTATACATGAGAAGAACAATGCCGCTTTCACATGTGTCGGCTGTCACGAGCGCTCGAAGGATGAACTTGGCTGGAGAATGCGAATGCGACTGTGTTGAAGTCATGTTTGGGGGAGGCCGAGCAGAGACTTTTTGGTCGGTTTGGCAGCTGGTGGTGTTTCGGCGCGTCTGTTGGACTATTTTGCGAGCATGTCTGTGCACTGTGCGGTGCTTTATTTGGAGAGTTTAAGAGTACAGAGCTCGTCTGCTGATATTGTGTACTGCATTATTTAAGAACTGTTTGGTATTGTGCGGTGAAATTAGGAGCTGTTTACGTGTTTGTGGCCTGTGTCAGATGACCACAGTGGGATCAGTGCGGGTGTTTTGTGACAAATATACTCCACGACTAAATAAAAGGGCTCCAAATAAATAGAGTGCAGCCCTTCCTTACTTTCCCGAGCAGCACAGCGCAGTCCGAGCTGTTTTTGCGCAATAACGGCAATCTGGTCAGAATGTGAGTGAGTAGACAAATAACTGGACAAATTTATCTGTAGAGGAGTTACAGGTCTGGAATGGAATGAATATCTTGATGGGTGTGGTTGTGTTGCCAAGTGTAGTGCACTACTGGAGTTCAGAAACTGCCTTAAATCAGCCTTACATATCGAAACCTATGAGAAGTAAAAGTTTGAAAAAGATATGTAGCAAATAAATAAAGTACACTCGTTCTTCCTTCCATCGGCCTATGCACTAAAATTATTTGCGAAAATTAGCAGTTATTTGGCTATTTGGAGGTAAATGTTTTGCATTATTTACGAGCGGTTCGCATGTCTGTAGGCTGTGCTATGAGTTATTTTTAACTGTTTACAATTAGCAAGCGTGTGTCTAGAACATTATAAATGAGTTATGTAGGAGTGTTTTGCAGGCCTGTATGATGTGGGACAAGTCGGCGTGATACATATACTCCATTCCAAAAATAAAGTAAATTCGTTCCTCGGTCCGTGGACCTAGTGCAAGGTGAGTCCATTTACCAGAAAGGTGTAGGAAGAGGTTGAGTGCTGGTGGCTTAGTTTGAAACAATTTTCTTAGGTTGGTGGCAGAAGCGCAAGTGAGCTTTGTTTACCGGCAGATTTCAAACTTGGCGCTGGTTCCTAGGAGGAGGAGGTGGCGTTCTGGTCCTCGAAAAGTAGTTGATATTAGGGAGTTGAACATGTTTGAATATGTATATGAAATTGTAAATGGAATTATTTAATATAGAGGGTTGTTGAGAGTGAATTAGCGAGCGTTCTCGCGACAAGCAAATGCGCTGTTATATGGTCATGGTGGATTCCGCTATTGGTCAAACTCTGGAGCCAAACGTATCCTTTGTACGGCATGCGGTCGACAGGAAACATCGCGTCCGGTATTAAGTGCTCGCGGGCGCGGCCGACCGTTTGTGGCAGGACCCTCAGGCGCCACTCGCCGCCGCCTACCTGTCGCGCTGGCCGTGGGGGTGTGCTTGACGTCAGCGGGCCAGGGAGCGGGCTCAGCCAGCCGCACGTACGTCAGCTGCGCTCTGGAGTTTCGCTGTGTGAGCATGGAGAGGTCAGTTGGGACACACCTGCATGACCGTAATGTCTGAAATAAAGAGTCATTTTCCAGGTATTTACGGAAGGCTATGTCCGTCGCGTGTATGGAGGGTGTGTGACGTGGAGTGGGGCAGCGGCGCAGCGATTGTACAGTTATTACGCGCGCGCGAGAGCGAGTCAGTTAGCGGGCGTTCTAGTGCGGTCCAATGGTGCTGTTATGTAGACATGGCGGATTCCACTGTCGAGCAAACTTTGCCTCCAAAAGTGTAGCACTGCGTTCTCGCTCGCACAGGGACACATGGCGAATGGCTGTGTGAGGTCGGCATCGACAGGTTTGAACGTGGCGCCGAAAGTGTTGCAGGGAAACGGCCGACCGTTGTGTGATTCAGCTCGGAGGGAGACAATTTTGGCGGGAAACGTGTGGAGGCGACGAATACACGTGGTGAGCGGACAAGGGGCTGCTGTGACGTCAAACTCGACAAGTTCCAAAGTGTCCAGAGAAAACATGTTTACGACGTGGGAGCGATCACTGGGCTCACCCCCCGCCTCACGTGACATGAGTAGCCAGTGTCTCCGCGCGCTGGTCAGGGGGTGGCGAGGATTTGAACTAATTCAGTTGGAGCGCGGACGTCGTGGTGACTGCACTGCGATATCAAAGATGTGTGTGCTGACTGTGTTGGAGAACAAGTGATGACCGTACTGCTTGAAATAGTCTTCAGTCCGTTCCAACCTGCAAAATCAAAGGACGTGAATTACGTTACTATAAGTGCAGTTTATTATTTGACGCGATTATGACAGGCTACCAGTGAAAAAAAAGATAAGTGGCGGAGAAAGCCTGTACATGTGATCAATTATGGTGTTGGGGATTTGAACTTGTGATAGATTTTTGTTATGGATGTAAGGAGAATGGCTTACTTACCGAGAAAATCGGACATCTTGAATAAATAATAAATGATAATAAAACATAGAAGTAAAGTTTTCGAGAGAATATCGTGTTGGAATTTGAATTTGGCGCAATTTTCTAGTGGAGGTAGCCTATAATAATAAATGATAATGAATGATAATAAATGACAATGAATGATAATGAATGTTAATAAATGATAATGAATAATAATAAACAAAAGTAAGGTTTTGCAGCCATTATCGTGTAGGAATTTGAATTTGGAGGGAATTTTGTAGTGGAGGCAGGTCAATAATAATAAATAGTAATAAATGATAATAAATAATAATAAATGATACTGAATGATAATGAATGTTAATGAATGATAGTCAATAATAATAATAAAGACAAGTATGGTGTTTGCATGCATTATCCTGTTGGAATTCAAACTTCCCACCATTTTTTCTTCTGGACACTTAGGTTAGTGGATGTAGCACAATTGTACTATTTTCCCGCCAGAATTCAAACTTCCCGCCATTTTTTCTTGAGGTTAGGTTAGATGAGGTAGCACAATTGGACTATTGTCCCGCCAAAATCCGCCATCTTGGATAACGTCATGTGTTGTTGCCAAGTCTACATGCCGCCATCTTGGATGACGTCATCGCCGCTATCTTGTATAAATTTGGCAACAAGGGAGAGTGCGGCGGCGCGAAGGTTGTCCCCTTACTTAAGTGTGTCTGCAATTTTACGCTGCACGGGATTAGCCGAGCGGTCAAAGGCGCTGCAGTCACGGACTGTGCGGCTGATCCCGGCAGAGGTTCGAGTCCTCCCTCGGGGATGGGTGTCTGTGTTTGTCTTTAGGATAATTTAGGTTAAGTAGTGTGTAAGCTTAGGGACTAATGACCTTAGCAGTTAAGTCCCATAAGATTTCACACACATTTGAACATTTTTTTGCAATTTTACATCTACTCCTTTACTTAGTTTTGCCTAGTGGGAACGTAGGATAGATGTTCTCTTTGTTACATTCGTTGACAGTTTCTTCATTTGTAACTGACATAGGTGATCCAGAATCGATTACTGCTGAAAATATGGATGATTCAGTCTTTACTTCAATAACAGGGTGGGAAATGGTTTTTTGTATAACTGGTTTTTCATGTAAAAGTGTGTCTCGGATGTCGTCAAAAGTAATAACATTTTAGTGAACAACATTCTGTGTATGAAAAGTATTGCTTACGTTGCTGGAAGGTGCAACCTGTACTGTATCTAGTCAAATTCTTTCTGACGTGCTGTTATTTGCGGGAGGATGCTGTGGCGTTTCAATTATCTGTACTGTTCTCTTACTTCGCCCTGACGTATTAGGTTGGGGATGATATCGACTGTCTGGTTCATTCACGATAATCTGTTGTTGTGGATGATTCTGCTGCTGACAAAACCTGGTGTTATTAAATATGCGCTGAAAACTGTGCTCATTACTTTTACATCTGTCGTGATAGTCATTACTATACGGCGCGTTGCAATAGGAGTTGAAATCATAGGTTTTCTGTACGTACTGGTTTCCTTGTTGCTGAGCGTTACTACTCGGCGGAGCCGATGCTGTACATGCAGGCGGCGAAACATTAAAGCTTGCCTGACCTTGTAAACCAGATTGTTGGTTAGGTAGGCTAGCTGGTTGGTTTCGTTGCTGTTGTGGGGAAAAAACCTGGACTGTTGCCAAAATGTGTTTGCGGTTGTTGAAAATTGTGAGGATACTGCTGTTATTAAAATTATGCTGGTAGATCTTGTCATTTCGGGAGATTCCTATGAAAACTGTCACTTTCAGGTAAAACTTGTCATATCAGGTTTTCTTTACTCATTCCTAATCCTAGATAGATCGATAGTTGAAGAGTTGTTTTGATAGATACACTACTGGCCATTAAAATTGCTACTCCAAGAAGAAATGCAGATGATAAACGGGTATTCATTGGACAAATATATTATACTAGAACTGACATGTGATTACATTTTCACGCAATTTGGGTGCATAGATCCTGAGAAATCAGTACCCAGAACAACCACCTCTAGCCGTAATAACGGCCTTGATACGCCTGGGCATTGAGTCAAACGGAGCTTCGATGGCGTGTACAGGTATAGCTGCCCATGCAGCTTCAATACGATACCACAGTTCATCAAGAGTAGTGACTGGCGTATTGTGACGTGGTAGTTGCTCGGCCACCATTGACCAGATGTTTTCAATTGGTGAGAGATCTGGAGAATGTTCTGTCCAGGGCAGCAGTCGAACATTTTCTGTATCCAAGAAGGCCCGTACAGGACCTGCAATATGTGGTCGTGCATTAGCCTGTTGAAATGTAGGGTTTCGCAGGGATCGAATGAAGAGTAGAGCTACGTATCATAACACATCTGAAATGTAACGTCCACTGTTCAAAGTGCCGTTAATGCGAACAAGAGCTGACCGAGACGTGTAACCAATGGCACCCCATACCATCACGCCGGGTGATACGCCAGTATGGCGATGACGAATACACGCTTCCTGCGTGCATTCACCGCGATGTCGCCAAACACGGCTGCGACTATCCTAATGCTGTAAACAGAACCTGGATTCATCCGAAAAAATGACGTTTTGCCATTCGTGCACCCAGGTTCGTCGTTGAGTACACCATCGCAGGCGCTCCTGTCTGTGATGCAGCGTCAAGGGTGACCGCAGCCATGGTCTCCGAGCTGATAGTCCATGCTGCTGCAAACGTCGTCGAACTGTTCGTGCAGATGGTTGTTGTCTTGCAAACGTCCCCATCTGTTGACTCAGAGATCGAGACGTGGCTGCACGATCCGTTACAGCCATGCGGATAAGATGCCTGTCATCTCGACTGCCAGTGATACGAAGCCGTTGGGATCCAGCACGGCGTTCCGTATTACCCCTCCTGAACCCACCGATTCCATATTCTGCTAACAGTCATTGGATCTCGACCAACGCGAGCAGCAATGTCGCGATGCGATAAACAGCAATCGCGATAGGTTACAGTCCGACCTTAATCAAAGTCGGAAACGTGATGGTACGCATTTCTCCTCCTTACACGAGACATCACAACAACGTTTCACCAGGTAACGCCGGTCAACTGCTGTTTGTGTATGAGAAATCGACTGGAATCTTTCTTCGTGTCAGCACGTTGTAGGTGTCGCCACCGGCACCAACCTTGTGTGAATACTCTGAAAATCTAATCATTTGCATATCACAGCATTTTCTTTCTGTCTGTTAAATTTCGCGTCTGTAGCACGTCATCTTCATGGTGTAGCAGTTTTAATGGCCAGTAGTGTATAAAGTATAGTAAATGAGTAGGCAGCAGTGCAGAAAACTAAAGAAGAAATAGCATACTACGGCTCGGGGCCCTTTGCACGCTACGGTACATATTCATCGAAGTGTAATAAATCACCTGAGGTCAAAAGCTGCAAATAAATTTTAGTTTCTGCGTTACAGGCCAAGCCGATGGAAATGCAAAAGCAAATTGTTGTATCCAATCCAAGGGGTGAATCTGTATTCTATCATTTTTGAATACCTAACGGACAGAAAGTGCTTGTAATCAAAATTATGGTCTCTGAATGTCTGAGCAGGTTCAGGATTGTACCAGAATCTGTTTGTCTGTGTCTCTTTGGAATCTAAGTCACGTACTCTCTGTAAATTACCTAAGTTATACTGGCTGTGTGAGTGTGACAAATGTTCAGAATGTGGAGTATGCTCTGACGTGTTAGAGGCTGAAACATTTTTCATTTCTGTCACTTCTTGCTGTAAAGATGACAATTTTCTGCGCAATGTATTATTGGACGTACCTATCTCACTGATTGCCTGCTGTATATTTTGGAATTCGGGTGTTTGACTGAACGAAACTGGTGACGTATCGTCTGATTTGGTGTCATTGTTATTTTCGATAACGTCAATACGACTGGCCAATTCATCAAATTTTAAAGTCAGTGCTTTTACCTGATCGTCATTTTTAGTGTCACAGGCATCAATTTGTTTTTGTATTTTACGTGTGGTTTTGTTTATTTTCTTAATGTCTGCTTTAATGGGATCGGGATCCTGTATTAATTCTAACTGCTCAAGTCTGCTGGTCACTGTCTGAAAGTCTACTGTGTATTTATTTTCCAAATCCTGAATATTAGTGTCTGTTTTTGTTTTTAGATCGAAGATTTCACCATGCAATTCATTGATCAACTGTTTGATAGTATTGATTTCGTCTCAAACTGTAGCAATGTTGGTGTCTACGTATATTTTTGCTTTCGTAAACAACTTCCCTTGTCTTCCTGTCTCTGTGTAGTAATTGTTTCCATGACTTGTTTCTTTACTTTGTTCTGTTCCTGCATGAATTTACGGTAACGCGTTTCACTGTTTTGTAGGTGGTGATTAAAACGTTCGTCAATTTGGCTGTTCTGTTGTTCAAATTTCTTGTCGACTTTCGCATCCAGAGTGCGTGAAAGTTCTGCTGACATTAATTTAAACTCGTCGCGTAACTGTGTTGCGTTTTCTGAACATTGTTTAGCGACTGCACTGATTTCATCTCTAAGTAATTTTGTTGTGGGTGCATGTGTATTGCGTTTTTCTTGTGCAACGGATCTAATTTCTTCACTACTATTCCTAGCATAAGCCTCAATTTTCTCAGTAACTGTTCTTTGGTATCATGTCATTGCACGGAAACGGCTGTAATCTGTTCACTAAGTTGTTTGTAATTGTTATCGTGTTTTTCATTAAGTTGTAGCAATAATGCCACAACTTGATCCATGCCAAAATTAGTGTCTCTATTCTCTTTGATGTATTATGGTGTATCTGCATTTGTCACTTTTTTGTAACCATTTGGTCATTGTCTGATTTATGAAAAGGTATGCTAATTGAATGTGCACGGTTGGTCACTACATCGGAATCAAATAAATCTGACGTATTTTGAGTACATAGTTCATCTTCGTTAGAAACATTTATCTGTTCACTGTGTAAATTTTGCAAATCAGGTGTGTCAAACTGGGCAGCGTTCATTGTAGCGGAACGCGCCGCGTCGTCAATTGTCGTTAAATTTACTGTGGACATAATTGAATTTGCTTGTTCGTCATTTAGATTAAAATCATTACTGGTGGTCGGCACGCACTGATTATCTATAATTGGAGGATTATCATCATGACACTGAATGTCGCTAGTATTATCAGTCAAATTATTCACGTCATCTTTTTCACTCATCACGCATCGCGATGTACTGTTGGCACTCTTTCGTGCCATTTTCACAAGTCAAAAGTAGGCACAAAATCAAACAAAGACAAAGCAAATATGGAACACATACAATAACAACAAGGAGCAATAAATTGTCGATGATCTGTGAAAGAAGAGTGACAAATTAGTAAATGGGTTGCGCCAGATACGAACTACATTTAACATTAGGTAAATAAGAGCAAATTTATAACTGAATACTTTCAGAAACTCACAAAAAATACGATCCTGACAGGCTGTCGACAAGTGCAACCTCCCAACAGATTATTTCCGTAACCTCGCAATAAAAAGGTGACTAACATCCCAATAAATATGTGATTCATATGACATTTCCACCTAAATCTCGTAATATAACCCTTCAATAATTAACTGATATAAGATGAGGAGGATATAAGATGAACATCAACAAAAGCAAAACGAGGATAATGGAATGTAGTCAAATTAAGTCGGGTGATGCTGAGCGAATTAGATTAGGAAATGAGACACTTAAAGTAGTAAAGGAGTTTTACTATTTGGGGAGCAAAATAACTGATGATGGTCGAAGTAGAGAGGATATAAAATGTAGACTGGCAATGGCAAGGAAAGCGTTTCTGAAGAAGAGAAATTTGTTAACATCGAACATAGATTTAAGTGTCAGGAAGTCGTTTCTGAAAATATTTGTATGGAGTGTAGTCATGTATGGAAGTGAAACATGGACGATAAATAGTTTGGACAAGAAGAGAATAGAAGCTTTCGAAATGTGGTGCTACAGAAGAATGTTGAAGATTAGGTGGGTAGATCACGTAACTAATGAGGAGGTATTGAATAGGATTGGGGAGAAGAGAAGTTTGTGGCACAACTTGACTAGAAGAAGGGATCGGTTGGTAGGGCATGTTCTGAGGCATCAAGGGATCACAAATTTAGCATTGGAGGGCAGCGTGGAGGGTAAAAATCGTAGAGGGAGACCAAGAGATGAATACACTAAGCAGATTCAGAAGGATGTAGGCTGCAGTAGGTACTGGGAGATGAAGGAGCTTGCATAGGATAGAGTAGCATGGAGAGCTGCATCAAACCAGTCTCAGGACTGAAGACCACAACAACAACAACCATTAACTGACTGTTAATCTAAACTGGTAAATCTGAACGTCAGCAGTGCTGCGTCATGGCCCCGAAAAATCATTTTGAATAAACTGAAAATTCTTGCCTCAATGATGTCGCCGGATAACGTGTATATACCTGCTCCTATAAGAAATTTTTCTGGCACAGCCCAGTGCAATGCTGGCAACTAGATTTTGTTATGGATGAAAAACAACTGATTTTCTTTACGATACACTGAAGCGCCAAAAAAACTGAAAAAGGCATGCGTATTGAAATAGAGAGATATGAAAACAGGCAGATACGACGCTTCGGTCGGCAACGCCTGTATAACTTTAGGAACGAATACATGGACATGTCTACAGTGTTGATGGTCACACTTTGGAAATTTTACAGGAAGATGAGCTGTATGAAATAAATTCGGGACTTAAGCTTAAGCAAGCTGTCACCGTGACTGCATTAAACTGCTTTACATGAAATTGTGAAACACTTCGACAGAGCAGGAAAGTTATCAATGAAGGAATTGTTAGCAGAGTTTGAGTACTTGTTCAATTCTCGTGAGCTTTTGGCAGCGACCCCACTGACACAGCATAGTATCCAAACTTTAAATGAACTGTCTGCATATCATAAACTGTACAGAATTCCGCATTATCTCCATAAAAAAGAGATGGTACAAAAGTATATCAGTTTTGATGCGATTACAGATATCTCAGTAGTTGTTCAATCTCAGATGCTTTTGCGATTCAAATATAATCGAAACTTTGGGTGATCTAGGACGGTGCAGGTCTTTCTCCACCATGGATCTAAGGAGCCGATATTAACAATTAGAAATAGTACTGAAGGATCAGCCAGAAACAGCATTTATGTTTCTTTCAGAACACTATTAATATCACCAGATCGTTTGTTAGATGGAGTGCTGCAAGGATTGAAAACGAGTGTATGGTAAATTCGGATGTCATAATTGTCTTTGTAGAGGATATGGAAAAACATGTACTATGGCTAAGGGAGGTGTTTTAAGAGGTTGTGCACACATCACCTGACACACATGAAGAAGTCTGGTCAGATCCTAGATTAGTAAAAGCTGAACAAGATTTTCTGAAAATGCATATGGAAAAGGAGTTACAATGTCTTTATGCCTAGAAAATTATTGTAGGAAGTCTGTAGCGACATTTGCAGAGATACCATGACCCGTCATCACCTGCTGAAAAAGGGAATAAAGTTTCATTTGACATCAATGCGCAAACATGGGTTTGATAAATTAAAAGAACTGTTTAAGACTAGTGCAAGGTTGCTTTTTCGAAATTACTAGAAATAATTCTTATCGTCATGAGAGACAAACTATCATGTGCCTTAGCTGTGCATTGAATCAAGTAGTAGACAGCTCAGAGCCTCATGGCAGCTGAATAAAGTGGGAAGTAAGTACTCTACGACAGAGGAGGAAATGCTGAGCCTCATACTGGGTACGTTTCTACAAGTATGATAACTCAAAATATTTTTTTAGACACCTAATATACTTCGATACGGACACCATTAGTGCACGACAGACATCTAATCTGTATTTCATTTCTCTCCAAGTGTTTTGTAGCATTGCAGGCGGAACATTTGCGATAGCTGCAGGAATGTATTGGTACAGATCTGGTAGATAACGAACTGGTGTCTGGTGCACTTGGTTCTTGATAAACGTCACAGAAAAAAAAAAATCAAGTGCTGTGATGTCTAGACTTCTAGGGGGCCAAGCAATCGATGGGCTAGCTCTCTCAGTCCAGTGATTACGTCAATAAAGCAATTATGCACAAGTGCACGTGGTACCAATAGCCAGACGCAAACACAGAAAACATTTTGAGTTGCATACTTGTAAAAACAAACCGCCAATAACTATCTCGATTACGTGCCAAGTTATTACATTTTAAAAAATGGAAAATTTATGATAGAATAAAAACAATGTTATGAAAAACATAGATTGCTACTCACCATATACCGGAGATGTTGTGTCGCAGACAGGCACAACAAAAACGCTGCTATAAATGTGCGCTTTTGGCCAAGAGGCCTTCTTTTAAATGTAGAAAAGACACACACACACACATATTCATACATGCTCCTTTCACATACGAATACACACAACCACTGATTGGCCATTGAGGCCAGACAGAGAGCAACTGTCACTGACGGCAGACAGTCTCGTTTTATATTGTGATATGTGTAACATGGACACACTGTATACAGCGTAACATGCTTTAGATGTTATCTGAACTGGCTGACCTAGGAGGAATGGGCAGTATTCAACAATATGATAGGAACACTCATTTCAAACAAGGAACTTCATATGGACATATACCCTACCACGAATGCTTCCTGCGATAGCACACATTTAATGGACATTTATGTTTGAGCTAATGGGGCACACATATGTTCTTACCTCTTTGACGCTTTATTCTAGCCCAATCTACCTCGCTGCTTTCAACCTCTTTGCTCTGGACGTCTTTCTGCCATTATACTAGTCCATTGAGTGCACATGTATGGTGATGTGTAGTGACGGAAGGAGTGAGAGGTACTGAGAGTCTATCAGAGAGAAGCATAGGTTAGCTGTGATTATCAACACACTGGCTAAGATGCCACACGTCTTCCCTAATGTAGAATATGCAGATGTGGTGTATGTTTACGGCTTCTGCAATGTTAGTGCTCCTGCTACTGTCGAAGAACACCATTGGCGCTCTCCGACATGTCGCTTTCCTGAGCGTAGAATGTTCACCAGACTTTTTAGCACAACGCGTGAAAGAGGTATTGTCCAAGTTCCCATTTTTCATCTGAACGTGTAATTTATGCAGGGATGAAACACAATGTTGAAAGGTGCAGCGTAGACCTACTACCAGCCCAAGGCGACTTTGTCTGTATCAGTGTCCTATGAACACATGGACATGGGCTTCGTTTCATATCTTCCACAGATTAATGATTAACCTGAGTCTTCATTGGTGACTTGTAAACAACAGATCCGGTTGCGAGAAAGGAACGCACCTGCCTCCAAAAGTTGAATGCGAACTTCATATGTTACTCCTCCATTGATTCTGTGCAGTCACATCAAGATAATCACAGCCAATCTGGCTGCTCCTGGTGATCCGTCACCTAAGCAAAGGCACTTCCACCATCCCTTTCCTTCTTCAAAATCTCGTACATACAAATAGTAAGAAATAATACATGACCATTAGAGAACTACACTAAAGCGCTAAAGGAACTGGTATAGGCATGGGCTGTTCCATTCGCTCCAAAGCTTTGGTATTGGCTCGTTCTACCGACTGCCATACTTCCTATATCCTTTTAGCAAATTTCTTAACTGATTCACAGACTGGTCTTAATTTAGGAATCAAGATATCAAAGTGGAGCGAAATTTTCCTACTATACATCACCTAGAAATTCGAAAGAACTGTATTGGTATGCACTTTAGAGTTACACACACAAACTATGTATTGCAAATACGTACCCCCGTCCGCATGAATGCTGCGAACTGCGAGTAATCTGTGAATGGAGCCGGCTTGTTTGTAATTCCAGAATATGTAGTACATGACATAACTGTTTCATCAAACTCAACTCAGTGTATCGTGACGTCGCTGCTGCAGGTCAGTGCCTAAGTTGCCTGCTATGCTGGTGACGGTGGTGGGCGAGGTAAGCGAGGCCGGCAGGATGTAATACAGTGGCGCAGATCGGCTAGTACCTCAGCACTCTCCGTCATGTGGTCCGGGATGTCAGTTGTCGTGGAGATAGGCCTGGTCATCCACATACATCGACCGAGACTGCAGCAGATGTTCACAAGTAGATCAGCAGGATATGTGGATGTGCCTCGCTTGGTCAGTGCGAGAATGCCCGTTTATAGATCAGCTGCGATGACTCAGTGGCAGAGAAGGACTGGCTGCTCACCAGTCTTCTCGTCTGCAGTGGCCTAGTAGGCAGCAATGGGAGGCCACGGTTGTGGTGTGCATCATGTTTGGCTGCAACAGTTTTTAAGTCAGTAACTAGGTAGTAGGCTGATCATCATCGAATAGATATTCGTGATTTTATTGAAACTCATTAGATGGTCAGTCTCTCTACTTCTAACAATGCACAGAATGGCAGCACAACAGAATGTGTCTTGAACTTCGAAAGCTGCGTTATTTATATGACTTCCTGCCAACAGTACAGCGGCTCTGAGTCCAAAAGCGTATTAGTTCCCATTTATTGGACTTGTCAGCACTCCTTGCCTCGCTGTGGCAACTTCACTAATGATTTTAGGTTGTCGAGCTCTGCCTTTCTGTCAATGATTTCTTAGTGGTGCTCAGTCACGGAGTTACATAGTGTTACCTCACAGTGCCGTGCTAAGTACGATAGTGTTTTCATTTCTACCTGTCCTGTTTTAATGTCTACTGCATTGGTGGTATGCCATGTTGAAGTAACGATTGTTACATCACTTCAGCTCTAACCTACCCTGTTCTGAGCTCGTTTGATGGAACCTTAACAAAAATATTTTAAGCCTGCACAATAAAATTATTCTGCTGTGCAACAATACATATTTTTAAATTGATACTTTTTCCACCCCATGTTTGCTAACTCATTTTTATTAACTGCTGTGCATGTGTAAACCTGACAATGTACTGAAAAATACAGAAAATAAATAACAACGGACATTAAACGTGTTTTACTTTGCAATCTGTTCAGAATGGGGCATATGTCCATATGACGTTCTCTGCGTCAAATTATCTTTCCTGTCATATCCCTGAATACTGGCCATTCACCCTGGGACACCATGTATGGTACAAAGTAATAACTGATCATGCAACATTAAAACTGCTATTAGGGTTGGAAGATCCACGAATCAGGTTAAAGTATTTGGCATTAAAACTGATTGAGTTCAGTTCTGAGGCAATCCATCACCCAGGCAGAACACAGGAATGCAAATAGCCTCAGTCAAAAGATTTGTGATCACAAGAAGTGGGTCACACCACTATGGAATGCCTGATTGTGCAAGCTCATGACATAAGGTACTGCAACACAGCCACAGTTTACTATACTCAGCACTCTGTTATACAAGCAAACAAAACTAGGAGCTCATGTTGTGGTTGTTGGCCATGGGGATCGAAGAACCATGGAATGAGATGTAGCTGAACATCGAAGGTGGTGAACATCTATGCAGGATGTAGAACAATATATAAAGATCTGTGTGCCATGTAAACAACAGTTTGAATTGAGCCAGCAGCATATTCCACCACAAACATCACTAGGTGATAGTAAATGATTTGAAAATATTGGAATGGACATCTTAGGTCCTTTTGGTCGGAAATCACTATGTACTGACAATAGATCACTACTTGGGAGAAGTAGCTACCCTGAATCAGCAGAATGACATAGCGGCTCAGGTCACGGTGAATAATTGCTCAGAACCAATCGTGAGGCTTGATGAAACAATTTTGTCATTTATTACATATTCGTAATTTAAAGACAATCATGTTACAACTATAAACAGATGGAAGAACAGGGAGAGTTAATGTAACAAGAAGGCTAATGCGAAAATCAGCCATCATAATGATTATGAGTAGTACTGGAGATGTATGTGTACATTAAATGTAACTTCAGCTTGGGCTCAGGAGTAATGGACAGCAGCTGGTCGATGAAATGTAGTAATACTGTACCGGCAGCAGTTATTTTCATGTTATTTTGTTAGGAAACTGGTTTCAACGTTCAATTATGTCATCTTCATACCTGTCACATGAATGACACTAAGTGCCACTCATGCATTTATAAGGCAAGGCACCAATATCTGTATCTGGTTTCGTAGATATACAAACTTCATAGGTATGTGTGCTCTTCACACATGTAACAGGAGTTGTGTCTGCCAATGAAAATTGAAACCATGTTTATCAAGTTGTGAATCATTCTTTGTGGGTGGAATGTTTAAGAGTTGGAAGAAGTACTTGTATGTACTTCACATCGATCTTAGAAGTTCTTGGGAGGTAACAATCAATATTCAGAAAGTCTACGCTTTGTTACCGATCGAAAAGCGAAAAATAATATGATCTTCTTATTTAACTATTAAAAACAACGTGTCTGGATGGAACGTTGCTTCTCTTATGATGGCCTTAGAAACTGCTATTGCCAATCAGCCAGAAGTTTCTTTCCTGAAACAGAGATTATGGGCTGAAGTTTAAAAAAAAAATGGTTCAAATGGTTCTGAGCACTATGGAACTTACCTTCTGAGGTCATCAGTCCCTAGAATTTAGAACTACTTAAACCTAACTAACCTAAGGACATCACACACATCCATGCCCGAGGCAGGATTCGAAACTGCGACCGTAGCGGTCGCGCGGTTCCAGACTGTAGCGCCTAGAACCGCTCGGCCATTCATTTAATGAATGTTTGTCAAAGAAGTTCAGTGTTGCGGCCATATTCCTCCCTATCAGGAAAACGAAGAAACACATTGTTATTAGGTTGATGCATAAGTTCGTAGCGTTTTTCTTTTGCATCTTGGTATTCCGGTTGCTAAAGGTTTATTTTCATTTTTTATTTGTAGTTTACTGTTGCTATCGGAGTTTACATGTTGCCAATTTGTCTTTTGAAGATAGTGAATGGAGCTGTGCACGCTAGAATATGGAACGCCAAGTGGAGACATCTGACTATTTCAGACGTATTCTTCTGTTTGAGTTCAATAGAGGGGTTACAGCAGCGGAGGCAGCCAGATATAGAGATGCGGCCCCTCCACGCCCGCACCAACGTGGTGACCAAACCAAAAGTTCTACTGTCACCTCCGTCAACATGTTAGTTATCTAGTAAGTGGATCACAGGATGCTGGGCTGTGATATTATCCGTACGTCTGGGTAAGACTACGCATTAACATGGTCCATCAGGTGATAGATAGTGGACGAAACGCGAGTGAGGGTAGCGATTTGAAGAGCAGAGTGAAAAAAGTGCCAAGGCCCGTGCCGTGGGAAAAAAACCTCTGCCACAGTGGGGTGGGTAGTAAGAGCAGTAGTGGCTTACTAGCTGCGATAGTTCATGCAAGGTTGGATTTGTTAGTATGGGTATCATGCATCATTACCGTGGCAAGCGATGGCGATGTATCCCAGTTGCTGCAGTCGCTACATTCTTGGAACAATCAAGATCGTTATACAATAGTGGGAGATCGGCCATAGATCGTCTCACTGTGTGGGGGATGTGTGGAGCTTGTCTGCATGCAGTGTACGGTACGGCTTCCCTGCGTGGTGCCAGTTATTCGGCAGTGTATTCCAGCTGGATATCCAGTAATGGCGTCTGATTAACAGGGGCTTACCTGTACCGTTGTGTTTGGGTGTGCTTGGCCATAGATGTTAGGTCCTTACAAGTATGTCTTTTGGTCTTTTATGTTTCCATCTGTGGTTGTGGTCGTAGTCCCCCAGATTCAGAATAAACGGGTTCTGCGAATGTCTGAAGTTTCTGTACAGTCTTGTGGTGAGTTTGTGGATTACCTCCGTGAGAGTCTCAAGTCGGTATTCCCGGTGAAGGTCCGCGATGCGTGTGTATCGTGGAGCATTGCTTATGATTTTGAGTACTTTGTTTTGTATGAGCTGCAGACGGCGCAGGCGTATCCCCAGACAGGAGCTGCGTACGTCATCACGGGTCGAATAAGTGTCATGTACATGGACCTCGACACCCTTCTGTTCAGTGTGCTACGCCTGCTGAGCATAGGGTAGAGCTGTTTGAGCCTCGCGCTAGCTCGGTTGGTCATGTGTTGTATGTGGTACCCCCTGAGTAATTTCCGGTCCAGCCAGACACCGAGGTATTTGACTTTCTCACGGAAACGTATTGGGCGTGCATGTAGAGTTATTGGTCTGCAGTATCGGTGTTTGCGCAGTTGCTTCGGTCTTCTAGTGAAGAGAACGGCTTCGCACTTGTCGACGTTTACTCTAACACTCCATTTCTCCAACCAAGGCTCAGCCACTCTGAGTGCAGTCTGTAAGCGTGACGTAATGTTTGGCGGTTTCCAATCTTGCGCGAGGATGGCTGTGTCATCCGCGTAGATTGCCATCGTTGTGTTGTGTGTGGTTGGGAGATCGTTTATGTAGAGGATAAACAGTAGGGGCCCTATGATGCTTCCCTGGGTACTCCCGCGTGTATACCGTGTCGTGTTGACTGTTTTCCCTGCACGTCAGTGTTGAAACTACTGTCTGTGAGGTATGAGTGTATTAGACGCAGCAGCCCGTCGGGGAATCCCGCGTCGCTGAGTTTGCGAATGAGGCCGTTGTGCCATAGACGGTCGAAAGCCTTTTCGATGTCCAGGAACACCGCCCCTGTAGCTTTGTTTATGTTGAAGCCATGTGTTAGATGTTCAACGACCCGTAAGAGTTGTTGTGCCAGAAATATTTGCGTCGTGTGTGGGGAGAAAGCCATTGGACAGAGCACGGCAAGAAAATGAGTTTCTCGTTTTAAGCACGATCATTTTGGCATTACCGACTCTCTAGTTCAGGAAGACCTTCAGGATTCGATGTAGATCGTTTAAACGCATTAATCTACAATTATACACGTCAGTGCACTCGAGAACTGGCAAAAGTCGGATGTATGGGTACTGCAACCTCTAAGTGAAAATCTCAAAAAATCAACGAGTGGTCAAATGTGCATCTCTGTTTGCTCGTCATCAATTGGCTCATGAACGGTGCCAAATATTCCTATCCTGTATCGTTACTGGTTACAGGAATTGGTGTCTTTATCCTGACATAAGGAAAAGAAAGGAATGATGAAGTCCACACAAATCACCAACGCCCCGTACAAAGACTTGCGCGCACCTGCAAAAGACAATGTTATGCATCTGGTGGAACAGCGACGGTGTGCTGTACTATGAATTAATTCCTCGATGTGTATCCATCGTTGCTGACATTCACTGTCGACAAACGAAACATCTTGCAGACGCAATCCAAGAACTACGACCAGGAAGACTGCGTGAAATGATACTGCACGATAACATCCATCTGCACTGTTAGACTGACAAAACGTTATACCGATATATAGTCCGATACCCTGTTCTATGAGCCACGCGCACCGTCGAACTTTGAAATCCTCGCATAGGGTAACATTATATGTGGCAATCGTGACAGGACATTCGTTAAAGTCTCACACAAAAAAAAAAATTTTTTTTTACTTTATTGTTAGTTTAAAACCTGTACAACAAGCAGGCTGTCAGCAGCACTCTACGCTGTTCTTCAGCCATAGAATACACAATGAGAAAAAACAGTAAGAAGACACATAAGTTACAGAACGGTGGGCAATAAAACAGTAGACACATAAAGACAAACACGGAGCCGTTCACACTCGACGAGAATCCACACCACACTAAAATGCATATTGTAACATAAATATTAGGTGTAAAATAACTGTAAGACGAGCATTGAATGTCCAGCGGCGCGAACTTGCATTAGATCGGGCAAAATAATTAACAGAAAACTTTACAGGCCTTTAAAAGATAAAATATAAAGTGTTAACAAAATTAAAATGGATATAATGACAGCAGTAGGTCAGAACGAGCGAAACGAAAAAGTACCTAGTGTACCAGGTGGCAGTAGTACACTAGATGAGAGCACAAATGACGCCATGGGACGGCAACAGGCTTATGTTGAGTACCATGCGCACGTCAGTGATCAACCTCAGGTTATGAGCCCGTCGCAAATATAAATGTGTGTGACTAGGACCTCCCGTCGGGGAGACCGTTCGCCGGGTGCAAGTCTTTCGATTTGACGCCACTTCGGCGACTTGCTCGTCGATGAGGATGAAATGATGATGATGAGGAGGACAACACAACACCCAGTCCCTGAGCGGAGAAAATCTCCGACCTAGCCGGGAATCGAAACCGGGCCCTTAGAATTGACATTCTGTCGCGCTGACCACACAGCAACCGGGGCCGGACTCAGTTGCAAATAAAACAAGGTATGAAGGACGACACGAATGAAGGCAGTGGTTGTGTTAACGACTACATGGATATGTTCAGTTCATCAAAAGTCAAAAGTGAGCCAAGCGAAACACGAGAAGTAGAATATGAGTATCAGGATACCTTAGAGGAAGATAGTGGAGAACCACTGAGCATGGACGATTTGTAAAAATGTTGTCTCCACAAACTGCAGCACAAGGTAGTATTAATAATCAGATTAAAAGACAAGGTGTTAAAATCAGTAAACAGATCGAAAAAGTAACCTCAAAAGTAGGTTTTGTGAGTAATGTAATCAAGGATTTAAAAACTGAAATAGATACTATCAATAACAATGTCACAACTATGCTGGGCAGATTAATGAAATCAACAATAGGTTTGATGCCGAAATAGTGAAAATTCAAGACACTGTAGAACCTCCGATTGTAACAAAAGTTGATGAAAAGGTTTTTGGCCTCAAAACCGAAATAGTGAACAAATGTAAGACCGAAATTTCTCAACTGAGTCAAACAGTGAATGATTCTGAAAAGGAACTGAGTAAACAAGTTTTTTTTTTTAATCGTATGGCTAGGACCCCCCCGTCGGGCAGACCGTTCGCCAGGTGCCGGTCTTTCAAATTGACGCCACTTGGCGAACTGCAGTCGATGAGGATGATAGGATGATGATGAGGACAGCACAACACTCAGTCCCCGGGCGGAGAAAATTCCCCGACCCACCCGGGAATCGAATCCGGGCCCAGAGGATTGACAAACCGTCACGCTGACCATTCAGCTACCGCGGGCGGTCTGTAAACAAGTGACAACATGCGAAAAGAAGTGTGAACAGAACACTTCCCAAATTAAAGGTAAAATGAGCGACCTTGAACGGAAAATAAGAGAAAAACCGAATTATGTCACTGTTAGAATAACGTGTAGCAAATTGCTAGAGGATGAAGAACAGTTCGATCCAGCAAAAAGGCATAATGGATGGCACCCGTTAGATTTTTTGAAAAACTGTGAAATGAATTTTCCTGATTACGTAATGGATCAGGAAAAGATAAAAGTGGTCATTAGCGCCTTAGCTGGCGATGCGAAAAGATGGGGCCTGAATGTGGAACAGAACAAATGTCGTTTGGCGAATTGAAACAGAAATTCATACAGGAATACTGGTTGGAGCAAAAACAGGACTGCCTATGGCGGGAGTTTATCATGGCCGGGTTATATGACAACTGAGGCGGAAACTCAATGAAAGAGTTTTGCAAAATGTGGTGTCTAAAACTTGAGAAACAGACGAACGGAATCCAAAATAGTGTGGGAACTATGGAGAAAGCTCCCAGAGGATTCAAAACATTACATGGGAAGTAATCAAAAAAGCTTCTCATCATTTTTGGAAGGGTCGAAGACGAGGACCACTGGAGAGAGAAGCGTGATTATCGTCAAAATAACAACTGGAATCGGGATAATCACGAGAACAATGAACAGAATGACAATGAACATTACCGCGGATATATGATGCAAAGAGATGTCGCGGGAACATGTTATTCCGCGGTAGAGGATTTGCACCACGAAACAATCAACACCAAAATGATGCGGAAAACTAAGGCCCGCATGTTTTACAAGCCAGATTCGCGGGGACAAATATTACCGGCCCAAACTAAAGAAATCGTACCAGTCAAAACAAAGTGAATTTAAGACACGAGTAAGCGGCAGCGCAGCGCCACAGCATTGTACACACAGAACAACAGGTGCGTGCATAAGTGAGTCACAGGTGACAGGCTATGCTACAGGGGCGAGCATGCGAACTGAGTAACCGCGTGCAATGAACTTGGCAGAGCGTTCAGTGTCCGTAGCGTGGCTGCAGTTGCGGCAGCAGCGAGAGATGAAATCACAAGGGAATTCAGTGGACCTGTTTCGCTGGGAAATATCACCGAAATGAGAAAGGAATCGGACATGTTAAGTAAAAGCGCAAGCATCGGCAACCAAGCAAAGACAGACAATTTGTGTGAAAAGGAGTCTTTAGGGATCGCGGAGGGGCGTGATGATTTGTATACAGTTTAAAACAGTGGGAAGATTTTAGAAAGCGTTACACGGCCAGGGAATTAATAAAAGGGAGAAACGAGAGTGGAAACGTCGAAAAGAGGGCGTTAGTAGTAGTTAGCGCCGCGCAAGGTGCACAGGCAGCGATTTCAGATAAAGTGGTTGGTAATGGAGAGGAAGGTGCCACACAAAGCATGCAGGCTGCCGATGTTAAAGAAACTGGTGCTAGAAACAGAAAAATGGTGAGTGTAAATAGGGGTCGGCCGGAATGGCCGAGCGGTTCTAGGCGCTACTGTCTGGAAACGCGCGACCACCCCGCAGGTTCGAATCCTGCCTCGGGCATGGACGTGTGTGATGTCCTTAGGTTAGTTTGGTTTAAGTAGTTCTAAGTTCTAGGGACTGATGACCTCAGATGTTAAGTCCCAAAGTGCTCAGAGCCATTTGAACCATTTTTTTTGTAAATAGGGATCTGGGTATCGATACTGCCGATGAGGCGATTTTAGCTGATGAAAGACTCGTACAATTAGCTGATGTTGATGGTCAAGAGAACATAGATTCAGATGAGTATGTGCGAACCGCCGAAATCTATGAAGATTATACTAAATAGGAAGTTAAGGTTGATGTCATCGGAAGTAATACTGAAGGTAGTTTAGATGAAGAACCGCCTGTGACTGAGAATGAAATAGAAATTTTAGGAAAGAGTCGAAATTTTGAAAGTACGAAAACTGATGAAAGGTCAAAAGAGGAGCTTAATTGTTGTCTAAGAATAGCGTTCATATTAGAATCAGAAAGTGAATATGAAAAAATGATAGTTCAGATGAGGAATATGTAGAAATGCAGCAAAGGCAACAAAGTATAACGGAAGATGTGTCTGAAAAGCAAAATGAAGTCTTATCCAAGCAAAATCCGGCAGTAAATACCGAACCGAAAAAGAAAGAGCCACCAGACAATACGATAACGGGGGCAAGAAATGATTAGAGTTGTGAAAGACGTCGAAATCAGAAAACCGAATAAGCCCCCAGAAGTATGTGATTTGCCAGTAAATAACATATCTTGGAGCTATCTGATGGTCGAACAAGATTTGTTATGGGAAGAATAAGAAAATTCAGAAAATAGGACTATCAGACAAAATACCATCCCAGTCGAAATTTACAGTATTAAATTGCAAGTACTTTTTGACACTAGATCCCATATTAGTGCCACTTCACAATCTTTCTTTGAACACATTTCCAATAAACCTGTGTTTGTTACGATATCAGTAAATGGTGTGAAAATTGTAGAGGTAACTGGCAAATCAAGCAAGCCTATTCGAAGATAAGTGTTGGTGGAATTTGAAATTAATGGGTGAAAATTTGAACGAAACTTCCTGGTCGTGCCTGAATTGAATATGAGATGATTTCAGGAATCGATGGGTTAGATAAGAGCAAAAGTATAATAGAAGAAACCTTACAATTTCCACCCTGAGTGGAACTAGATCTGAGGGACAAAAAAGACTTAGTAAGAAAAAGAATAAAACAAAAAGTGGAAGCCAGATTTAAAAGGCATGAGAAGGTCCTTAAAGTGACCAAATTCAAAATTGGGGATTTTGTTCTAGTAAAAACTCACGAAAAATCAAGTGAAATAAACCAAGAAATTTCTAAATTCAAATATATTTGTAATGTTCC
This sequence comes from Schistocerca americana, assembly GCF_021461395.2. Lineage (NCBI taxonomy): Eukaryota > Metazoa > Arthropoda > Insecta > Orthoptera > Acrididae > Schistocerca > Schistocerca americana. Next base: position 606,476,021 of record NC_060119.1, on the reverse strand, counting down.
CTTTGAAGTGCAAGGAACTCCGCACACTAACCCATATTATGTTGTTTACCATAAGTCAAAGAAGACATTAGGTGTTTGTAACATTATAGATTTGAAACCTTACGTCCATAGAAATGAGTAATAAGGGGCAACATTAAAAAGTGTATATAGAAGTAATCAAATAGTATCTTACTCTGTATATTCTTGTTCACGATGTTGTGTTATCAAGTGTTGTTATGGTGGAAAACTTTTCTGTTATGAGACTACTGATACATGTCTGTAAGTTTCAGATTCTGTGTAATATAATTGGCTATACAAATTATATGTAAACTCCAGGCTATAACATACATGAGGACTGCATTGATGGAATACTTGCAGCATAATCAGGGGGACTGCCAAATACGTCAATAGGCGGACAAGTGTTGAAGATGAGAATAAAGTAGGACTGCCAAATATGTCAACAGGCAGACAAGTGTTGAAGTTGAAAATAAAGGTGGACTGCCTAGAATATCGAAGTGGCAGTAATGAAAAGTTTATATAGTGTACTGAGTGTTAAGTTTTTTATGATGAACTGCATGAGTATTTAAAGCAGACAAAACATAGTTTCTTAATGATTATACAGTTAAAATAGGTATGAACTTATCATGTGAAAGGAAAGCACTAAAAATATTGATACATCTTATCATCCAAATGAAAATATTGTGTAATGTAAGCTGTATACGTAAGCAATATGTAAATTCCTATATACGTTTTCACAACATGGACACATTAATAGAACAATATATATTTTCTGAAAATGACAAAAATTCATGTTTTGGTACTTGAAGAAACAGTGTTTTATGTAAACATTTATGTGAAGTCTTTGCTGTGTAATGTATCTGCAAATTTTTTCTGGTCGCCCAACACTGTTTTGAAGTGTTATTGATGTTTCATTGATGTATCCCTTCCGGGAAACCTCAATGAAGCATGGGGCATGTGTAACACGTATATCGATTAGGAGTAGGTTTATTTTAAGTAACTGTATATCTGCAATTTATGAAATGTGCATTCTGCGTTGATTGAACTCCATGATGTATGGCAAGAAAATTAGACTTTTGTAATGTATACATGGAAAAAAAAGCAAAAGAATATGCTGAAGTTTTAGAATGAATATGTTTATGAAAGAAGTATGTTTGTGAAAAGCTGGTTCATGCTTAGGGCACTTGTCTTTGTAACATGTAAACGCTGCAGAGAAGTCCCTCCGCAACCAAAGTGGCATGACGCGATGTAAAAGGTGGGTTTGGCTGTCGAACTGAGCGGGTGCACCTCCACAGTACTAAGAGAGGCAACTGGAAGCTGCATTAGAAGGGATTTGCCGTGGGTGTGGATCTGGCTATTATTTGGTATTCACGGAATAATGGAATGGCTCTAATATGTTGAAAATCCGACGCCAAGAAGAGATTTTATAGAGCATTCGCACATCAAGAGCCGTGACTACAGTTAGCCGCCATTTCGCCTGCCACTAATCTTCGCCACTACTTCACAGTCTTCATACATTCAGTTACGTAATGTATATTGGTATGGACCAGTTAATTTCTTGTGTTGTTTCAATAATAATCACATAACATGTCAATTCGTCTTCGAAAACATAACTTCAATCCTGATCACGAACCTACGTAGGATCCTCATCCAAATGCTACTGAAACTGAGTATCATGATTTAAATGGGCAATTATGGCATTCATGTGTTTAAAAGTGATTTTTGTCCACTACTCCAAGTGAGATTGTTAAGGTAGGAAGTTTCAGTACAAGAATTTAAAGATCAATCAATAGGAAAGTGAAAACCTTTAAAAACTAAAACCATAAAAATGAAGTTGAATAGGATTTTACTAAAGTATCCTTAGTTTATTATAAATTATAGTTTCGTAGGATTACAGAGAAGGATTGTGTAAATTTTATTGCCAAGAATACCTGCTTCAAAGGTGATTAAAGTACAAATATACATAAATCTTTAATGAACTGATTTGTGGTAGTAATGTTAGACATGCAGTTATTCACATTTTTTGAAGATAGTGTAATTATGGTACCCATCATGAATGGTCCCTTTTGAAGTTTATTAAGCCCAGTGTTGCATTTTATTACCTTGCAAAGTAATTTGAGTGAATGATTAGGTTTTAGAGATACTTTATACTTTTGCAATAATTAAAGAACCTTGGCTAGTGAAACTATCCCAGTTTTTGGATCCCCATCATATTGTCCTCCTAGTAAGAAAAAAAATGAACTATCAATGTTACTAAGGAAAAGTGCTATATGTAGAGGAGATTAAACAGTGTATTTAAGATGTTATTAATCTTTATTCATATCAGTCAAGAGAGAAGTTTCCTCGTGTCCAAAATTAGTTCTGCACTTCATGCAGTGATGTTTCAATATCTTGATTAAGTAATGATATTGATTGTGGCCGTTATTAGTATGAGCTCGGTGTAATTTTGCTCCCCATAATTTACTGGTGTGTGTGTTATTGGTAAATGCTGCTACACACAATACAGAGTACACTGTGTCAGTTTGTATCCTGTTTGCTATTCAAAGGGAGCCGACCGGTGTGGCCGAGCGGTTCTAGGCGCTTCAGTCTGGAACCGCGCGACCGCTACGGTCGCAGGTTCGAATCCTGCCTCAGGCATGGATGTGTGTGCTGTCCTTAGGTTAGTTAGGTTTAAGTAGTTCTAAGTTCTAGGGGACTGATGGCCTCAGATGTTAAATCCCATAGTACTCAGAGCCATTTGAACCATTCAAAGGGAAATCTCTACAAAAGTAACTTCAATAACTAATATCCAGTTATCTCAAATATATATTTTCAAATTAATGTGCCTAATTAGTCTGACGACCGTTCATTTTTTTCATTCACTTATAATTTTACCACTTCTCTTAACTCTCAAAGTTAAGACCCATCAACATCACATAGCTGCGCTAATCGAGGCTGCCGACGGGCTTCAGCAGCAGCAGCTGCGGGTTCTGCAGCCCGGTATTGTTCAACAAGCAGCATAAAAATTAGAAAGCTCACACTGGTTGTACTGAAACGTTAATTTCACAACAGGCTTCCAAAATATTGCAATAACTAACGTTGTCAAATTACACTCCTGGAAATGGAAAAAAGAACACATTGACACCGGTGTGTCAGACCCACCATACTTGCTCCGGACACTGCGAGAGGGCTGTACAAGCAATGATCACACGCACGGCACAGCGGACACACCAGGAACCGCGGTGTTGGCCGTCGAATGGCGCTAGCTGCGCAGCATTTGTGCACCGCCGCCGTCAGTGTCAGCCAGTTTGCCGTGGCATACGGAGCTCCATCGCAGTCTTTAACACTGGTAGCATGCCGCGACAGCGTGGACGTGAACCGTATGTGCAGTTGACGGACTTTGAGCGAGGGCGTATAGTGGGCATGCGGGAGGCCGGGTGGACGTACCGCCGAATTGCTCAACACGTGGGGCGTGAGGTCTCCACAGTACATCGATGTTGTCGCCAGTGGTCGGCGGAAGGAGGTGCACGTGCCCGTCGACTTGGGACCGGACCGCAGCGACGCACGGATGCACGCCAAGACCGTAGGATCCTACGCAGTGCCGTAGGGGACCGCACCGCCACTTCCCAGCAAATTAGGGACACTGTTGCTCCTGGGGTATCGGCGAGGACCATTCGCAACCGACTCCATGAAGCTGGGCTACGGTCCCGCACACCGTTAGGCTGTCTTCCGCTCACGCCCCAACATCGTGCAGCCCGCCTCCAGTGGTGTCGCGACAGGCGTGAATGGAGGGACGAATGGAGACGTGTCGTCTTCAGCGATGAGAGTCGCTTCTGCCTTGGTGCCAATGATGGTCGTATGCGTGTTTGGCGCCGTGCAGGTGAGCGCCACAATCAGGACTGCATACGACCGAGGCACACAGGGCCAACACCCGGCATCATGGTGTGGGGAGCGATCTCCTACACTGGCCGTACACCACTGGTGATCGTCGAGGGGACACTGAATAGTGCACGGTACATCCAAACCGTCATCGAACCCATCGTTCTACCATTCCTAGACCGGCAAGGGAACTTGCTGTTCCAACAGGACAATCCACGTCCGCATGTATCCCGTGCCACCCAACGTGCTCTAGAAGGTGTAAGTCAACTACCCTGGCCAGCAAGATCTCCGGATCTGTCCCCCATTGAGCATGTTTGGGACTGGATGAAGCGTCGTCTCACGCGGTCTGCACGTCCAGCACGAACGCTGGTCCAACTGAGGCGCCAGGTGGAAATGGCATGGCAAGCCGTTCCACAGGACTACATCCTGCATCTCTACGATCGTCTCCATGGGAGAATAGCAGCCTTCATTCCTGCGAAAGGTGGATATACACTGTACTAGTGCCGACATTGTGCATGCTCTGTTGCCTGTGTCTATGTGCCTGTGGTTCTGTCAGTGTGATCATGTGATGTATCTGACCCCAGGAATGTGTCAATAAAGTTTCCCCTTCCTGGGACAATGAATTCACGGTGTTCTTATTTCAATTTCCAGGAGTGTATTTGCACGCAATAAATTGCAAATCTGAAATTTTGTTGCCAAAGCGCATTAGTTTACTACAGAACAGAGCAAGAGTTTGCTATTGTTTCGTTTAAAATTACTACCGAAAACCGGTAAACTATATGGAAATGTCTCGGCAACAGAGAAGATAAAATGGAAAGTAGGCAAGAAAAACGATTTAATACAATATCAAGTATGCAGAAAATAGAACTGAAACTATAGTTAATAGATACCACATTTCACCAGTTTCAGATGGCAGGGGAAATAGTGTGAGTAGTCCAAGATCGCTTTAAATGTTTAATGTGGTTAACTGTTAAAGAAAATGGTATTACAGAGGTAGTGGAAGTGTATACAGCCATGACTCTATGAAGGAAAGGAAGGCAGAGAGAAATGGTAGTGTTTGAATAGAAATGTTTAAAGTTGGAGCCAAACTTATACAGAAGAAATTTTCAAAAATAGGTGCTGAATACCTGCGGAGCAAGACAATTTCTCGCAGCCGGTACAGTATTCTACCTCACAAGACAGGAAACAGCCTAGGTATAAAATTTCAGTATCCATGCTGCAATCATATAGAAATATATATGTACACTCCTGGAAATGGAAAAAAGAACACATTGACACCGGTGTGTCAGACCCACCATACTTGCTCCGGACACTGCGAGAGGGCTGTACAAGCAATGATCACACGCACGGCACAGCGGACACACCAGGAACCGCGGTGTTGGCCGTCGAATGGCGCTAGCTGCGCAGCATTTGTGCACCGCCGCCGTCAGTGTCAGCCAGTTTGCCGTGGCATACGGAGCTCCATCGCAGTCTTTAACACTGGTAGCATGCCGCGACAGCGTGGACGTGAACCGTATGTGCAGTTGACGGACTTTGAGCGAGGGCGTATAGTGGGCATGCGGGAGGCCGGGTGGACGTACGGCCGAATTGCTCAACACGTGGGGCGTGAGGTCTCCACAGTACATCGATGTAGTCGCCAGTGGTCGGCGGAAGGTGCACGTGCCCGTCGACCTGGGACCGGACCGCAGCGACGCACGGATGCACGCCAAGACCGTAGGATCCTACGCAGTGCCGTAGGGGACCGCACCGCCACTTCCCAGCAAATTAGGGACACTGTTGCTCCTGGGGTATCGGCGAGGACCATTCGCAACCGTCTCCATGATGCTGGGCTACGGTCCCGCACACCGTTAGGCCGTCTTCCGCTCACGCCCCAACATCGTGCAGCCCGCCTCCAGTGGTGTCGCGACAGGCGTGAATGGAGGGACGAATGGAGACGTGTCGTCTTCAGCGATGAGAGTCGCTTCTGCCTTGGTGCCAATGATGGTCGTATGCGTGTTTAGCGCCGTGCAGGTGAGCGCCACAATCAGGACTGCATACGACCGAGGCACACAGGGCCAACACCCGGCATCATGGTGTGGGGAGCGATCTCCTACACTGGCCGTACACCACTGGTGATCGTCGAGGGGACACTGAATAGTGCACGGTACATCCAAACCGTCATCGAACTCATCGTTCTACCATTCCTAGATCGGCAAGGGAACTTGCTGTTCCAACAGGACAATGCACGTCCGCATGTATCCCGTGCCACCCAACGTGCTCTAGAAGGTGTAAGTCAACTACCCTGGCCAGCAAGATCTCCGGATCTGTCCCCCATCGAGCATGTTTGGGACTGGATGAAGCGTCGTCTCACGCGGTCTGCAAGTCCAGCACGAACGCTGGTCCAACTGAGGCGCCAGGTGGAAATGGCATGGCAAGCCGTTCCACAGGACTACATCCAGCATCTCTACGATCGTCTCCATGGGAGAATAGCAGCCTGCATTGCTGCGAAAGGTGGATATACACTGTACTAGTGCCGACATTGTGCATGCTCTGTTGCCTGTGTCTATGTGCCTGTGGTTCTGTCAGTGTGATCTTGTGATGTATCTGACCCCAGGAATGTGTCAATAAAGTTTCCCCTTCCTGGGACAATGAATTCACGGTGTTCTTATTTCAATTTCCAGGAGTGTATAACCACTGCATGCAAGAGGAAAAGTACCAATAAAAAATGTAGCCATAGAACCAGTTTATGAGATTTTATAATTTGGGTAGTGGAAAACATCTGACAATGTCTTAAAAACTATGGTTCAGATGCGTGTGAAAGGAAAGTCTGCAATGAAAGTGTATCACTAAATTAGACTTACGGCAGTAAGGCTCGCACCATAACGGACAACTGTTCAAAAACGGAAGGTTTCCAAGCGATCAGCGGAAAGAAGAAAGAAAAAAAAAAAGAAAAATAGCAAACAAATAAATGGATCACGAGACTGTCTGAAGTAGAAGGTACAATTGTGGACCTGCGAAATTATTTGCTGTATTTCTCTAGGTAAAAAGAGAAGGAGACGGCAATCTAATGTGAGATGCGGAAATGACATTACAAAGTGTGCACGAGAAATATACGTGAAGACCATGATGCTTGGAACTGTCTAGTGGAGGCCATATTCAATAGTGGTTATAAATGTCTGATGATGATGATAATGATGATGATGACGCGAAGATAAAAGCAAGGCTGATAAAAGGCTTGAAAAGAGTCAGACTGACAGTTATACCTCCCCTCGTCCATAATGACAATGGGTCCAAGAAATTTATTACGTATTACTCTGGGTACACTTGCCGTATTTCTAGAATTAGATAACTGAAGATGTCCGCGTCACTTACTGTAACTTATTGCCTGTACAATAAAAGTCAGTTATATCTAATGATGGGCGTAGGACTCAAGCAGTCTCATGTCATATCGAAAAGAAAATAGTACAAAGTAACAATGAAGTCATAGAACCAGTTTATGACATTTGCGTTTAGGGCAGATGACGATAAAATATGGAAATGACGTAGTGGATAACGACGGAACTTCATGAGACTTGGGACGATGCTGTTGTATACAAAGAAGGCAAGGCTAGAAAATTGTAACGAAATGCATGCAAACCTGCAGAGGACTGATACATGATACAAGGATAAGCAGTTGACACTCAGTACAAACAAATGCAACATAAATAGGACCAGTGATCCATAATTATGATTACAAGATTGCCACTACGCAGTGGAAGCAGTCACATCCAGATATGGGAGTGTGTATATGAAGCAGTTTAAAGTGGAAGTACCACATAAAACTAACCTTAGGAAAGACAGATGTCAGATAGGCTCATTGAGATAATTCTGAGGTAGTCCCACCAGCAAGAAGGTAACTTACGACAGTCTTGCTAGAGTGATGCTTTAATATCGCTCTTGTGGAACTCGAACATGTATGGGACTGACAGTAGAAATAGAGAACATTCACAGAAGAACAGTGCATTTTCACAAGTTCGTTTAACAACCACCAAAAAGTCATGGAGATGACCAACTCCAGACAAGAGCGCTCTGCCAAACACGTTGCGCGTTAGGTATAAAATTCCGTGGGCCTACATTCCTGGAAGAGTCAACCTATGTATTGCTTCTTTCTACAAACACTGACTGAAAAGGAACCGCAACAACAAAAAATAATTAATGCAGAGTAATCACATTTCGGGAATACATTCGTCTAGGTAACGTATTGAAGTGATTAACACTGCAACAGCACAGGTTAATGTAAGCGCGAGATAAGGCATAACAAATGTGACATGCTGTTACGTTAATAACGTTGTAACCGCCAGAATGTTGAATGCAAGCACGCAGCCGTACATACATTGTGATGTACAGGCGCCGGAAATCAGTTTTTGGGATAGAGTTCAATGCCTGTCGCACTTGGTCGGTCAATACAGGGACAATTAATGCTGGCTGCGGATGACGCCAGAGTTCTAGTCCTATGATGTCACATATGTGGTCGAATGCAAACAGATCTGGGGAGCGAGCATGCCAAGGCAACATCTCGACACGCTGTAGAGCATGTTGGATTACAACAGCGGTAAATGGGCGAGCGTTATCCTGGTGTTTTCCAACAGGATAACGCTCGCCCATATACCGCTGTTGTAATCCAAAATGCTCTACAGAGTGTCGAGAAGTACTGTTAATGAATGGCAGCACAGCGAAGCGAATCACCACACTGATGATCAAATTTGTAGTCAGAGTGTGTGAGATAACACCGAGAGTGCTCCTGTTGTCGTACAAAATCGCAGCACAGACCACAATTGCAGGTGTAGTCCAACGTGTCTAACACGCAGGCAGGTTCATTGCAGACCCCCAGCTGATCTCTTTCTAACCGACACACGACCATCACTGCCACCGAGGCAGAACCAGCTTTCGTCAGAAAGCACAACAGATATCAACGTTGCCCTCCAGTGAGCCCTCGCTTGAGGTCGCAAACGGCGGTCCTTTCGCGATCACTCGATTGCATGCTACAGGGCGTGTGGCTCGGAGTTGTCCTCGAAGTAATCGATTTGTAGCAGTTCGTTGTGTAACTGTGGCGCCAAATGCTGCTCAAATTGGTGCTGCCAGACGCAGCCAGAGCAATACGCTGAACACGACCGTCTTCATTCTCGGTACTGCTACATGGTCTTCCGGAGCCGGGTCTTCTTGCGACCTTACATTCTCGTGACCACTGCTGCCACAAATGATGTACAGTAGCTACATTTCTACCAATTCTTTGTGCAATAGTTCAAGAGGAACATCCAGCTTCTCGCAGCCCTGTTACACGACGTCATTCAAACTTAGTGAAGTGTTCATAGTAGCGTCTATGTTGCCTTAAAGGCATTCTTGACTAAAATCAACTCACAATATCCATTCCCAAAAGTAACTAACGCTCACGAATGTTACTGAGTGTATTTGCATCCTCATAGCGGCGCTTCCAGCGCCACTCCTATGCGACTGGCTCGAAACCTGAAAAGACGTCATCTTTCAGATGTGAAAACATGCCTAGCAGCTTTCGTTTATATCGCACAAGTCCTTCTAGGTGATGTGATTTTTATTCTTCAGTGTGTATCTCGCGAAAAAGCCTCCCTCTATTATCCGCGACTGGAAAAAGAAACGGTGGCAAGTGACGGAGGTACAAACAATTAATCCCTCCCCCCCCCCTCCCCCTGTTCGCCGTAAGGTAACTTGTGGAGTGGTACAGTCGTAAATGTACATGTAAATAATGAGTGGATGTACATGTATAAACGAAAAAAACTGAAGACTAAGCTAAACTGGACCAAAAGTAGGTGTACAATGACCAGTGTATTAACAGTTTGAAGTTAAGGCAAAGGCACAGGGACGTTTGACAGAAAATGGAAAAGTTTGCTTTGAGGGACGAGGTGCGGTACTTGAAACGTAACAGCCCATTGAGGCATATTTAAAATGAACATTTCCCAGTCTAATTCAGGATCGCACATGTGAACAAAATATGTAACTCGTCTAGAAAATCTAATAACTGAGAAAATAACTGTTTAATCTATTTCAGATCAAAGTGTAGAAGCTCTGTAAATGAAGGTAATAATTCCCGTGAAGGGAATCTCCAGTAATTAACAGAAAATATAAATGTATCATTGTAATTTCTTATGTGAGAGTTTATTCTCGAAAGAAATAACATACATGTACTAATATCATAGTGTACTTACTGTACTGAGCAGACCTACGTTTATATATGTATTTTCAGTTATTTTGTAAAAATTTTAATTGTTGATTAATCAAATGTTCATCTTAAACAATGCTGAGGATTGTTCAGGATTGTTAAGAAAGTATAAAGGGTGGCTGCCATGTTGGCGGGGAGAGTCAGTCTGGTTTTGAGTTTTGAGCAGTGAGCGTGTAGCTGCTCCTATTGTATTGTATTGTATTTTATTGTAAGTATTGTCTGCCTTTGTAATAACACTTTAATTTTGTTTTTATGGTGTAATAAATGTGTTTAAAAGACATAATACAAGATGATTTTTAATTTTAACTTTTCCGAAGTTAAAATTTTTCTACAGTTACTGAGAACTTAGGACTTCAGCTGCGACAGATCTGTAGGAAGGATGAGTACACAAAAACCCCAACGTATAAATCCTTAACCCAAGAATAGTTACGGTTTAATAGGTACGTAATACACACTGTACCAGTGTGGAGGACCCCTTATATCATGGAGAGTGTCCAATGTCAGGTACCTTTCTGCAAGTCGCTTGAACAAGTTACTTCCGCAAGTTCATTGGGCATGGAAACACACGCACAACAATGTGGCTTCCGTACATTTCGTTATGTAAAAGTAGCTTCCGCAAGTTTGTGTAAACAGTTTCTAGTTTCTTGAAGCTTGCTGAATCAGCTGCTGAACTTGCCAGTTGCTGCAAGTTTTTGTGAAACGTGCAAAAGTGTTGTGTCGACAGTGCAGTGTTGAAATACGTGTGGGCCAGTGAAAAAATTCGCGGTTATAGCAAAGAGTCTAGTGCTTTCCTGTGCTGCGGGTGAAACGTATCACTCACTGTCTGGTCGTTAGGATAAGTATGAGATGAACCGTTGACTCCAGGTGTCAGTCTGCCACATTTACAGGCTTATATAATTTTTTTAACATTCTTATTTCATTTATCTCATCATTCAAAGGCTCGATTTATTATACTGATATTAATTCCGTTACATCTCTGCTCTGGTTCGACTGTTACTAATCGGTACTTGAACCTAAATCACCGACAATTCTCATTTTGTAATTCCAGAATCCTTTCACAAGAAGCGAAACTAGCTTATCGTTAGTATTTATGTAGAGAACACATGTACACTTTAGGAACGCTTTCCAACTAACAATCTTCATGATATAAGCAACTTTACAAAAGGCATTGTTGATTAACTGATTTTCGAATTTCAATTCCAAAATGCCAAAAGCCGTGTAAAACTTTATGTTCCGATGTGAGAGGAACGAATTAACACGTAATTCCGTGATGTTACTCTGCATATACCAGCAAGTTTTTGACTGTAATCCGCAAAATCTTCCTTTTTCAGTAATGAAGGACGTAACCAGTGGTTGTTAAAACAATACACAAGTAGTGGCGAATCAGCCACCGGAATCCAGTATTCCGATAGATTTTGTGAGCCGGTTTTGTTACACTTTTGTAACCGTATTAAGGAATAAACATACAATTCTGAAAGAGAAACATCTTGTCAACCTGAATTTCTTGAAATTTCTCTTGGCATTACCAGATCATTAGCTACACTCTCAAGAAATCAGCAAATTTTAGTCGAGCGGATACTCACATATTCTTTCGCAGCAGCTGCAGCATAGGAAGAAGATCGGCGAGAAAGGAAGATGAGTATCTGCTATTTGACTGTTACGCCTGTAGTCATACAAATGCACACCCAGACTACTGAATATGCTGCTTGGTATGATGGATTTGGATATAGGTGATAAAGTATTTACTAAAATTTAGCACACCCTGACGCCTAAGTAAGGAGAAGTAATTCGAGGCAACACTGGTCGACGCCCATTGAACTGAGTCTGTATTCTGCTGAGGTGTTAATCGCAGCATGAACTTCATAAATGTCCAGTGTAATAACGTCTTCATGAATTTTGGCTACAGAATTGTAAAATAAAAATTAAAAAAAGAAACAAATCGCATAAGTACCATTGGCGGCAGCACTTATGAATACCGTCACAACTCTCCTAATGGAGGTATACAAGGACAGCATTTGTTACCTGTTCTACTTCAGCACTTCCTCGCCTCATCTCTCTTCATGTAACTGCTCTCCCTAAGAAGAGGAGTAAATGGAAGATTCAGTCTCAGGTGTCACTATTTTCTCTTACCTGATCACTACACAAGTTGTTTTACATGCATAAGAAACAGTTTCAAGAACTGACGTGTGATGAGAATACCTTAAAGAACTTGAGGAAGTAGTGAAAAGCTATATTTAAAATATGCGTGTCCTTTCATTCATCACATTTTTCGCCACTTTAATATTGCCATGTAATTATGTGCAAGAGTAGTTTAAAATGTAGGGAAGAATGGAAATTTTCAGAGAAGTTGTTTTTTAATGGTTTCAGGCTTTTATACCAAATATTCAAAAGTCTTGATTGTAAAAAACAGAGAAATAACTAAGATTGTCTCATACGATATAAAATCGGACAAAAGTGTGAAGTTAACTGTGTTTGACATGTGTATAAACATAATTTCCAGTATTCCGATGTTTCATCTAATGACCAAACTTACTCTAAAATCAATATGTCACAAACGGAATAAGCGTTCTAGACATATTTTGTGCAATTGGTAGGAATAACTTTCGGATAGAGGTCGAATGCTTAAATCAAAAGCTAAGCTAATCACTGAACACAGCGAAATACAGTTACAGATGAATCAACATTGTACGTTCGTTAGAGGGATCGATAGAAGCACTGAATAATGTGTTCGTCTCGTGTGGCGTCCATGCGATATCCGGAGATAAGTGTGAAGTGTCTCCCATCTCGGAGTGTTAGGTAAGCAGAGAGTTGACGCCGAGGCTGGGTGCGTCGGCCACGGCGTTCTTGAAGTCTGCGTACTCGCAGCAATACGAGTAGCCCTTCTCCTGGTCCGTGGCCTTCCAGGATATCCAGCTGATCTTGCTGCATACGTCTGTGCAGACGTAGTAGTCAGAGCCAGGGTTCTCAATGTACGGATTGTTTACGCCCACGAACACCACAGCTGCCTTAGTGTTAGCGTCGTACACGATCTTCCAGAAGATCTTTGGAACTGGAATGTACTTGCTGCCGTCAGCATAAAGATACAACTCCGTCTCGACATTGTTCACGTCCGGCAGCGTCGTGATGCCGTGCGTACCCGTGTAGATTTCCAGTTCTACCTCGTTGTTCGAAACGTAGGAACGTACATTGTTTTCCAAGGTGTTCCAGTTGCCACCGTTGAACGTTTGCCACTGCGGCGCAGCATTCACGTACAAAAATGAGGCATACTCCAGCGCGCCGAGAATGAAATCGGCCTTAGCACTGAGGTGTCCCCTGGAAAGGAAGTAGTCACTGGTTTCAGAGATGTACTTGGACCCCAGTTGACTGGACCCCAGCAGCGTGCCGACCGTCTGAATCTGTGTGGCACGTTTGTACTGGTTATCCACGTCGATGTCGCCGAAGAAGCCGCCGTCCAACCAATCGGGCCGGTCAAAACCGCTCTGCCTGCCCCCCATTTCGGCGATCATCGTGGAGTGGTCGTACACCGTGTTGTAGGAACGATCGTCGAAGCAGGCGTCGATCAGCGTGTAGAAGTCGGCGCCGACCTGGAAGCCTAGCTGGATCACTTGGTACTGACCGCTGCTTCCGCACGAGCTGCCCGTTTTCTGGCCTGACGGCTTCGGCTGGGATCGGCAGCTGAGGTCGGCGAAGTCGTACGATCGCCCGTCGATGGAGAAGGTGGAGCCCGAGACGCAGTAGGCCGTCGCCTGCGACTGCCCGGTGGCCTGGAGGCTGTTGTCGGGGCAGGCGACTACGATCTGCTCGTTCCGGCTGAGCGAGATCACCCCCGAGGAGTCCGGCGTGACGAAGCCGTGCACGTCTTTGCTGCCGCCGGGTTTCAGCAGCAGCGGCTGCGGGTCGGGCATCTCGGATCCGTTCACGTCCACGGAGCAACCTGCCAATTTGAATACACAGTTTATACTGGTTGCATCCATAGGGTTAGTTTCGCAACAGGCTACAAAAGGATTACAAAAAAATAACTCTGGCAAAGTATTTGCACACAGTAAATCGTAAGTTGGAAAGTTTGTCACCGAAACGTATTTATTTGCTTCAGTTAAATATTAAAGTCAGAGCAAGAGTCTGATGTTGCTTAATCTACCATTACAGAAACTGACTACTGTAGTCTATGCAAGAGGAAGCGATAATACACTACTGGCCTTGCTAAAAACTTTCTAAATCGAAGATCGTACAAGTATTTATTTATTTCAGTTTCGGCAGACATTGTTGTCATCTTGAGATCTTGTAAAAAACTTTGTTAGGAAACGTGTTCATTTTTAAGTTGGACCTCCCGCCAAGTTGTCATGTGGATAAAAAAACAGCACATTACAAAAGGTTTATAATAACTAAAATATTTAAAAACATAAAGCACATCGCGGACGAAGATCGAAAGTAACTTTACCACTATACGGCCCAGTGCTGCGCATGCGCAAATCATGGGTCGCAACTCAAGAGCTGCATAGGGTTACATCAGAGAGCATCCCAGGATGCCCCTGAGAGCTACAACACCAAAAAGCGCTTCTCAGCTTTTGGTAAGATAAATGTGCAGCTTTTCTTCTAGGTCTCACTTTATTGATGAAAATATAGTCATATCACAAACATAAAGGGTAAGTACTAATAATTTGCTGTGCATCTCATATATTCAACAGTTTATGGATTTTAAAATTAAAAAGAAAAATTACTTTCAAGCTAATTCGTACTTGGATCGTAGCAACCATTTCATTACTGCATACTTTGAGCACAGTATTAGTTACATCAAGTTTTATTTTGTAAAAGTTTCTGATCACAATATTTGAGAACCCTTTAGTAACTAGCTCTTGTTACTGGTGGTCGAGTATGTACAACAATCACTGCACACATTCTTGTACCATCGCTACACATTTTAAGTATCGGTATCAATTTTAGTTTTGTTGTTACTGAAAACATAATTTTCATGTTATCCACTGATTTTGCGTGAAACAAGCGTTGTGCTACATAGTCATGTAGCATTTTCCTTATGTATTTTTAAGTATGAGAGCATTAGCGTCATTCAAGTAGCGAACACTCTCAAATCGCTTCAGAAATCCATAACCGTGAGTGATTATACGATGTAGAGAGATAGGCATTTGATCACCGTTTAGGAAATACCTCCTATTTTACCCATAAACAACTAGTGAGACAATTCGGTCCATTCTGTAGATGGATTCTGCTCAGTGTGTTTCATAACTGTCAGTGTCAATATTGTCGGCACAATTGAACATCAAATCAGTTCCACATATTTTTTGCCGGCCGTTGTGGCCGAGCGGTTCTGGGCACTTCAGTCCGGAACTGCGCTGCTGCTACGGTCGCAGGTTCGAATCCTGCCTCGGGCATGGATGTGTGTGATGTCCTTAGTTAGGTTTAAGTAGTTCTAACTCTAGGGGACTGATGACCTCAGATGTTAAGTCCCATAGTGCTTAGAGTCATTTGAACCACATATTTTGCTTCCCTTGCAATGTTGTGTTGACAGTGAATTTAAACTTCAGTACAGGAGTAATGTGACTGTTTTCAAAGCGAACTCACAATTAGGAAGGCTGGTCGCCATTTTTGGCACTACTACACTCTAAGAAAAGAAAACGACGCACCACGAAGGAATTATCTAAATGTTATGGAAGTCGGTAAATGTGACGTACATGTACAGACAATCAAATGATTACAATTTCATAAAAAATGAATGATTTATTTAAGAGAAAGAGTTTCAGAAACTGGGCAAGTCAATAACGTGTTGGTCCACCTATGGCTTACACAAGCGATTATTTGGCTTAGCACTGATTGATAGAGTTGTTCGATGTCCTTCTGAGGGATATTGCGCCATGTTCTGTTCAATTGGCGCATTAGGTCGTGAAAATCGCGAGCCGAGTGGAAGGTCCTGCTCCAAATGTTCTCAGTTGTGGAGAGAGCCGGCGACCTTGCTGGCCAAGGTAGAGTTTGGCAAGATCAAAGACAAACAGTAGAAACTCTCGCGGTGTGCGGGTGGGCACTATCTTGTTGAAATATAAGCCCACGTTGGCTTGCGATGAAGAATATCACCTGCGTACCGCTGTGGCGTAAAGGTACCGCGGATGACAACCAAAGGGTCATACTTTGAAACGAAATGGCATTCCAGACCATCACTCATGATTATTGAGCCGTATGGCGGGCGACAGTCAGGTTGGTATCCCACCGTTGTCCAGAGCGTCTCCACACACGTCTTCGGCCTGGAACCTCATTTACTAGAGTACAGTTGTCTTCAGTCCCACTCTGACCGAACGGAGCCCCGATGACAAGTGCCTAGAGACACCCCAGACAGCGGTGGGATACCACCCTGACTGTAGTCAACCGCACGGCCCAACAGTCACGAGTGGTGGTCTGTCTTCGTCCACAGTTTTTGCCCTCTACATCTCCCTCTAGTACCATGGAAATCATTCCCTCGTGTCTTAACAGATGTCCTATCATCCTGTCCCTTCTCCTTATCAGTGTTTTCCACAAGTTCCTTTCCCCTTCGATTCTGCGCAGTACCTCCTCATTCCTTATCAGTCCACCTAATTTTCAACATTCGTCTGTAGCACCACATCTCAAATACTTCGATTCTCTTCTGTTCCGGTTTTCCCACAATCCATGTTCCACTACCATACGATGCTGTACTCCAGACGTACATTCTCAGAAATTTCTTCCTCGAATTAAGGCCGGTATTTGATATTAGCAGACTTCTCTTGTCCAGGAATGCCCTTTTTGCCATTTCTAGTCTGCTTTTGATGTCTGTCCGTCATTGGTTATTTTACTGCCTAGGTAGCGAAGGTATTCTACGCTCCGTTTTGTGGCCCTTCGTGGCAAGCCATCGTGGGCTTACGTTTCAGCAAGATAATTCCCGCCCGCAGTCGACGAGAGTTTCTACTGCTTGTCTTCGTTCGTGCCAACCCCTACCTTGGGCACCAAGGTCGCTGGATGTCTCCCCAGCTGAGAAAGTTCGGAGCACTACGGGCGAGATCATCCAACCAGTTCGGACAGAACCGATTGGACAGAATATGGCACGATATCCATCAGGAGGACATCAAACAAGTTTATCAATCAGTCCCAAGCCAAATAACAGCTTGAATAAGGGTCAGAGGTGGAGCAACGTACTATTGACTCACTAAATTCCTGAAGCTCTCTCTGTTGAACAAATCATCGAATTTTTCTGAAATTGAACTCTTGGAATCGTTTATAAGTGTGTACAAGTACATCACACCAACCGCTGTCCGCCCCAATTTCGTTAGCTGTAGGAGATGCTGACGATGTGTAGTTGTAGACACGGGCATGACGGCGGGCCGATGTAGTATTGTCGACAGCACTGTCCGTAGAGTCCACAGGCTAGTATACAGAGCGGACCCGCTGTCTGTCACTATCGCCGACTTCCGCAACGAGCACAGAATTCATTATCCATCGTTTATCAGCGGTTTCTGTAGAAATCATTGCTGCCAGAGCTGTCACTTCAGAAATTTAATATTTAGAATTATTTGAAGTAAAATTATAATACGTTGCACGTGCATTTGATAAAATTCGAAGATCAAATACCTGTGCATGATGAAGGGAATTAGGAGCGGCACTTTGATAACATAATACCGTGAGACAATTGTTTGAATTAGCAAGTGTCAAATCACGTCCATAATCAGTATCAAGTGCGGACGCTGATGCAACCCATCAAATTTACATCCGACAAAAATTCGTGTTCTGGAGGTTGTCATCAGCACCGAAATAATTAAGGTGATATAAAAAGTACATAGTACTGTCTTGCTTGAAGCAGAACCACACATTATTTCAAAAGTCATAGCTGTTTTCCCACGCGTACTACGTTGCTATATAATTATTTTCCCAATTACAATATGGTTGACGAAGGTCGTTACAGAACTTTAGATTCGTAATTGAAGAAACTAGTTTATGTAGGTAGGAGAAACTGGAAAATTACGGGACACAGTAAATAGTGTGAATTAAGAAATGTTAACTTTACATTGTACCAGTGGCCTTTTCTCTGATTTTCCTCTATGCTCAATTTAAGATTTTAGAACCTGACTCTGAAATCTATATAAAAGGATACAAACCGTACCTTCTCCGACTCCGTGTGAAACGCTGACTAATATTCACACATATGGCCACGTCGTAGCGAGACTCATACATTTTCGTCGATCATGTTTAGTCTTAGCATAATGTACTGAAGACGGACCAATACGCTGTAAGTTCGTAATAGGATAAGAGAGGGTTACAGCTTAACATTATGGTATCGTTTCTGCGTCGAAGAAGCTATGAAGGGAGCTCAAGTCAGATTTGCCAGTGGAATAAAATTGCACACGGTGCGGCTACCAAAGCTCATAGACTTTTTAATCTTTCATCCCAAACTACTTTGCACAGAATGTGGGTTAGGTATAAAGAAAGCTAAGACGTATGTGACACTGAGAAGTAGAAAGTACAACCGCTTGTTTACCAACATAATTATTAATTATGACAATAGAAGAAGGTATTGGATTCGCCTATGTAAGAAGATATCAAAAGTAGATTGGCATAAGCGGAGAAGACTTGTGTTAGTAAAAGAGACCTTTTGATGTCACGTATCGATATGGAACAGAGAGGAACTTCTGTAAAGCTCAGTAGTGAGTGAAAATCAAATGTGGATTAAGGGAAACATGCAGGCATTTGAAATGTGTAGCTGTCGAAGAATGTTACAGATAATGAAGAATTACAAAAAAAGATAGGTGAAGACAACGAAGAAAGATGACTACCGACGACCCTTATCAAAGAAGGCACAGGCTAGTGGGAAGGCACTGCGGCATACAGGAATAATAAATGAGGTTCGGGAAGAAGCAGTAGTGGAGAAAAATTGGAATCTGTAATTCACGTCCTGTTTTTTTTTCTTTGCCTTAATTCTGAATCAATGAAGCGCTTAAGAAAAATAGCCGAACTCGATTTCCAAATCAACAAGTTAACAGTCACGGAAAGCATTTGATTTTATGATGTTGCTCCCACATGTCTCGTACACGCTACTACCCACGTAAAAATACGTCTAAGGAAGAACTTCAGTGATGAGGCTAATTAGAGGGAGCAGTCATCACCTGTAAGAGCGGTGCACTAACCTTTGTGGATTCACGTTAAGTCTAATGCGTCATCAGATAGTTCTATAAAATTAGCGTTTAAGACAAGTGTCAATAATTAAATATGGGAAGTGGCATATGGTTTCTGTAGCGAAATAATAAAAAATTGTAGGAAAAAATCGAATAATAAAGACGTAGTGTACGATGTGACGATCTGTAATCACTTTATAACTGCAGTTGACTATGGACTCTTGTTGCACAGTGTAAACGTAGATATGAAGGTAGAAAGAAACGTTCAGCAAACCAAATATCCACATTGCGAAATTTTTTTAAGCGTAGGGGAGTATACCAGATCAAAATAAGCAACGAGTTCGGTATATTATAAACCCAAGGATGTATTGACAGAAAAATGGAGAAACTATTTAACTGGAAATAGCAAAGACGTTGGAATTACGAAGGAAGTAAAACAAAAGAAAATCTTAAATGCAAAGACGTAGCTATTAAAGATGGGCGAGGGTGGTGGGCCCGTGAATACAATAAGAGGAACTTAATACCATTTGCTGAATTAAATAGAATTCGGAAATTTCTCGGTGAGACAGAAGATAAAATGAAAATTTAATGACAGAAACAACTGAAGGCAATCTGAAGTGTGAAAGCAATACGGAATATGAAGAAAATGAATCAGAAATTTAAGTTAACAGACACCGCATTTTATCAGTTAAGATGGCAGGAGAATAGTATCAGCTTTACAAGATTGGTTTAAATGATTTCGTATCTCAAAAGATGAATTACATACACAGAAACTATTAATGAAAGTAATGACATTCCAGAAGTAATGCAAGATCAGGTGTGGAAAACCGTTCAGTCTATGAAGCAAGAGAAGGTGGTGAGAAATGATAGTGTTTCAGTAGAATTGTTTGTAGCTGAAGCCAATATTACACAGAAGGAATTTGCAAAACTAGATACTGAACATCTGTGTTAAAAAAATCCTACCTATTACAGGCAAGGGTAATAGATGTCAGCATCCACTCCGTAAAGAGAAAGGAATATGTATAAACACTATATCTAATAAAAAGTAGTACAGATTAAAAATTATTAGTTGAGCCAGTTTTTGAGATTTTCCCTTCAGGGCGCATGAAGACAATGGAGGGATAAAAAAATGAAGATATTCGACATACTAAGACCAATCTTCAAAACGAAGCTTCCGATATATCTGAAAAGGGATGTTTACAATGAGAGTGTATTGCTACTTTTGATATACGGCACTGAGACACATACGATAATGGAAAACTATTCAAAAACTAACTATTTCTCAGCTATCAGCTGAGAGAACTTAATTATCAAGTACAAGAAGAATGGGAAATCAAACGGATCATCGAACAGACTGAAATGAAACAGATAATTGTGGACCTACGAAATTGTTTGCTGGATCCCAAAACATCCTGGAGGAACATGGAAGCTTTTATGTGAAGACCATGAATCATGGAAAAGTCTAGAGGAAGCCTTTGTCCAGCTGTTCTAAGCAAATGGATGATAATAATGATGATGATGACGAGAAGATTAACACACGGTTGGTAAATGATAGTACCAAACCAGACAGACAATTAGTTGTTCCTTCACTGGCCAATAATGGCAGTGGGTCCAAGAAACTTAGTTTGCATGTAGAATTAGCTCACTGGAGATGTTTGCATTACGTAACTTACTGCATGCATAAGAAAAGTCACCCGCGCAGGCTGATGCCATATCAAAAACGAAATACTACAAAGTCATAAAGCAGTTTATGACTAACGTATTGAGGCCAATTGACGATAACATATGCAAATGATCTCGTGAATAACGTCGGAAGCTCCAGGAGACATCGCGGATGATGTTGCAGATAGAGAAGTCGCAACGCTAGAATATTGTGTAGAAATGCAAGTAGACCTGCAGAAGACCGATGCTTGGTGCACAATTTGGCAGTTAATTCTCAATATAAACGAATGTAACGTATTGCGTTTAAACAGGCGAAATGACCTTTCATTATATGATTACAAGGTTGCCGAACATGCACTGGAAGTGGTCCACCAAAGCAGTATCTGGGAGTATATACACGAAGCAGTTTAAAGTGGGGCTATCACATAAAGCTAATCGTAGAAAAGGCAAACGCAATACCGATTCATTGGTAGAATATTGTAATTCCGCCAGAAAGGAGGTAACATACACAATCCCTGTTAGAGGCTTCAATATTGTTCGTCAGACTGGGATTTATTGTAGGTGTACCAGAAGTGCCATGCCAGACATGGAGAGGTTGTAGAGGTTACCTTGAGGAACGAATCGAGGATAGGAATCTATGTCATCCAAGGACGCTAGAGACTGTCGAAGTTATAGGCACCGGCACCAGCTATTAGCCGGCCGTCGTGGTCGAGCGATTCTAGCCGCTTCAGTCCGGAATCGCGCTGCTGCTACGGTCGCAGGTTCGAATCCTGCCTCGGGCATGGATGTGAGTGATGTCCTTAGGTTAGGTAGGTTTAAATAGTTCTAACTCTAGGGGACTAATGACCTCAGATGTTATGCTACGGTCGCAGCTTCGAATCCTTCCTCTGGCATGGATGTGTGTGATGTCCTTAGGTTAGTTAGATTTAAGTAGTTCTAAGTTCTAGGGGACTGATGGCCATAGATGTTAAGTCCCATAGTGCTCAGAGCCATTTTTTGAACCTCAGATGTTAAGACCGATAGTGCTCAGAGCCATTTGAACCATTTGAACCAGCTATTCGATCGTTCCGTCACCAGCAAATGTGACTTTGTACGCTGACGGATCGAAGGCAGAAAGACTGGCAATGTTGTTCTTTATTCACTGATAGTGACTGTTTGCCACGATCGCCAGAGGAGGACATGGAACTAGTTGTTGCGTAGAAACTCCTCCGCTCCTATAAATGCGATGCTCTGTTGGCTAGGTGAATGACCGTTTCGGACAATGGTTTCCATTCACAATTTATTTTTCTTCTGCAACCGTTTAAAATCTCCAGTGTTTGACGGTACACAAGAGAAAAATAAGCTGCAAATGGAAACTATACAGGACAAAAAGTAAACTGCAAATGGAAACCCGTGTCGGAAACTATCGCCCACCGAGACGACAGAGGATCCCATTCATTAGAGATAAGGCCTTTATACACAGCAGCTAGCTCCATCTTGTCTACTGGCGACATTGCCAGTCAGTCGTGGTCATTGAATAACAAAGGTAACGTTTTCTGCCGAAGGAGTGGCCGACTGGCAGGCGCCGGCTCCTGTAACGTCGGCGCTCTGTAACGTCGTTCGACTAAGTTGCGGAAACAGGTCCCTATCCTTGATTTGTTCTGGAAGACACTCTGCAACACCTTGGAGATTGTCGCAACATTTCTGGGACAACCTGCAGAGAATATCCTTAGAAGCTCAGCGCGTTTGGTCACCGGTTCCTTTAATAATCGCCAGAGCGTCGCGGAGACATTAAATTGCAGCAGCAGACGCTGCAACCATGGCTTTGTCAAGCAGAGTATGGGTTACAGTTAAAATTCCGTGCGCATACTGTCCTGGAAAGGTCAACCAATATATTGCTTCGTCCTATGCATATTTCGCGCAAAGGTGCTGAATATGAAAGTGGAGAGAGTAAAGCTGACGCGGAAGCTTAACGAACAACCCTTCTTCCCGCGTACTGTCGCTGTTGGAATCTGAAAGGAGGGAAGTGGCAGTGGTACATGCACTGAGGTGACAGAAGTCATGGGATAGCGATACGCACATATACAGATGGCGATAGTACTGCGTGCAGCTGTCATTTGTACTTAGGTGATTCATGTGAAAAGGTTTCCGACATGGTTATGGCGGCGCCATGGGAACTGACATACTTCGAATGCGGACTGGTAGTTTGAGTTAGATGCATGGGACATTTCATTTCGGAGATCGTTAGGAAATTCGATATTCTGATACCCACAGTGTCAAGAGTGTGCCGAGAACACCAAATTTCAGGCACCACCTCTCATCACAGGCAACGTAATGGCAGACGGACTTCAATTAACGGTTGAGAGCAGTGGTATTTGCGTAGAACTGTCAGTGCTAATGAACAAGCGATACTGCATGAAACAAACGTTAACATCAATGTAAGGCGTACGACAAACCTATCCCTTATGGCACAGTGGTGAAATTTGGCGTTAGTAGGCTGTAGAACAGACGACCGACACGAGTGCGTTTGCTAACAGTAAGACATCGCCTGTAGCGTCATTCCTGGGGTCGTGGCCATATCGATTGGAGCCTAGACGACTGGAAAGAGTGACTTGGTCACAGTCCAGGTTTCAGCTGGTAAGAGTTGACGATAGGGGTCAGGTGTGGAGCAGATCCCACTAAGCCGTGTACCCAAGTTTTCAACAAAGCGCTGTGCAAGCTGGTGGTGGGCCCATAATGATGTGGGCTGTGTTTACATGGAATGGACTGGTTCTTCTGGTCCACCTGAACCGATCATTGACTGGAAATGCTTACGCTCGAAAACTTGGAGACCATTTACAACCAAACAACGACGGAATTTTCATGGATAAAAATACGCCACGTCACCGGACCACAGTTGTTCGCGATTGATTTGAAGAACATTCTTGACAATTCGAGCGAATGATACGCCCACTCAGATCGCCCTACATGAACACCATCGAACGTGCACAGCACTTGACCGAGAGGTCAGTTCTTGCACAAAATCCTGCACCTGCATCACTTTCGCAGTTTGAACGGCTATAGAGGCAGCATGGGTCAGTATTTCTGCAGGGGACTTCCAATGTCTTGTTGAGTCTATGCTGATGACTGGGTGTTGTGTGATGTTCTTAGGTTAGTTAGGTTTAAGTAGTTCTAAGTTCTAGGGGACTGATGACCTCAGAAGTTAAGTCCTGTAGTGCTCAGAGCCATTTGAACCATTTGAGTCTATGCCACGTTGAGCTGCCACCTTACGCCGAGTACAAGCGGGTCCGACACGATACTAGTACGTATCCCACGACTTTTCTCATCTCATTGTAAGGTATCCTCCGCGACACACCATCACTTGGCTTTGCCGACTACAGACGTAGGCAGGCAAACAGAAAATGAAGACTAAGCTAAACCTGGTTTTCAAGTTTATGATGAGCATGTACTACCAGTTTTATGGCGAAGAGACCTGGGCGTTTACTGAAAAATGCTACGGTTTGGTTCGCGGGACGAGGGGTCGTACCTGCGCGAGGCAGCGGTGAGGCGTGGCCAGCCGTGGCCAGCAGCAGTGCCAGCAGCAGCGGCAGCGGCAGCGGCAGGGGGGCCATCGTGTTCGCACTGAGGGGACTGCGGCCGCCGCCCGCTTATATTACCTGCGCCGATACTCTCGCTCTTATCTGCCAACCATTGGAAGCTCGTTAGTCGCTGCACGTGCCATAAGAGAACCAACGAGGGGCGAAAGGTTCAACTACCTGAAACCTGTATTTCATTTGGGTTAAACCTCCTAAGAGATAACTACTGAAGCTGTGATGGGGTTAGAATTTATGGTCTCGGTGACATTGACTGACTGAAGGCGGAAATCTATAGTGCGATATAACGTAGCTGGCGCTCGATCACTAATAGGCTAGACTGCGTCCCGTAGCAGCTGTACTTGCCTTGCAGGTTACAACTGGATCGTCAATTGCAAGCATTGTGTTTGCCACTCCTCAGTTAGCCTTGCAGTAGGATATTCCTTTAGCGTTTAGTCGCACGTGCGTTTCAGTGTAAAATGGCTCTGAGCACTATGGGACTTAACATCTGAGGTCATCAGTCCCCCAGAACTCAGAACTACTTAAACCTAACTAACCTAAGGACATCACACACATCCATGCCCGAGGCAGGATTCGAACCTGCGACCGTTGTGGTCGCGCGGTTCCAGACTGTAGCGCCTAGAACCACTCGGTCACAACGGCCGGCTCACTGTAAAATGAAAATAGATGAAAGAGAGGCATAAGGGAGACACTATAGCGATCTACACCATAAGTCAATTTCAGAATGTTACCGCATTTTTGTAGCAGATACAGGCTTTGAACTTTATGCTTGTTGCGAGTCAATTATTGATAAAACTGCCATAAAATGGCCATAGTCGAAGTTTATAGATATTAAATGCAAAGCGATTAACTAATCAGAAAAGATCCATTGCGAAACGAGTTCTTTTGTAATCAACAACAAAAGGTATTCCTGTGTCCTCTACAGTTATCGAGATACAGAGTTACAAAAACAACTCTGGGCCAAAGTAAAACTAAGAGCATGTTTTCGACAAGCCTAGAAACACTACAGAGATTTTTACCACACGTTTAAGTGATTTTCCCGAAAGATAAACTTTACAGCGATTTTCGGTGGCAGCGGAGAGCACAGTGATGTGGTGCTGCGACAGCTGCCTTCAACAGCGTCGCTGCTTTGGGACCTACAACTCAGATGCCACCTAATTTAAGAGTGTAGTTCATTGAAAAAGGTTTAGGGAGAAGGGGGCAATAAAAAGCTATTTGGGGAATCACACTGTCGTACCGATACAATATGTCAGGGAGAACATGAAACACGAAAAATCTGGATTGTCGTGCAGGGATCGGGACCCTACTCCATCTGAACGTGAAGCTGTTGCCCCTCCCAATCCGCCACATGTCTCGCTGCCGTGCGAAAAAGCAGCGTTTTCGTCTTTCCACGTTTCTATAGATATTGAACTTTCCGGAACGTGGTGAGCTTTTAGAACACAGTACAAACGCCTCAGCTTTTAGCCATAGCAGTACGACTATAGAAGTGTGGTGCCATCACCAGACACCACACTTGCCAGGTGGTAGCCTTTAAATCGGCCGCGGTCCGTTAGTATACGTCGGACCCGCGTGTCGCCACTGTCAGTGATGGCAGACCGAGTGCCGCCACACGGAAGGCCTAGAGAGACTTCCTAGCACTCGCCCCAGTTGTACAGCCGACTTGCTAGCGATGGTTCACTGACAAATTACGCTCTCATTTGCCGAGACGATAGTTAGCATAGCCTTCAGCTACGTCATTTGCTACGACCTAGCAAGGCGCCATTATCATTTGCTATTTATCTTGTGATGCATGTACCGTCAGACCGATGTTCACCAATTATTGATTAAAGTTAAGTATTCCAGCAGCTACGTACGTTGTTGCTATATTCTTTACCTTGTCCTGTTTCAGACCACACGCCAGCCTGCGTGAGCTTAAACGCGTGCCTTTCGGCTTCACCTCCTAGTGGCTTGGCTGTCTTGCCAAGTCACAACAAGAAGTCGGCAGAGAGCAGCACATGTCAACCAGATGTTGTTGTAATTGACTTGTAGTATCAGAGCTGTTGAAGCAGCCAAAGAAGATGTGATTGGCATCTTCTTTGTTGCTGAAGTTTGGCGGTCGCTGTAGCTTCATCATATTGAGCAAGGTGTTAGGGGTATAAGTGCAGATACTTCTGTTGATCACTGATGTTCGTGTACTGAGTAACATTACATTAGCTTTTACATCATTTGCACACTAGTAATTCTAGTTTTGAGGTTGCTACGCGTAGCAGAAGCAAGGCATTAATGTATATTTTCCCCTGGGAACAAGTCAGTTATTCAAGTATGGACAGAAAGCAGACAGTCTTCACGGGGAAGGTAACGACTGCGCAGAAAACATAAGGTGGTAAGCAATGTAAAGGGTTTTCGGGAAGACTGTTAGACACAGTGAAAACACACTATACCAATTACCAAAATATCTGCACCTATGCCCTAAACGCCCTGCATAGTCACTGGAGTCTTACCTGACGCATTTCTTAAACATGTTACCAGTTATTATCTTCTGGAAACCTGAAAATTCGGCGCCTAACTTAAGCTTGAGATTTCATCAACGTGCACTAACTACTTTTCAAAAGCAATGAGAAACCAATTCAACTGACTAGACGAAGAAGCATGTTTTAGTCTTTACATAATTTAAGCACAGCGCGAGGATGACCAATGTATTTGTCACTGGACTTACTTAAGGCATTTTCAGGATGGTTCCTTGCCGAAGGCCATGGCCGGTTCTTTTTCTCATGGTGACCGAATCGAACCTTTTTGTTGGTGGAATTCAAAGTCCCTATATTCTTTGTTAATATCTTCTTCTTCAGGAACGAACAATATAGAAGTTTTTGAAGTTTAAAAGTAAATATATGGCTTCTTCATAGGCACCGATTGTCTATGGGATCCGGTACGGTAGCTCAGCCTTTAATATATAAAAAAAAGTGGATGAGATATTCATCGACGAACTTGAAGGAGTGTCTTATAACGTTTACCCAGACAAAATAATGAGAACAGTTACGAAAAAATGGAAAATAAAGGGTAGAGCCTATGACTAGTAACTAAAACGGCTTCGAGCCTCGCCACTGTTTAAATTTTCAATAAAAATGATCAACAATGCCGGTCGAAAGACTTCTGTCATAAGGAGTCGCCGTCGTTCTACCAACCGGCTTGTCGTAGAGGGCAGAGGAGTGGACAGGGGTTAAGGGCACTCTCTTGTCCTTCGGTTGAGAAACTGCGCATAAAAGGCGAAAAAATCAGCAATGATGGTGTAGAAGGCAATGGAAACCACTGCGATAAAGATACATAATGTGTATCCACAGGACATATGGCCTGTAATTGAAAAAGCGTCGTGATGTGTTCTCCATTGGCAAAAGATTCCCCTATTCGGATCTGTGTGAGGCGACTGCCAAGTGCGAGGTGACTATGTAAAAAAGACTGAATAACCAACGAACCCGTAACGGTCTACGAATCGGGTCGTGAAATGTCACACGTTTGAACATCGTAGGTAAGATCGAAAATTTGAAAAGGGAAATGCTAAGGCTCAGTCTAGATACACTAAGGGGTCAGTGAGGTGAAATGGAAAGAAGACAAGGATTTCTGTACAGACGAGTATGAGTAATACCAACAGCAGCAGAAAATGATATAGTGGGAGAAGGATTCGTTATGAATAGGAAGGTAGGGCTGAGAGTGTATTACTGTGAACAGTTCAGTGATAGCATTGTTCTTATCAGAATCGACAGTAAACAAACACCGACATTAACAGTTCATGGGGGGACTGGGTTGCAGTTGTAGGGGAGGAAGTAGAAGGAAGGGTTACATTAGAACGTGCACTGTTGAAGAAACAGAAAAGGAGGCGGTATACTTGGAAAAGACCAGTTGGACTGCATCGTGGTTAGTTGGAGATTCCTAAATCAGATTATGGATTGTTAAGCGTACCCAGTAGCAGATAGATACTCAGATCACAATTTAGTAGTGATGAAGAGTACACTGAAGTTTAAGACACTAGATAGGAAGAATCAGTGCGGAAAGAAATGGGATACGGAAGTACTGAGGAATGAAGAGGTACGCTTGAAATTCTCTGAGGCTATAGATAGTGCAATTATGAGTAGCTCAGTAGGCAGTCACTTGTCAGGCCCATGTGAAAGAGTCACGAAATGCTAATGAAACTGTACTGATAGACACTTGATGATTAACGCAATCCTGTGGAAGTTTACGAAGTTTCAAGAGAGAAATATAGGAATATTCTCGTAGTGATCGCGGTACATGACAAAATTACGTCAATTGTAGCTCACGGGGCTGTCATCCTCCCGCTCCAAACTCGAATACAACGGGTAGAAATCCTCCTAACTGGTACAATGGGAAGTACCCTCTACGACCCATTTCACAGGGGCTGCAGGGTATAGATATAACCGTACAGAGATGGAACAGAGTGTCGTGGAAAGCTTGGGAGAACAGGTAGCACAAAATTTTAGTGGTTTGCTCAGTTCTAAAACAGAGTGAGAGTGACTATCAGACTGCTGACAGGGTTAGTGCTTCGTGGTAACTGCCTGTATTCATGTCATCGCAAAAGGAATGTCAAATGATGTACACACTAGACTGATCTGACATGTGCGAGCTACGTCGGTAGGGTGTACGTTGTTATTGAAATAGTAAGAGATGAAATACAGAAGTGACTAATGCTATCACGTTGCCGCGTTTTTTTCTCCTCCTCAGTGTGTCAGTAACATAGGTAAGTATGCACACCGTAATTCGAGATGATAAAAACTGATGTAGATAAAATCTTTCATTTGCCATCTACTGAAAGTTTGTGTATCATCCGTATAATCCGAAATATTCTGAGCGCTGACAACGTGATAATCTGCAGATACTAATGTTGGAGTAATCCGCGACAGATACCATTCACATTGATGAACATTCTAGTTTTCCCACTACAGTACCACGATATGTACCTAGCAGCTGCACATGCGACCGACAGCGTTACATTTTTTCCACACACTAAGGAATTTGTGCTCATATAACAGCCTTACGGGAGGAAAAACGTTGCTTTCTTTGTTCCAAGATATATATAATGATTACTATTTCAATGTCATGTCTAATAAACACTTGAAAAAGTTATCTTCATCCTATGTTACAAATATTATGACCTGACATTGCGGTTACTTGAACATTAATTACAGAAGTCTAACATGTTCCACACACGGAAAGGGAAAAAAATCAGGGAAATTTTCTGTCTTGCTGTTAATATTCCCCTCGTTGATTACACTTAATACTTAAATATCTTCAGTTTCCCTTCGTTGCTTACAGTTACGACTACGTGTTTATATACACTCAGGCGACAAAAGTCATGGGATAGCGATATGTACAGGTATAAATGGCGATAGTATCAGGCACACAAGATATAAAAGGGCAGTGCGTTGGCGGAGTTGTCATTTGTACTCAGGTGTCTCATGTGAAAATATTTCCGATGGGACTATGACCGCTTGACGGGAATTAACAGACTTTGAACGCGGAATCGTAGTTCGAGCTAGATGCATGGGACACTCCATTTCGGAAATAGTTAGGGAATTCAGTGTTCTGAGATCCAAAGCGCCAAAAGTGTGCTGAATACCACATTTCAGGCATAACCTCTCTGCACGAAGAATGCAGCGGCCTGTACTTAACGACCGAGTGCAGCGGCGTTTGCGCTCAGTTGTCAGTGCCAACAGACAAGCAACAGTGCTTGAAATAACCGCAGAAAACAGTGAGGGACGTACAACGAAGGGTTTTCGTTAGGACAGTGCAGCGAAATTCTGCATTAACAGGCTATGGCAACAGACAGCAGTCGCAAGTGTATTTGCTAACAGCTCGATATCACCTGCAATTCCTCTCTTGGGGTCGTGACCATACCGGTTGGACCCTAGACGACTGGAAAACCTGGTCTGGTCATATGCGCCCGGATTTAAGTTGGTAAGAGCTGATGATAGAGTTCGACTGTGGCCCAGACTTCACGATGCCATAGATCCAAGTTGTCAACAAGGCATTGTGCAAGATAGTGGTGGTTTCATAATGGTGTGGGCTGTGTTTACATGGAACCGACGGGGTCCTTTGGTCCAAATGAACCGATCATTGATTCGAACATCTCTGTTCTCGGTCGTTAAGTGAAGGTCGTCGATCGCTGCGTTGTGTGTGGTGAGAGGTAATGCCTGAAATTTGGTATTCTCAGCGCAAACTTGGCACTGTGGATCTCGGAATACTGAATTCCCTAACTATTGCCGAAATTAAATGTTTCATGAGTCTAACTCCAAGTTACATTCCGTGTTCAAAGTCTGTTAATTCACGTCATGTGACCATAATCACATCGGAAACGTTTTCACAATAATCAGCTGAGTATAAAATGAGAGTTCCGCCAATGCACTGCCTTTTTATACCATGTGTACGCGGTACCACCTCCGTCTGTACGTTTGTATATTGCTATCGCATGACTTTTGTCACCTCTGTGTATAACAAGTCACAACAACGGAACGAAAAGGATGAGTGACACAAGGAACACAATGCTCTAACTACTTACTGTGAAGAAGATGGACTATGTGTATTATGATATTAGAGGGGCTAAACACCTTGCTTATGAGTCCTCGTTCTTTGGAAATTCATGTAAAATGATATGAAAAGAGACTGGATTAGTCACAGTGAAACACGAGCACGTTTTCATTGAGAATCAACCTTAATGAGACGGCACGAACTCGCGTTTTGGAAGATCGGGGTTCAAATTTCCGACTAGGCGTGCAGATTAAGTTTTCCATGGTTTATTAAATATATGTGAATGACAGGATGTTTTCTATGAAAAACACACGTCCGATTTCTTCAAAAATTCAAATGGCTCTGAGCACAATGGGACTTAACTACTGAGGTCATCAGTCCCCTAGAACTTAGAACTACTTAAACCTAACTAACCTAAGGACATCACACACATCCATGCACGAGGCAGGATTCGAACCTGCGACCGTAGCGGTCGCGCGGCTCCAGACTGTAGTGCCTAGAACCGCTCGGCCACTCCGGCCCGCCCCTA
Source organism: Schistocerca americana (assembly GCF_021461395.2). Lineage (NCBI taxonomy): Eukaryota > Metazoa > Arthropoda > Insecta > Orthoptera > Acrididae > Schistocerca > Schistocerca americana. The sequence continues at coordinate 606,444,554 of NC_060119.1, read as the reverse complement.
TTTCTTCCTCATAATTTTGATTTCTGAGCTGGTGCTCGGCTCTGACAACATCGCTAGACCTAATCTTCCTCCTTCCTTACTTTCAACCGGAAGTTTTATTTAGACCAGTTATGGACCCCTTTGGTAGTATATTTACATCTTCATCCTTTCGCTGATTTATGGACTTTGTTCTACTGCGTAAATTCTTATTTACTGGAACTTCCACCAGTCCCCTGAAATCCCTTGGACGTGTTTACTCGTTGTGTAGATCTACTTATGGAGTACAAGCTCTTTTCTTAACATGGCGAAATCAATCGTTACTTGCTGAAATCATTCTGAGTAACGATTACTCTTGTCGTTCGTTACTAACAACTGTTAGTAAAACTGTGGCATCGTTTCCCATCAGTGTAACCATTCATTCCGTCTTGTGGTATAATTATTTATTAGATCTAAGAATACTCTTTTCACCTCTCATCTTTAGTCCAAAATGTTTCGAAGCATTTGTCTTTCTACTTTTTCTAACTCCAATCTTCTCTTTCGTGTAATATGCAATGAATGCCAGCGCGCTGATGTGACAACCGTATCCAAATGCTTTAATTGCGATGTATGTGGCAACAACACCTTATCGTTAGTTCGTAATTGATTTTCCCTACAACTCATCGGTAGTAAAGTTCTCCCACCAGTTGTTTTGTATTATTCTCCCAAGAGCTTAAAATTCTATTCTTTTCCATCTACTAAATCCAAAATGTGTAAGATATCCTTGATGTTCACCATTAAGCCAATTTCATTGCGGACTAAAACTTTTATTCGAAATCGAGAGCGTTCTAGAGGGCGTTGTTTCTCAAGACAAGTGCAACTCGTGTACCCATCCACGTTCTTCGAAATGTAGGTATTTTTCTGTGCTCAATCTGTATCTACACTCAAAAACGGTGTACTGGAAGCGGAACAACAGCACAGCCAGCAGCGGCGCAGCAGTAGGTACAGTGGCGGCCCCGATCGTAGCGGAAGGTGAGGCCACGGTTCCCCCGATATCCGAACTGGTACGCTCCGAGTTACGTGCGGCGCTTCACGATAAAGACAGTCTCTCTCGGATTGCTGACGCTATATCAGACGCAGTATTTACTGCAGCAGCCAGGAGTAAGTCGTGAAATAGGATAATACTGCTCAAATTATCGCTTAAAAAAATCTGAGTACGAGAAAAAGACATGAGATTTGGAAGAAAAACTGGCGTAGCAGAAGATATGGCGGAAGCTACAGCCAACCTGCTTGTACAGGGTGCACTGCAATACTAGGCACTGCATTAATTGATGCAGGAATTGACAGGAGCCATCGGGTTGGACGAAGAACCTCGTTCAATTATTGTGAAGTTGGAGCACACCAAAAAAGGGCGGAGATTGCGCGGTATCAAATAACTACGCACCCTCCGACTCAGAGTTGAAATATTAAACGTTTTGGCTGGTTTCGTTGTCTAGGGGCTGGGATACGTAGTCGCCGCATTACAAACCAAATACTGCTGAGTCTACAGTATACAATATGAATAGACTCATGAATCGAATGGTCAAAGGTTCCTATCACTCGGCAATTGCGAATTCTGAACGTAACATAGACGCTTATAAATGAAAGATTGCAATTAAATAAAATCTGCAGGTACAATCTTAACGACTTTATATGATGAGTACGAGAGTAGAAGTACTTTTGAGAATGCGGTATATTTCTGCAAAACACTTATTGGTGTCGATGGTCCAAAATGAAATAAAATACGAGTTGAATTACAGGGAAACAATAGATTCCTACTTCACGTAATTAGTTGTGAACAACAACATAGCTCGCGAGATATTCACTTCTAAACGCATACTACGTCTTCACTGTAAAAGCCACGGAAATCACACAAGAGCACAAGTCGGCACTACGAAATATTTCTATCTCGCGCGACCACGCGCAAATTGCTCCAAGTCTTTCCCTCGACTCCGCCTCCGTCGCGCCGTCGCGTCCAGCACTTCCCGTGTCGTGTGCCGTACTCCCCAGCACTCCCGCACTGCTCATAACTACCTCGTGTCCTCCACGGAGACGATCGCTGTGATTGACTAGAACACTCCGCCCTGTCTTCAAGCCAACGCTCACTCACAAACATAATGAAACATACGAAATAGTGGAGTTACATTTAAATACCTGAAATTAATTAAATATTCCTTACGGCTGGACCATAAACACGCTCTAACACACATTATTAAATACATAAGCAGTTAAATAAACATACATCAAAAGAAAAGCAACACTAGGTAGGACAGTAGCCTAATGTTTCTGTGCTTTCTAAAACACAGTAAATATTTCACCAATTTCTTCATGAATAGTATATATCGGATATAAACAAAGACAGAGATGAATAAATATATTTATAAGCATGCTGCTACAGTTTTCTCCTGTAACTGTGGAGTACTTATGGCATGACGCGATCGATGGTAATCGGCCACCTTGACCTCCACTAACTCATATACTATTTAAGTTACAATTCCTGTAATTCATACCAATTTGGGTTTACACTAATAGCTTTCTAAAGACACGGCGATCGACAAAATCGGATGAAGTGTTTATAATTTGGAAACTCGTTGCTGGGTGTTACTTGTATAATTTACCGTCAGATACTAAATTTTAAACTAATAAAGATATTGAAAATTTGATTACACCATCAGAATCGTCGTGCAAATAATAGTAATGCGCATGTTTCTTTTTGAGGTATCATGATTCATCTGGCTACTATTAATTTCTATACGAACTGTGAAATGTCTGCTATTATGGTTTCACGAAGTCCGCTATCTTTGGCACTCCCGGCATAGACTACTCCTTCACCGACACAAAGCACCGTCGTCGTCACAGCGGAATTCCCAGCCACGCGGTCGGGCTGGACCCCTCTTGCTTTGGCCAACGTTCGCCGCTACGTGTTCGCTGCCGGGCCGCGGCTTTGGCGAGCGTCCTGTGCGGCCGCCCCAACTCCCAACGTATAATATTTCCAGGGCACCACAACTCGCCCGTTACCTCACAAGATCTTTAGTCACAAGAAAAAATTAGCAAGAACAAGGCTTATAATAAGAGAAGATGTTACACTGTAAGACTAATGATTTTGAAAGATGTTATATTCCATTTCGGCCTTCATAGTGTGTGGTCTCAGGTCCTTAATGGAAAACAGTTATAACATGACAGAACTAAATAGCATTAAATGAAAGAATGAGAGCCAAAATGAAAACTTGAACACCTCTTGCCTTGGTTTAATTGTAGCCTATTGTAATATCTCTTGTACTGTAAATACATCTGAAAATTGTATTAATTCTGTAAATATCTTTTATCTTTTCCATTCCTTATTGTTCTTGTAACTGTAACCCTGTAATTATCTTTGTACTAGCACCTTCACTTACCGCTCTTATATTACCCCTGACACTTAATTTTAGTTATTGCTAACACTAAGTGTTTTCCTGAGTTTTCTCTACTTTGTGCGTAATAGTAGCATTGTAATTATTATTCTTTTCCTGATTACTTTATTGACTCACCTTCTTGGATTAAACTACCAAGAACAGAATCCCAATTAATATTATTTTAGTAATGTCTAATATAATTGTTAACTTAATATGTTAATCTTGTAGTTATCCACCCTATGTTTTATATACTGGCAGCATCGGCCTTGTAAAGAAGCCCCTTCTCGTCTCCCAACTGTACAAATCACTAACTAATTTTCAAAGTTTAATACAAATCGTTTTTACAGTCGCCACGTTTCTCAACTATATTTCCTCATAACGAATACCCTCTGTTTCCTAGTCCTCTGCATTCGCACCGAATGTCTTTAATTGCAGCCGGAGATGTGTTCAAGAATTTTCTAAACAATGGCCCTTCCGCATCAAAATTCAGGCGTGTACGTCGCTACTCATACCTTACACTCTTGGTTGAACTTACCATACAGCAGACACACCTCTACCGATATATTCGCAACCAAGTCTCTAAATAGAGTTATTCACACTGAACAGGTCTCAGCACCTGGGACGGCCGGAGTGGCCGAGCGGTTCTAGGCGCTTCAGGTTGGAACCGCGCGACCGCTACGGTCGCAGGTTCGAATCCTGCCTGGGGCATGGACGTGTGTGTCGTCCTCAGGTTAGTTAGGTTTAAGTCGTTCTAAGTTCTAGGGGACTGATGACCTCAGATGTTAAGTCCCATAGTGCTCAGAGCCATTTGACCCATTTTTCAGCACCTGGCTTGCCTGCTCGTGATGTAATAATCATGACTTATTCGTTGCAATTTCCAAAGAACAAGCCGCAAATGGAAACTCTCAGAGATTTTCAGCGTTTCAATACATCTGTGCTGACAGCTGACGCCTGTTGAGACCTTCGATCACAGATGTAACGTCCAACGAAGGGGTCAACTCCTATTCCTAATTTGCTTCCAACCACGACATGATGCTAAACATTGCACGGAAAAGTACTCCGGAAGGTAAACAAGTCTTCATCACTGGAAATGGTGATGCATTCAGGCCATCGGATTCTGGAAAGCCTAGAACGTAATGCAAGGAAGTGTCGGAGCTTCCTAGAACTTCTTGCATACGCTCTACGGAAAACATTTGGTAGGCTCACTAAACATCAACACTTTACTAAAGACTAGATGTATTAAAGACGAATGTATTAAACAGACGTAGCATATTCATACTAGCACTTCAGGAAACCAGATACCGAGGTGGGAACACATTTGAATCAGAGAGTTACAGAATTTATAAGAGGAAACAGGTCATAAAGAATAAACAGAAAGTCACTATGCTTGGATTAGCTTTCATGGTCAAACGGAGTCTAATGGAAACCACAACAAATTTTGTGACCCCCATCGGAGTGAATATAACTTGTAGATCAGCAAACAAGGGTCATATCATCATAAATGCACATGGACCTGCCAATAATGACAACAGAAAAAATAGTGGAAAGTCGAGCAATCTTGGGAAACAATAGAAAATGAGACATCAAAAGTACCAAAGCACTACATAAAACAACTCGTAGGAGACTTCGACGCATCGGTCGGCAGAGGAGAGAATTTTTTCTGCGCAATAACGCGCCAATAAGAACGGATTAATGCTCATTCGACATAAAACTAATGTCAGCCATTTACAGAAAATTCCCAAAGAGAAAGAAAACCTGGTCTTCTCCTAATACACATTTAGGATCAAATCAACTGGATCATGTTGCAATAACCAAATAAAACCACAGAGAAATCAAGAACATACGGGTCAGCAGAGGACTAGGCACAGATTCAGACCAGTTTCGAACAGAAATCAAAACCAAATTGGCACCGATTCGGACCACTTTCATCCAGAAAATTCTACCTAAAAAACCAAACTGCAATATTTTAAAAATCCGTAGAATTGACACAAAATTGTTGTCATACAATAAGAACGAATTCGTTAAAAAACTTTAAACAAAGAAAATGGGTAACTGGGATGAGATCAGAGACGTATTGATGGAAACGGTGAAAGAACTAGGACAACCACGAAGAAGAAAGAAACATAGGTGGTGAAATAAGATATGTGACGAAGCGTTAGAGCGAAAAATGGAACTCCTGTAAAAGGAAAGAGATCAGAAAACAGATATCAACAATTATTCGAACAGAGAAACGAAAATATTACAAAAAAACACTAGAGAAAATATATGCAACTTTCAGACAGGACAGCATTATGGACCTCTACGAAGTTTTCAAAGAAGAAATAACAGAGTACCAGCCGGTGAGTCTTCACTTCAAAGATTCAACAGGCGACCAAATTACCAACAACAAAGGCAATTTGAGGTACTAGCAAAATACTTCAAAATCTTCTAAACTAGGAGGAAACAACATAAAGACTCATTTTCAGTCACCTTCAGAACCACGGTCATTGCATCAAACTGAACTACACATTGGCCATTTGAAAAAGGACGTGTAGCCAGGACGTTAGCGAAGATATGGACACTGGGCAGCTGCAACCATTTATGAGGTTATTAAAGATTGCTGGGAGAAAAGATGAATATCCGACGACTGGAAACAAGCCATGATTCATGCGCCACATAAGAAGGGTGACAGGACTGACATCAACCATTAGCGAGGCGTAACTCTGCTTCCAGTCATCTACAGAATTACATGCACAGCTCGCTGAATAATATAGAAGATCAAGCAGAGCACACGAGTGATGAATACCAATCGGGGTTCAAAAGAAAAAGAACTTGAAAACAGTCCTCAGGATCAGATCAGTGCGAAACCTTAACACGGTCGTTACACTGATTTAAAAAAGCCTACGATTATGTTGACACAGACAGACAGTATTCTAACACTGGAAGATTTAGGTATCGACAAAAACACCAGACAATTAGTCGAACATATACCCACAGACACAACTTCAAAAGCTAGATTCGTAGGAGAAGTTTCTGAACCATTCAGAATTAACGCGGGTGTTCGGCAGCGCGATGGGATCCAACCGATTCCCTTCAGTTTGGTCTTAGACAATGTCTTGAGAGAGTGGGACAAAGAACTACAAGAGAAAAACAGCGAAAGAATCCATCTAGTACAAGGAAGAAGAAGACTTGATGAAATGTCTCGTTTCTGCTGACGGTATTGTAATAATTTTTAGGACAAGACAGATGTACAGATAATGAGAGGAACATTTCACGAAATTCCGACTAAAACCGGATTATAAATACCGTATGAGAAAACGGAGTACATTCAACATAAACACAAAAGGGAAAAATGTATACAAACACAACAAAAAATATATACAACACAACACGGGAACATCGAACGAGTTGATAAAATGTGGGTATTTTGGAGAATGGCTACAATCAGATAAATTAGATAACATCGAGTAAAGAAAGATCGAAGAAAATGGAATTAGCATACCAGCTCAGCCAAAATCGATATAGTAAAAAGTCATTGTCATACTAGGCAAAAATTAAACACTGTGCAACAGTAATTAAAGCGGAAGCACTTAACGGAACTGAAAGCCTAACACTGAATAAAAAAGGTGAACCAGAAGAACTGGAGAAGAAAGAAAGAAAAATACTCAGAAAAATTTTAGGACCGCAAAAGAAGAAAGAGAAAAATTAGATGAAGAGGAGTAATGAAAATCTATGCAGGCGCAATAAGAAAGAGGAGTTTAAAGTTTTACGTTCATATGTACAGAATGAATGATAGTAGGCTAATGAGGAAAATTTTCAATTTCATTTACAAGTTAGAAACATCACGGGATGGCTGGAAAGACAAGAAGGGATATGAGAAAACTTCAGAGGTACAGCATTTGTAAAGCATTCGCCCGAAGTTAGAGAACTATATTGTCAAGTAACTGATTTACGAACTACAATGACAGCAAACTGTCACGACTTTGACTTCATATTTCACAGAATGTGAAATCACAGTGTGTACTCATTATCATAGGAGTTTCTCTGAGAACTCAGGTTCACTCACGATGGGTATGCAATTGTGTAAATGGGAAATCCCTCTCTTTCAGTCGTTTCTTCTTGCGCTCAGAAAAGGTAGTCTTACTTTTTTATTAGTGCAAGATAATTCCCTTTCTGTCTTGAACTTGGTTTGTCGTTATAGCTGTTGTCTCACAAACCGTGGTCTCACCCCTACAGCTTCCTGTGATTTCGTGATTTTCCTTATTACATTATGATGATCGTTTCTACCTATATATATCGGCGTCAACAAAATACTTTCACCTTCAGAGGAGAAAGTTGGTGATTGAAATTTCGTGAGAAGATTCCGCCGCAACAAGAAACGGCTTTGTTTTAGTGATGTCCATCGCAAATCCTGTATCATGTCCGTGACACTCTCTCCCTTATTCTTCGATAATACAAAACGTGCTGGCCCTATTTAAACTTTCTCGATGTATCCCGTTACTCCTGTTAGTAACAATCCCACACCGCGCAACAGTACTCCAAAAGAGGACGGATAAACATAGTGTAGGCAGTCTCTTTAGTAGATTTGTTGCCTCTTCTAAGTATTCTGCCATTAAAACGCAGTCTTTGATTTGGCTTCCCCAACAACATTTTCTATGTGTTCTTTCCAATTTAAGTTTTTCGTAATTGTAATTCTTCTGTATCTAGATGTCACTGATTTACCGTGCAACCGAAGTTTAACCATTTAGCATTCATGTGGATGGACTCATACCTTTCATTATTTAGGATCAACTGTCAATTTTCGCATCATATAGACATCTTATCTAAATCGTTTTGCGATTGGTTTTGATCTTCTAATGACTTTACTATACGGCTGCTCGGATTGTCTCTTAAATCGTTTATATAGATGAGAAAGAGCAGAGGGCCTATAACATTACCTTGGGGAACGCCAGAAATCACTTCTTTTTTTACTCGACGACTTTCCGTCAATTACTACGAACTGTACCCTCTCTGACAGGAAATCTCGAATCCGGTCACATAACTGAGACGATATTCCACAAGCACGCAATTTTATTACAAGCCGCTAGTGAGATACAGTGTCAAAAACCTTCTAGAAGTCTAGAAATACCGAATCAATTTGAAATCCCTTGTCGAAAGCACTCAGAACTTTGTGTGCGTAAAGAGCTAGTTGTGTTTCACAAGAACGATGTTTTCTAAATCCGGGTTGATTATGTCAATAGATCTTCTCTTCAAGGTAATTCATAATTTCCGAACAGAATGCATGTTCCAAAATCCTACTGCAAAAAAATGGCTCTGAGCACTATGGGACTTAACTTCTGAGGTCATCAGTCCCCTAGAACTTAGAACTACGTAAACCTAACTAACCTAAGGACAAACTGCCTGTTGGCTTCTGTCTTGGGTTCTTCGGCCGACGTTCATCTAATGATTTTTCTGACGTTTCGCCAGCACGAGTGGCTGGCATTGTCAAAGCTTCACCCATCACCACCGGCAATGGAGGGTGAAGCTTTGACAATGCCAGCCACTCGTGCTGGCGAAACGTCAGAAAAATCATTAGATGAACGTCGGCCGAAGAACCCGAGACAGAAGCCAACAGGCAGTTTGTCAACAAGTGGCCACGAAAGCCTCAACAATTTTGTAACCTAAGGACATCACACACATCCATGCCCTAGGCAGCGTAGCGGTCGCGCGGTTCCAGACTGTAGCGTCTAGAACCGCTAGGCCACTCTGGCCGGCAATCCTACTGCATATCGACGTTAATGATGCGGGCCTGTAAGTTAGTGGATTACTTCTACTGCGTTCCTTGAATATTGGAGTGACCTGTGAAAGTTTGCAATCTTTGGGTACGGATCTTTCGTCATGCGAGCGGTTGTATACGAGTGTTAAGTATGGGGCTATTGTATCAGCGTACTCTGAAAGGAAGCTAAGTGGTATACAGCCTGGATCGGAAGACTTGCTTTTATTAAGTGACTGAAGTTACTTCGCCACTCCGAGGTTAACTACTCTAAGTTAATCGTGTTCTTGATTCGATTGGTGAAGAAATTTCGGAAGGCTGTGTTTAGTAACTCTGCTTTAGTAGAACTGTCATCGATAGTATTTCCATTGGTATCGCGCAGAGAAGGTATTGATTGTGTCTTGCCGCTATCATACTTTACGTACGGCCAGAATTTCTTTGGATTTTCTGCTAGGTTTCGATACAAAGTTACGTTGTGAAAACTACTTTCGGGATTCTGTAAAAGATAGCCAATTTTGGGTGTTTTGCGTTCGTTTTAAGTTGACATGCTTTATTGCGTTGTTCTGACCTGTTTTGTGTACCATAGGGGATGAGCTCCATTTTCATGTCACTTTATTCTCTGAAAGGTAGCTGAGAAATTTGTAAATATTATTTTTGTAGGTGCGTCATGACCCCCTTGAGACCACCGCCGCTCCCCCTACCAGTTCTTGGATCCGCGTATGATAACAGAGCGCGGGAACGATATATTTAGTTCTTTCGGATCTCCGTACGCAAATGGAACGGGAAGAGACATTAACAACTGATACAGCAGGAATTACCTGCATAAAATTCACAGTGGGTTTCAGACTGTGTATATGGATGTAGATGTAGGTGCCCGAAAGTACCTGTCACGAGCATCTGCAATATGAGGTGTACAATAAGCTCGAAGTGAAACAAATACTAAGGTATGTTTACTGAAAAGGACTTCAGCAGAAGCTATTAAAATGATTTGTAAATGCGCTGCCAGAATGTTTATCGATGCACAGGAAAAACAATTACAGGAACTTCGGGGCAAGAGGAGAATACAGAAATGAGTTTTATAATATCTTTTCGCTTTCAATAGACACTTTGTTTCTTTAGTATTTGCGACAACTATTTGTTTACTGGCGACAGGTATCTTTAAATAAGTTTATGTCTACATCTCCGTGATTACTCTGGAATTCACAATCAAGCGTTTAGCACAAGATTCATAGAACTACTATCTGACTACTTCTCTGGCGCTGCACTCCCGAAGAGCACGGGGAAAAATGGAACCTAAATTTTCTCCAGGGAGCTCTGAGTTCTCTCATTTCATCACTAAGTCATTTCTTCCTAGATAACCAAGAATCAACAAAATATTTCTCCACTCGGAGGAGAAACATACCGATTATAATTCGCGAAAAGATGCCGCCACAATGAAAATGCCTTTGTTTCAACCATTACCACCCAAACTCGCTTATAATATCATTAACACCCTCTCTCCTGTTTTGTGATAGTACACAACGAAGCGCCCTTCTTTGGACTTTCTCGACGTCCTCCGTCAATCCTATCTGGTAACGACCCAACACCGCGCTGCGACTCTGCAGATCAGTTGAAAAGGCTTCGTCCGTGATACTGGAAGTAAAGAGGAAAGTCATAGGAACTCGTAATAGAGATGAATGTAATAGAGAATTTTGAGCCCTGGTCCTCTCGAACGCGAAGCCACTATTTTAGCTAGCTTATCGCCTCACTGTACGCTCCCGGTAGCTGAGTGGTCAGCGTAACGGATTGTCAATCGCCTGGACCCGGGTTCAGTTCCCAGGTGGGTCGGGGAATTTTCTCTGCCCAGGGACTGGGTGTTGTTCTGTGTTCATCATCATCCTCTCATCCATCGCAGGCCGCCGCAGTGGCGCTAAATTGAGAGACCGGCGCACAGTGAACGGTCTGCCCGGCGGGGGGCCCTAGCCATACGATTAAATTAAAAGAAAAATCGCCTCATTGGAGTGATCATCTGCGATTTTTATTGCTTAATACAGGTATATAATGAATTTATATCTAGAGACAGATCACGGCGGAACGCTGTACGAATAGTTGGCAAAACATATGGAAAACGGAAATGGACTCGCTGTGAAAGGTCTGACAATCGTTTCTTCTCAAAGGAAACGTTATGTAGCGTGTATTGATAGTCTGGCAGAACTCCATATAAATGCAATCCTTATAGCGGCTATTTGCCAGAACACGACGAAAAAACATGTTTCATTGCTGAAACAGCCAAGATAGTGTCGCTGCTAAGGAACATGGAAAAATATATGGGGACGTATATTACAGTGCCTGCAAAATAATCAACACCTTTTTCGTAGACAGCAGTTTTGATACAACTGCGTGTCGACACTTCTAAGAAAAGTAACTTCTATCAGAAGAAAAACTGCAGGTTAATATTGCTGCACTTATCTCTGTCCCTCATCTGCGTTGTATTTAACTGAACCGAAGATAACAAAGGTTTAAATGTAATCCAGCGCATTATAGATGTCACTTATCTGGAAAAAATCTCTTATTTCGCAGAACAAGATATCTTAAACTGATTCTTAAGATTTGTTAGTAATTACATTACTCCGTCTTTGTGAATACCTACATGAATCGCTGCGTCAGGTGACGCAGGTGACCCCGTTGCATTGTTTCCCTCTCTAATGCTAAAAACTTGAATCTTATGGTAAGTAGAAATTTATTTCTGCATGTTAGTTGTATCACAAATCCCGAAATTAACTTTTAAATTTAAATTTTTGAGATGATAGTTATTACGATATTGCAGTGCCTGTGTTGCTCCGAAGTACGGCGGTGACAACAGCCTTTATGAGATACGTGAAATGTATTCGTATTTGTGAATATGGCCAACCGTCAGCTGTATAATGGCGTGACTAGAATGACAGTTTTTCTAGATGCAATAATTTACCAACAGCCGTATGACTGGCCACCAAGAGCTGTTGCATAATTATTTGATTCACGGATCCAGCTATATGGCTCCTTCCGTGTATACTGATTTTATCACTATGACGTGTGGGGCCTGAAGACGGCATCAATGTAATGCCGAAACTGGTAGCGCATAAGAAGTTCATGAAATAAATTTCTACAATTCATACGGCTGTTGGTAAATTATTGCATCAAGAAGTACAAGCCAGCCGTTGTCTTATGGTCAATAATGGATCAACGAAGACAATGAAAGTTGGTGCCGGTCCGGGACTCGAACCCAAATTTCTCGATTGTGGTGAACTGTCGCCTTTACATTTGGCTACCACGAGAACCGCTCACGGACAGACCCAAACTTCGATATGTCTTCAACCATGTGTCAACAACCCGTACTCGTACATTCATTATCTTTACTCCCGTACAGGGAAGAGATTTTAATTCGAAGTTGCTTTCCCAGTGTCGGCGGCTAAGTAAGATGTTGCATTAACCGTGTTGTTGATAAGTACGATGCAATGTTTCTTCGGACGTGCATGCACGCCCGGTCCAGCACAAATTGTCATTGTCGTCATTCCATTATAGTTGTCCATTATCGGAACTGCGAATACATTTAGTGTATTTCATAATGGTTGTAGTCGCCATAGTTCCTGTTCCTTCGGACATTTATGCATGTCTGGAGGAATATTGCCTCGTACTTTGAAACAACACAGCACTGTAATATCTGAATTTTATCCATAGTGGATGCTGTCGAACTCCGTGACTGTTCGTTTATGGGGTTGTAGAAAAATATCAGCTACCAGTCACAATAAAAGGTTGTTTATTCATCACACGACCGGTTTCGGGCTTGCGCCCATCTTCAGGTGTTTATACATTCATTTACATGTTTGTACTTTGGAGATCATTGTATAAATACAAAAAAAATTATTTGCTGGTGACTACACAAATATATAAAATATGTGAAGATAGGATTTGTTTGCAATAAATATTCAAAAACAGAAAATAATTATCATCTGATATAATAACAAAGTAATATTCTATGGAAATTTGATGTAGCGGTCATACAACAGTCCAAGGGTCATTATCACAATTTGTAATAGTCATATTGTAAACACAAGCTACACAAGCTGTAACTGGCATTCTATAATGTGTAATAACTTTCAAAAATTTCATATATGTAACATTATTGTACCTCCTAGATCTAAGTTCTTTGACAACAGTGTGGCTTAAAACAGTTCTAGCTGACATTTTTTTTTAAATTTTTTAATTTGTAATAGCTTTGAGTAATTTCATATATATAACAACATTGTTCTTTCTAGATCTAAGTTTTCCGTCAAAAATGTGAACCAAATAATTTCATAATGTGTGTCAAGAAACGTAGCAGTCTACAATAGCTTTTTAAATTTCTATATATGCAACACCTTTGCACTTAATGTGGCTAAGCTCTTTGACCAGAACCTACGAGTTTCTGTGTGAGCAACATCTTTACATCTGCTACATCTAAGTTCTTTGACCACAGCCCACATGTTTGTACGTAAACATAGTGTAATTCACGAGTGCACACCATAATAGTGTAATATGGAGCTATACCTGATATACGGACGTGAAAATGACCATAAGTGTGTAACAAAGTGGCAAAACTATCATCGCAGCATAACTGTAATAATGGTGCTTCATCTATTTGTAAGCACAGATATATTTTCGTCAAATGCTGCCTTATCACTTACAATTGTCCGACTTGTATTTGTGTAGTCACCAGCAAATAATTTTTTTGTATTTATACAGTGATCTCCAACAGTACAAACATGTAAATGAATGTATAAACACTTGAAGATAGGCGCAAGCCCGAAACCGGTCGTGTGACGAATAAACAACCTTTTATTGTGCCTGGTAGCGGATATATTTTCTACGACCCCAACTGTAATATCTGATTTATCCGCCGACAACAGGCAAGCGGCTTTCATTTAAAATGTCTCCCCTGTAAGATACACTACTGGCCATTAAAATTGCTACACCAAGAAGAAATGCAGATGATAAACGGGTATTCATTGGACAAATATATTATACTAGAACTGACATGTGATTACATTTTCACGCAATTTGGGTGCATAGATCCTGAGAAATCAGTACCCAGAACAACCGCCTCTGGCCGTAATAACGGCCTTGATACGCCTGGGCATTGAGTCAAACAGAGCTTCGATGGCGTGTACAGGTACCGCTGCCCATGCAGCTTCAACACGATACCACAGTTCATCAATAGTAGTGACTGGCGTATTGTGATGAGCCAGTTGTTTGGCCACCATTGACAAGACGTTTTCAATTGGTGAGAGATGTGGATAATCTGCTGGACAGGGCAGCCGTCGAACATTTTCTGTATCCACAAAGGCCCGTACAGGACCTGCAACATGCGGTCGTGCATTATCCTGCTGAAATGTAGGGTTTCGCAGGGATCGAATGAAGGGTAGAGCCACGGGTCATAATACATTTGAAATGTAACGTTCACTGTCCAAAGTGCCGTCAATGCGAACAAGAGGTGACCGAGACGTGTAACCAATGGCACCCCATACCACCACGCCGGGTGATACGCCAGTATGGCGATGACGAATACACGATGACAATGTGCGTTCACCGCGATGTCGCCAGACACGGATGCGACCATCATGAGGCTGTAAACAGAACCTGGATTCATCCGAAAATAGGACGTTTTGCCATTCGTGCACCCAGGTTCGTCGTTGAGTACACCATCACAGGCGCTCCCGTCTGTGATGCAGCGTCAAGGGTAACCGCAGCCATGGTCTCCGAGCTGATAGTCCATGCTGCTGCAAACGTCGTCGAACTGTTCGTCCAGATGGTTGTTGTCTTGCAAACGTCCCCACCTGTTGACTCAGGGATCGAGACGTGGCTGCACGATCCGTTACAGCCAAGCGGATAAAATGCCTGTCATCTCGAGTGCTAGTGATACGTGACTGTTGGGATCCAGCACGGCGTTCCGTATTACCCTCCTGTACCCACCGATTCCATATTCTACTAACAGTCATTGGATCTCGACCAACGCGAGCAGCAATGTCGCGATACGATAAACCGCAATCGCAACAGGCTACAATCCGACCTTTATCAAAGTCAGAAACATCATGGAGCGCATTTCTCCTCGTTACACGAGGCATCACAACAACGTTTCACCAGGCAACGTCGGTCAACTGCAGTTTGTGTATAAGAAAACGGCTGGAAACTTTCCTCATGTCAGCACGTTGCAGGTGTCGCCACCGGCGCCAACCTTGTGTGAATGCTCTGAAAAGCTAATCATTTGCTTATCACAGCATCTTGTTCCTGTCGGTTAAATTTCGCGTCTGTAGCACGTCATCTTCGTGGTGTAGCAATTTTAATGGCCAGTAGTGTACATAAAGGATGTAAGAGTACAGGTTTTAGACACGTCGTTGACGACATAGAGAAGTTTGAGCCTGACCGGGAGTCGTGCTGAGATGGCCTAATGGGTGCCGGCACGGTAGCTCAGCGTGTTCGGTCAGAGAGCCGGTTGGCCTCTGTAATAAAAAAAACTGAGTGGAAGGATCAACAACGAACTTGAACGGATGTTATCGCCGGCACGGTAGCTCAGCGTGTTCGGTCAGAGAGCCGGTTGGCCTCTGTAATAAAAAAAACTGAGTGGAAGGATCAACAACGAACTTGAACGGATGTTATCGCCGGCACGGTAGCTCAGCGTGTTCGGTCAGAGAGCCGGTTGGCCTCTGTAATAAAAAAAACTGAGTGGAAGGATCAACAACGAACTTGAACGGATGTTATCGCCGGCACGGTAGCTCAGCGTGTTCGGTCAGAGAGCCGGTTGGCCTCTGTAATAAAAAAAACTGAGTGGAAGGATCAACAACGAACTTGAACGGATGTTATCGCCGGCACGGTAGCTCAGCGTGTTCGGTCAGAGAGCCGGTTGGCCTCTGTAATAAAAAAAACTGAGTGGAAGGATCAACAACGAACTTGAACGGATGTTATCGCCGGCACGGTAGCTCAGCGTGTTCGGTCAGAGGGTTAGCTGCCCTCTATAATAAAATAACTGAGTTAATGGATCAACGACGAACTGAAACGGCTGTCTTGCGACGTCCGTACCGAGCAGGTGAAACGAACGAAAACGAACAAAATGAGATTTATATAAAAAAAAAAAAAAAAAAAAAGTGAAGACGACCGCTGGCGGCAAGCGGGGAATCCTGATAGTCCCAGTGCAGAACAAATTTTTACTGTCATCATACCATTATACAGGTGATGGTTGCGCATATTCGCAACTGCGAATATGTTTCGATAGTTATTGTGTGTATCTTACAAGAAAAACTATCCAATAATTTAAGAACATCACTGGCAGCTCAAATCTAGGATTTTTCTACCATCTGATAACACTTTCTCTGCTACATTGGCCACAAAGATAATTATAAAATATAACTACTTCCGTTTTGCGAGCGTTCTGCGCCACTGCCGGGGCCAGCATTGTGTTAACAAGAAACTTACACGATGTGAACTACGGTACACTGTTTCGTGTACTTTGCAGATATCTGAGCATTCCGATGTGTCTGCTGAGGTCGACAAAGGGCGAACTCATTCTCGAAATTAAGTGATAGATAATTTAACCTTGAAAAAAAAAAAAAAAGTACTGCGCAGCTGTTAGAACTAAGGCCGAGCCAGTACAAATCTGCTGAAACCACGAAAAGAAGCCAGCCACTGACTCGAATGTGCATGTTACGTTTAACATTAAGAATTTGTGCTAAAGGAAGCTTTCGGACGCTGGTTGGCGATTTGTTCTAAGACATGTAGCAACAGCTTGCAGAGTTATCCTCAAGGCGTCGGTCTGCACTGCCTGACTGAAGAGAGAATTCATCAAAATACTACAGAAGGATGCAGCGTTGTTTTTATCAAATATCATGTTTTCCTGCTATTTTAGGCGCGGTAGACTGTACCCAAACCCCCACCATATCTGCTGGTGACAAAAGTGCAGAAATATGTAGGAATCGTCACTGATGGTTTTCGTTAAATGAATCACCAATCTCGTACTCTAAGCTTAACCAGAGCGTATTTAAATGTGTAAAAGCATCGCAAGTAACTTCAGGACGAAAATCTTTCCACGAAGACAGCCCAGAACCAACAGAAAATGAAGCTAACAGGAGTTTACAATGCAATGAGTGTGGAATTTGATAACAACGTATTTATATATATAAAAAAAAGCTAACGTCTTTTCCTTGTTGGTCGTGGTAACTTTATCAGTTTTTTGAATTCTGTTGTGTCATTTTATTGGCTCAAAACTATTTCCAGTAAAAAATCTCTTTTTACGGGGAGACGTTCGAAGACGTTTTTTATCTGTTTACTTTCCTCCATATTCATAACACGACATTTTCGTTTATAAGTACTATATATCTATTATGTACTATTAACATATGCGTTAGATGCGTGATAATCGTGGCGATAGCCGATTTCTGTGGTTTTGCCAAGCAAGTTTGTTTGCATCTTAGATCAACACTGAACCACTTTTGGTGGATCCAAGTTCAGTGTTATACAATGGAGTGGAGTCCTGAACAGAGTTCAATTTCTGAACAAACGTCAAAATTGATCTCCAATCAGCGATGTTTATACAATCGGCCATTAATGAGAGATCGTGGTCATTTTACTCACGACTGACGCCAAATGGCTGGCTGGGTGGCGCGAGAAACATAGCTGCCGTTTACGTAACTATCCGTGCTTTAGCAGCAATAATCGAAACTTTATCGTCTCTCTTGTGGTTTGTATATTTCCAATTTATATTTCATGACATAAAATTATGTTTATCTTTTCGAATAACCCTGTATTTCTTGTTGCCCTTCGTACTGTTTTCAGCGACTTCTACTTATTGTACACACTACACATGGAACGCGCCTGAGAAGAATTGTACACTTCACAGATTTTCCGACTACTTATGAAAACTACACGAGAACTTAAAACTTTCTGGCCTTTTGGTTATCCTCTTCATAAAGTACGCTATGGGCCGGCCATATGCCTGCATTTGCTTTCGTTATTCGCCCATAATATTACAAATACGATTCAGTCCTCGATTTGTAGTTACATTCACTATCTCCATATAGTTACACCTCTGACAATTCTCGAAGAAAACCAATAGCAAAATGTCCTCACCAAGCAATTTTCGCCGCGCGGAATTAGCCGAGCGGTCTAGGGCGCTGTAGTCATGGACTGTGCGGCTGGTCCCGGCGGAGGGTCGAGTCCTCCCTCAGGCATGAGTGTGTGTGTTTGTCCTTAGGATAATTTAGGTTAAGTAGTGTGTAAGCTTAGGGACTGATGACCTTAGCAGTTAAGTCCCCTAAGATTTCACACACATTTGAACATTTTTTTGAAGCAATTTTCGTAATAACACTGTGTGAGAAGCTACACTTTACCATGCAGGCACTATCTACTGGGACTCATTGCCATATAAACAACAGTTCCACTAGTGGGTTATTTTACTGCAGTCGTGAACATATACTCCATAAATATGTATATATCAATCTTTATTTTGGCAAGACGGGAAGTGAATCGTACTACAATTGTCACGTAGCATAATTATCACTGATCAGCGATTTATGTCAAGTTTGGGTATGTTGTCAAACGAGTCGTAGAGCAGTTATTCGTTGTTGAGCTAAGGTAATGATATCATTTCTCATGAAACTACGATCTGAGAAAACGGAAATTGGAAATTTTGCATTTTCGCTTAGTTTAAATCGTTAGTTCTGCCTGTAGCTAATTAACATCACTCAAGTAGATGCTACAGCGAAATAAGAAAATTAAAAGATAAAAATTGATGGTGTATTTACCGAAAAGTACTACATTGCCCTGATCCCCATTACGTCACTTGTGAAGAACAGCAGAGCAAAATCTCCGATATCGTTGCCGGAAAGATGAAAGGGCTCTGATATATCTCTACTGATATCTGATATTCTTATCTAAATGCGAATTAGAGCGATTACAGACGTGGAAAGTAAGCGATTCACACCTCGTTACACGGAGAGAACTCTTATCCATTATATGTTATCACATCACACCGCCGGAGATCCGGATGTGATAGTTGTATGTGCTTGAGCACTCAGGACAGAAGGGTTTTCCACCAGCGAGTCCACGAGTTGGTAACACTAAAAGAATAAAAAGAACAACAGAGGGATGTAGAGTGTACCGGAGGATGCCGTTTCTGGCGAGTACGTGCTCTGTGACCAGGCTGCTTCTGCAACAAAGGAGTTATCACTTTCTCTCCCATTGGAATAAACGCTGCAAAGTCAGTCTTGACAGACTTGTTGATAACAGTTTTTGACCTGCTTTAAGACACAAATTGTAAGTCGTCCATTCCAGGTGCAAAGACACACTATGCACTTGTTTCGTCTGCTATGATTGCCGCGGTATTTGGCTGCATAACGAAGGTACACTGTACGCTAGCTGTCTGACCAGTGTGGTATCAATGTGGCAGAGTTTTAATCAGTGTACCTGAGTAGATGGCCAGAAAAAGCAGGCTAATGTTTCGGAGATCGACAGGACTAGGTGCCTCCACTAATTCGGAAACTGCGTCTCATCTTTCACTTCGATGGGCATTTCTGTGCTGCAACATACGATATTTTATAGAGATATCATTGCCTGAAAGTGCACATTGGCGTAATATTTCATTCGTAGAGTTTTTATCTTCATTAATCTAAACGCCGTAAATTGAAATAAATACCTAGGAATTACAATTACGAACAAGTTAAATTGGAAAGAAATGTTGTGGGGAAGGCTAACCAAAGACTGCGTTTTATTGGCAGGACACTTAGAAAATTTAACAGATCTAATAAAAAGACTGCCTACATTACGTTGTTCGTCCTCTTTTAGAATAGTGCTGCGCGGGATGGGACCCTTACCAGAATGGACTGACGGAGTACATCGAAAAATTTCAAAGAAGGGCAACATGGTTTGTATTATCGCGAAGTAGAGGAGAGAGTGTCACAGACATGATACAGGGTTTGCGATGAACATCACTAAAACAAAGCCGTTTCTTGTTGCGGCGGGATCTTCTCACGAAATTTCAATCACCAACTTTCTCCTCCGAATGCGAAAATACTTTGTTGACAACGATCTACATAGAGAGAAACGACCGACACGATAAAATAAGGGAAATTAGAGCTCTTACGGAAAGATACAGGTGTTCGTTCTTTCCACGCGCTATAAGAGATTGGAATAATAGAGAATTATGAAGGTGGTTCGATGAACCCTCTGCCAGGCACTTATGTGTGATTTGCAGAATATCCATGTAGATGTAGGTGTAGCGTCTTTGAGTCCAAAGTTAAGTTCGTTGTTCGAGGTGAGAGGCTCTGTTCAATGTTCAGGAGTGAACGTCGGTATTTCTTTCATTTTACGTTAATGAAGGTCAGGGCTAACGTTACTGTCGCACTTATTAGCACGGGAGTTTAAGATTATGTGGGGTTCCTTTTTGTCCTGGTTTAAATACTTTGTGGAATTTTAGTCCATGTGATCCTTTAGAAGACAAATGTAATCCTCTTACTGCATTTTACCTCTTGTTTATTCAGTAAGTAACTCTAATTTTCTCTTTAATTATTTCGATTCCACAGTCATATCTGAAAATTATTACGTTCTCCTGGGCTGCTTCCATGTGTTAGTGTACTAATACTGAAATGGGTAGCTGATGCGAGCACAATTTACTAGACCCGCTCTATCTTCAGCAGAATCGTGTCTGAGATATGCTGCCATCAGCAGAATTATTTTCAATTCTTTGCAGGCACTTTACAGCAAATATAAGGTACATTTGTGTTTCTAAGAACTTCGAGAACTCCTACTAATCCTAACTGTATTCTGAGTGATTATTGTTATTCATCTTCATAGTGAGTGGGCGTTAGAGCGTAAAAAGTAAGGTTTTTCATTTTCATTGCACATATTCTTTCTACAAGGGAAGATCAAAGTATATTTTCAGATCGTATCGGGAGGTTAGAGTGTACTGAGAGTAATGTTGCGTTCACTTAAATACATCTTCCAAATTATTGTTTCCCGTATGACACTCTTTCATAAAAAAAATGGCTCTGAGCACTATGGGACTTAACATCTATGGTCATCAGTCCCCTAGAACTTAGAACTACTTAAACCTAACTAACCTAAGGACAGCACACAACACCCAGCCATCGCGCACTCTCATATTTTTGAGTGTTAGTCGGATAGTAAACCGAGCGAGGTGGCGCAGTGGTAACACACTGGACTCGCATTCGGGAGGACGACGGTTCAATCCCGCGTCCGACCATCCTGATTTAGGTTTTCCGTGATTTCCCTAAATCGCTCCAGGCAAATGCTGGGATGGTTCCTTTGAAAGGGCACGGCCGACTTCCTACCCCATCCTTCCCTAATCCGATGAGACCGATGACCTCGCTGTTTGGTCTCTTCCCCCAAACAAACCAACCAATCGGATAGTAATCAGATCGCATTATTATTCATTCATGGGTTAAATTTTGGAAAAAAAACGGGAAATTTTTCAGGGGTTTTCACTAAAGGCATATAAGTTTTGGACTCAGCTTAGTTACAAAAGAAGTAGGAGGCTTTCAAATTTGGTTTTCAAAAGCCCTCCTGCATTATTTTGAGTGACCAGCATCAATCTCCTGTTTAAAAATTCACAGTGTTGTTTGAGTGGGAAACGTAGTTTACTACGAACTTCAGGAACAGATGAAGGATATTTAGAACCGCCGACGAGGCCAGAGCGAGTGTACACTACTACACGACAGCAACGTGTCGCTGTTGTTTGCCTGTTTCACGTTGTTGATGCTCGCGTCTGTTACACACCACAATGGAAAGCCTAACGGAATTTTAGTATCCGGTCTGAGG
This sequence comes from Schistocerca americana, assembly GCF_021461395.2. Classification (NCBI taxonomy): domain Eukaryota; kingdom Metazoa; phylum Arthropoda; class Insecta; order Orthoptera; family Acrididae; genus Schistocerca; species Schistocerca americana. The sequence goes on along the minus strand of NC_060119.1, from coordinate 606,422,618 downwards.
GGCCAGTGCAACCCTCGTGAGAACATGAACGTATAACGATTCCGTGTTACGTATTTTGTTATGCTCGGAAAAGAACAAATGCAAGATCGTTCCACTTCCGAATAATATCGCATGTGACGTCTGTTGGGGAAGACCTCTAGGTTTTTAGAAGGAATGCTTAATTCTTTGTAAACTACTAAGATACTTTTGATAGAGAACAGGCCAGAGTAAAATGTTATTTTAAATTATCAAAAACCTACGATAAACACCTACGGTAGCCGTATGTAATAATTAAGTCCTTTAATTATGATTTACTTCCATTTTCCCGAGTAGCACATAACTTAAAATTGAGAGTAATCCAATGAATTAAACATGCTTTCAGCCACAATTCGTGTGTTTCACAAATCATTCTCAGTCATGAAAGATACATCTTACCCCAACGACACAGAGTAAGTACTCCTACTAGAGAAAAAAAATTGCCACGTGCGATTAGGACCCGCGCACTGAGGGTTCGGTACAAACTTAATTATGTACGTATAGAGACAAGTTCAGCCATTCCTCGAATCGAGAATCTCGACCATTTTTGCCGGTTATTAATACTGGCAAGCTATCGGTCCCAGGGATTTCAAGATTTTCGAGATTGTTTTGAGTTCAATAACATAAACGTGACATAAAGTCACCTGCAGGAAGCAGGGGACCATTTTTATAATAATCAGTAATTCTCCATTCAATCTGACCGGGTCGCAATGTCATAAGTCAGACATCAGCTAAGGAATGACTTTATTGCTCATATGACGCATTTCGGAATTTATTCATCAGATATCCAGAAGCGATTAATGCACGTATACAAGGCGTTTCAAGTTGTATGTGAAACAAATATTTGCAGACTGGTCTGCCGTATCTATATACGGCAATCGCTTCTGCTTTCTGATGATACATAAATTCCGAAACATGTTACATGAGCAATAAAGTCATTTCTGGCCTGATGTTTGACTTTTATCATTGCGACACAGTCAGTCTGAAAGCAGAATCACTGACTGTTTCAGTTTCAAGTTTGAAGCTAGATAACAAATGGCGAACAAAACTTTTTTTCCTGTGATATGATTACAAATTAACAATTTTCGGATTTTTTCCTTTTCTTGCATCTCGAAACGTTACTTCTTGCCAATTTTCATCATTTTACGTAAGCGGAAAGTACCCTATAGATTTTGGACGTGAGTTTTGCGAGTATGAATATAAGTGACATACACTATGCGATCAAAAGTATCCGGACATCTGGCTGAAAACGACTTACAAGTTCCTGGCGCCCTCCATCGGTAATGCTGCAATTCAGTATGGTGTTGGACCACCCTTAGCCTTGATGACAGCTTCCACTCTAGCAGGCATACGTTCAATCAGGCGCTAGAAGGTTTCTTGGGGAATGGCAGTCCATTCTTCACGGAGTGCTGCACTGAGGAGAGGTATCGATGTCGATCGGTGAGGCCTGGCACGAAGTCGGCTTTCCAAAGCATCGCAAAGAAGTTCTATAGGATTCAGGTCAGGACTCTGTGCAGGACAGTCCATTACAGGGATGTTATTGTCATGTAACCATTCCGCCACAGGCCGTGCATTATGAACAGGTGCTCAATCGTGTTGAAAGACGCTATTGCCATCGCCGAATTGCTCTTCAAAAGTAGGAAGGAAGAAGGTACTTTAAACATCAATGTAGGTCTGTGCTGTGATATTGCAACGGAGAACAACAACGGGCGCAAGACCCCTCCATTAAAAACACGACCACACCATAACACCACCGCCTCCGAATTTTACTGTTGGCACTACACATGTTGGTAGATGACGTTCGCCGCGCGCAGTGGACGCGCGATCTAGGGCACCATGCACGCATTGCGCGGCCACTCCCGCCGGAGGTTCGAGTCCTCCCTCGGGTATGGGTATGTGTGTTATTCTTAGCGTAAGTTAGTTAACTAGTGTGTAAGTCTAGGGACCGAAGACCTCAGCAGTTTGGTCCCTTAGGAATTCACACACATTTGAGCATTAGATGATGTTCATCGGGCATTCGCTATCGGATCGCCACATTGCTACATTGTGTACTGTGATTTGGCACTCCACACAACGTTTTTCCACTTTTCAGTCGTCCAATGTTTACGCTCCTTACACCAAGCGAGGCGTCGTTTGGCATTTATCGGCGTGATGCGTGGCTAATGAGCAGCCGCTCGACAATGAAATTCAAGTTTTCTCACTTTCCGCCTATCATAGTGCTTTCAGTGGATCCTGAAGCAGTTTGGAATTCCTGTGCGATGGTCTGTATGGATGTCTGCCTGTTACACATTACGATCCTCTTCAACTGTCGGCGGTCTCTGTCAGTCAACAGACGAGGTCGGCCTCTACGCTTTTGTGCTATACGCGTTCCTTCACGTTTCCATTTCACAATCACATCGGAAACAGTGGAACTAGGGATGTTTAGGAGTGTGGAAATCTCCCGTACAGACGTATGGCACAAGTGGCACGCAGTCACCTGTCCACGTTCGAAGTCCGTGAGTTTCACGGAGCACCCCGTTCTGCTCTCTCATGATATCTAATGACTACTGAGGTCGCTGATATGGAGTACCTGGCATTAAGTGGCGGCACACCGCACTTAATATGAAAAACGTATACTTTTGATCACATAGTGTAAATAGACGTACCTTTTGACTGCATTGACCTAGAAGCTAACGCTTATTGTATGCCGCCAAGGGACCGTAGACCTTACTCTGTGACATAAATTTCAACGTCTACCCATTGCTGAAACAAAGGGTCCTAACAGACGGACAAACGACAATCAGATGACAAATGACAAAATATTTTTTTCGTGTGATTTCGTTACAGATTTACAGTTTTTAAATTTGTTGTTTTGGTTGTAATGTGAAACCCCTCTTTCTGCCAAATTTTATAATTCTAGGTCAAAGGCCCATGAACCATGGACCTTGCCGTTGGTGGGGAGGCTTGCGTGCCTCAGCGATACAGATGGCCGTACCGTAGGTGCAACCACAACGGAGGGGTATCTGTTGAGAGGACAGACAAACATGTGGTTCCTGAAGAGGGGCAGCAGCCTTTTCAGTAGTTGCAGGGGATGATTGACTGATCTGGCCTTGTAACATTAACCAAAACGGCCTTGCTGTGCTGGTACTGCGAACGGCTGAAAGCAAGGGGAAACTACAGCCGTAATTTTTCCCGAGGACATGCAGCTTTATTGGCACAGGATAGAGTAGCATGGAGAGCTGCATCAAACCAGTCTCAGGACTGAAAACTACAACAACAACAAGGTCAAAGGTAAGAACCCCACAGGTTTTAGGGGTTGCGAATGTCAAAACAGGTGACATAAATGGCCACATTTTGACCATATTGACTAAGAAGCTTCAATCCTGTACACCGCCAAGGGACAATAGACCTTAGTATAAGACATAAGTTTTAATTCAATATGTCTAACCGTTCCTAAGAAAAGTGAGTCTTTACAGACGAATGAACAGAGAGTCGAATGAGAAATGACAAAAAAATTTCACATGATATACATATTTGCAGTTTTCAGACTTTTTCCTTTTTTTGAGGATTCTAGGCCAACGGGAAGTACCCTACATATTTTGATGAGTGAATGTGCGAGTATTAAAATCTGTGACATAATTGGCCGTATCTTTTGATTGCATTGAGTAAGAAGCTAACCGTAGACATCAGTTTCAACTTGATATGTCTAACCATTCCTGAGAAAAATGGTTTTCAACAATCGGACTGATAGACGGACAAAAAAGCGCTCTCACAATGGTCGCCGTTTTTACCGATTGAGGCAAGGAACCCTAAACATGAAAACCATTGGCTTCAGTTCTTTTTCATAGATAGTACCTCCTTCTCATTCAGAGGTACACTCGCAAATTACTTAGACAAAAGCACAAACCTGTTCCTTGATATGCGTCAGAGACGAAAGTAATTCTGAATTATTATGTGGGGGTCTTGCCCACTCGTCGCTAATATGGGGCCTGCGGGATGCAACGTTCTCAGAACGCTGTACAACAATTTCAAACGAATAACTTCAGTAGTTTTAATTTCAGAAAGGAAACTGACAATATTTAACTTTCTTTTCAGCAAACGTCGTTAGCGTGAGGTTACGCGAAAACAGTACATTTCTTGGTAGGCACAGAGTCCAAGGAAACACTTGATACTTGTAAATTATAGATTACAGCAATCAGTGGTCTTTCTAAATTTTATTGTGCAGAATAGATTTCGGCTAGAAGCTAGCCATTCTCAGTGCACTATTATTTTCGCTCAGTGCATGTAATTCCCTGTTGGTCGGGCTTCATCCACAGTTCATTGAATATTACACTTGATACTGACAGCGTAGCACTAATAATCACTTAGCAGACTCGGGCAGATAATGTGCGGCCGAGGCTAGCAGGAGCTGCATTTATATGCAGCTGTCGCAGGGGGAGCGCCTGGCGCGGCGCGGTCCGATTCCACGCACCATTGGCCGCCGTCTCGTCACAGCCTTCAATGGTCTTTCGTTTCGCATCTTCGTTCCGGCGTTTGTGGTTACGCCAGAACATATTACTCGCTTAATGTGCAGGAAACAGCACAATTGCCCCAGCTGATGTTGGAGTGTTAATTAGAATAAAATGAATACCCCTAGGCGTTGACATAAGTCAATGGGGACAATTGAAAATATGTGCCCCGACCGGGACTCGAACCCGGGATCTCCTGCTTACATGGCAGACGCTCTAGCCATGTGAGCCTCCTAGGACACAGAAGATGGTGCGACTGCAGGGACTTGTCTCTAGCACGCCTCCCGTGAGACCCGAATTCTCAACTTATTGTCCCGCACTATATTCATAGTTCCTCTGCCAATTATACTCATTACTCGCGGCTTTACTGCCGATTCCCGGAAGAGTTCGGGCACTGCTTGTGCATCCGCACAGAAGATGATCAAATGGCCGGTGAGCCTTAGCTATTTGTATATGAAGATGGTATCTGTTCTTTCGGACATGTCTTTACAGATGAACCGCTACAGCAAACATTTGTATATCAGCTGTTGCTCTGTGTAAAGGGAATCGAATATTCAATACAAAGCTCAAAAGATTACAGACATTTGGTGTTTGTACATTTCTTCAGCATCGTGAGAGAATATATTTTATAGGATACATAACGTCCGTGAGGAAAGCTGCATACTACATTGCACGTCAGTAAAACATGAACAAAATGATTGACATACGACCTTCACTCTTCGAGGACTTAGTGCATGTATTTACTTTATTTGAGTGTTTGATACGTAGGTTACAGTGATGAGGATAATGATTTCTGCTGTTTATGTTACTTTACAATAGAGTACAGTTCACAATAAAAAACAATTAACTTCAACAGTGTTTGCAAAAAGACATATAAATAACCCAACTTTGGTAAGAACAAGAAAATCAACTGTGCAGTGTGATTACTATCTTTAGATGGATTTACATAAAAACGTTTTTATTCATCTTTATTTCATGTAACAGTTAGCGAGCAAATTTCGTGATAGTGAGTCTTTACTTTGAAGGAGTCACTTTGTTGGTAAATGGCACTGTTTAAACTTTTTTAAGGTATTGGAAACAGTTCTAGAATGGTGAACTCAAATTGGAGCCGTTTTTGCTTGGCGTGGCATCAAATGGGACAGCGTTGCCGGCGGTAGCAGTAGTGAATGAAAGTGCCGGAACACAGTGGCATGTTCGGCAGTTATTCGCCTTGTGTCATCGACCTCAACCCTTTCAAGATTACTACGACCGGCGGTTCCACAGTGTACACAGGACGCAAAACGCACTACTTGCATCTCCGACAGGTAAACTGCTACACATTTAGTATTTTATCTTCCGTAGGAATCTTCATACAGCGATTCGCCTTATGGCCCATCACACACGTATGTCTCAGTTAATCCACTGCCGTGCATCGTGTTTGTTTTGAGTCACTGAAGTTTGACATACTTCGTTCTGTGATTAATATTTTGGTACAGTACCCTAAACACCCGTTTCTGTCCTCCTGCCTCAACGACCAGTTATTCTCTTAACGCCTTTACATTTACGGTAGCTTGAACTTTCGATATACAGTTTTCTATTTCAGTAATGATTTTCTGTGGACACGTATTTCCTTCGGTACACTCCGCTGATGTACTCGTTTCAATTACTTTTATATTGTAATATATATTTCCTTGGAGGCTTATATTTCATTTACTTATTAGTACGACAACCGTTATCAAACATTAAATAAGTCCTTAGTCCACAGGGAGGATTCACGATTCGCGCGCGATTCATGTCACATGAAACATACCATAATTACGAATTACGTATACGACCCGAATAGTCTGCAACTAAATCCAACCGCCTTCTCTGATAGAATATAGACTCTACTCGGTGGCCAGGATTAGTTACCTGAATACAAGCAAAATCTCTGTAGCATATTTCTTACAAATAAAGTGAAAATAGCTAATTCTACAGCAAGAAGAAACATATGGAATCTATAGCAAAGGGTATGGGCCCTAATAGTATCTTCATGTAGGGCTGTTTCCAATTTGCGTGCACGTGTTTATTGTGTCCATGTTTGTGTTCAACAAATGTGCTCATTCAAAATCACTTACTACTTACCTCCTACGTTCGCTACTAAGATTGTATAAAGTTATATCCAGAGTGACACAATTCATCGATCACGCTTGCTTAAAGGCGGTGTCACACCAGACTTGAGCTAGTTCTGTTACTTTGTGTGTGTGTGTTTCGTATTTATCTGCCTTGCGTAACCTACGTTTATTCTAACCTTTACTATCCACAGCCGCCATAAACTTAATCAAAGTTCGGTCGAGTACTGTATAAAGTTTGAAATTCGGTTTAGTCCCCTTCAAGGAGAAAATTTTGTTTTAGTTCTACGTCCTACCACATCTCTGAAATAATTTGCCCCAAAACTTCTCTATTAGCCTATAACTACAAAATGCTTTGTTGGCCTAGGTTTATTTACTTGTATGTAAAGAAGAAACATGTAAAGTTTCTCCGCATTTGTTTGTTTGTGTGTGTGTGTGTGTGCGTGTGTGTAGTGGAGAATATACTTCTTACTAACAGATTATATTCACTTTTTTTCACATTATTAATTTCACGCTATCAGATCCGCACTTGACACTGAGTTATTGTGTAAGAGTTTGCTTGAATTGTACTTTGCATCACAATTTTCAGTCATCTTATGAAAATCATACCTCAAGTAACAAAAATGTATAGTCTACTTCAATGTCGTATGCTGTCATTACTTTATGTAAGAATATAAATAGTCACTCCTCCAAGGGTAGATGAGAGAATCAATCTTCTTGAACTTTAGAATTCCTTAGTAGTCAGTTAAAGCATAATCTAATGCAGGGCTTCCCAAGCTTTTCAGCTGGCGGACCCCTTTTTCAGTCGAAAATCCATGGCGGTCCCCTAGCCAGTCAAGAGCACAGTAACTTTAAATTTCAGAGCGAAACCCATGGGAACTGGAAACTTCTTAATTCACGTGCCATGTTCCCAACTCGTCTAGCATGCAAGAAACAATATCATTAACACACGGCTTTATGAGATTTTCTGCAATGGTATGAGCTTTGCCTGTTTTTGCCACTCGATAACTAACCAAGAAAGAAGCTTTTAATGAATTTTTATTAATTGTTTTTGCATGGGTTTTCATGCACTTCTGAAAAGCAGCTAGTTCAGCACTCTTCCTTTTGAAAAAAATCGATGTCTTTAGCCTGGAAATCCGGGTGAGTACCTTCAAAATGACTGTGCAATTTAACTGGAACCATTGAACTGTTCGGAAGGACTCGTGCACAAATTATACATTGAGCTTTACCCTTTTTTGTCTCCATAAAGCCCATTTCTATATAGCTTTCGTTGTACTTACGCTTCTTGGTTATTCCACTTCCACAGGATATTGCAGCCAATGGAGTACTTGCAGCGTTTTCACATAATAAATCCGACAAAGCTCGCTCCGCACATGCGTAAAAGGTTTGAGAGCATCTAGCGCCGTGAGCCGGCGCACAAACGACCCCCGTATTGTTGCGAAACAGTCGATCAGAGAAGCCGCATTCTCCGGCACTAAACTGTGTATTTGTTCTCACTTAGGAGCCGCAAAGACTGCTTGGAAATACGACCTGAAGTAAAAGTACATATGTTTTTCACAGGAAAAAAAAGAAATAATGGTGAATTTCATTTTCACATTTTTATTCAATAATTTTACTCATTATTTTACACGATTTGGTGAAATGTGGCCGCGGACCCCCAGAAAGAGCCGGTGGAACCCAAAGGGGTCCGCGGACCACACGTTGGGAAGGCCTGATCTAATGAGCCGTTGGTTACCCCATGTCTAGGTCATAACCCTTTGATTCACCAGAAACGCCAGGATAACTTTGTGTATACTTCAATTTGACTGCATAGAGAAACAAAGCAACATTACTTACCATATTCTTTGTAGCTATTACTCATGTGTGCCTACTTCCTCCACCAACCTCTGTAAACTTTCTTTACACCTAGTCGTGTCCCTTGTGTTTTATATTGTTTTTCCCCATTTTGACGTTCATGAAGCATTACTTCCTTGCCTACTAAGGCGTTAAGCACTTGTGGTTTTTGGTTTGTTTACCTTTAAGGTCTTCCTTACATTCTGCAGAACGGTCACGTAATTTGACAACATGGGTTTTTGGAAGTGTTCTCTTTGTATTTCTGTTTCCGTTATAATATTTTTGTCACTGGTAATTTAACATTATATTTTTTTTTGAAAAAAACTCTCGAGGAAAACCATCTAGCTGTCATTTTATTCCTTCTTATCTTGTCTTTTATGAATTTCCTAGTTTATAGTTTACATTTTAGCTACAGTTTTCTCCTTGTTCTATGATCTATAGATTTTCTGCTATATGCACAGCACATTAGTTCGTTTCAAGGAAAGCATCCTTATTTTCCATCAGTATAATATCAACTGGAAAAACAATTATTTCATTCCAGTTGATGATGGATGAAACGACGGAAACCGGTCAAGAATGAATATAATTTATGCAGTCGTTGCCAAACGAAAATACTTTTCTAAAATATGTCGCAGCTGTAGCTAGTTACCTACAAAAATTCTAAACTGTTCATTTTCTTGCAGTGTATATAGCATTCATACGCACCTGCACCTTGCGAATGCGCAATGATATGGAGCGTAATGAGAGGCTGTGCATCAGGTTCTGGATTTTTGAGTAATTTCATGCTTCCATGATCTTTAGCCAACGTCAAACTTCACCTTTGCTTGTACTATAATGTGTCTTTAGTTTCGAAGGGAATGGTCATGGACTTTATGAAGGGAATCGGAATGAGGCTACCACATTATCGAACACCACTGCACAATCGTGCCTTTCGTTCACGGCTTATTCGAACGAAGGAATGTTAGTGTTTAAGTGGCTTCAAATGGCTCTGAGCACTATGGGACTTAACATCGAAGGTCATCAGTCCCCTAGAACTTAGAACTACTTAAACCTAACTAACCTAAAGTCGTCACACACATCCATGCCCGAGGCAGGATTCGAACCTGCGACCGTAGCGGTCACGCGGTTCCAGACTGAAGCGCCTAGAACCGGTCGGCCACACTGGCCGGCTGTTAGTGTTTAACATCTCATCATTATCGAGAGCACTTGCTGTATGGCAGTAGGGAAATGAACTCGACAGTGTCTTTTTTGAACGTCGGTATCGATCTTTTAAAAGTCACAGAATGACACGCTCTCATTGGCCAGACGCAACTCCTCCCTAGACAGAGGCAGGTGTCCACTATATTACAATAGATTTCGGGGAGGGATGCGATGAGTTCAAATCTGACGCGTTGGGGGACAAGTACATCAATTGGAACTCGCCACTGTGTTTTTGGAACCACTGCAGCACACTCCTGGCCTTTTGACGTGGCGAATTATCATGTTGAAAAATGCCACTGACTTCAAGAAACATGATCGTCATGAAGTGCTGCCGCCAGCTTGTCTCCGTCCTGCAGTACTGGTGTCAAGAAGCTGTTCCCCTGGAATGTAACGGATTCGCGCTCTCGCATCGTCATGATGGAGCAGGTACCGGGATTCGTCAGACCATGCAATGCTCTGCCACTGCGTCAACGTCCAGTACCGATGGTCACATGTCCATCTCAGTCATAGTTTCCGATGTCGTGGTGTTAACATTGGCACTTCAGGGGTCGTCGGTTGGAGAGGCCCATCGTTAGGACTGTTCAGTGCACTGTGCGTTCAGACACACTTGTACCCTGATCAGCTGTAAAGTCTAATGTTAGTTCCGCCACAGTACACCGTCTGCGCTTTTTTAGCAGTCTGCCTAGCTTATGACGTCCGACATCCGTAATGAGCGGTAGCCGCCCACCCCAAGACGCCTGGACGTGCTTTCACTATGGTCTCGCCACATTTTGAAGACACCCCTACAGCACTCCCCGAACATCCAAATCCTGCAGTTTCCGAAATCCTCGTGCCGAAATTACGGGCCATCACAATCCGCTCTCGGTCAAACTCAGATAGATCGCGCGCCATCCACATCGTACACATGGACAGCACGCTCGCTGATACTGAAACGCCCCCTTAGAAAAATTAATGAATGACTGTGCTGCTAAACCTCTTACATTATTTGCTTTTCAAACAGCTGAGCAAAACTGAACGTGCACAGACTTTTCTCTCTTTACTTATTCAGATCATCTCTAAACTGACACACAATATTTTTAGCGCAACGCAATCTGACTTTCAATAATCCCTACAAAAGACTAACCATAACCTACACCTTTCATGAATCACTTACCTCACAAACATCTTCGTTACTCGAACTACTGCAATACAGCGAGCGCCAATACTGCCAGCTAAATAAAAGATTCTAACTACTGAAGGCACTAACTACTGATAGGCATACTTAGCAAATGAAAGATTTTGATAGAGAACAAACAATGTATTTACCTTAATAGTGTAGTTGCTGAACTGTTAGCTCACGCATTGTCAGGTTTATGACTAGAGAGTAGGCAGTGGGCTGACGCTGATTTCTGGCAGCGCGGAGACGACCTTCTGGAACTCACTGACTTCACAGCAATAGCTGAAACCTTTCGTCTGGTCGTTGGATTCCCAAGTGACCCAGCTGAGTTTGCTGCACACGTCGGGACACAGGTAGTAGTCGTCTCTAGGGGCGGAAACATAGGGATTGTTGATACCGATCAGAGCCTCGCCCGCGTCGTTGGCTGCGTCGTGCACCAACTTCCAGTACAGCTTCGGCACGGGGATCTGCTTGGTGTCAGCCACCAGGTACAGCTCTGTCTCCACGCCGTCCACGTTGGGCAGTGTGGCGACGCCGTAGGTTCCAGTGTATACTGTCAGGTCGGCACCTTTCTTGCTCGCGCAGTAGCGTACGTTGCTCTCCACCGTTTCCCAGTTGGTACCATTGAAGGTCTGCCACTGAGGTGCCGCGTTGAGGAACCAGAAGGTGGCGGTCTGCTGCGAGCTGAACATCCAGTCGGCCTTGGTAGACAGATGGCCTCTCGCCATATTGAAATTACCGGACTCGAAGTATTAGTCTCCCAGGTCGCTCGAACCGAGGATCTCCGACAGAGTCTCGCGCTGTTTTTTGTGTGTCTACGCCGTGTTTACGTCTATGTCGCCGAAGAAGTCGCCTTGCTGTAAACACAAATATTTGAAAAGTTTTTAAAACTAGTTTGACAAGACAAACGACACATTTTGTGATTGTACCTAATAAGTAACGTTAGTGAATACTATCTATTCCTAGCTATACGAACGGCACTTTCAGTGGTTGGTCATTCTTATCGTCTATTTCTGACCAAACTTTGCATGATCTCTGTCCAGAATGGAATTCAGGTGTGATTAAATTTCTATACATTATAGCAGTAAAACGTGCTCCTGCTATTAGGATGCGGAGTGGATAGTGCAGGACCGCAAATATTGCATTACAGATTGCACAGTTCTTTCTCTTCGCTTGCACGTCTTTCCCTGTAGGATGTTATTAACAAGCTGGCATAAGTCACCAAGAGTAGAGTCGGACTCCATATGGCATTGTAATGTACAGGAAGTGTCCTAAATTTGATTCTCAGTCTTATTAATCTGTTACGCAAATAGATAAAATCAAACAAAGACTAAATATACTAAAATTGCGAAGATCATACCTCATGCAGAGATCGATTGTACACTCTGCAACACTATTAAAGGGTCACTCAAAAATAATAGTAAAACCTTGTCATTTTCTCGCATTGTGACGCACAAGTTCGAAATTTGGCTCGCATGCGCCTACAAACTTCCTCTGTACATGTGGTAAAGCGTGGCGCCTGAGGCTTCAGACATTAAGCTGTCGACACATACGGAAAAAACGCCAGACCTCAGAAGTTTATGTGAGTTCCAAGGTGAGTTAATGATATCACATTGGAACCAAATTTCACCACAATTCTGCCCAGCATCACCGTAGATGTGTCTCACCATGGGAAGGTCGTCACACCCCCTGTTACCCACATCTCACCCCTTCTCTGACGCTTCTGTGATGGGCAGAACCACGACTCCCACCGCTGAAATCACGCAGTTTTCTTATGGGTGGCCTACACTAAAACCTCCAGAGGTGATACAGAGGATATCAATGAAATCATCTTTTCCCTTCGGGCGTTCATTTAGCTTATTTCGTAGTCAGCATCGACAGTTTGCAGACCGATATGCTTGACGATAGTAGACGCTGATAACACACCCCAACCGTTCTCTAAAGACATCGTGTGGCTGCGGACCCATTGAACATGATCTGTCCCATTCGTTGTGGAGTGCGACGGCAATTTTTGTTCTCTTATACAGGATGGAATATACGGATCGTTCAAAACCATTCGACGAAATTTTAACATAATCCAAAGCAGCAACGGGCATTTATGCTTGTTCACTCCTCCTCTTTCGCTCCCTCCTTTGGCATGGCCACAGTGGAGTGCAAATTTGACAAGCACATAAATAAAAGGGCAAAGGTGCCCTCTAAGCCCCCCCCCCCCCCCCCGTTTTCCACAGTGTCCCCGCTCACCTCCACTGACGTTTGCAAAACGTCTCTGTACAGAGACTTGAATATTCCACTGACTATACCCTGTCGACACAGCCTCGGCTGAGCGCCACTACATCGCTGCATTAGCGTCTCCTTGGAGCATGCGAAATCCGAGGGTGTCGAAAGTGTTGGCTATCCCCTCAGCGCGTAGTCCCTGGAGAATGTTTCCTCTGCAGCGGAAAATTTTCAAATTGCTCAGCAAAAGTGCACGGGTGCCATTGAGGTACTGCCGAACTGAAGGGGGAAGGGGACTTTAGAAGGACCCTTTGCCGTTTTAATCGCGTACATTTCAATGTCGCATTCCCCCGTGATCATACCACAGAAGGGCTGAAAAAGCATAATCACCATTTGCTGCTTCGGATCAAGTTCCAGTTTCGTCGAATGGTTTTAATAATGGTTTCAACCAATGTACCAGAACAAAAATTGCCGTCACGCTACATTCCAAAGGGGTTAGGTCTCGTTCAGTGGGGGTTTCAGCCCCAAGACATCTTAGGTTTACTCGCCACTGGGATTGTCAGCATTGTGCAAGGTTGTCAAGAACGTTGTTCTGTTGCACATCGCACTGCGAACTGTCGGTAAATGAACATCTCTTGAGGCCTTCTCGTGCAAATCCTGAGCGGTGGTGTCCAGAAATATTTTCTTCGACTACGCTTAAGAAAACCGCTGATTTCAACGCTGAGCGTCGCAGTTCTGACCTCCATCGCAGGCGTCAAGAGAAGTGGTGAGATGTGGGTAGGGAGGAACGGGAGGACCTTCCCATCGTGCGAGACGTCCACGATGGCAATGGGCAAAATTGCAGTGACATTTGGTTCCAATGTGCCATCAGTTCCTCACCTTAAACCTCACATCAAATTCTGTGCTATGGCCTCTTCTGCGCACGTATACCTTGCTGTTTGAAGCGTCGCCTAGCCCGAAGGTGATGTCGCAGGGCGCTTCGGTTTTGTCCCTTTACAGAGGAAGGTTCTGCGCACCAAATTTCGGACTTTTGAGTCGCTGTAAGGAAAAAAGGGTTTCAAAAGAGTGACCGTTTAATTGTGTTGCGTATTGTATTTGTGATGTAATATTGAACTACGAAGCAGGTTTTCACTCGTGTGAGCAACCAATGTACGATATAAGGAAAAGGAAGGAAGACATTCATTTAATAAAGCGTCCCTGTTTCGGGATAGGATCACTTGGTGCAAAAGAAACTGGAGAATATGAGACAGTGGGGGGGGGGGGGGGGGGGGTGGAGGCAATCATTCATGTGTCAATAAACATACACAATGAAATTAAAGCATCATTATTCACCACAACTAGTCACCAGGCATCTGTATCAAGCCCACCAGAGAGTGTGTCGTCATTTCACAAGCGTGCAAAATGTGTCATTTCTGTTAAATTCTGTTTTTGTCAAATGGAGAAGAATTTTACGCTCATATTAATCCGGCGTGTAATGCAGTGTTTTATTGCTAAAATGAGCAGATGTAAGTAATTACTGCCGAAAAACATTGCCGGGCAAAAATTATTGCGCTCTTTTAGACGTTTCCATTTCACTCTAGATTTTTGTTGTAACAGTGCATATGTAATACCTGAATGATTACATTTACAGATTAATAGCACAAGCTGCGTCGAGGACCGGCTATTGACCCACGCTGAAATAACAATATTAGTTAAGTGATGTAGAATCCACGGCCGGCAATGCAGACGCTGGCTCTGGCATCCAGTCGACTGTACAGATGGCGAATACTGTCGTGGGATACGTTATGCCTCGCCTGTTCGACCTGCCCACGTACTCCTGTAAGAGTTGTTGATTGACGGGGATTAGCCGAGCGGTCTAGGGCGCTGCAGTCGTGGACTGTGCGGCTGGTCCCGGCGGAGGTTCGAGTCCTCCCTCGGGCATGGGTGTGTGTGTTTGTCCTTTGGATAATTTAGGTTAAGTAGTGTGTAAGCTTAGGGACTGATGACCTTAGCAGTTAAGTCCCGTAAGATTTCACACACATTTGAACATTTTGATTTTGATTGACGGGTCTCACTGTATTTCACACATGCTCGACTGAAGACAGGTCCAGAGATCTTACTAGCCAGGGCCAGGGAAGTTACTGCATCACTTGCAGGGCATGTTAAATTTGACAGACAATGTATGGGTGAGCATTACGTTGTTGGAACAACATATCACCTTCCTGTTACAGGAACGGAAAAAGAACTGGTCCAACAACGTACTGCAGGAAGCGATCGCTAGTTAGCGTCTCCTCCAGAAACACCAAACGTGAGCGAGAGTTGTAGTTAATCGCACCCCAGACCATAAGGCCCGGGTGGGGCCAGTTTGTCTTGACGAATACGCTCTACGAGACGGCGCTCACCAGGTCTACGTCGTAAGAGCAAAGGATCATCACTTGCTTACACGCAGAATCTACTTTTGTCGCTGAAGACCATGCCGCACATTCAATTTTCCAAGTGGTCCTCTGACGGCACCAGTCAAACCGTGCAAGTTGATGCCGTGGCATGAGTGGAAGACAGGCTAGAGGTGGGCTTGTAACCCCAATGCAAATAACTGGCTTGCAAGAGTTCGTGTTGATACATCTGGGCTCACAAGCACTCTTATCTGTGCTGCGGTAGCTGTACCATCTGCCACTGCCAACCTTACAATACAACTATCCTGGTGGGCGTCTGTGCTGCGTGAACGTCCATAACTTCGTCTACAGGTGTGAGAATGTCTGTGTGGCCACCGGTACCGGCATCGTTGCACAACTGAAACTGCACTTCCAACTTCTGTGGCAGTTCTCTGAACGGCGTTCGATACAGTTCCCCACAATAGTTTAATGAACAAAGTAAGAGCATATGGACTGTCAGACCAATTGTGTGATTGGATTGAAGAGTTCCTAGATAACAGAACGCAGCGTGTCATTCTCAAGGGAGAGAAGTCTTCCGAAGTAAGAGTGATTTCAGGTGTGCCGCAGGGGAGTGTCGTAGGACCGTTGCTATTCACAATATACATAAATGACCTTGTGGATAACATCGGAAGTTCACTGAGGCTTTTTGCGGATGATGCTGTGGTACATCGAGAGGTTGTAACAATGGAAAATTGTACTGAAATGCAGGAGGATCTGCAACGAATTGACGCATGGTGCAGGGAATGGCAATTGAATCTCAATGTAGACAAGTGTAATGAGCTGCGAATAAATAGAAAGAAAGATCCTTTATCATTTAGCTACAATATAGCAGGTCAGCAACTGGAAGCAGTTAATTCCATAGATTATCTAGGAGTAGGCATTAGGAGTGATTTAAAATGGCACATATAAAGTTGATCGTCGATAAAGCAGATGCCAGACTGAGATTCACTGGAAGAATCCTAAGGAAATGCAATCCGAAAACAGAGGAAGTAGGTTACAGTACGCTTGTTCGCCCACTGTTTGAATACTGCTCAGCAGTGTGGGATCCGTACCAGATAGGGTTGATAGAAGATATAGAGAAGATCCAACGGAGATCAGCGCGCTTCGTTACAGGATCATTTAGTAATCGCGAAAGCGTTACGGACATGATAGATAAACTCCAGTGGAAGACTCTGCAGGAGAGACGCTCAGTAGCTCGGTACGGGCTTTTATTGAAGATTCGAGAACATACCTTCACCGAGGAGTCAAGCAGTATATTGCTCCCTCCTACGTATATCTCGCGAAGAGACCACGAGGATAAAATCAGAGAGATTAGAGCCTACACAGAGGCATACCGACAATCTTTCTTTCCACGAACAATAAGAGACTGGAATAGAAGGGAGATCCGATAGAGGTACTCAAAGTACCCTCCACCACCCCTCGTCAGGTGGCTTGCGGAGTATGGATGTAGATGTAGAGGAGAATCCCTGCACTTTGAAGGCCACAATTTGAACTCTTTCAAACTCGCTCCGTTGGTTGTAGGAAGCACGAGAGCGTCTCTGTGGTGTGATAGCCTGCTTACTTCAAGTGTTTGCACGACACTGAACATTTTGGGTATGAGCGTTCCCTATTAAAAGGCGCTATGTAGCTATGCCACTACGCTGTCTGCTGGCGGACGACGTTAAAACCATTATCAGTACATTTATTACCCTCCAGGTGGCATGTGCCATCATCGGATCAAAACCGAGATCGTCTCTCCAGGTAGAGTAGAAACACATGAAATCGTTCTCCGTGGAGATATCACACGTAAAATGGGAATCACGCTATCAGATTTCAGCATAGAGGTTAGTACACTTTCTTTTCTTTCTTTCTTTTTTTTATTTTTTATTTTTTTATAGTACAAGGAGACAAGGAACATACTCATGTGGTGATTCAACATTAAAACAAAAGTGAGTCTGATGAATTTATGATCATAAATGCTGTCCGCGACCCCCATAAACAAGAAATATTATTTTTTTTACAAATATCCACAATATTCAAAATAAAAATTGTTGGTGAGTGTGTGATGGTTAAGATATATTCCTGTAACATTTTTCCCTGAATTATCTAATGTGGTGCAATACTACAGTCAGGGCCTAAAGATGGATACTTTCATGGCTTTTGCGTAGTAAACTGAAACAGAAATAGGGTCTGAAATAGGGAGATGCGAGAGTCGCTAAGAATGTACAAGAAATCAGTCACTGGTGCGCAGTTAGGCAAATTTACACAGTACCTCCGATTTCTTTCACGAATCGTAAAATGTTAAATTTACGGTATAATGGTTTTTAGTAACCACTGACTGTACTTGCAATGGCGGCAGAACTTTGAATATTAAGTTTCCCACCTTCCTTCCTCTCTTACTCCCATCACACATCGTCGTGGGACCTCATGGCTAAACCTCTATATCCAACGTATGAGATGGTCAAACGAAGCTAGTAGTGATCAGGAAACCGTGTAGCACTTTACGAACCAAACATTGTCAACGAAAATTTCACCTAGCACCACGTTCGTTAGACATCACAACTTCAGAATCAGATTGTGTAAACAGTATTGTGTAGCTCACCCTCCAGCTGGGTCTAGGAAAACCACTCTGGTAGCCGCCGATGCCACCACATAGAGCGAAGTCAGTCGCGTATCATCGAAGCAGATGTCGATGAGCTTGACAAAACCGGTAGATAGCTCGAAGCCGATCTGCAGTAGCGGGTAGACGCCGGCAGAGGCGCCACAGGTCTGCTGTGCGCCACGTTGCGAACTGTCTGGGAGGGAGCTGCACTTCAGGTCGCTCAGCGCGTAGCTGCGCCCGTCCACCGAGAACGTCGTGCCGGACACGCGCGTCGCTGTCACCTGCACACACGCAATACAGCGGTCTGTTTAGTATAAACCTCATATGGTCGATGTCTGTTGCAAAGACGAGTGTCACATCTCTGCGTTCCGAGTTCTCTTGTCGGTTAAAATATTGAAACGTAGAGAAACATTTAACAGGCTGGGAAATGGAAGAAATAGGGGTCAATTGTCGCCATAGGGTTCAAAATAATGTGCTGACAGTGCTAAGAAATGATGACCCTATTAACTACACTACTGGCCATTAAAATTGCTACACCACGAAGGTGACGTGCTACAGACGCGAAATTTAATCGACAGGAAGAAGATGCTGTGATATGCAAATGAGTAGCTTCTCAGAGCATTCACACAAGGTTGGCGTCGGTGGCGACACCTACAGCGTGCTGACATGAGGGAAGTTTCCAACCGATTTCTCATATGCAAACAGCAGTTGACCGGCGTTGCCTGGTGAAACGTTGTTGTGATGCCTCATGTAAGAAGGAGAAATGCGTACCATCACGTTTCTGACTTTGATAAACGCCGGATTGTAGCCAATCGCGATTGCGGTTTATCGTATCGCGATATTGCTGCTCGCGTTGGTCGAGATCCGATGACTGCTAGCAGAATATGGAATCGGTGGGTACAGGAGGGTAATACGGAACGCCGTGGTGGATCCTACGGCCTCATATCACTAGCAGTCGAGATGACAGGCATCTTATCCGCATGGCTGTAACGGATCGTGCAACCACGTCTCGATCTCTGAGGCAACACATGGGGACGTATGCAAGACAAAAACCATCTGCACGAACAGTTCGACTACGTTTGCAGCAACATGGACTATCAGCTCGGAGACCATGGCTGCGGTTACCCTTGACGCTCCATCACAGACAGGAGCGCCTGCGATGGTGTACTCAATGACGAACCTGGGTGCACAAATGGCAAAACGTCATTTTTTCGGATGAATCCAGGTTCTGTTTACAGCATCATGATGGTCGCGTCCGTGTTTGGCGTCAACGTGGTGAATGCACATTGGAAGCATGTATTCGTCATCACCATACTGGCGTATCACCCGCCGTGATGGTATGAAGATGCCATTGGTTACACTTCTCGGTCACCTCTTGTTCGCATTGACGGCACTTTGAACAGTGGACGTTACATTTCAGATGGGTTACGAACCATGGCTCTACCCTTCATTCGATCCCTGTAAAACCCTACATTTCACCAGGATAATGCACGACCGCATGTTGCAGGGCCTGTATGCGCCTTTCTGTATACAGAAAATGTTCGAGTGCTGCTGTGGCCAGCACATTCTCCAAATCTCTCAGCCATTGAAAACGTCTGGTCAATGGTGGCCGAGCAACTGGCTCATCACAATACGCCAGTCACTACTTGTTGTGTATATAGTTCCGCGTAGTCAGCGCGTACATAACTTTCCCAATAGAGCGCACCCTGCTAAGCACAACAGCGCAGGCGCAGCGCTCGCCCGTCTCCACACTACGAGACGGTGCTGTCTTAGAGACGGACCAAATTCGGCTTCCGCCGATCCGCTTATTAATATGTAACGCAGCCAATGAGATTGCTGCTAACGTAGAACCTTTTCTCCTCACGGATCACACTCGCGCAGTGATACCTGAATGCGCGAGGTATTATAACAAGTGTACAGACCTCTGATTACTCAGTCTGCATTTGTCTGCACCATTCTGTACCAGTCTGCACTAGTCTGCATTAGTCTGTACCAGTCTGCATTAGTCTGTACCAGTCTGCATTTGTCTGTACCAGTCTATAGTCAAGTTTCAGTCTGTGCCCAATAAGATTATCGTATTCCTGTACATAGGCATGAAGAGAAGTGTATAGACACTTTGTCAAGTATCAGAGATATGTGAGAATAAGATTAACGTACCAAGACCAAAGGAACTTCAGATTGTCCGTTGTAAACAGCATCCAGAATCAAGTTACGTAATATCTATGCCTTTTTATTATTTTACTAAATGTGTGTGAAAATTAATCAAGCTCTGTTTAAAGTTGGTCACCGTCAATCTGCTACTCTAAGCGTGCAAGTGGCATTTATATCGTCTGACCTAACGGCAGAAGATAAAACACCACAATAAGACCACGAGACATATTGCTGACACTCGCCTACTTCGTTAGAGCGACAAGTCAAATAATCTGATGGTGTGTGTACCGAAGGTCTTACAGTACACACACCACACTACTCTTGATGAACTGTGGAATTGTGTTAAAGCTGCATGGGCAGCTGTACCTGTACACGCATCCAAGCTCTGTTTGACTCAATGCCCAGGCGTATCAAGGCCGTTATTACGGCTAGAGGTGGTTGTTTTGGGTACTGATTTCTCAGGATCTATGAACCCAAACTGCATGAAAATGTAATCACATGTCAGTTATAGTATAATATATTTGTCCAATGAATACCAAATTATCATCTGTATTTCTTCTTGGTGTAGCAATTTTAATGGCCAGTAGTGTATTTACATGTTGCAAGACAATGGTTATCAGTATGTACACAACTTATCAAAACCGAACGTGCTATAAATTATGTATCCTAACATGTCTCATTCAGTTCATCCGACGTCATTGCTGGTAGCCTTTCTGCAACCTGAGCAGCCTCTTTCAGTACCAATATCGGCAGTTGAAATGAATAGACGAAAAAGATTTTGTTTTAACAAAGCTACGTAAAATGTGTAAGCATCTCATTAATCATTGACAATCTGAATGTGTAGGGGCGACCTTCTAGTAACAGAAACAGGGAAAATCGATATGCCAACGCAATATTTATATGGGGAAGAATAGATGTGCTGATGCGAACACCCATAAAGCTATACTACGAGGAGAGAATCATTTTTGGTTTCGGTTTATGATGTGTTGTTTTGATGCTTCTGTATCCCCTGCGTATCTCCTTTGCCCTTACTTTGTCCTTATAACAACAATACAACGAACTGTGCTGCATGCCTTATGGAGAAGCACTTAGCATCGCTATCTGACGGGTCGCCAGTTCAAACCCCGTCACCAGCAATTCTTTATAATTTAGTATTTATCATTTCTAAAAGAACATGGTTTGGTATGTAGGAAATCCACAACTCAGAAACACCAGAAATTAATTTAATGAGACCCACTCCAGTTGTATTAATGTTTCTTCCGATCTACTAACAGTCGTCATTGGCGTTCATAGCTGGCGGACACTTGCCCCCTAGGATGATTTGTAGCCCTTTGGTCTGACGACGTATTATGCATGGCCAAATACAATAATTGTATACACTTGAAAATGGGGTTTTAATATCCCGAAACCGACTGTCGATTTAATAAATCATTAGTGCAAATGAAGTGAAATCTTTAAACTAATCATTTCTGAAAGTATCTCGAAACTCCTTACGTTTCTAACGTTTATATATTCTGGAATATTCTATGTATAAATAGCAGCATTCTCGGTCTAGGTGATCAGTTCTGTTTTGGCTGTATCTGAGTCCACAGATGTGACAAATTAAGAGAAAATTGTATGAAATAGTCACCAAGGAACTTGAAAATTTATGTCATGCGAAATCTGGAAGGTATAGTCTCCAACCATCGTTTGATATGCCGAGTTACAGATGACATTTTTTTTTTGTTTCCGTTTTTCAACATTGTAATGTTTTTAATGCAGAGATCTCAATATGATTTGTAATTCCAAGATTCATATTTTTTTACCTACTTGTGAGATTGTTATCAGTCATAGGTTTGCTAATCAATCGTAGCATAGGGTTAGCCTAAATGATTCTTTGTGTTTCGAAGCACTGACTATTGACAAGTATATGACCTACAAAGACGTGTGGTACGTGAAAGAAACACACACTCATCGAGTTTAAACATCTCGCCTAGTGGCTCGCGTGCACGCTAGATGGCAGGCCTGTGACGGCAATGCAGCAAAACAAGTTTTGTGTGTTAGATTATGCGAAATGTTCGTCAATTACGAAAGTTTAAAGTACATTCGCACGGAAATACAGAAAAGTTGCACCTAGTCACCAGAAAAATTGTGTGTTGATTTCGCCATTTTCATGATTTTGGTTGTCTGTGTAAAGGGAAAAGCTCGGGGCGACCACGTGTCTCAGAGGAAATCTTGGAGCGCGTCAGGCAGAGCTTTACATATATGAAGATGGTATCTATTCTTTCGGACATGTCCGAAAGAACAGATACTTTCGGTGACCTTGCAGCTCGTTAGAATGAATTTACAATTAAATCAATACAATGAAATGAATACTCTTAGCTGCATACAAAAGTTGATATACGTCAACGGACACAGTTGAATATGTGTACCCCGACCGGGACTCGAACCCGGGATCTCCTGCTTACATGGTAGATGCTCTACCCATCTTTTAATTTTATTTTATTTTGTTCTGTATTGTTCGTTGAATTTGTTCGTGGCGGACGTCCGATGACAGTTGGTCAGGTTGTTCGTTGATCCGTTCACTCAGTTTTTTTATTACAGAGGGTAGCTAAACCCTATCCATGTGAACTACCTAGGACACTAAGGATAGTGCGACTGCAGTGACTTATCCCAGGCATGCCTCCCGTGAGACCCACATTCCCAACTTATTGTCCGCCACTGTATTCGTTGTGCCCCTGCCCAGTACACTCATTACTCGCGGCTTTACCGATTTCCGTAAAAGTTCGAGCAATGTGTGTGCATCCGCACAGAAGATGGCCGGTGAGCCTTATATATATATATATATATATATGAAGATAGTATCTGTTCTTTCGGACCAAATTGCAGGCATTAAAGTATTACCTCTCACCACAGACGACGCAATGTCCTACTTAAGACCGAGAACAGCGGCGTTTGCATAGAGTTGTCAGTGCTAACAGATAAGCAACACTGCGTGAAATAACCGCGGAAATCAATGTGGAGCGTACGACGAATGTACCTCTTACGACAATGCGACGAAATTTGACGTTAATATTCTAAGGCAGCAGACGACCGATACGAGTGTCTTTGCGAATCGCACGATATCGTCTGCAGGGCCTCTCCTGGGTTTCTGACCATATAGGTTGGACCCTAGACGACTGGAAAACCGTGGCCCTCTCGGATGAGTCCCTATTTCTGTTCGTAAGAGCCGATGGTAAGGTGCGAGTGTGATGTAGACCCCACGAAGCCATGGACTCAAGTTGTCAACAAGGAACTGTGCAAGCCGGTTGCGTCTCCATAATGGTGTGGGCTGTGTTTACATGGAATGAACTGGGTCCTCTGGTCCAAATGAATGGATAATTGACTGGAAATAGTTATGTCTGGCTACTTGTAGACTATTTGTAGCCATTCATGGACTTCATATTCCCAAACAACGATGGAATTTTTGTGGATGACAATGAACCATATCATCGGGCAACAGTTATTCACGACTGGTTCGAGGAAAATTCTGGTCAGTTCGAGCAAATGATTTGATCATTCATCGAACTTTTAAGGGATGTAATCAAGAGGTCCATTCGAGTACAAAATCCTGTATCGACAACATTTTGAGGATTATGGACAACTATAGAGATTGCATGGTGCAATATTTCTGCAGGGGTCTTTCAGAGACTTGTTGAATCCATGGCAAGTCGAGTTGCTGCACAACGCCTGGAAAAATGAAGTCTGGCACAAAACACGATATTATAAAGTATCCCATCCATGACTTTTGTCACTTCAGTGCATGTTAAGGACAAAGTGTATGTATTACCCCCCCCCCCCCCCCTCCCCCCAATACGAACAATGCTGGAAGAACTGGAGGAACGCATCATTGATGCTGTGATGGACATTGACGGAAACATATGGACGGAACTGGATTACAATTTGAATGTCTGCCAGGTGACCAAGGGCGCACACATTGAACTTTGTAAAATTTACCAGGCAACTGGTAAGTGTATCTACCTTTTCGTGTGTCATCTGTCTTTGTACATTGTATCTACACAGTGCTGTGAACTCTGATGAATCGTTTAGGCTAATCCTGTACATGTCTCAACTGTACATCGACTGTTAAAACTCGCTTTGAAGGTAAGTGAAACACAACTGAACTGCATAGGAACAGTAATGAAGTGATTCGTTGACTCTTTTTAAGACGCAAATCTGGGTTAATGTTGCATCCCGAGTGTCAATTACACCAGGAATCATTTACAGGAAGTAGGGCGAGGAGCAAGGCTGCTAGTTGCCCAGCTTCTACCTCAGCTCATCACGAAGTCCACCATGTGAGTGAAGCTACTGGAGTGGACAATGGAGTGAAGCAGTATTTAGTGACTCTTTTAGTGTCAGTGATGTGATTTGAGAATCCACAATATATAAAGAGAACAGTATCCACTGGTATGTTTCTCAGTGCCACACTTTGGGGTGGAAAGCCATAGCACATAATTGACTGTTCTTATCTAGCAATAAGTGATAGAAACTTGGACAGTGCAGCGTACATCCAAGATACGAGGGTTGTCCAGAAAGTAAGTTCCGATCGGTCGCTAAATGGACACCACAGTGAAAACCTGATGATCCTTTGCACAGATGTGTTGGGTAGTGTCTCTAGTATGACAGTCGATCGCATCGAGACGCTCTTTTCAGTTGTGAGCGCACTGTGAGCGAGTTAAGCTGCCTAGAACAACGATGTCGCCCGCCAAGTAGGAGGGCCCATTGAGAGGCTTCGCCTTAATGAATGCAGCCCACCTGACACAACTGCCACACATTCCTTCTTCATAGAAATTCTCAGCCGCACTCTTCAGGGGCAGTGAAGACGCTCCTACAGCCTTTTCGATGGGAACTGTTCAATCACCCACAACACAGCCCTAATTGGCTTGTCATGAGTATCATCTCTGTTCACATGAAACGCTGGATACAAAGACAACACTTGGGCGCAGGCTACGCGCTATAGACCAGTGTAGAGAATTATCGGAAAGCACAGGCGGCTGCCTTCTATGACGATGGTGTTGAAATTTGGTATAACACTCCGACAAATGTCAAAGCCGGAGCGGTGACTATGTAGAGAAGTATCTGGAAAGTGTATCTAACTCTTGCAAATAAAATGTTCTGAGTTTCACTGTGGTTTCCATTCAGCGACCGATCGGAACTTACTTTCTGGACAACCCTCGTATCACCCAACACATTCTGTTACCGAAGATATAATGTCAAGGCAACGTTCTGTGAGCAAGATAATTCCCACGCAGACTCTTGTCCCTTTATCTGTTGTGTGCTCTCTTAGATAATTGTAGGCTTCCATGTCCGACTTGATTATCAGGCCAACTCCTCATTGAAGACGTTTGGGATATGATGGTATTACGTCTGATTCACTGACTAGGAGAAACAACATGTGAAAGTAACATCGAAGAATGTCTCCTACATGAGACTTGACTTGTTATGTATCGGTCTTCCTCCAGTTGCAACGTAACTTTTTTTGTTTAATATCGTGGTTTTATGTGGCTATTTTCGTCTTACTTTTTCTCCTCAAGTCGCTTGTTATTGACTAAGGGCTCATCTGAACGTTTTGATCTCTGGCACCGTCTCGTTTTCAGCCGTCTTGAAATGAAGGAAAATAGTGAGTGGTAGATGCTGACTGGCTTCTCGTGCGAGTTGTGAAGCTGAGCGGGCGCAAAATGGACAGCGCTCACGTTTATGTGACAGATATGCCAAAATAAACTGAGAATCTCAGTATATGTTAGAGTGGACTTTATTAATTATTGATCTATTTAATTATTTTACATCTATGTTTAAGAAAGACAGAGGAGTAGAGCAATACAAACTAAACAACAGAAAACTAACAGCAAAAATCATATAAGAGATATCACTATGATCATTTCCAAGTAAGATTACTGGAATGCGTAGCGGATTTAGTAGAACATAAATCGTCGTCGAAGATGATCAGTGAACAAAACAAAGGTATTATACTGTGGCTATTCTTGTGCTGCATACGAAGTGCCATAGAGAAATTTCCTAACCTATGTCTGCTATAAGTTTTCAAAAAAAATTTAAAAAAATGAGTATGTAAATAAAGAAATTACAAGAAAACATGAAATTAATAAAAGATGGATTTCTAAATGCAGAGAATAAATTATCATTGAAATAGGGACAACGAAAAGAAAAACATGTTATCATAGCGCAAGAAAAGGAACAATATGGTTCAAATGGTTCTGACCACTATGGGACTTAACTGCGGTGGTCATCAGTCCCCTAGAACTTAGAACTACTTAAACCTAACTAACCTAAGGACATCACACACATCCATGCCCGAGGCAGGATTCGAACCTGCGACCGTAGCGGCCACGCGGTTCCAGACTGTAGCGCCTAGAAAAGCACGGCCACTCCGGACGGCCAAAAGGAACAATAAGCGCTTATGACCTTTGAAGACTTTTTTTCCAATAAAAGTTAATAATAACTTTCTGAAGTTGCACTTTACGTAAGACGAGACAAAAATTATCATTTTCTTTCACCTTAAACTTCTGTAATTATTATATCACTGTGCCTCCCTTTTCAACATTCTCGACTGTTGTTTGTGAAAGAGCGTCACCTATATTACTAAACTTTTATCCTGGAACCCAACACCAATTGCAGATTTCCCTTCTAATGGCTTACAGGGGCAACAAAAATTTGATTTTCTATACTTCACGTAATTACTGACCGGACTTTTGTAGAATGTGTGAGAAAGCTGGTGAGTGTATCTATCTTTTCACGTATTACCCGCCTTTGCACGTTCGGTTATATACTTGTAAATAAGCAGTACTTTGAAACCCGTTGAATCATTTTCGCTAATCCTGTACATTTATCAGATGTATATTAACTGTTAAAGTTCGCCGCGCGGGATTAGCCGAGCGGTCTTAGGCGCTGAAGTCTTGGACTGTGCAGCTGATCCAGCCGGAGGTTCGAGTCCTCCTTCGGGCATGGGTGTGTGTGTTTGTCCTTAGGACGACGAGTCGGCGTTCCCGGATCCGCAGCCTCTGTTCCTGTTGCCGGGCGGCAGCGCCGACGCGAAGGGCTTCTGGGAGCCGGAGGTGTCCAGCGAGCTGCTGACGCTGCAGGAGGGCGACCAACTCAACCTCGCCTGCACGGGCTCCGGCAACGTCCTCACTGCGCTGGGCGTCGCAGAGGTGAGGCGGCGAGCGCGTTACGACCCAGTTATACCGCGTGGACACCCGCTACATCACGTGCCCGGTTCTAGTACAGTAATCAGGTTTTCAGCAGGTGGCTGCACGTCAAGATACGAGCTTTATCAGTAACATTTACATTCTAGCAAGAAATCGAAACGCCTATTTTCTTATGGTATCCGTAAACACCGATTCGTTAAAGAATCGAACTCCCATCTGTAAAACAACTTCAAACGTGTGATTACAAATGAGTTAAAATTTCAAATAGACTCTAAGAATAAGAAAAAAAAAGATTCGTCTCGAAGCAATCATCCGAATGGGACGGAAATCGACAGATGTACATGTTTTTGTGCAGGCAAACAAATGATTACAATTTCAGAAAAAAATGAATGATTTATTCAAGAGAAAGTGCTTCTCAAGTCGAGCAGGTCAAAACCGCATTGGTCCACCTCTGGCCCTTATGCAAGCAGTTATTTGGCTTGGCTTTGATTGATGGAGTTCTCGTATATCCTCCGGAAGCATAACGTGCCAAATTTTGTGCAGTTTGTGCGTTAGATCGTCAACCCTAGATGGTTAGATGGCCCTGACCATAACGCTCCAAACGTTTTCAATCGGGAAAGATTCGGCGACTTTGCTGGAAAATGCAGGGTTTAGCAAGCTCGAAGACAAGCAATAGAAAATCTCGACGCGTGTGGACGTGCATTATCTTGCTGAAACATAAGCTCAGGATGGCTTGCCATGGAGGATAACGAAACAGGGCGTAGAATATCGTCGACGTACGACTGTGCTGTAAGAGTGCAGCGGGTGATTACCAAAGGGGGTCCTATTACGAGAAGAAATGGCACCCCAGACCATCATTACTGGATATTGGGTCAGATGGCAGGTGATAGTCAGGTTGATATCCCACCGCTTTTCGAGGCGTCTCCAGACACCTTCTCAGCTTGGAATCTCATTGCCTGCAGTCTAATTGTCTTCTGTCAGGAGTCTCGCTTCGAAATGAGCCCCGATCACTGGCAAATACGTCTCTGAAGACTCCCTGGACGCCGGTGGGATACTAGCCTGACTATCACCAGCCATACGGTCCGACAACAACTCTGCACTTTGACGCTCTACCGTATCAGTTGGATAGAATTTGGCACAATACTCTGAGAACGACATCCAACAACTCTGCCAGTCAACGTCATTTCGAATAACTGCTTGCAAAGGGCCATGGGTAGGCCAAAGCTCTATCGATTTGCTAAATTCGTGAAGCTCTTTCTCTCGAATAAATCCTCCAATTTTTCTAAAATTGGAATCATTTGTGAAACCTGATACTAGTCAAGGAAAGGCAGGATTCGGTTACGATTGTGGACAGGGCAGTAATCAGTTACTATTGGTTGCCTTTTACAGTTACACACAATTTATTTTAAACCAGTCATTCCAGACTCAACAATAAATAAAAAATACCGCACGTCATTAATGAAGGAATAAACAACAGCGTAAATAATAGTGTTTTCAGTGAGCTACAATTTAGCAAATCACCATTAAATACAGATACAACAGATAATGTTTTAAAAACAAGCCTCTGTGATCTGGGCAGAAGGCCTTATCCGCCAGGAATGGCAATAAATTAAGAATTGTTTAAAGCTCGCTGCAACTTACAAATATTAAAGGCAAGTCGCCACAAACACAGCAGATGGCATCAGACGCAAGAATGGCAGTAAATAAGGTTTTAAGGCTTACTGCTAAAATACAAATACCAAATAAAAATTTTAAGGCAAATAACCACAATCACGGCTGAAGGCCTTACAAGCCAGGAACGGCAATAATATTAAAAAGAACTGGAAACCTGCTGTAAAACAGCAAACACAATAGCAAAAGTTGATTAAAAAAGCGAGCAACTGATCCAGACAACGCTCCAGTACTTGACCTCTTGAGAACGTCCGGCAACAAACACTTTCGCCAGCTATGAGATAGGCAGCCAAGTGTTGCATTCACTTCACAAGATGGTACCTCAGAGTAGTGCCAGTCTAACGAATGACTAATGATAATCTTGCTGAAGCTACCTAACGTCCGATAAACTAAATGCAACGATGGGACAATACGCCAAGCCGGCTGGCGTGGCCGAGTGGTCCTAGGCACTACAGTCTGGAACCGCGTGACCACTACAGTCGCAGGTTCGAATCCTGCCTCTGGCATGGATGTGTGTGATGTCAAAAAAAATGGTTCAAATGGCTCTGAGCACTATGGGACTCAACATCTTAGGTCATAAGTCCCCTAGAACTTAGAACTACTTAAATCTAACTAACCTAAGGACATCACACACACCCATGCCCGAGGCAGGATTCGAACCTGCGAACGTAGCAGTTCCGCGGTTCCGGACTGCAGCGCCAGAACCGCTAGACCACCGCGGCCGGCTGTGTGATGTCCTTAGGTTAGTTAGCTTTAAGTAGTTCTAAGTTCTAGGGGACTGATGACCTTAAAAGTTAAGTCCCATAGTGCTCAGAGCCATTTTGAGTCAATACGCCAAAGCCGGAACTGGCGTTCTGCACTACGTCCCCAGAATACAGTGTTTAGAGCGCCCGGAACGAGAAAGGAACCACTACCACCAGAGCAGAAAGCACTCCACTCGCTGCTCTTTGCCTCGGCGACACTACGAGCAGAAACACGAACCCAAGTGACTGGAGAATCGCGAGATATCACAATGATGGAAATTTCTCTACTTGGATTGAAATGCACTCATCTTAAAGCTTGCTGAATCCGGTTTACGACGAAGTCGTGCACCCTCGTGACCACATCCCTTCCATCCGGCAGTCCATGCATGCCGCCAGCAGTCCTGGCGTGTTTCCGCACTGTGCCGACCTGGCTCCTCCTGAGTCCCCAACCGAACTCGCCACTCACACGACCCAGCAAAACAACGACGTCGCCCCAAAGATAGGGCAACAGTTACTACATATCGATAACTGGCGTTGCTGCCACTAGCGGCCAGGCAACGCTTGTGAAACCGAGTGGCGTCAGTCAACACGAGAAGAAGACAAACAACCACAACCATGTCAACTAAACGATACCGGCTGGCCTCCAACAGAGGGCGGAAACCTACAAACAGCAACAACGCGAGCCGCAGCACGGCTCTATTTTCTTGTCTGTAGATGTACATCACATCTACTGATTTCCGTCCCCTTAGGATGATTCCTTAGCAGTGAGTCTTTTTTTTTTTTTTTTTAATCTTACGGTGTATTTGACTT
This sequence comes from Schistocerca americana, assembly GCF_021461395.2. NCBI lineage: Eukaryota > Metazoa > Arthropoda > Insecta > Orthoptera > Acrididae > Schistocerca > Schistocerca americana. The sequence continues at coordinate 606,392,075 of NC_060119.1, read as the reverse complement.
TAGGTATGTAAACGAGAAAATTTTTAGGAAAGTTTTGAAATTATGCCTGTTTTGTTAGGAGTCGCCAAGTGCTCTCATTATGAAACACTGGATGAGTAAAGCCTGTGTAATTTGGGCTCCATTTTAAGCAAAAGCTTGTTTCTAACGTATCTAAATTCTTATGAGATCATTTTAACTGAAATGCGTGTCGTACAATGACATAATTTTGCAGGTTCTTTCAGTCCTATATGTGGATACTACCTGAAAAGTGTATTGCGAATATTGTTGGTAACAAAGAAGCAATAAATTAAAACGTCATGCGTCATGCTGAAGTCTGTATGAACAGCGAAAACGTAGTGAGTGACAGTTTCTTCCTTGCATCATTTTGTAGGGGGTAGTCAGCGGGAAAAAGTTCTGTAAATTATGTGTGAAATTTGTTGGGAGTCGCTAAGTGCTGTCGTTCTCAAATATTGGTTGAATCTGAGCGTCGTTAATTACGCTGGCTCAAGACAAAAACACAGTTTCTGAGCGTAACACTTGTCGTGTTGTGTTAAACTTTTAACACACGATTGTACCTCTTAATGACTAAATTAATTAATTCGGATTTCCGTTGCTTTCATTTCCCTTCAAAGTGAACTTTAACATGTGTGTGTGAAATCTTATGGGACTTAACTGCTAGGGCCATCAGTCCCTAAGCTTACACACTACTTAACCTAAATTGTCCTAAGGACAAACACACACACCCATGCCCGAGGGAGGACTCGAACCTCCGTCGGGATCAGCTGCACAGTCCAAGACTTCAGCGCCTTAGACCGCTCGGCTAATCCCGCGCGGAGAACTTTAACAGTTAATATACCGAGCAGCCTCCAGCTCGTTCTGGTGCATTGGAGAGGCTCGTCATTCAAAGGAAAACTAACCGGAATATTTACTGGCTAGATTGTAAAAATACACATAGAAATCGGCTGTATTTTTTTATTGTACGGGGTGGACATTATTGATAGTGGCGGTACTCTCAAAAACAACACAGAAACCGATCATATCTTTTCATTTGTAGAGGGTGGACAGAAAATACCTCCCTTTTTTATTAACAGAGCCACGGAGGTTCGATGCTCTATGGAGACAGTACCATGGCGCTGGCTGTATCAACTTTATACTAGCCCGTATTACTTCACGAATCGTAGTGAACACATTCCCACAGTTATTTGCCTGCTTCTGGCAAGTGTTGTTGTGACGGTACACTTATCCTAACAAAAAAATGGCTCTGAGCACTATGGGACTTAACTTCTGAGGTCATCAGTCCCCTAGAACTTAGAACTACTTAAACCTAAGTAACCTAAGGACATCACACACATCCATGCCCGAGGCAGGATTCGAACCTGCGACCGTAGCGATCGCTCGGTTCCAGACTGTAGCGCCTAGAACCGCTCGGCCACACCGGCCGGCTACCTATCCTAAGAGAAAATCTTCATAAATGTAACACACATAAATATAACACACATAAATGTAACACATATGTACTTGGTACGTCGGTGAAAATTTGTCTTCAATTTTTTTTACATATTCTTACTTTTTGCATAATGAAAGAACAGAACAATGAATAATGTTTTCCCTAAATTTTAATAAGTGAGATAAAAAGGTCAGTCTCGCAATCGTTCATCCTGAGATTAATGGATTTACACATTGCTTATTTAAATTACTTTTTATCTTTGTATACCACTCTGTGGTTCTTTGTGGATTTCGTCTTTTTTAAAGGTGCCGTTAAAAGATGGTATAGAAACATGAACATGTTCCTTCTCAGATTCAAGGCTTCCAAGCCACTGGAATGTCTAACACCAAAAATGGCTTAAAAACTGGGTGTTGATTCAAAAATCGTTGGACATTACTTTAATAGAGCTTTTGGTAATGTTAGTGACAAAAACAGGGTGAAACAGAGTTGGATGACTGACAAAACTCACAACAAACACTAAAGCAATATCATACAGTATAAAATTAGCGTCTGTACTTGGGCAGTTTACAGTCGTCTGTGTTTCTCAGAAGACTACCAGCAAAGACAAAAGACCAGCGGCAGGACAACTGTAAGAGACTTTGTTCGTAGAAAATCCTCCGGAAAACATGTCAATGTCCAACCAAAAAAGACCATGCTGTCAGAAAAATATTGATGATCGTCAAGCGTTCTGTGGAACGCCTGATGGTTTCTGCGATGGCAGCCCTGAAGGGAAGAAGAAAAGGATGCACCTTTCGGCTACAGACGAGTCTCCAGTAGAGCTTTATCCAAACTCAACAAATAAAATTCCCAAATCCGTAGAAATCAACCACAGAAAATTTCCGCAGCACACAGAAGAAAACAAGGATTGAAGATAATTTTGGCTGTTGGCATCTGTGACTACGACATAATTGAAATGCATGTTGTTGACACAAAATGGGCCATCAGCGGTGACTACTATCGGGAAAGGATGGTTCCTGTCTATAAGACTTTTATCCATTGTGGATGTGGAACACTGCGACTGTGGTGTGAAAAGGTTTTCAGAAATTACTGCAACCAGTCGCCTTTTATGTAGATGTATTTTATTTAACCATGACCGGTTTCGAGCTGCCTACCTGCAGAAAGATTTATCTCCACAGATACTCAACCACCCACACAATGGGTACAAAAAAGCACTAAATGTATATACCATCTGATGATGAGTTGCTAGGCAGCTCGAAACCGGTCATGGTTAAATAAAATACATCTACATAAAAGGCGACTGGTTGCAGTAATTTCTGAAAACCGGTTCCTGTCTATATTTAAGCAGTCCTTAATGATCTTTTCCCTTATCCAGACAATGCTGTTCGTATGCAAGATGAAGCAACATCTCACAGTCAAACCAACGATTGTGATTCTAAAGATAACATTCCCTGTTGCTGGGGCTGACTGTCCTGGAAACAGTCCAGACTTAAACTCAGTAGGGTACCTGCGGGCCCGCATCTCGTGGTCGTGCGGTAGCGTTCTCGCTTCCCACGCCCGGGTCCCCGGGTTCGATTCCCGGCGGGGTCAGGGATTTTCTCTGCCTCGTGATGGCTGGGTGTTGTGTGCTGTCCTTAGGTTAGTTAGGTTTAAGTAGTTCTAAGTTCTAGGGGACTGATGACCATAGATGTTAAGTCCCATAGTGCTCAGAGCCATTTGAACCATCTTTGGTACCTGCGGGCCAGACTACAGCATACAATCTCCCAAGATGCAATAGAGAATAGCGTATTGCACGTGTTCACTAGAAATGGACTCCATCACCACTGAATATGATGATGTTTGGTTTGTGGACCGATCAACTGCGCGGTCATCAGCTTCTGTACAAAGTACCACCTTTTACACGGTCCAATTTTTTTATACAATCCAATCTAGCCACAGTCATGGATGATGATGATGATGATGAAATGATGATAACACAAACATCAGTCCCCGGGCAGAGAAAATCCCCAACCTGGCCGGGAATCGAACCCGGGACCCCATGATCCAGAGGCAGCAACGCTAGCCACTACACCACGAGCTGCGGTCCATCTCCACTAAAGAGACAGGAGTGCCTGTAGAGAGTTTTGTCAGACTAGTTGGAGAATGTCTTCATAATCGTGGATGCATTACAAAATACTGAAAAACTGACAGATGACTAACCATATCGTTCATTCAAATGTAGAAGCGTGTTTCTGGTAAAATAGTTCTGTGTAGCAAAAAAATTATAAAAAATGCTTGAGGCAAAAACTTTCAGTCCACCTTGTAAGGCCGCGCGGGGTAGCCGAGGGTCTAAGGCGCCTCGTCACGGTTCGCGCGGCTCTCCCCGTCAGACGTTCGAGTCCTCTCTCGGTGATGGGTGTGTGTGTTGTCCTTAGCGTAAGTTAGTTTAATTACTGTGTAGGCCTAGGGACCAATGAATTCAGCAGTTTGGTCCCATAGAGTCTTAACACAAAAAAAAACACCTTGTAGGTCCTCAACCAATAGAAATTTACTGCCAGACAACACTACGCCACGTCTGTTTGATTTTATAAGGTGCTTTCATTTGCTGTTCTCATATTATTCAGCCTTGAAGGTGCGACGCTACTTTCTCATGTCAGTAATCTGTACTGTTTCATTTTCGCTGCTATTTCATGGTTATTTTATGGAGAGTATTGGACATGTGGGCTTGGGAAGTAAGCTTTGTCTTTTTCTCACTGGAATGGTACATCCAAGTGTGGTTTCAGGCTCCTACTGTCGACAGAGGGCAGTCAGTGGATCTCATTATGAGAGGCGAGCTTCCCCATGGAGATGTGGAAGTCAGGCTGCAGCCAGCTTCGTGCTTTTGTGGACAGAGATGGCACCTGGCCTAGCTGAGGACAGGGGACACCGTGCCACCACTGCCGTCCCCGGAGAATACTTGAATATGACATTTTTGCCTTTTCTGCACAAACACCGAGGTTGAACTGCCACAGCGGCGTCTGTCTGGCGTTAAGAAAGACGAATTAAGTCGCCCACCATCATGCTTGTTTTCAAGAAGCCGAAAAACTGAGGAGACATTGTTCTACACGAAACCAAATATCTTGTTACTTAGTATACATTTTGCACGCCAAAAGTGTCGGTCAGTTGTACGATTTAGGGGTGGGGGTGGGGGGACCAAACAGTGCGAGGTCATGGGTCCCATTCTATTAGGGAAGAATGGGGAAGGAAGTCGGCCGTGCTCTTTCAAAGGAACCACTCCGGCATTTGCCTGAAGCGATTTAGGGAAATTACGGAAAACCTAAATCAGGATGGCCGGACGCGGGTTTGAACAGTCGACCTCCCAAATGCAAGTCCCGTGTGCTAACCACTGCACCACCTCGCTTGGAGCCAAGACTGGGAAGTTTCTGCTGTGTTGCCCTATTTATTCATGACATAGCGATATTCTCGTCAGTCACTTACCAATAGCGTTGAGTTTTTAAAAGTAGAGAATTGAGTAGAGAGAAGTAAGTCTGAAGGCATTCCTGTTCCAGCCACCATCTGCTGCTGCTGGGTGCACATTTTTGCTGATTTTGGAGCAATGCAATTTTCGTAATCTGTGGTCGTGCAATTCATATTCCAAGCAGCTCACTAATTACTCGTTCTGGCACGCAACGTCAGATGCCCATTTGATTACAGTTTGTGATTTTGTCTCATTAACGTGGAATTTGCGAGCTACCCAAATAAGGATAAATTGTTGCGTTTGTCCATGCACTCTTCCATACATTTGGTGGCTCCCCATAGTTGTGACGTCATTATGAGTGAATTCAATCTAGCTTACTTACAAAACTTTTCTCTCTTTTAAATAACTGTGTACTGTGTGTTGTGTCCACTAATGAGAGTAAATAAAATTTATTACTTCAAGAATTGATTTAACAAGATCCATTAAGTTATGCTACAACTTTTCCAAGGTTATGCGACTCACTAATAATAATAATAATAATAATAATAACTGGCAGCAACAAATCAACAACTCAACCAATTACTAAAGATAACAGAAGTATTCAGCAATGATATAAATATGGCTTTTGGAACAGACAAATGTAAGAAAAATAGCATAGTCAAGGGAAAACACACTAATCAGGAATATTACATATTGGATAACCACAGCGACTGCATAAAGCGATGGAAAAAGCAGATGCCTATAAATATCTAGGATGCAGACAAAAAATAGGAATAGATAATACAAGTATTAAAGAAGAACTAAAAGAAAAATATAGACAAAGACTAACAAAAATACTGACAACAGAATTGACAGCAAGAAACAAGACAAAAGCTATAAATACTTATGCTATACCAATATTGACCTACTCATTTGGAATAGTGAAATGGAGTAACACAGACCTAGAAGCACTCAATACACTTACACGATCACAATGCCACAAATATAGAATACATCACATACATTCAGCAACAGAAAGATTCACATTAAGCAGAAAGGAAGGAGGAAGGGAATTTATCGACATAAAAAACCTACATTATGGACAGGTAGACAATTTAAGAAAATTCTTTCTAGAACGAGCAGAAACTAGCAAAATACACAAACCAATCACTCATATAAATACATCGGCTACACCACTGCAATTTCATAACCACTTCTACAACCCTTTAGATCACATAACATCAACAGATACGAAGAAAGTAAATCGGAAAAAGAAAACACTACATGGCAAGCGCCCGTATCATCTAACACAGCCACACATCGATCAAGACGCATCCAACACATGGCTAAGAAAAGGCAATATATACAGTGAGACGGAAGGATTCATGATTGCAATACAGGATCAAACAATAAACACCAGATATTACAGCAAGCATATTATTAAAGATCCCAATACCACAACAGATAAATGCAGACTTTGCAAACAACAAATAGAAACAGTAGATCACATAACAAGGGGATGTACAATACTAGCAAATACAGAATACCCCAGAAGACATGACAATGTAGCAAAAATAATACATAAACAACTTGCCATAGAACATAAACTAATAAAACAACATGTCCCACATACAAGTATGTACCACAAAATGTGCTGGAGAATGATGAATAGAAATTATACTGGAACAGAACCATTACAACAGATAAAACAACACCACATAAGAAACGTCACCAATAAAAAGAAGAAATAAACACAACTAATCGAAATACCCATACCCAATACAACAAATATACAGAAGAAAACAGGAGAAAAAATTGAAAAATACATCCAACTGGCTGAGGAAGTCAAGGACATGTGGCAACAGGATAAAGTTGACATTATACCAATTATACTATCAACTACAGGAGTCGTACCACACAATATCCACCAGTACATCAACGCAATACAGCTACATCCAAACATATACATACAGCTACAGAAATCTGTAATTATTGATACATGTTCAATTACCCGAAAGGTCCTAAATGCAATGTAACATATACCGTACAGTTAAAAGGAAGTGACGCTTGATCAAGGTCCGCGTCACTTTCCATTTTTAACCAGACCTAAGGTCTGAGAAAGGAAAGAAGATAATAATAATAATAATAATAACTGTAACCTACTGCGCACCTAAGCTTATTGTTCTCACTATGACGATGTTATCGTTGTACACAGTGGCCGAATCCAACCATCACTCTCTTGTTATTCAGTGAAGGTAAAATCATTGCACTCGCTCAGTCTTATCTATACAGGGTGTTACAAAAAGGTACGGCCAAACTTTCAGGAAACATTCCTCACACACAAATAAAGAAAAGATGTTATGTGGACATGTGTCCGGAAATGCTTAATTTCCATGTTAGAGCTCATTTTAGTTTCGTCAGTATGTACTGTACTTCCTCGATTCACCGCCAGTTGGCCCAAATGAAGGAAGGCAATGTTGACTTCGGTGCTTGTGTTGACATACGACTCATTGTTCTACAGTACTAGCATCAAGCACATCAGTACGTAGCATCAACAGGTTAGTGTTCATCACGAACGTGGTTTTGCAATCAGTGCAATGTTTACAAATGCGGAGTTGGCAGATGCCCATTTGATGTATGGATTAGCACGGGGCAATAGCCGTGGCGCGGTACGTTTGTATCGAGACAGATTTCCAGAACGAAGGTGTCCCGAGAGGAAGACGTTCGAAGCAATTGATCGGCGTCTTAGGGAGCACGGAACATTCCAGCCTATGACTCGCGACTGGGGAAGACCTAGAACGACGAGGACACCTGCAATGGACGAGGCAATTCTTCGTGCAGTTGACGATAACCCTAATGTCAGCGTCAGAGAAGTTGCTGCTGTACAAGGTCACGTTGACCATGTCACTGTATGGAGAGTGCTACGGGACAACCAGTACAGCGTGTGCAGGCACTATCAGCAGCTGATTGGCCTCCAGGGGTACACTTCTGCGAATGGTTCATCCAACAATGTGTCAATCCTCATTTCAGTGCAAATGTTCTCTTTACGGATGAGGCTTCATTCCTACGTGATAAAATTGTAAATTTTCACAATCAACATGTGTGGGCTGACGAGAATCCGCACGCAATTGTGCAATCACGTCATCAACACAGATTTTCTGTGAACGTTTGGGCAGGCATCTTTGGTGATGTCTTGATTGGGCCCCATGTTCTTCCACCTACGCCCTATGGAGCACGTTATCATGATTTCATACTGGATACTCTACCTGTGCTGCTAGAAAATGTGCCTTTGCAAGTACGACACATCATGTGGTTCATGCACAATGGAGCTCCTGCACATTTCAGTCGAAGTGTTCGTACGCTTCTGAACAACAGATTCGGTGACCGATGGATTGGTAGAGGCGGACCAATTCCATGGCCTCCACGCTCTCCTGACCTCAACCCTCTTGACTTTCATTTATGGGGGCACTTGAAAGCTCTTGTCTACGCAACCCCGGTACCAGATGTAGAGACTCTTCGTGCTCGTATTGTGGACGTCTGTGATACAATTCGCCATTCTCCGGGGCTGCATCAGCGCATCAGGGATTCCATGCGACGGATGGTGGATACATGTATCCCCGCTAACGGAGGACATTTTGTACATTTCCTGTAACAAAGTGTTTGAAGTCACACTGGTACGTTCTGTTGCTGTGTGTTTCCATTCCATGATTAATGTGATTTGAAGAGAAGTAAGCGTTTCCGGACACATGTCCACATAACATATTTTCTTTCTTTGTGTGTGAGGAATGTTTCCTGAAATTTTGGCCGTACCTTTTTGTAACACCCTGTATAGGGAGAGCTGCGTCGATTACCCCTAGAATTATAAGTTTGCAGTGTGTTGTTCATGACTGTTTGGCTATCGACCTTGAGGTATTCAGACGTAATAAACAACAACATACTTATAGCAAAGTATTAGCATAACGTAAGTTCAGGGTCATTGCCCACGCAAACAGCTTAAGTTTTCAAAGCCATTATCAAACACCGAAAATGCACACCAGAAGACTAATATGTACTATTATATCTCTTCCTTTATCTACAAAATTAACGAACAGTAGAGTGGAAACTCATAGTACTTACATAAACTGTGAATAAACAAGTTGCATCATGACAAAATTTTGTGAAGAGTACATAATCTCCTACGTAGAAAGCAATTAATTTTTGATTTTTGTATTTCACCCTTGGAAGACGTGATGGAGGGCGGATGGAGGGGGCGTGTTGATTCCGACCATGTTGCCGCTCTTGATTCTTTGATTGAAACAATAAAATAAAATTACGTTTAGAAGAAGAAAAATATTATTTTACTCATAATGACATGGTGATATGTGTGATCATAAGATCGATAAGGAAGCTGAATCGAGGTCGGCTCCTCGTACCGTTTCCTATATGGGAGACTTGGATAACGATGGAGTTGGAGACGATGTGATATGTGAAATTTTAAAGCATTTCCGTGTGGTGGATGGTTACATGGCTCCATAGCTGTGTAATCCTTTCTGCGGAAGAAGAAGCTCCGCCAAACAGCTGCAATTTTTCCTTGAACTTTATTCGCAGACCGATTTTGGAAACCTGTATTTGCATTAACAGTGCTGAACGATGAAAGAAAAAGTTGTGTTAATAATGAAACGAAAAAAATTTACGTATAATTTTTACAAAAATATCTTTCTTGTACCGTACAATATGCGTATAAATTCATACCATGCCAAGTCCTAAAGTAAGTGGCACATTATGATACATTTTGGATTTTGCACTTATCACAATTGAAATATTCTAAACGTGTACTTCGTTTTGAAATCGGATGCATAAGTTTCCGCAACTGGTCTAAGAACGATGATCAAAGGAAAACTGTACGTCTTCGATGGATCAACTTTCACTAAAAAATTACATGAGAAAGGTTGTAGGATCATTATATGGATGGTTCATAAGACGGAAAGTAAGTCTGGATACAGACTGTATTGTAGAGAAAGCGACATGACAGAACTGTAGGATCAGTAGTTGGATGGGTCAAGAGACAGAATGTAGATGGAAGGGGGCGTATAAGACATTTAGAAAGAGTGTGTTACGCTTGATTTGAAAATGAAGAAAGAGGTTGAGTAGCCTGTAGCTGATATGTTGCGTAGATCTCAACAATCACTTATGGATTGAGAGAAAAAAGATGTTGAAATTATCCTGACAAAGGACATGAAGCGAGTGGGGATGAAAGGAATGAATAACATGATGATAGAGGCGAAGCAGCTGTCCAGGATCCTCGAAGTTGGAGCATACAGTGGGGTGCTTGGTTTCAGTTTTCCAGGACAATTAGGACTGACAAGAAAGAGTACTGTGATCTAGGGGATAGGCAACATGGTGCGTAGAAATTTGCAATTGATGTAATACAATGGTTAACGTTCCGAAGCAATGTAGGATTTTCTGCAAGAAATGCAAAAAGCATAAGCAGCAGATAGCAACTCATTACAAAAAGTCTATGACGAGACAAGCGTTACAAGGACGACGCCATTACGACAGAAAACAGCAAGGTTTCGGTGGACAGACGAAACGCATATTCAGGAAAATAAACCACGAAGAAAATAATTATGAGAATGGAGTGCACTGAATACAAATACAGGAAACAAATTCCTTTAAAATGCTGCAAACATTTTCAGATTAGTGGCGACAAAAAGAGGAAGGGCCAAATGATCCAGTTCCTACTATTTGTAAATGTTGTTTATTAAATAAAATTATCAAATCATAACAAGTTCCTTTTATTTATATACGTTTTCATTAGTTCACTAGTCACTGGCTTCAGTGTCAGACTCAGCCTCTTCCCTCACTTGTAGGCCCTACTTTGGACAATACTCCGTAATTGCTGAAACTGAAAAAAGACAAATTAGGGCATTTTAATATGAGCGCTAATGATGGAGAAAATAGTTTTCAAATTTAAGAGTGTTAAAATTGATTTCTGTTGGACCGTGAGGTGTGCATGAACAAATGACATCCATGTAACCAAAGTATGTGCCAGTTACAATCTACTCGTATTACTGTTCAGTAATACTTAAGATATAGTAATCCAAAACAAATTAACATTTGCGTCGTGAATTCAATATTAAATAAATAGACAAGAAACTCAGCTGGTAAAATTACACCAAGTCAATGAGTTGAAGTAAAAAATAGGGGACTTTTCGTAATGAATGAGGTTTAATATTCATATTATTTTGATTTAGTCATTGAAATTGAGTATATTTTTATAAATTATTACCTGGAATAACATGTATTTACTCATTTACAAAAATGTTTAATGTAACATCACCAACTGTATTTTCATTTGACGTTATTTATTAGTCGAGAATGAAAACTGAGTGGAAAATATGTTTAAAATTACTTTGTAAACGCAAATACCGAGCGAGGTGGCGCAGTGGTTAGCAGACTGGACTCGCATTCGGGAGGACGATGGTTCAAACCCTCGTCCAACCATCCTGATTCAGGTTCTCCGTGATTTCCCTAAATAGCATTAGGCAAATGCCGGGATGGTTCCTTTGAAAGGGCGCGGTCGACTTTAGTCTCCATCCTTCCCTAATCCGATGGGACCGATGAAATCGCTGTTAGGCCCCTCCCCCCAATCAACCAACCAATCCTATGGAATAAACACAAAAATTATAACAGAATCTGCCAGGGAGAAAACGGGGTAGCGTTTTGACTAGTAATAAAAACGTCCTGGGGCGCGGGTTCGAGCACAGTAACTGGTTAAATTTTGAATAAAAATCATCAGTAATGGCAGCCAAAGAGTTACGACATAGGTAGTCACGTTTGTTCTGTCAAAGGTCTTGCCAATGAGGGCGAAGGAGAGAACAGAGGTTAGGGCACTCTTTCGCCCTGGGGGTGGGACAATGCCCGTAAAAGGTGGGAGAATCAGCAATAACCTATGGCATGAGGATTTACAAGGCAGTGGAAACCACTACATTAAAACACATAACGTGCAGCCACAATATATGTGGCCCGTAAATGAAAAAGTGGCATGAAAACCGCTCCATTGACAATAGATTCCGAATCAGTCCACCATTCGAGTCTCCGTTAGAGAATTGACAAGGGGGCGGTAACCATGAGAAAAAGTTGGAATAACCAACGAAACGCTAACATTCTAAGAATCGTATCGTGAATGTTTGAAGTTTGAACGTGGTAGGGAAGCCGGACAAAGTGAAAAAGAAAATGCAATGTGTAAATCCAGATATAATGGGGGTCAGTGGAGTGAAATGGAAATAAGATGAAGACGAACATATTGTCATATCAATGTTGTTGTTGTTGTGGTCTTCAGTCCAGAAACTGGTTTGATGCAGCTCTCCATGCTACTCTATCCTGTGCGAGGTTCTTTATCTCCCAGTACCTACTGCAACCTACATTGTTCTGAATCTGTTTAGTGTATTCATCTCGTCACATCAATAACAAGATAAAATGCTATTACGGGAGTAGGCTTTGTTATGAATACGAAGATGGGGGAAAGAGTGAGTTACTGTGAACAGTTAAGTGGTAGGTTTGTTCTGATGAGAATCGACAGCAAGCCAACGAACAATGTATCGGATACGCATGCCAGGGTCACAAGTAGAATACGAAAAGTTAGAAAAGTATATGAGGATCAGAACGTAAAGGGAGAGGGGTATTGAACCGTGGAGGTGGGGGACGGAATATAAGACAAAGTTACAGGAGAATATTAGCTCCGTGTTACAAGGAACAGTCAAATGAAATCAAGAAAGGTGGAAAATTGTTAATTATTTTGAAAATAATTGCCATAACTGTTAATACATTTATCCCAGGATTAGACAAGACTTCATGGAAAAATGTTTGCGGTGGCCTACAGAACCTTGATTACAAGAATGCATTGACCATCTTGCCTCGCAGTGGCCTAAATGTATTAACAATTATGGCGATTTCTTTTGAAATAATAAAAGGTTTACTTACCTTTTTCTGTCTGCCTCGTATTCACTTGGCTGTCCCTAATAGGAATGAGAGAGGTGAGAGACTGAATTCTGCAATAAATATCAGCTAGTAATAGCGAATACACTGTTCAAACACCACAAGACGAAGATGTACTCTTGCAAAAGGCGCGGAAACACGGAAAAATTCTCGTTGGATTACATTATGGTCAGACAGAGATTCGAAATTAGGTACTGACTTGCGAGACCCATGGAACAGATGGATCACAATTTAGTAATGATGAAGAGTAGCCTGATGTTTAAGAGAATAGTCAATGCTGAAAGATGTGGGATATTAAAGCGCTGAGAAATGTTGAAATGCGTTTGAAATTGTCGAAGGCTGTAACTGCTGCGATAATGAGCGTCACAGTAGGCAGTTCAGTTGAAGAGGGTTGGACTTCCCTAAAACGGGCAATCACAGACATGGATATAAGGAAGGCAACTATGAAGAACCTATGAGTAGCAGAAGAAACACTTCGACCGATCGACGAGAAAAAAAAGTAAAAATCATTTAGAAGTGTAAATCACTTAAGAATGAAATAAATCGGAAGAGCGAGGAAGCCAACGTCAAATGGCTACGGAAAGAATGTGAAGAAATCGAAAAACATATGATCGTTGGAGGAGCTTATTCAACACAAAGAAAAGTCGAATCAGCCTGCAATGAAATGAAAAACAAGGGCGTCATTTTTATGAATGCAAAGGTAATTCCACTGTTAAACGCAAAAGAGAGAGCAGATAGGTGGAAAGAATATCTTGAGTGCCTCTACAAGGGGAAGAATTTGTCTAATGACGCGATGGAACAACAAATGAGAGACTACATGGAAGGCTCAGGGAACTGAGTATTAGAGTCAGAGATCAGCAAAGCATTGGAAGACTTGCAATCAAATAAGGCAGAAGGGCTACATAATATACCTTCTGAGTTTCGAAAAACATTGTGGGAAGTGGCAACCAAACGGCTTTTCAAGCTGATGCATAGCATCTATGAATCTGGAGATACACCGTCAGACTTTCAGAAAACGTCACCCATGCCATACCGAAGATAGCAAGGGCAGATAAGTGAGACGACTATCGCACAATAAACATAATGGATCAAACACCCAAGATGCCAACAACAATAAACATACAGAAGAACGGAACATAAAACTGAGGATCTGTTACACGACAGTCAGCTTGACTATAGGATAGACAGATCTGTCGTTGCGACTAATAATGGAAGCAAGACTTAACAGAAGACTTGTTCATAGGATTTATTGTTTTCGAAAAACATTCGACAATGTGAAATGGTATTAGGCGTTCGAAATACAAAGGAAAAGAGGTGAAGTCTATAGATGAGTATGATTAATAAACAATATGCAGAAGAAGGAAAAAATAAGAATGGAAGACCAAGAATGAAGAACTCTGATTGATAAATGTGTAAGACAGGGATGCAGTCTTTCGCCCCAACTATTCAGTCTATATATCGAAGAAGCAATGGCGGAAATAAAAGATATGATATCAACGATAATATTCACTGATGATGTTGAAATCCTCAGTGAAAGCAAAGAAGAATTACAGGACCCATCGAATGTAATTGACAGCCAAATGGGTACAGAATGTGGAGTGAGAGTAAAACGAAGAAAGCGAAAATAATGATAGGTGTCGGAAAAGGAATTAGCAGTAAACTTACATCAGAAATGGTGTCAACGAAGTAGACAAGGTGCAGGAATTCTGTTATTTTGGAGGCAAAATAACACTAATAAATGAAGTAAGAACGACGTAAAAAGCGGACCATCACAGGAAAAAAATGCATTCCTGGCCAAAAGAAATCTGTTAGTATAATTTTAATTTCTTTATTGTAATTTCATTCCCCTGCCCCACACGGACCAGTGGCACAGTCCACTGCTCTTCAGCCAAACGGCTTTATAAAACACAGAAAGGAGGATTCATACATAAAAAGGGGGATTCATACATAAAAAGGGGGATATAAAAGGGGACATAAAAACACTGAAAATGGAGATGAAGGGAGTTAAAATACACACTAATATGAGGACATACACTGGGGGACAGTTAAAGTTCGACACAGCTGGCACTTTTAAGCGCACTTAAAAAAACACTCAAAGAAAAATAACGTAAAAGGCGGCCACAGTATAAAAAGCACATGAACAAGCATGGACTATATACAGATCGAGCACAAAATTAAAACCACATCACCAGATGACACTGTATAACGGCACAGAACACAAGACTAATGCAGCACACTTGATAATGAATAAAAACCTGGGAGAATCTGCCAGGGGGGGGGGGGGGGGGAGAAGCGAAAAGGAAGTGAGAAGGAGAAGAGAGAGAGGGAGGACGAGGTGAGGGGAGTGCGCCAAAGGAGGGTTGTGGAGGGAAGGGACAGGAAAGGAAAACAGCAGAGGAGGGGGTGCAGCGATTCAGGGAGGGAAGAAGGAAAATCTGCTCTGGAAGAAGGAGGGGAGAGGAAAAAGGGGGCCCTGGGGAGGGGGGAACAAGGCCAGGTTACAGTTGGGAGGAAGGGTAGATGTCATGGCGAAGTTCAACATCCGGGAGGGGGAGGTGCTGGAAATTGCCCTGACGAAGGAGATGGAGGGTGTGAAGGTGGAGAGAGGGAGGGATACAGCGATAGAGGCACGACGATGGGCGGGGGGTGGACAGGAAGGAGGAAACCAGGGGGCTGGGGGGATCAAGCCTGAAGACAGTGTAAAGGATGTGGAGACGTTGGAGGAAAAAGAAGAGGTGGGGGAAGGGTATGAGGTCATACAGGAGTCATGTGGAGGGAGGAAGGTGGATACGGAAGGCAAGGCGGAGTGCGTGGCGTCCAAGGATTTGGAGGGCCTTGTAAAAGTGGGGGGGGGGGGGCGGAGATCCAGGCAACATTGGCATAACAGGAGATAGGACTGATGAGGGATTTGTAAGTGTGGAGGATGGTGGAAGGATGCAATCCCCAAGTCTGGCCAGGCAGGAGATTCAGGAGGCAGAGGTGGGAATGGGCTTCCTGCTGGATGGTCAGGAGGGTAGGGGTCCAGGTGAGGTGATTATCGAGGGTGAGGCCAAGGTATCTCAGAGTGGGGGTGAGCTGGATGGGACAATGATAAATGGTGAGGTAGAAATTGTGGAGATGGAAGGAGCGGATGGTGCGGCCTATGATGATTGCCAGGGTTTTTGAGGGATTAATACAAAGGAGCCGCTGGTTACACCATGTGGTGAACTGGTCTAGGTGGGTTTGAAGGGTGTGTTGGGACCGTTGAAAGGTACGACAGAGAGCCAGGAAGGCGGTGTCATGAGCATACTGGAGGAGGTGGACAGGAGATGGCAGCGGTGGGATAAAAGATATACGGGAGTTGGTGTTGTGGAAGGTGACATAGGTAACATGTCGTGAAAGGAAGGAAGCAACCAGATAGACAAAATTGATAGGCAGGGCGTAGGTCTGGAGTTTAAAGAGGAGACCGGGATGTCATACGTGGTCAGAGGCATTTTGGAGGTCGAGGGAAACAAAAATGGAGGAGCAATGGGAGTTAAGCTGGAGGGAAAGAAGGTGGAAGAGTTAGTATCAAACACTGGCCGTAATTTGAGGAAATTCTAAGAGTGTACATTTCGAGCACAACATTAAATGATAATGAATCACTGAGTATGAGAAAACCGGGAAAAAAATCGGAACGATTAAGCTGTGATACTATAGAAGGAGGATGAAAATTAGATAGAAGAATCAGCGAAGAAATGAACATATGCAAAACACTGACAAGAACAAGGAACAGGACGACAGGACATTTGTAAACGCATCCGGAAACGATACAGAGGGCGCTGTTATGCGCTGGATCTTATTCCCCACTTTCGGGCGGCTAGTGGCTTTTGGGGATTTAGTCCACAATGGGTCTTTTTCTAGATGGTTAGTAGGTGGGGATACAAATTAGCTTTTAATGGGGTGTTAGTTCAAGGCACTATTTGAATTAGACAAGTTGTGCGATTGCAGACTGTAACGTAATTCTGTAACATAGTTCCGCATAAGGTGGAAAGTTAGGGTAGATATAATTATTGCCTGGATTTTAACATGGTTGTTGGAGAAGTAATAAAACACCAGAAGATAAAAGTTGTACGAGGGGCGTTCACTAAGTAATGAAACACTTTTTTTCTGAAAGCAGATAAGTTTTATCCAGGATTCCAATACACCATATTATTCCCCACTCTTTTGGCTGCAAAAGTCTATTTTTCAACATAACATCCGTTCAAGGCGACAGCCTTAACCGCCTTACTGGGAGGTCGTGTACGCCCGCATGGTACCACTCTACTGGTCGACGTCGGAGCCAACGTCGTGGTGCATCAATAACCTCGTCGTCATCCACGTACTGCTTCCCACAGAGTGCATCCTTCATAGTGCCGAACAGATGGAAGTCGGAAGATGCGAGACGCCGGATGTACGGTGGACTAGGGAAAACAGCCCAGTGAAGTTCCGTGAGCTCCTCTCATGTGCGCAGTCCACAGCTGGCGGTCTAATGTCTAGCGTTGCTGCCTCTGGATCCCAAGATCCCAGGTTCGGTCTCTGGCCCGGTGGAAGATTTGCTCCGCCCGCGGACTGGATGTTTGTGTTATCCCCATAGTTGCATCATCATTTGGGAAAGTGACGAGACTGGATAGTGAAGAGAAAGGGAATTTGTGTGGGCGCTGATAGCACGCAGTTGAGCGCCCCACAAATCAGATATCATCGTCATCCGGTATGCAGACTTGTGTGAGGCCTTGCGCTGTCGTGGGGAGAAGTTCGTTTATATTTTTGTGGCGACAAAGACGCTGAAGTCCTTTCTTCAATTTTCTGAGGTGCCACAATACACTTCAAAGTTGACCCCTGCACAATGTTGCATGACGTCAAGCAGACTAACCCTCTCCGAGCCCGAGAAGACCGTCACCATGAGTTTATCGGCTGAGAGTGTGGCTTTGAACGTTTTCTTATAAGGATATGTGGTTTGGCGCCACTCAATTGATTGCCGTTTTGTTACTGGTACGAAGTTTCATCGCCTGTGACGATGTTCGACAAAAAAAACTGTCACGATCAGCCTCGTAAGGCGCAAGCAACGCCACACTGAAGATCCTCCATTGCTCTTTACAGTCTTCTGTTAGACGGCGAGGAACTCAGGAGGTACACAACTTTGGGTACTCGCACTGGTGGACAGCGCTATCAAGAGAGATGTTCAACTGTGCAGCGAGGTCTTTGATTTTGTCGCGTCGATCACCTCCAATGAGAGTGTCCACGCATTCCCACATTGGAGGAATCACAGCCGTGGGGGGTCGGCCGGAACGCGGGGGATCGAATAAGTTTGCGACAATGACAGACGCTTCGCCCAATGAGTCATCGTGCTTTTGTTCACTGCCAGGTGGCCGTAGACATTCTGCAGGCACCTACGAATATCTGTAATGCTCTGGCTTCCGCCAATAAAAGCCCAAAGACAGCTCTCTGCTTGTAACACAGCTCCGTTACAGGCGCCATGTTGAACGAGAAATATAGAGCCGCCACCTGTCGGAACTTTATGACAATGTATGAGCTAAAGAGCGAATATTCCACGATTTCTTTCCACAAATTCTGCATTTTTCAATCGATACTAACAGAGAAAGAAATGTGTCTTACTTAGCGCCCCACGTATAGTATGTCAGTGGGTGGCAGTGCAACTACACATGATTTGCTTACATCTGATGACACTGTGAAGAATTCGAAATTACAGCGTAACTCACAGTGCGTAAAATTATAACAATAGTCGTGGGAGCAACGCGGAGTGTTATACACTGAAATTATTATATAACTTTCATCCATGTGAGGGTTCTTCGTATGATCCCACGTGGTAGAGGGATAGCGGGTCTGAGTATCAATCAAAATGTCCTCGGTCCGTGTTCGAACACCCTCTCGCTTTAACTTTGAATAGTAGTCAGCATTGGCGGCCGAAGACTTACGGCATAAGAAGTCACCCTCATTCTGCCAACGGCCTTGTTAAAGAGGACGGAGGAGCGGACAAAGGTTCAGGGCACACTTTTGCCCTTGGAGTGGGAAACTGTCCCTAAGAGTGGAAGAATCAGTTACGATCAACGGGGTGAGGATACAGAAGGCAGTGGAAACCACTGCAATAAAGACACATAATGTATATTCACAGATCACGTGGACTGTAATCGAAAAAGTGTCATGGTCATCATGAAACTATACAAGGGCAGTAACAGTAACAGTGCAATCCGAATTCCGCTGTTAAAGGCAGAGGAGAGAGATGGAAAAATACATTTATGGCCTCTATGTGGGACAGCAATTGTCTCATGTCGTGATAGAAGAAGAAGCGGGAGTCGATATAGAAGAGGTAGGGGATCCAGTACTAGGATTTGAATTTAAAAGATCTCTGGAAGACTAAAAATCCAATAAGACGGAAAGATAACATTCCATCAGAGTTTCTAAAATCATTGGGGGAATTGGCAACTACTCAAGTTGGTGTGTAGAGTGTATTAGTCTGGCTTTCGAAACAAAAAAAATCATCCGCACTATTCCGAAGATTGCAAGAGTCGACAAGTACGGGAACTATCGCACCGTCAGCTTAACAGCCGATGCATCAAAGTTGCTGACAAGAATAGTATACAAAAGAATGGTAGAGGGAATTGAGGACGTGCTAGATGAGGAGCAGTTCGACTTTAGGAAAGGTAAAGGCACCAAAGAGGTAATCCTGACGTTGCGGTTGATAATGGAAGCAAGACTAAAGAAAAATCAAGATACGTTCATGAGACGTGGCTGCTCTAATCTTGGCAGTATGGCATTCCACTGGGGCAACTAAGTTCTTAGAATGACGAAATCGATTCGACCGTGTGTCGCGAGCTAAGGTCTTTGGTCGAGGTGTGTGTGTACGGCTGATTTGGCGGGGCCTGCAGAGTCAGTTGGCTGTGGTGCACGTGGCTGGCACGTTGTCGCTCTTGAGGGTCTCCGGCAGTCCGGAGCGGGTCTCTAGAAGCGGTGTACGGTTAAATCGGTCGGGGGCAACCCTGGCCGGCTCGCTTAAGAATTGGTAGCCGCAGGCAGCCCGATGACAGACTGAGATCACATGCAATCTGGTCGGCAAGTTCCAAGTTTACTTTGCAAACATAAGGTTTACGGCAAGTCGACGATCGCCTGTATGGGCTGGAGGCAACAACGCCCTGACTGGAATCCTGCGAGTCGCGGCTCCTTCACACCTGAGTGGAGTTTAGTGTTGTTTTCTTATTTTGAGTACATGATATTGTTAGGCCATGTCTGTTATATGGAACCTGACCTGTTACATTAGTGCGCCTACGAATGGTTGCGTGCATGACCATGGGTCAGTGTTACTAATTGTAATTTGTGTTCTAGGCCATATATCGTGAAAATGTAAGAGTATTCCCTGCAGTAGGTTCTGTGAAGCGATAAATTGTAACAGGACCATTGTGGGAGGCGAGGTGGTACATCTGTATGTTTGTGTTAATGCAACAGCAGGCGCTATTGTGATCACTTGTGAATACTAGTAATCTTAAGGAGTGTTAAATTTAGCCTGTATAGATACTTGCTTTGGCATTAATGTATATTTTATTTTCTACACCCCGACCGTCATTGTGCGAGGCTTTATTTGGGCAGATCACTGTTCCCTTTTCATGTATGTTGGCAGGGTAACTTCGGCAGCAAAAGGCACATTCCTGTTCCCCGGGCCCGGAGCACAGTCGTGTTGCAACACACACCATAATTTACACTCGTTTCGAGAACTTCGCTCAAAAATCGGTACACACGGCGAAGGTACAGAATGGGTATACGGTGAAGTGTAGGGCTTTTTCAGTCAGGACGAAACCGTAACAAAAATGAGTCAGCACCAAGGAACTGCTGCAGTAGCTGTCTGATAGCAAGCGTTTCAAGACGAATCAAGAAGTGTACTACTTCTTCACACTATCATCTTTCACAGTGACTCTTGGGCAGGAAAAGAAGTTGGGGCTTATATGAAAAGGCACAGCCAGTTGTTTGTCGCGCACACCAATCGCATAAGACTCGAGGTAGATAGGATGTGGAGATTAGAGCTCATATACCATCTCCCCTCAGCTAAACACCGTATTATGAGATACAGATTTCCTGAGTGTAAATGTACCTATAAAGCTAGACCGTGAGAAAGAAAAAAATCGCTAGAAGAAAGTCATATGCGCATAAATACCAACTGTCTTGTTGAAAACAGATGTACAGAGTTGATGATTGTTGAATGTCCGTTTAAGGACACGATTCGGGCGTTGATGTATACCATTCATGTCCCATTGCTGGGTTTATCTTCTCTGCACGAAACAATACTCACATACGTGTGATCACATGATATCTTTTAAGATCGCCAACGACTTTTCTAATTAATTAACGACTTTGAGAAAAGTTCGTGGAACGATGAAGTGAAACCTGAAAAGTGAAGCGAGGAGAGGTACATAACTTGAGTATTTCAAAACTGTTGGTCTTGCTGCCTTAATGTGTGGAAATGAGACGTGGCTCCAGGGACGAGGACAAAGAGGCATCACACGAACGGCAGAAATCCGTATCCAGAAGTGATTTGTAGAGAGATTGCGCAGTGCAGATGTTTATGACAAATTAAAACTAAAAGTATTATTGAAATGTGATGCCGAGTATAACCAATAATGAAGGACCATATTGTACCAATACCAGGAACGTCAGTAATTCTAAATCCACTGAGGGAAATGGTGTGTATTACACAATGAACACCTTGAACGACGATACCAAACTGGTACTTCGCAACTTCTATGTCTTGGAATATGTTACTTAAACGTACATCCTTATGCGAGCCTTTTTTTCAGTATGGGCAAATGGCCATTGTCGCAGTTGAAGAAAAGTATGAGTGCATGATGGTTATCGCTAGTATCTAACATTACTGGAACTTTCCGGGCGAATATGTTTCGATCTGAGAAAGGTCGAGGCATTGGAATGAGGCACACTGGAGTGTCACACCGACAGGCAGTTGACTGCATCGCAGTAAAATAACTACAAAACGAGTGGTGAAGAGAAGGGCTCAGAAGAACATGGCGGCACGGACAGAGGGAGGGGCGAAGGCAGCTTTCCACACTCGTTGACCAGTCTGGTGTGGAAATAGAAGACAACAAAAGGGAAGCTGAAGTGTTTAATCTCGCATTCAAGAAATCATTCACGCAAGAGGACCACATAACGTCGTTTGACCGTCGTACAGAGGACATAGTAATAGGCGTCCCTGACGTAGAGAGGCAACGGAAAGAGTTAAAAATGCTCAAGTCACCAGGTCCGGATGGAATCCCAATGCTGTTTTATAGAGTACTTTACAGCTCTGGCCCCGTACTTAGCTCGCATTTATCGCGAATCTCTTGCCCAGCCCCAATCCCAAGCGACTGAAAAAGAAACAGAAAGCCCGCAGGTGACTACTACATATAGGAAGGGTAAAAGAACAGACGCGCAAAATTACACAAGAACTTTAACATTGCTTTGCTGCAGAACTGTTGATCTTTGATTTTATCCATACTGGATGAGAGGTCGTGGTTGTGAATGTGGATGTTAAAAAATATATCGGCTCAACTATAAACAAGTGGTTGAGCCGCTATATTTTTTAGCAAGAACTGTTGATAATTTTCTCAGTCTCACTGTAATTAAGTTCCTTGAGACGGAAAAGCTCTTGCGCACAAATCGGCACGATTTTAGGAACCAACGCTTGTGCGAAACTCGGCTTTCCAGGAAACCGTGTGACAGTGCCCCATTGCACAATGTTGACTAAGTTACGAGCATACAGAACAGGCTCCCAGATACGTTAATGGCTCGAAGACTTCTTAAGTAACATAACTCAGAACGTTGTCCTCGACGGCGAATTTTCATCAAAAGCAAAGTAATGTCCCAGATAAATCATCTGGCGGGCAGCGTGAGCAGCATTCTGCGGCGGTTTGCTGATGATACTGTGCTGTACGGCAAGATGTCGCCGTTGTAGGAAGATACAAGTTGAATTAGACAAAATTTCGTGGTGGTGTGATGAATGGCAGCTTGTTCTGAATATAGAAAAATATGTCAGTGGAGATGAGGAGGAAAAACAAAGCCGTAAAGTCCGCATACAGCATTAATACTGTACTACTTGACAGGGTCACTTCGATTAAATATCTAGGCGTAACGTTGGAAAGCGATGAAATGGAATGAGTGTGGCTATTTTCTTATGTAATTTCTTAGTTTCGAATTTTATGCAATTTTTATTTGTTAGGCATCTTTTACATTGTGAATCTCTGTAAAGGAGCCGGCCGAAGTGGCCGTGCGGCTACAGGCGCTGCAGTCTGGAACCGCAAGACCGCTACGGTCGCAGGTTCGAATCCTGCCTCGGGCATGGATGTTTGTGATGTCCTTAGGTTAGTTAGGTTTAACTAGTTCTAAGTTCTAGGGGACTAATGACCTCAGCAGTTGAGTCCCATAGTGTTCAGAGCCATTTGAACCATTTTTGTAAAGGGTAAACAATGAAATTGTCTCCACAGGGGGCATGCTTACCACTGCTGGCCGCAGATAATCTGTATTTAAAGCCCAAATACTGATCTTTACTTTTTGTATTTGACACACCCACTTGGGAAGGGTTCGTGACGACTGCGTGCCAGGGGATGGCCTGAAGATGCTACTGTGTACCGAAACCGGTGGCAAGTGAGCAAAATAAAGAGATTGCGACTATAGACTAAAACATATATTATTTCTAAAATGGAACGAGCACGCAAGGACGATAGTAGGGAAGACGAATGGATGATTGCGGTTTATTTGGAGAATTTCAGCAAAATATGGTTCACATGTTAAGGGAATCCGAAGTACAGAGTTCCCTAAACGTGAGACACTAATGCGGCCATACTTGAGTACTGTTAAAGTGTTTTGGACCCACACCATGTCGGGTTAAAGGCAGATATCGAAGCAATTGAGAGACGAGCTACCAAATTTGGTCCCTGCAGATTCGGTGAATATGCGACTGTTGTGAAGATGCTTCGTGAAGTGCGAATCCTCCGAGGGAAAGCGATGTTGTCTCCGCGGAACACGACTGTGAAAATTTGAAGAACCAACATTTTCAGCTGACTGCAGAACGATTCAACCGTCGCCAACTTATATTTTGCGTGAAGTCTAAGAAAATACGAGATATTACGGCTCGTAAGGAGGTATATAGGCAGTCGTGTTTCCCTCTCTCTTTTCGCAAGAGGGTTAGGAAAGGCAATAATCAGTAGTGGTCCAAGGTACCTTCCGCCACGCATCAAACGGTGACTTGCGGACTACGTCTGTAGATGTAGGTGTTTTCTTTCTGAAGAATTGTACCGCAACAACATCGTAGGGTTGGTCGACTATCTCTGACGAATAATATACATACTGAAATAAGTATATACTGTATAATACACTACTGGCCATTAAAATTGCTACACCACGAAGATGACGTGCTACAGACGCGAAATTTAACCGACAGGAAGATGATGCTGTGACATGCAAATGATTAGCTTTCCAGAGCATTCACTCAAGGTTGGCGCCGGTGGCGACACCTACAACGTGCTGATATGAGGAACGTTTCCAACCGATTTCTCAAACACAAACAGCAGTTGACCGGCGTTGCCTGGTGAAACGTTGTTGTGATGCCTCGTGTAAGGAGGAGAAAAGCGTACCATCACGTTTCCGACTTTGATAAAGGTCGGATTGTAGCCTATCGCGATTGCGGTTTATCGTATCGCGACATTGCTGCCCGCGTTGGTCGAGATCGAATGACTGTTAGCAGAATATGGAATCGGTGGGTTCAGGAGGGTAATACGGAACGCCGTGCTGGATCCCAACGCCCTTCTATTACTAGCAGTCGAGGTGACAGGCACCTTATCCGCATGGCTGTAACGGATCGTGCAGCCACGTCTCGGTCCCTGAGTCAACAGATGGGGACGTTTGCAAGACAACAACCATCTGCACGAGCACTTAGACGTTTGCAGCAGCATGGACTATCAGCTCGGAGACCATGGCTGTAGTTACCCTTGACGCTGCATCACAGACAGGAGCGCCTGCGATGTTGCACTCAACGACGAACCTGGGTGCACGAATGGCAAAACGTCATTTTTTCGGATGAATCCAGTTTCTGTTTACAGCATCGTGATGGTCGCATCAGTGTTTGGCGATATCGCGGTGAACGCACATTGGAAGCGTGTATTCGTCATCGCCATACTGGCGTATCACCCGGCGTGATGGTATGGGGTGCCATTGGTTACACGTCTCGGTCACCTCTTGTTCGCATTGACGCCACTTTGAACAGTGGACGTTACATTTTAGATGGGTTACGACCCGTGGCTCTACCCTTTATTCGATCTCTGCGAAACGCTACATTTCAGGACGATAATGCACGACCGCATGTTGCAGGTCCTGTACGGGCCTTTCTGGATACAGAAAATGTTCGGCTGCTGCCCTGGCCAGGACATTCCCCAGATCTCTCACCAATTGAAAACGTCTGGTCAATGGTGGCCGAGCAACTGACTCGTCGCAATATGCCAGTCACTACTCTTGATGAACTGTGGTATCGTGGTGTAACTGCCTGGGCAGCTGTACCTGTACACGCCATCCAGCTCTGTTTGACTCAATGCCCAGGAATATCAAGGCCGTTATTACGGCCAGAGGTGGTTGTTGTGGGTACTGATTTCTCAGGATCTATGCACCCAAATTACGTGGGAATGTAATCACATGTCAGTTCTAGTATAATATATCAATGAATAACCTTTTATCATCTGCATTTCTTCTTGGTGTAGCAATTTTATTGGCCAGTAATGTATTAAAGCACGATCAATAGGTAGAGGATCTCTGGTACATCAAAGCTGACCTGACAACCTTCTGGTTTAGGAGTACGGTCCGCAACAGCTTACAGGAAACTGGTTTGAGACTTCAACTTATCACGCGTCATCTAGTACTGACACCAATATGCCACCGTCAGTAAAGACTTTCATAGCGTACAGACAGTCTGCTGGAAATTTTGGTGGAACTCTTTGTTATAGCTATCTTCATGAACTGATACAGTGTGTGTTTCAGGAATGGCAAGGAATTCCTCGATATGATATTCGGGGGCTGTTTCATACCTTAGATCGATGATGACAATAATGTTGATGACGAAAAATAGTTCAGAATGGAAACTTTTATCATTTATTACTCATTACGTAAGGAAAATTTCCACAAAGTTTGATAAATATCTGACACATTCTTCACGGTGTAACACTTTCCATTTCCATCAGTGTCTGAACTGAGAAAGGTTTAAAGGATTTGGACTTCTGGAGGCCATAATGACAATGATCAATAGCAAGGGTGGAAACAATAAGACTGCAATGGGAATTCTACTGTTAAAAGCAGAGGAGAAACCAGGTAGGTGAAAAGAGTAAACTGTAGGCCTTTATGAGGGGAGGACTTGTATGATCACGTGATACAAGAAGAAACTGAATATGAAAGACATACAGGATCCAGTATTAGTCAGAATTTAGTAGAGCTCTGGAAGACTTGGGATCAAACAAGACAGAAGGGACAGATAACACTCCATTTGAATTTCTAAAACCCATGCGGGAAGTGGCAACCAGACGGCTATTTAAGTTGCTGTGTAGACTCCATGAGATTGGCAACGTATCACCAGTCTTTTGGAAAAATGTCATTCACAAAATTCGAAGACAACGTAGACATAAGTGCAAGAACACAATCGGCTTAAAAGCCCATGGTTCCTAGCCGCTGACAAGAATGATGTATGGAAAAGAAAATTAAGGATATGTTAGATGACGATCACTTTGGCCTCAGGAAAGGTAAGGGCACAATAGAGACAGTTCTGACGTGCACGGTTAATAATGGAAGCAAGACTGAAGAAAAATCAAGACAAACTCATAGGATTTGTCGAACTAGAAAAAGTGTTTGACAATTAAAATTGTGCAATATGTTCGAAATTCCGATAAAAACATTAGTAAGCTATAGGAAAATACAGGTAGTACGCAATGTGTCCAAGAATCCAGAGAGAACAATGAGATTTGAAGACCAAGAACGAAGTGCTCGGATTAAAAATGGTTTAAGAGAAGGATGTAGTCTCGCTCCAACTGTTCAATCTGCACATCGAAGGGCAATGACGAAAATAAAAGAAAGGTTCAAGAATAGGACGAAAATTCAGGGTAAAATGATGTCAATGATAAGATTCTGTTCATGACATTGATGTCCTCAGTGAAAGTGAAAAATAATTACGGGATCTGCTGAATGGAATGAACAGTCTAATGAGCACAGAGTATGGCTTGTGAGTAACACGGAAAAATACAAAAGTAATGAGAAGTAGCACAAATGAGGATAGAGAGAAAGTTAGCATCAAAATAGGTCATGACGAATTAGACTAAATTAAGGAATTCTGCTACCTTGGAAGCGAAATAAGCGATCACGAATGGAAGAAGGACATCAAACGCAGACTAACACTGGCCAAAAGTGCATTCGTGCCCAAGAGGAGTCTACTAATATCCAACATAGGCCTTAATTTGAGGAAGAAATTTCTGCGAATGTACGTTTGGAGCACAGCATTGTATGGCAGTGAAACAAGGGCTGTGGGAAAACCGGAACAGAAGAGAGTCGAAGCATCTGAGATGTGGTGCTATAGACGAATGTTGAAAATTAGGTGGATTGATAAGGTGAAGAATGAGGAGTTTCTGCGCGGAATTGGAGAGGAAAGGAATATGCGGAAAACATTGACAAGGAGAAGGGACAAGATGATAGGAGATTTGTTGAGACATCAGGGAATAATTTCCATGGTACTAGAGGGAGCTGTAGAGTGCAAAAACTGTAGAGGAAGATTGAGATTGAAATACGTTCAGCAAATAATTGAGAACGTAGGTAGCAACTGCTACTCTGGGATGAAGGGGTTGGCACAGGAGAGGAGTTTGTGGCGCGTCAGATGAAGAAAAAAAAGTTTTGGTGAGGAGAACCATGAGATAATGATGAGGTGATAAGGGCTACATCTCCCAGTAAAGATGATAGAGCTCGTGTGTGTGTGTGTGTGTGTGGTGTTTCTATATGTTCAAGATGTTCAAATGTGTGTGAATTCCTAAGGGACCAAACTGCTGAGGTCATCGGTCCCTAGACTTACACACTAGTCAAACTAACTGATGCTAAGGACAGTACACACACCCATACCCGAGGGAGGACTCGAACCTCCGGCGGGAGGGGCCGCGCAGTCCGTGACACAGCGCCTCAAACCGCGCGGCTACTCCGCGCGGCTTATGTATAGATACAAATACATTCAATATTTTTTTTCCTTTATTGTATTTCGATTCCCCCCGAAGGGGGCGGGCTGGCAGCAGCTTATTACGCTGCTCTGCAGCCTACAGACTGTTTAAAAACACATTCAAGAAATAAATACACTATTAAAGTGCGGCGTGTGTGTGTGTGTGTGTGTGTGTGTGTGTGTGTGTGTGTGTGTGTAAGATATTTCTAAATGAATAAATGTGCGAACATATTCCGACACGTAAATGTAACATTAAAGCGTGATAAATACCTAAAGGATCTTGAATTCAACAAAAATGATAAGATAGGCCTCTGGTTTAGTGCTCACATTTAAAATTAAAGCCTTAGGCAACAAACAGTAGCCGCTGCAGGCAATAAGGCAGCCGCCTCTGCCTGCTGGAGGGCGGCGAGCGCCGCGGCTGCTGGCAGGGCACACAGCTGCACGCCACGACCTCTGCTCCACATCATCCTCAACCTTTCCTGTCACAGCCGCTGGTGTCCGTTATAGCAAATCTCTCTTATCTTCGTCAGCAGCGATTATCATACGAGTCCGTCACTGTGACACATGTCAAGAGCATAGGAAAATGTCATGTCCTATGCGAAGTCCTCGTAATCTAAATTCCAAGTGGCTACACTTAAGCTTGCTTTATCAATTAATACTTCCAGCCTACCATACCCTACATAGTTTAAATACATCATCTTGCACTAGTCACCGTGATATTGATGCACGTTTCTACATCTACATCTGTGCTTCACAACCGACCATGCCAGTTTGTTGCAGAGTGGTGACCACCTGACAGAAATCAGATTAAAAAGGAATCCTTCTCCATCGATATATCAGGGAGTTATGAGGATAAGTAGGACATATTCAAAGGCTTTTGCAGTGAGCATGGTTTTAAGTTAAAAGTACGTTATTTGTCGAACAGATCAATGCAATTTCAGCCAAGTATTTTATTTTATTTTTTTTGCTGTTCTCATCTCGCCCTCGTGGTTCGATTCTTTAAATCCAGTGCGTTCTTCAGTCACAAAATTTCTTCGGTTGTGAATTTACGTGAAAGTGGGACGTGTGATATGAGCTGAATGGAGTAGATGTTCAAAAAGTACGTGCTATTTGGTGCGTTGTTCAGTTAAGAAGGGTATTGTAATTTGCAATGGCGACCCACGCTCAAATACTTCTTTCACAATTCCTCCAAAGTACTTGCGTAGTTCTCGCCAGATAATTGTTCACGCTTCGCAAGGGTATGAATAACAATTCGTCTTGCGTTTCAGAAAACAATGACAGTAACGTTTCCAACATGCTTCGGCTTCTCTGGAGCAGGACCGGCTGTTTCCGGACACAAATTTGAATCCTGTTTCATTAGTGGGGTTAAGTTCATCCACAGCAGCAAATTTCTGCACAAAATCGGACGAATGTCTTTTCCATAAGTTCAGACATCGATGACGAATTGGTTTCCGCATTCGTTTGGCCAGCATTCAGTAAATTCACACAACGTCTCGCGGTTTCTGGTTAAAGGCAGGGGGTACACTGGAGAACCAAAACAAAATCACCACTTGGTTAGTAGCTTCATGGAACACCTTTAAAACGAAATACTGCAGCCATTCTGCGTGACAGATTAGACAAGTTCTTGGAAATATTCCACAGATACACTGCTTTGAAAAACTTACGAACGAAAGTACTTTTCGCATGATGTATCACTGTCAAGTTACGTAGCTCGATGAAACTTGGATCACACATAGAAAGAACTGCTACAGCATAGTAGAGAAAGTAACTGAAAGAAGTACGTAATGAGAAGACCATAAATGACACTTTTATTCAAACACAAAAACTACACTGAAGTCACCACAATTCATGATGGTCGTCGCTGTACACTACATAGGGCGGGGCATGATTCTTGATAGGGTGCATGACCACCACGGATGTCAGTACGCCACTGCGTCGTGCTCCCCAAGCTGGCCACAAGTTTGACGACTAATTCTTTTGGTAGGGCGTGCCATTCCTGCACCAGCGCGGTTGACCCTCTGGATGGTCGTCTGTGTACGTGGACGGTGCTGCAGTAAGTCCCCATATCGCATCCCACACGTGATCAATGGCAATTAATTCGGGGGAACAGGCAGTCCAATCCATTCGCCTTTTATCATATCGTTCCAAGAATTCCTCGACCTGCTCTGTTTGATACGTCGCACATTGTCATCCGTAAAATTGAAGTCATGACCGAAGGCAACCCCTGAAAACACAAACGAGAGGAAGGAGTACTATGTCATAATAACGTTGATAGATGAGTACCGTATCCACAGATTTGGAGGTCATTACGCCCATGCAACATTGTGTCTTCCTGCAAAATAACACCTGGACCATCAAAACAATGCTCCTGGTTGCATTACGTGTTCCCACATTCCATCATATGAGAATACGTTGAGGACTGTAGAACATTACTGTTTTGTTGGTCCAGGTTTTATGGTGTGTGGAGGTGTTATTTTGCATGAACGTACTGGTCTCCAAATCTTTGAACGTGGTACAGTCTCCAGTCAACACTCTTTCACCGTGTGCGTCTTTTCAGGGTGTCCTGTTTTCATTTTTATGGATGACAATGCGCGACCACATAGTACAGTGCAGGTGAAGGAACTCTTGCAACGAGAGGACATTTGGCGAATGGAATGCCTTGCCCGTTGCTCCCAATTAAATCCCATCGAGCAAGTGTGGGACGTCCCACACAGCATTTGTCAACCGCGGGGTTGGAGGAATGGAACGCCCTACCATAAGAACTACTTGCCAAACCTTGCGGCCAGCATGATAGCACGTTACAGAGCGTGCACTGCTGTCGTGGTGACCACATACCCTATAAAGAACCATGTCTCGCCTTTTTTGATGTCCAGAGAACGTTGAGGAATTTCTGGAACTTCAATGCAATTATTGCCTTTGAATAAAAGTGTCATTTGTGTTCGCCTCGTTTCGTATTTCTTTCAGTTGCCTTCTGTACTGTACTCTACTCCACTGCACTACAACAGTCCTTTCTACGTATGGTCCAAGTTTCATCGAGCGCTGTCATTTGGCAGCGACAGATCATGCGAAATTTACTTTAGTCGTAAAGTTTTCCAGTCCACTGTATGTGGCTCCAGATGTCTACGGATGAGTTGTGCAGTGCCGGTGCTTTGAGGGTGCAGATGCGACGCCCGATACCACCCCAGAAGTGCTCCATCTGGTTGAAATGGTGACTAAGACATCAACATGAGTTGACTACCATGCTCCTCAAACCACTGTCGAACCATTCTGGCCTTGTGACGCGGACACTCATCCTGCTGGAAGATGCCATCACCGTCGAGGAAGACGTCAAGCCTGATCAAGCTTGGAGTGATGCAGGTGGTCTGCATCAGTCGTGTTGCCCTCGAATACTACCGCAAGTCCAGACTGAAGCTTAAGTGAATAGTGAATATCCATCATAACATAATTCAGCCCCCGTCGACCTGCGTTCGTGGGCGGGGCGTGTTCGGAGTAGCTGTTCGCCTGGATGTCGGCGTTTACCGACACGACCGTCGATCTGGTGTTACAAGAAACGTGATTCGTCCGGCCTGACGACTCCTTTAGATTGATCCACGGTCTGAGCATAATCATCCCGTAGCGACTGCAAACGGAATTGAAAGTTTCGTTGACTCAACCTGCGGACACATACGAGTCGTCTGTTGCAGAGGTGAACAGCGTGCTCCGGAACACTTGTTCGCATTAGCATTGTACTCTGCTGCCATATCTGATTTAGGGAGCTAGCTAGCCTCTTTCTTCCAAGTTATGTGACTGGGCGTAGACCACTAATACATTGTCATCCGCTTTCCTACACGTGCACGACAGTAGCAAGCGAACGACCGACCATCTTTCCCGCTTCATGCAAGCTTGTTCTCAGGTGCCACCTCAAAACAGACTGCATTTTGTCAGAATGGTTTATGTCAATGGGTTCCCTCATTTGCGATGCAAATTGTCGTTAGAATGTTTCCCCAGACGTATTCGCTCCGTTTATACTGGGTGAGCCAGCTAAGACAGGCCACCACAGATATATCCAGAATGAATAAACATATCGAAGTTCACCATGATGCAGAGGACAATATGGCGATTTCCATGACGTACACAAGTAATTTTTATCACAGACAGTCGCCGCAATATGACGCTGACTCCGCTTTTTTCTAACGAAATTAAATGTCTTCTGTGGCATTTGAAAGAAGCTTCTAAGAGAACCTCAACGACAAAACATGGATGGGATATTACCCAATACTATGAGATAAGAGCGCCGTAAACCACTGTCCCGTCGTCAGAAGAAGAGGTTCCACCAACGTCCGCCCTATTACATCAAATGTGAGCTAGCACATAATGGTGTTTATTGTTGCTATTATTTTCATACCAAGTGCCCAAAATGTTGACCTTCAGCACTGCTACACGCTATAAAGTTATTCTGGTGTAACAATACTGCACGTTGAATTTCATATGGAGTTAGCGGCAGCGCAGACCCGTCTTATAGGGTATTTTATGCCTTCGGGAGTCGTCGACGTTTCCTAATAGAACTTTTAACATTGCAGCGCGTCTGCAATCGCGGATAATTTAATGATTATGAAGAATCCGTCTCGATTGCAAATAGAAACCGGATGTTGACCTAGGTTTCGGGGCGGATAACCACGCCTTCTTCGGAACACACTACAACTACAAACTGCATAAAGAGGCATGGTCCAACATTAAAACTACAAACTGCTTAAAACTTGGGCGTTCTGTATTAATGTTGGACCATGCCTCTTTAGGCAGTTTGTAGTTTCAGTGTGTTCCGTAGAAGGCGTGGTTATCCGCCCCGAAACCTAGGTCAACATGCAGTTTCTATTTGCAATTGAGGCGGATTCTGTATAATCATTAAAGTGTCCTAATAGATCTCTTGTTTTAATTTTCGCCACAGATAAAAGTATAGAAGGGTTAAGTTTGGTGTGAGAGTGTACACACCATTTTATGTTTCCTGAACGATCGCTCCAGTGTTCTCCAAATGTTCTGTTAAGTGTGTCCGTCATTACATGGGAGCAATAATCCATCATGTTGGTGCCATACTAAACGCATACTTTTAGATTCCTATCAACAGAACAGGGACCAATGATATGGGTCTTGAAAAACACGCACCCAACATTCATAGGCCCATAGCGTTGTTTTTATCCACTTCTTAGAGTCAGCGTGGATTTTCAACTCACGGTTAGTGCATATTGCGAAGGTTTACTTGCCCATGATTTGTAAACAATGCTCATCCTTACACAAAATTATGCACAGATTTACCGCACCACTTTTCATATGAGTAGATACCATACGGAGAATTGTAAGCAATTTTGGAAGTCACTGTCGTAAAGTTGTAGATGCAGCGAAATGTGAAGAGGATGGAATGCGAGGGAATGTAGTGCTCGCAGAGCGCTTATTTGGTTGATCTCTTCCATAGTTCCGAGATGCCGCCTAGCGACATATAAATTATGTGTTATTGCTGCTAAAATGTTAGTTTCATTTTTTTGCACCAGCGCTCATCTTTTTCCTTGGCTTATTTTACTCTCCACTCTTACAATTTCTAGAATTTTTTATAACTTTTGCAAAGACAGATGGTGAGTGCTTGGCACGATTTGGGCACTCTTCAGCATACAACCGCATAGCTGTTCTAGTACTGGGTGTTGCAACATGAATATACATGTTTTAAGGTTTTGTACCATTTATTATATTCAAGTTACAATTATAAATAATGCATCAAATGTAAGAACAAATGATACCGGTTTGTTTGTGTGCGTAAAGGCAAAGAACAAAGAAGAGTGACTGAAGAAAGTGTTGAACAAGTGAGAGTCTTTCGCCCGTAGCCCCAAGAAATCAGTTGGGAGGGCTGGTCTTGAATTTGCAGTTCTACTGATATCCCTGTGGAGACTTTTAAGGAGATCCTTACAACTACATGCTTATCATTTACAGACTATGGTTTACACGGCAACTTTGCAGACGAAATATTCCTGCATGACGATGAAGATTTTATGGACTGTGTGTTCTTCAGTGATGACCCGACATTTAACTTAAGCAGAAATAAGAACACACACAATCTGTGCGTCTGTGGATCAAGAAATCCTTACGAGATGGTACAGCAGCAACGCTTCTCCCCTAAATCGAATATTTTTGTGCTGTATCCCGACAGACAGTTTATGGGGCTTCCTTTTTTGGTGAAGCAACTCTAACTGATGTTTCTTATGATGATGCGCTAGAGCTATGGCTGTTTGCTCAATTGGAATTAACTTTATTGGCAGCGCGACGGTACACCGCCTGACTGACATAACTCAGGACGCGATTGATTAAACGAGACTGTACCCGACACATGGATTGATCTCCAAGTTGACACACGACCTGACCCCATGTAGTTTTTAGCTTGGGGGTTCATGGAGAATCACGTGAATGTGCGGCCTCTACCGGCTATCTGCCCGACTTTACAGACAGCATCGTTGCAACAGTTACTCCAGACTCACTGAAATCCGCAGCTGTGATACGTATTATGTAAACTGGATTTGGAGGGAGAGAAAGGAAAGGAAAGGGATAGTGGAATGGGTTTACCAGGAAGAAGCTAAAGGCCAGCACTAGGGCTGTGGTGTGGAAGGGGAACGCAGAGGAAAGCAACGGCAACACCATTCACGGTTAAAAATTTAAACAGAAAATTTATTTAACGATTTGCAAGCTTAATTTGATATAGCAACCTTAACTAAATGTTTGTATTTATGATTATGAAATCTTTAGGAAACATTTTCTTTTCTTTTTCTTAAGATATGACTTACATTTATTAAGGCAATCAACATCTTGAACTACTCGAAACTCTCTGAATTCGTGTCAAAATTTAAGGCTAACAAATACAGACGCGAAGAAAATGACTGACTGAATTTTTAATATCAAGAATACCAAAATACCAACACATTAAGTAGAGTTAAATTGTCAAGTGGCAAGCAAATTAAGAGAGACACTTTAACAGAAACATTTATACATAGTAACATTAACACATCTCTTATGTACATAACTTAGTCTTTAATAATCCAATGCCAAGGCCTCAACCTCTACTCCTTTGTCATAGCAATATTACAAATTCGGTTACTGCATTGGGCAGTTTCCTTCATCCAACGACTGACCGGCCTAGACCATATGGACCGTCTTAAACGAATTGATACCCGAGGTCTAGGGGCGAAGCCGACCTGGATACAAGACAACAGGGCCGCTGCAGGATCCCGCTTTCTTTTCTTTTTTCAGTGAACTGTATAAATCAAGACGTCATTGGGAGCCATTTTACGTTTGGATGTGTCGATGGCACCTTTAATTTCTGTACGTGGTGTTTAGCACCTATAAAAATATAAAAAAGCCACAAAAACACCTGATATACAAATCACATAAAAAGTTAAAAATATATAAAAATAAAAATGGAAACGTTTCATACCTTGGACCATGTCCTTAGAAAAGGGAGGGTGGGAACATTGTGGCCAGGCGTCGGGTTGCGACCCCTGCCCACAGTGCCTCCGCCAGCCCTTGACCTGATCCCAAAGAAAAACAAAAGCAGTGTCTTCAATAGGAAAAATACAAATAAAGAAACAAACAAAACTAAAATTAAAAAAGGGATAGCGCCTTTGATTGTCAAAGATGGTGGAGGAGCGGACAGAGATTCAGGGCATTATCTTCTCCTTGGGGTGGGAAACTGTCCCTAAAGCCGGAAGAATCAGCAATGGTCAACGGCATGAGGCTGCAGAAGGCAATGGAAACCACCACACTACAGATACATAACTTTTATCCACAGGACATGTGGCCAGCAGTCGAAAGACTGTCATTATGATCTCTTCGTGGCAAAAGATTCCGTAATAATTTCTCATTCGGATCTCCGAGAGGGGACTTCCAAGGGGGAGCTGATCATGAGAAAAAGATTGAATAACCTTCTACGAGTCGGGGCATGGAATGTCACAAGCCTGAACGTTATAGGAAAACTAGAAAATCTGGAAAGGAATATACAAAGGCTCAATCTAGCAGGTGTCAGTGAAGTGAAGTGAAATGAAGAGAAGACAATTGATGAAAAGAAGACAAGGATTTCTGATCAGATGAGTGTAGGGTAATAACAACAGTAGCAGAAAATGGTATAACGGGATTAGGATTCGTTATGAATAGGAAGACAGGGCAAAGAGTGTGTTACTGTGAACAGTTCGGTGATAGGGTTGCTCTAATCAGAATCGACAGCTAACCAAAACCGAAAACGATGATTCAGGTATACATGCCGACGTCGCAGGCTGAAGATGAAGAAATAGGAAAGTATACGAGGATATTGAAATGGTAATACAGTACATAAACAGAGATGAAAACCTGATCGTCATGGGGGACTGGAATCCAATTGTAGGGAAAGGAGTAGAAGAATAAGTTATAGGAGAATATGGGCTTGGGCAAGGAATGAGAGAGAAGAAAGACTAATTTAGGTCTTTAATAAATTTCAGCTAGTAATAACGAATACGGTTCAAGAATCATAAAAGGAGGAGATGTACTTGGAAAAGGCCGGGTGAGACGGGAAGATTTCAGTTACATTAAATCATGGTCAGATAGAGATTCCGAAATCAGATACTGGATTTCAAGGCGTACCCAGGAGCAGATACAGCCTCATGTCACAATGTACCAGTGATGAAGAGTAGGCTGAAGTTTAAGAGATTAGTCAGGAAGAATCAATACGCAAAGAAGTGGGATACAGAAATATTACGGAATGACGAGATACGCTTGAAGTTCTTTTAGGCTGTAGATAGAGCAATAAGGAATAGCTCAGTAGCCAGCACAGTTGAAGAGGAGTGGACCTCTCTAAAAAGGGTAATCACAGACATTCGGACAAGAAAAACATAGGTACAAAGAAAGTAACTGCGAATAAACCACGGCTAATAGAAGAAATACTTCAGCTTATCGACGAAAGAAGGAAGTACAAAAATGTTCAGGGTAATTCTGGAATACAGAAATACAAGTCGTTGAGAAGTGAAATAAATAGTAAGTGCACGGAAGGTAAGACGAAATGGCTGCAGGAAAAAAGTGAAGAAATAGAAAAAGAAATTATTGTCGGAAAGACTGACTCAGCATATGGGAAAGCCTAAATAATATTCGGTGAAATTAAAAGCAATGGTGGTAATATTACGAGTGCAACGGGAATTCCACTGTTAAGTGCAGAGGAGAGAGCAGACAGGTGGAAAGAGTGCATTGAAGTCCTCTATGAGGGGAAGATTTCCCTGATGTGGTCGAAGAAGAAACAGGAGTCGATTTAGAGGAGACAGAGGATCCAGAATTAGAATCAACTGTGAAGGACTTAAGATCAAATAAGGTAGAATGGATTAGTAATATTCCACCAGAATTTTTAAAATGACTGGGGGAAGTGGCAACAAAACGACTATTCACGTTGGTGTGTGGAATGATGAGTCTTGTGACATACTATCTGGCATTCGGAAAAATATCGTCCACACAATTCCGAAGACTGCAAGTACGAGAATTATCGCACAGTCAGCTTAACAGCTCATGCATCCAAGTTTCTAACAAGAATAATATACAGGTGAATGGAGAAGAGAATTGAGGACGGGTTAGATGACGATCACTTTGGCTTCAGGAAAGGTAAAAGCACCAAAAAGGCAATTGTATCGTAGCGATTGATAATGGAAGCAACACTAAAGAAAAATCAGTACATGTTCATAGGATTTGTCGACCTGGAAAAGATGTTCGAAATTCTGAGAAAAGTGGGTGTTAACTACAAGGAGAGACGGGTAGTATACAATATGTATAAGAGCCAAGAGGGAATAATAAGAGTGGACGACCCCTTCTGGTCAATCTGTATATCGAAGAAGCAATGATGGAAATAAAAGAAACACTCAGGAGTAGAAATAAAATTCAAGGTGAAAGGATATCAATGATACGAACCGCTGATGACATTGCTATCCTGAGTGGAAGTGAAGAAAAATTACGTATTCTGCTGAATGGAATCAACAGTATAATGAGTACAAAGTATGGAGTGAGAGTAAATCGAAGAAAGACGAAAGTAATGAGAAGTAGTAGAAACGAGAACAGTGAAACACTTCACATCAGGACTGATGGTCATGAAGTAGATGAAGTTAAAGAATTCTGCTACCTTGGCAGCAAAACAACTAACGATGGACGGAGCAAGGAAGACATCGAAAGCAGAGTAGTACTAGCAAAAAGTGCATTCCTCACCTAGAGAAGTCCACTAGTATCAAACAAAGGCCTCTATTAAGGCAAACTAGCACTGGCAAAAAATGCATTCGTGGCCAAGAGAAGTCTGCTAGTATCAAACGTAGGCCTTAATTTGAGGAAAAAACTTTTGGGAATGTACTTTTGGAGCACAGCATTGTAAGGTAGTGAAACATGGGCTGTGGGAAAAGCGGAGCAGAAGAGAATCGAAACATTTGAGATATGGTGCTACAGAGGAATGTTGAAAATTAGGTGGATTTATGACGTAAGACATGTGGATGTTCTGCGCAGAATCGGACAGGTAAGGAATCTGTGGAAAACACTAACAAGGAGAAAGGAAGTGATGATAAGACATCTGTTAAGACATGAGGGAATGACTTCCATGGTACTAGAGGGAGCTGTAGAGGACAAAAACTGTAGAAGAAACAGATATTGGAATGGATCCAGCAAATAATTGAGGATGCAGGTTGCAAGTGCTACTCTGAGATGAAGAGGTTGGCACAGGAGAGGAATTCGTGGCGGGCTGCATCAAACCAGGCTGAAGACCGATGACTCAAAAAAACAAAAACAAAGAAATAGACCTGACTTCTTGCCCAGGAATATGGAGGGGTGGGCGACCAATTGCAGGAGCCGAGTAGTAGTGAACTAAAACAGACTAAGCTTACAACATCACTAAAATGCCTGGGCTAGCAGGACAGAGCGGATTAGGTTGTGGAAAGGGGCCAAAATAAGCTGCTGTGAGTTGCACTCAACATACAAACTTCATTTATCAACACACAATATTACAATAAGGATGCAAAATACTCAAAACCTTAATTGACCTCCTCTGATTAACTTTAGATCGGCTGTAGGCTACACTCAAAATTCAAGGCCTAAGCAAGAACATTAAATACGAGGTTCTTCTGGGGGTTTCACCCAAAATTATTTTCTAAATCTTCAATCTAAACAGGCTGAAGGCCTTAGCAATTTAATTTTCATGGAACTTGGCTGGAGGCCACGTACTAAGCAATAAGAAGAGTTTCAATCAAAAGGCAGAAGGCCTTATCTTAAAACATTTCATGCAAAATTTGACTGATGGCCCCACACAAAAGCTTAAGAATCTTATGCCTTAAGGGCAAGACAAGAACACTAATTTAAGAGATATTGATACTAGGCTGAAGGCCACACATCAACCAAATAACTAAAACCCAAACAGGGCAATTACTGTGTAACACAGAAGGAACGGCGCTCAGAAGTTTCCAAGGGTCGGCCTGGGATTGTAACACTAACGCCCGTTTAGGTGAAACAGGCAGCCTGTCCAACTACTTCTTAACCTGAAGGCAACCCAACCGACATATAGCCAACCGACCAATCAACAATATCAGTTCCGCTCCACGCAACCAGCAAAACGACCACAAGATTTCAATACAACGACACACAGAATATTGGCGCCCACAACGACCAAGAACAGCTCAGCTGTCGAACTACATGCCGTGTTGGACAGCAACAACACAAAGAGGAAAATACACTGCCGAAAATTACGTCAACGACCAGGGCAGGTAACTGGAACGTCAACGGCCACAAGCCAGAAAATACCGCTGGTCAACTTCAATAACAGGGAATAATTTAAGTTAAACTCCACAGGAAGACGGCTGGAATCTTGGCCGACTTGAATACACACACGCTGTTGCTCCCAAAAGCGACAACCAGGATCAAACGAAGAGATGTAAACAGTTGAGGCTCGATAGTAAGTTAAATGAGGACTCAACTTTCATGTCCAAGATCGATGGGCGACGAAATTCGTAGCACCCGCAAGCAGCACCCCACACTCCAACCGCGCGTGCACACCGCCAGTGGCCCCGGCCAGAGGACGCGCCACGGAGACTTCCTCGCTGCTCCACGCCAACTGACCGACTGCCCGGGCCCGGAAACGGTGAAAGGACCAAATATACGTCGGCCGATGAGACGATCACCGGTCGATCAGCCAACGGTCGTTCCGCTCCGTCGGACAGTTCACGTGCGTCGCCAGCGGTCGGCGAGCACTGGCTGTCCGCGCCTCGCCGGCGTTCCGTCCCCGACTTCACTGCTGCTCCGTCCCGACTGCACTGTTGGTCCGGCTCCAACCGACCGCCAGCCACTCGACGACCCGGAAATACTATCGGTCGCTCCAGAGATGGTACGACAGTGCACTTATTGATACGCGCTGCTGCTGCCGCTCACGGGCAAGTAAGGCAGGAAGTTAGTGACGCCAGTAAATGGAATAAGAAAACGAGGCGGCAGTACTGTAATAGAAGACGACAAACAATAAATGGCATGAAAACGAGCCATGCACTGCTCAAACACAAAGGAGCAATAGTTGGCCTCACCGAAAACTTATATTGCTGAAAGGGGCGCTTGGCATATGAGCATTAACATAAGGTTAAATTTCTTTATCTGACAAGTATTAAACCTGAATGTACCAAATTACTGTCAGTCTGCACTAATAATGATCAGTGTATATATTTACACGACTCGGCATTGGAGCGTTTACAGTTGTAAATATAATAGACTAGCGCAAGTAATTCAACTGACCAAGCTGCTCCTCAAAGTTACGTGAAAACTTATCTTGAGCCTACTACACTTGTGACACTTTTAACCAGCGTAACCAGTTCCAAACATTAAGCTCGATTCAGGAGAAACTTTCACAACCAACTTTTGAATTAACTCACCACTTTACAAACATTCGTTGCACTGAGATTTGTGCTAAGTGCAGCAAAGACCATTGAAACGTTGCGACAAGACGACGCCACCACTCGGCTGATAACCCGAGAAGAATTCGTCAGCAAAGATCACTGTTTTCAATCGCAAGAACTAGTCCCATCAGGCTGACAGCTCCACGGACGACCGCAGCGAAAGACAATCGTAGCCGACCAAGGCAGCAGCAGTTGACTGACTACCGGCCGGTCTCCGCACCACGCGCGCCCACAGCACTCCTTCAAACTTCCTCTCACGACCGCCGTCCGCACGCGTCTCCTCGTTCCATCCGCAACCGCCAACCTCTCGCCGCTAGTTTCTCTACTCGACCTCTCGAAATTCTCTCAAAGATCTTTTTGCCGAAGGAAAGCGTCCCTCGCACTGATCGCCGGGGCTCAGAAGCAATTATTGAAGTCAGCTGAATCGGGGCTTTATGCGGTATCAGCGGTGGCGGGTGAAAAAGTGCATCAGCCTGTGACTCGAACCCGGGATCTCCT
Source organism: Schistocerca americana (assembly GCF_021461395.2). Classification (NCBI taxonomy): domain Eukaryota; kingdom Metazoa; phylum Arthropoda; class Insecta; order Orthoptera; family Acrididae; genus Schistocerca; species Schistocerca americana. Next base: position 606,350,610 of record NC_060119.1, on the reverse strand, counting down.
GATTACTAGGCAGTTGCGTTAACCACTGCTGCACCCTGACACAGTGTTTATCGCAACTATGCGGTCTTTCCCGGTATTTGCTACACCAAGAAGAAATGCAGATGATAAACGGGTATTCATTGGACAAATATATTATACTAGAACTGACATGTGATTACATTTTCACGCAGTTTGGGTGCATAGATCCTGAGGAATCAGTACCCAGAACAACCACCTCTGGCCGTAATAACGTCCTTGATACGCTTGGGCATTGAGTCAAACAGAGCTTGGATGGCGTTCACAGGTACAGCTGCCCATGAAGCTTCAACACGATACCACAGTTCATCAAGAGGAGTGACTGGCGTATTGTGGCGAGCCAGTTGCTCGACCACCATTGACCAGACGTTTTCAATTGGTGAGAGATCTGGTCAGGACAGCAGTCGAGCGTTTTCTGTATCCAGAAACGCCCGTACAGGACCTGCAACATGCGATCGTGCATTATCCTGCTGAAATGTAGGGTTTCGCAGGGATCGAATGAAGGGTACAGCTACGGGTCGTAGCACATCTGAAAGGTAACGTCCACTGTTCAAAGTGCCGTCAATGCGAACAAGAGGTGAACGAGACGTGTAACCAATGGCACCCCATACCATCACGCCGGGTGATACGCCAGTATGGCGATGACGAATACACGCTTCCAGTGCGCGTTCACCGTGATGCGACCATCATGATGCTGTAAACAGAACCTGGATTCATCCGAAAAAATGACGTTTTGCGATTCGTGTACCCAGGTTCGTCGTTGAGTACACCATCGCAGGCGCTCCTGTCTGTGATGCAGCGTCAAGGGTAACCGCAGCCATGGTCTCCGAGCTGATAGTCCATGCTGCTGCAAACGTCTTCTAACTGTTCGTGCAGATGGTTGTTGTCTTGTAAACGTCCCCATCTGTTGACTCAGGGACCGAGACGTAGCTGTACGATCCGTTACAGCCATGCAGATAAGATGCCTGTCATCTCGGCTGTTAGTGATGCGAGGCCGTTGAGATCCAGCACGGCGTTCCGTGATTCCATATTCTGCTAACAGTCATTGGATCTCGACCAATGCGAGCAGCAATGTGGCGATCCGATAAACCGCAATCTCGATAGGCTACAATCCGACCGTAATCAAAGTCGGAAACGTGATGGTACGCATTTCTCTTCCTTACACGAGGCATCACAACAACGTTTCACCAGGCAAAGCCGATCAACTGCTGTTTGTGTTTGAGAAATCGTTTGGAAACTTTCCTCATGTCAGCACGTTGTAGGTCTCGCCACCGGCGCCAACCTTGTGTGAGTGCTCTGAAAAGCTGATAATTTGCATATCACTGCATCTTCTTCCTGTCGGTTAAATTTCGCGTCCGTAGCACGTCATCTTCGTGGTGTAGCAATTTTAATGGCCAGTAGTGTATTAATTTATATGTTACTGAAACTTTTAAGTACATCTTGCTAAATAAAGGATTACCAACTACTGTGAAGCAATAAATGACATTCGGTAAACTCACCCGGCAGCTTTTTCCCGCCCGTTAGGTTGTTGTCATATCTTAGGACGTCCACTGAGATTCCAGTGGTAGCTGAGCCTGTTTGTCCTCCTCTTAGAAGTTATTGCTTGCTGTTTATCTCGTATATTGGTTCTAACATACACTGAAGCACCAAAAAAACTGGTATAGGCATGCGTATTCAAATACAAAGGTATGTAAGCAGGCAGAATACGGCGCTGCGGTCGGCAACGCCTTTACAAGACAACAAGCGTCTGGCACAGTTGTTGGATCGCTTACTGCTGCTACAATGGCGGGTTATCAATATTTAAGTGAGTTTGAACGTGGTGTTACAGTCGGCGCAAGAGCGATGGGACACAGGGTCTCCGAGGTAGGGATGAAGTGCGGATTTTCCCGTACGACCATTTCACGAGTGTACCTTGAGTATCAGGAATCCGGTAATACATCAAAACTGCGACATTGCTGGGCCCGGAAAAAGATCCTTCAAGAACGGGACCAATGACGACTGAAGAAAATCGTTCAACGTGACAGAAGTGTAGCCCTTTCGCAAATTGCTGTAGATTTCAATGCTGGGCCGGCCATCAACAAGTGTCAGCGTGCGAATCATTCAACGAAATATCATCGATATAGGCTTTCGGAGCCGCAGGCCCATTCGTGTACCTTTGATGACTGCAAGACACACAGCTTTACGCGTCGCCTTGGCCCATCAACACCGACATTGGACTGTTGATGACTAGAAACATGTTGCTTGGTCGGACGAGTCTCGCTTCAAATTGTACCGAGCGGATGGATGTATATGGGTATGGAGACAAACTCATGAATCCATGGACCCTTCATGTCAACAGGGGACTGTTCAAGCTAGTGGAGGCTTCGTAATGGCGGGGGCGTGTAAAATTGGAGTGATATGGGACTCCTGATACGTCTAGATACGACTCTGACAGGTGACACGTACGTAAGCATCCTGTATGATCACCTGCATCCATTCATATCCATTCAATCTCTGTAGGTCCATCACGTACAGAGGACATGTTTGACCATGTTGCTGCACTGCATGTGTGCTTAGTTTCCATCAAGTCTACGAATGAAGTACTAGTGTAACGACTGAATTAACGACATCCAGAGATTTATGGCTATATGTGACATTTTCGTTTATTTGGAGATATGCATAGTGAAATGCTGAAGAAGCTGGTAGCCTTCAAAATAAAATAAAATAACATCTTAAGTTTCAGAGCTGTTGGGAACTGTATTGAAATTGACAGGTATTCATGTCCATTGTGCATTCCGACAGACTTGGGCAATTCCAGCAGGATAATGCGACACTCCACGCTTCCAGAATTGCTACAGAGTGGCTCCAGGAACATTCTTCTCAGTTTAAGCACTTCTGCTGGCCACCAAACTCCCAAGACATGAACAATGCCGAGCGGTCTAAGGCGCTGCAGTCATGGACTGTGCGGCTGGTCCCGACGGAGGTTCGAGTCCTCCCTCGGGCATGGGTGCGTGTGTTTGTCCTTAGGATAATTTAGGTTAAGTAGTGTGTAAGCTTAGGGACTGATGACATTAGCAGTTAAATCCCATAAGATTTCACACACGCACATATGGACATTATTGAGCATATCTGGGATACCTTGCAACGTGCTGTTCAGCAGCTCTTGCGGATTTATGGACAGCCCTGCAGGATTCATGATGTCAATTCCCTCCAGCACTACTTCAGGCTTTAGTCGTGTCGATGCCATGTCGTGGTGCGGCACTTTTGCGTGCTTGCGGGGTCCCTACACGATATTAGGCGAGTGTACCAGTTTCTCTGGCTCTTCAGCGTATTATAATTATTTGTCATCTGGGTCGGCGTTATGGAGAAGAGGGCTTATGTTGGTTTATCTTACCTCCGGCGAGAGAAACTGCAGTATGAGCTCCGACTTAGGCAGCAAGTGGATGGCGAGAGCGGGTGATTCCCTGGGCTTGTGGCTCGATTGCGCACCTTCTGGTCCAGTCCGGTCGACATTACCGTGGGCACCATTGGCGAGGTAGGTGATGTAGTTTCTACCTGTACTTCTCTCTTACAGTAACTCGACCGAAATTTTAGCTTCCTTACAGACAGTAAACCCACCCGCAAATTAATTACAATGAATACAAGCTCAACGTTGCCATTGGAATAATTGTTTGGTTAATTTTTTTTTTTTTTTGGGGGGGGGGGGGGGGTCTCTAGCTTATCAGTCGCAGCAGGAGGCAGCTGTTAAGTTGCTGGTTGAGGTTCAGAAATTGTTAGTTTCAACTAGCACCTTAGGGTTGGATTTGTAAGTCATTGATAACCAGGTGGCAGTTTCGGCTCCATCCAGTTTAGATAAGGGGACTCGACCTGGGAATCACGCGGAAACGGAAGCTCATGTTGCCTCCATCTTCGCCAAATTGCCCAACTCAATTACGTATCAGCGGAAGGATGTATTGGAGTTGACAATAGATCAGTTACTTCAGGTGGAGCGTATATTGTGGTGAATTGTCCGTCTAGAAAGTCATGCCGACGCTCTTCAGGTATATGTGGCTGTATCATTATTGCTAAGAGTTCTCCGCTCCCCTTTATTTGGGATAGTCTGAATCAGGAACGTGTTTGTGCATTGTTAGATTCCGGTGGCGCCGTTTCCCTTTGTAATTACAGTTGGTATTTAGAGCTCAGAAACATTTTCAAATCAACTCCCATACACTCTTCTTCTCAGTGATGTTGTATCGCCAATAGCCAACAGTTGTAAGTAGGCTGTTTATGTTTTCTCTATGTAAGTAGGCTGTTTGTGTTTTCTCTATGTAAGTAGGCTGTTTATGTTTTCTCTATGTAAGTAGGCTGTTTATGTTTTCTCTATGTAAGTAGGCTGTTTATGCTTTCTCTATGTAAGTAGGCTGTTTAGGTTTTTTTATGGTAACGCCACCTCTGTATGAAAATCACTGGCTGTGCTGTGTGCAGTCTGTGGCTGCTTTGCATTGTTGTAATACTCGCCATTGTAGTGTTAGGCAGCTGACTGTGAACAGCGCGTAGCGTTGCGCAGTTGGAGGTGAGCCGCCAGCAGTGGTGGATGTGGGGAGAGAGATGGCGGAGTTTTGAAATTTGTCATGAACTGCTATATTTATATATGATGATATCAAGGTAAATACATTGTTTGTTCTCTATTAATATCTTTCATTTGCTAACTATCCCTATCAGTAGTTAGTGCCTTCCGTAGTTTGAATCTTTTATTTAGCTGGCAGTAGTGGCACTCGCTGTATTGCAGTAGCTTGAGCAGCGAAGATTTTTGTGAGGTAAGTGATTTGTGAAAGGTATAGTTTAATGTTAGTCAGGGCCATTCTTTTGTAGGGAATTTTGAAAGTCAGATTGCGTTGCGCTAAAAAATATTGTGTGTCAGTTTAAGCACAGTCGTATATAATTCTTCAAAGGGGACGTTCCATATGTCGACCCTTAGCCGAGGATACCTCACTGGAATCTTCTGATTTTTTATTGTAGTTTGTGTAATTAGTGTAGATTTTGTTTATTGATAGCGCGTAATCATAGAGAGAATTTCCTTTGTAGTTGTAGTTTTTCATTGTTGTACAGTAAAACAGTTGTGGCATGCATGTAGATTTGCACCAAGTATTTCGCAGCTGCGCTGGCAATTAAGTAGACATTATTTCCATTGCTATGTTATTTTATTTTGCTCTTCAAATTGTGCTTTTCTGTGTTATCGTGTGAAATATTGTGACAATTATGGCGTGTAAAAAACGTAATACTAGGCTCCAAAGTAAACTGAGAAATGACAGTGAAGACGAAAGCAGTGTGTTAGCGCCGCAGAGTAATGAATTAACTGATGTTCAAAGTAGTAATTTGATAATTGTGCATAGGGAAATGGAGCGGGCGGCAAACAATGGCGTGGACAGTGAAACAATTAGTGAAGAGGGAAGCATTATCGATCGATCGGTCGGCAATAGCTCGCCTCAGGAAGCCGAAATGACACGACACGATTTCGCAAATACTGTAGATTCAGGTTTTGGATCCTCACCGTTTTCTCAAATAAGTCAAGACACATTTTCTGCTTGTCAAAATGTGAATGTTTCCGGTGCAAATTCACTGCCGAAAAGCACTGAGGAACATGTTTCAGACACCAATGCATTGTTATTACAGTTAATACAACAAATGGGACAAACACAGCAAAAGCTTCAAAAGTTAGACACAATGGAACAAAATCAGAGACAAACACAGCAAAAGCTTCAAAAGTTAGACACAATGGAACAAAATCTCAAAAAGTTAGACACAATGGAACAAAATCTTCAAAAGTTAGACACTACACTTGAACAAACACGTGAAGATTTAACCACTGAGTTACATAACATTGAATCGAAATGTCAGAAAGTGTGTAATGACGTAAAAACACAAATTTGTGAGCATTTTCAACCTATTTTTTCGCGGCATGAAAATACATTACAGAATCACGAAGCAGCCATAAAAGAACTGCAAACCATTGTTCATGAAAATCATGAGACCTTGTGGGCTAAAATTGACTCAGTTGCATCTACGGATTCGGTTACACAACTTGCAAAAACTCAGGAAAACTTAAAGGACACAGTAGATTCGATTTCAACACAAATGGACACTCTGAAGCTTGGTTCAGAAAAACACACTGAGGAAATGTGTTCATTATCAGAGAAAGTAGTTGAACTTTCGGATCAGCTAAATAATTTATCTACGAAGGTAGATGATAATCTGAATGACGCAAAACCGGTAGTCTTTAATGACACAGAAGAGTGCGAACAAATTAGGAAATTCAAACAAAATCAGAATCAAATTAATACGCAACACCAAAGAGAAATCCGGGAAGTACAAGATCAGCTGACTCAGGTAATACAAGAATTACGTATTTCAGAGGCCACTCGCGCTCCAATACGGGAAGAGGGACTTAGAAATACGGAACAACCACAAAATAATAACACAGGACACTTCGGAAGTTATGAAAGAAATTGGCAAGGTGCACCGAATTTTGAAATGGAACCGCCGAAACGACGTAACAATGACCGATATGCGATTCGCCGACGTGATGACTTTGACTATAAGCTGTTCATTACTACACGTAAATTCAAAACATTTAAGAATTCTGGCAACGACATTCATTCACAAGCATGGCTCCATCAATTCTCTCATTGTTTTCCTCCCAACTGGTCATTAGAGCACAGATTAGAATTTATGTGTGGCTACTTAGAGAATGAACCAGCTGTAAGAATGCGGTCGGTCATTCACGATTGCCACAGTGAAGGAGAGTTTTACCATGCCTTCCTCTCAGCATATTGGTCTCAGGCCACACAAGACCGAGTAAAACAAAGCATCATAATGATGAAACGTTTCGAACAATCTGAATTTTCCAGTCTTATGAAATATTTTGAAGACATGTTGCACAAGAATCAGTACCTGTCAAACCTATACAGCCCCTCAGAACTTATCCGCATTTGCTTAATCAAATTGCCTGAACATTTACGACACATTATTTTGGCAGGACGCTGCAAAGACGACATTGAAGCTTTTCAGGGACTGTTACAAGAATTGGAAATTGACACTGACAATCGCGGAATGCGGAAACAGGAACACAACAATTACAGGTCACATCCGTCACAATTCCTCGATAATAACTGGACGCGACAAGGCTACTCTCACAACACAAATCGTGACCAAAACAGACACCACCCGTATGACAACCATTGGCAGAGTAGTAATAATTACAGGGAAAGGTCACCTCTCCGCGGTAATGACTATCACAGAGACAATCAGAGAAGCAGACAATATGGGAACCAAAACAATTATTATTACGGGAGACAGAATAACTTGAGACGCAACGGTCCAGCGCGCAGTTACGATTCAGGGAGAAATTCTCCACCACTTAACCGACAAGAAAGAAACTACAGGAACTACCGACATGACGACAGACGATGTGATCGTAACGACAGACCTGAATTGCATCAGAACTGGCGGGATTCAAACAGAGCAGGGCCCTCTCGTCACGGTGAATTTGTAGAAGTTAGGTCTCCAAACCCCAATAACGACGCGCGCCAACAAAGAGACAATAGACAATGACTCACACCGCTGGCAGCCACAAAACATACTTATGAAACTGACGACGCAGCTGCCGTAGCTAGTAATTACGTAAAAATGGAAGACATTAGGGACATCTTACTCCAGGAACACGACATAAAACATAACAACATTGCATATCCTGTGATTCACATTACAGTAAATGATGTAAAATTTACGGCAGTACTTGACTCTGGCAGTCCCATTTCAGTAATTAGTGAAACAGCCTTCAGCAAATGCAACAAATCGAACGATTGTCCCACACTTCCGTTACGTAAGATTAAATTACAAGGTGCAATCTTTGGAAAAAGTGTAGATGTACGCCAACAAACCAACTTAGAATTCTTTTGTCAAAGCCACAGCTTCTCTATGAGCTTTCTTATTGTTCCATTATTGTCGACGGAAATTATACTGGGAGTAGACTTTTTGAATGAATACAAAGCAATCTTAAGCTTTCACGATGCTGAAATAAGTTTAGAAAAAGAAGGTAAGTCAGTAGCTTTGAAATTTGAAGATTGGCTCTCAAACCATGACGAAGAAATTAATCGGCTTTACCTCCTGTTAGACAACAGTTCGGAATTTTCAACGGAACTTGACACTAACAATCACTCTGGAAGTACTGACAGGGATGATGTCGACGGCATATTTGAAACTAATAAGTTAATTCAGAATAAAATTCAAACAATTGAGAATTGTAATGACACTGATAGGCAGGACCTCTTTGAGATTTTACAAGCACATTCCACAGTTTTTACTCACAAAACAGGAACAATCAAGGGATTTCAATACCAATTTCGTGTTCGTGAGCATACTAAATTTTGTGTTAGACCATACGTAATTCCGGCGCATTATAGGGACCGTGTTAGAACAGAAGTACAATCTATGCTTGATGAGGGCATTATTGAGCCTGCAGTAAGCTCATACAACAATCCATTACATGTTGTTGAGAAGAAAAATGGATCGATCAGACTTGTCTTAGATTCGAGACAAATCAATACTATCATTATTCCTGAAACAGACAGGCCGCAAACGTTGGAAGAACTTCTTCAAAATTTTAATGGTGTAAAAGTGTTGTCTTCCATTGATCTCAGATCCAGCTTTTATCAGATCGAACTTCATCCAGAATGTAGAAAATACACAGCTTTCCTTTGTTTCGGCGTTTGTTATCAGTTTCGGAAACTTCCCTTTGGTTTGAACATTTCTTCAGCAGCATTCATTCGCGGGCTAAATTCCATATTGCCTGAGTTCTTAAAACGTCACATCACCTTATATGTGGACGATATTCTAATAGCAGAAGCTTCATGGGAACAACATAATCGCATCCTCAACAGTTTGTTACGTATTTTTGCAGAATCTGGAATTACAGTTAACTTGGAAAAGTCTGAATTCGGTCGGACAAAGGTGAAGTTTTTGGGACATATTATTTCTTCTAAAGGCATTCAGCCGGATCCTGAAAAGTTAGAAGCAATCAGAGCCATTCCAGTTCCATCCACAAAAAGACAAGTCCGCAGTTTTCTAGGTCTCGTAAATTTTTACCGTCGTTTTCTGAATATGCAAATTCTTGTTACACCAAAACTTTGTTCTCTCACTGGAAAAAATACTATTTGGAACTGGGACGAACAAGCACAGTTGGAATTCGATTCTTTAAAAGAAGCGTTACTTCATGCCCCAATATTAGCTCATCCAGATCTATCACAAGATTTCTGCCTTAGCACGGATTCTTCTAAAGTCGGTCTTGGTGCCCATTTATTTCAAGAAGCCATAGAAAATGACATTACTGTTCAGAAAACCATTGCTTTTGCTAGCCGAGTGCTAACAAAATCTGAAAAAAATTATTCCGTTACTGAATTAGAAGCTTTAGCAATCGTTTGGGCATTTAACAAATTCCGTTTCTTTCTTTCTGGTAAGCACGTAAAAGTATACAGTGATCATCGTGCATTACAATTTCTTATGTCTTCAAAATTAAATCATGACAGGTTAAAACGTTGGGCATTGTTTCTGCAAGAATTCCGCTTCACAATAGTCTACATTCCCGGCAAGGAGAACATTGTTGCGGACGCACTGTCACGCGCACCGGCTGGGCTTGAGAAAAGTAACACAGAAGGCAACATTGAGAAAAATTTCAGTATTCTTTACATTCAGAAAGTCGCCTTTGAAAACTTCATCACCACATCTTTAAAGGACATTGCTCATGAACAAGATAAAGATCCGATTTGGAAAGACATCAAGAGCAAATGGCATGAAAAGACACACACACAGATTCGCCATTATTACCTGGTTAGAAACAACATACTCTTCAAACGCTGCACTGTTGATGACAAGCTATGGGTACTTTGCATTCCAGACGATTTTGTTAATAAGCTCATTTGGTACATTCATTTCAGCTACGCACATTTTGGCCCACGAAAATGTTATCATATTCTTCGAACGACTTGTTATTTTAACAATATGGAAAAGCGAATTCGAAGAGTCTTGTCTATTTGTGAACTTTGTCAAAAGGCGAAACCATCTACTGTCTCACATCGTGCTCCGTTGTTTCCTATCATTCCTTCTAAATTAAAAGAATTTGCTGCTGTTGATCTCTTGGGACCGCTTGTCAGAACATCTAATGGATTTTCGTACGTTCTAGTCGCTGTTGAACTTACTTCAAAATTTGTTTCTTTCACTCCGTTACGTAAAGCCACTGGGCGATCTGTATCCAACGCCTTTGTTAAAAATTTCTTACGTGAAGTTGGACACGTTAGTAAAGTCATTTCAGATAACGGACCGCAATTCAGATCTGCTGTTTGGTCACGCATGCTTCGCAACCATAAAATCAAACCCGTTTTTATTTCATTGTACTCACCACATTGCAACCCGTCTGAACGGATTATGAAAGAAATCAATAAGCTTTGCAGACTTTATTGTCACAGAAAGCATCAGCATTGGGACAGATATTTACACTTATTTCAAAACGTGCTGAATGAAATGCCTCACGACTCCACTACTTTACCACCTACTCTTGTACTGAAGAATGAAGAACCACCGAACAGAATCAGAGAGCTTGTACCTTTCCCGAATACACGTAAACTTCGACACAAAGACATAATTGATTTGGCTCTTAAAAATATAAAATCTGCAGCAGACAAAAGGAGAAAACTACATGGTAAAGCAAATGCAAAGAAGTTGTATATTGGTCAGAAAGTTCTCATTAAAGCTCATTCATTGTCACATAAGAAGAAACACTTGAGTCACAAATTCTTTCTACTTTACAATGGACCTTACAGAATCCAACGTATACCACATGATAATTGCGTTGAAGTTGAAACTCTGCGTACTAGGAAGAGTAAAGGTTTACACCACATTTCACATGTAAAACCATTTACTGAAAGATAATCTGCTTTTTAACTTAGTCTTTGCCATAAAATTTTTCGCTTCACATTACTAATATGCATTGTCAGACTTAGAATCTGTTAACATACAACAATGTTTGAAGTTAAATATCCAATCAAGAACCAAGAGAACTTACTTAAACAGAAATGACGAATGCATTGTTATAGTGAACAGACGTCACAGTGTTATTGTGTGTGTACATTCTTGCTTGTTAGTTCCACGATTATGGAACGACTATAAGGCTTACATACTTAGAACATTTACCAGTACTGCTAATGAGATTTTAATGCAACATTTTGGTTTACTTGAAAATATATTCTGGATTTAAAGTACTTTCAGTGAGATACCAGATGGCACAGTGGTTAGTTTATGTGACAGCTACACGATTTTATCACGACGCTACTAATGAGTGACAATTTACAATGTTGCTTTTGCAGTGTTTCTGTTTTATATCTGCACAGTTTTTCTGAATTCTTCTGGAAAGTAAAACATGTTTTAGTAGTAACTTTTGTGGTACAGCAACAATGAGATTGTCTTTTCCGTAGCACAACAATACGTTACAGCACAGTACTTTCTTCATCACGGCAATAAGCATAATAACTATGATATCTATACACAAAGCATTTCACTTTTGTTTATCATGAGGTAAGTACATTGACTTCTGCAGAACTTGGCTTTCGGAGGACGATAAGTACGACACTTCCACAGAATTATCTTACAGCAAGACGCACATTTAGCGCTACAGGACACGCATTTGAGAGATTTTGTACTTAAGCCATTTATTTTTCAAGATTTTTGAATTACAAAGAAAGTTTTCCACGATATATTTCATTCTATTGCTGTAATCTGTAACACCTGAGGGTATAATTACATTAATCCTCAGGGGGGTACACGCCTACTTTGTGTACCATGTGTTTGGCAAGCACAAGGAACCCTAGCTAATATGGTATTTGCTTATACAACTTTACACATCGGTACCATATTTCTCTAACACACAAATTACACAGCTATCTGATCATTTAACTGAGAGAGACAAACATTTATTTTACTACATCAGTGACACATGTTTACGCAATTACACAGTTGGATAACTTCACACTTATGAAACTGTATTTTGTCTGTACTTTGTAAACTGTTCATATTTTTCGGAACCATTGTGATACTATGAGAGCTTTGAATGATGTATTTGGTATGAGATCATGATTTTTAAAGTACGTTTGAGGTAGATGACACTATTTAAATGAGCAGAGAATTCTTTTTAGGCTTAGAAATTATTGGAGGAAGTTACGACGAGTTTGAGATTTGACTGAAGTTTTATGATGTTATTATTACGACGACGATGTGTATTATGTTGTTGAGGAATGTTTATTATGCTACGTATTTCTCACGATGAAATATTGAAGAAGTGTCGACGAATATGTATATGTATATGTATAATGAGGTAAGGAATAATGAGTAGTGTTTAGGGACTCTGATTTATGAAAAGGATGTTGGAAACCAAGAAACGTACTTTAAGAGTTATGAAATGTGTGACTGTATCACAATGCTGACGAATATTTTTTTTGGACACTTATATTTATAGGATTTTGTTTCTACAGATTTGCAACGCTAATTCTTGACCTGTGAAATATTTTTATATGAGACTGCAACGGTAGCAGAAACTGCTGTCGTAAATATTTCCGTACGAAAGTTAAGTGACCACCTGCACGTAATGCGTCGCGGGCACCCAGCTGTGTCAGACTCCTGGAGAAAAAGCCATTATTGCGAGCCCTTTTCAGCGGCACAGGTAGAACAAAAAAAAAAAAAGGGGAGGCCATTATCCTCGGAAATATTCTTACATCTGCAAACCTGATAATGACAAGTGTCTTTCTACGAGAATTGAGAGCTACTGACTTACGAAATGCCACATAGCTATTGAATGATGTTTTTATGCTTTGGTTTGCGTAATTGCTTATTTCATTTGATATCTGGTTTCCAGCTGTGTTGCAGCATTGCTTTTATAAAATGAAATGCATTTGCTAATGTGAACACTTTCTGTCAACAGATCTATTAAATAATTATTTTATGATCCACATTCTTTAAAAAAGGAGCACTTGGAAAGGAAAGAACAATAAGAAGGAACTAGTAACAGTAACACATAATTTTCTTTTCAAGTATATGGTAATATTTCTTTTTACAATCAGTTGTTGTGGTGCACCACTTTAATTACATAGATATTAAGATGCGAATATACATTTCCCTTATCTGCATTGTTGTTTTTACTGTAATATTTTTTCTGCTTGAGCTATGTCATGTTTAGGTATAAGTTACTGCTGTTTGTCAGGCGTAGTGTTACTGAATTTGACTTTGTGTTACTCTGCTAAGCCAATTTTACTACTCATTTATTTTTCATGTTGCTGCACATTGGCTCATATTAGTTGTAATTTTGCATTCTATCTGTTAATTTAGATTTGCTGCTGCTTGCTTTGCAAATTGGCATTTTTTTGTCATTGCTGTTTGTGATGATTTGTTATGTGATGCTGCATTGCCTCGTCCCTTAGTTTAGCATCTGAGCTCAGTAGATTTAAGTTAGCTTAAGAGGGGGTAGCCTCTAAGAGAATGAGTTTCGATGAATTGGAAGAAATGCATTGAGAAGTTATACAAAAAAAAAGTACAGAAAACAGGTTGAGGTAGGATTTTCTTGGAAATAAATGTTGAGGTAAGAAATGTGTGAACATATAAATACAGAAAGCATGCTTAGATAGAATTTTTTTGGTGGAAACAAAGGATGAAATAAGAGGAAAGATATATGAAGTTTTGGGTTGGACTGCAGTACCAAATGTTACACTGAAAACGAACCCTGTCCTTTCCTATTGGTGTTATCCCACTATGTGTTTGTGTACCCTTGTGTATTTGTTTTCTTCCTGTCTCTGTGTAATTTCATAGAATTTTTTTCTTCTTTTAATATTAAGCTACATTCACTATGATGAGGAATACTGTTATTCTCGAATATAATTGGCATTAATAATATGTTATTTACTTTGTAAAGATGTTTAGACATTATTTATTCTGTTTTGTGTTAATGCTCATGTGTAAAGTTGATGTTCCAAAAGTTATTCTGATCTTTTATGTATGTACTCATGTCATAATTCCTGTAACACTGATGTATATGTTATTTCGATTCTTTTGTAAAGCCTGTACTACAAATGTTATCTGTATTGTTAGGTTTTTAATGATGTATTTTGTACCTTTGTTATTGTGTTTTTATGCTACCAAATTGTAATTGTTACCAGTTCTTCAAATTAAGTAACATTTCACTGCACACGTTTCTGTTGGTCATAGTACATGGACAATATGTGAGAAGTAGGGACTGATAGTGTTTGCACATGTGTTAATAATTCAGCAAGGGACTGGATAACAGCATTGCTGGTTCTAAGGACAATTTCAAAAACTTTGTGAGTGCACAAGTGGTGGTTTATGGACTTGCTATATTATCCGCAAGACTCTTCAACGGTGATTGTGCACCTGCACATCACAACAGATGGCTGCTGGCTATCTCTCCAAGGACTACAGTGGGTCTGCATCTATGATGACCCATCATGCCATTATTTCTACAAGGACTGCAGTGGGTCTGCACCTCTGGTGGCCCACCAATACTGTAATCTCTACCAGGACTACAGTGGGTCTGCTCTGTGATGACCTACCTACCAATACTCTTCAAAATTTCGACTGACTCTGCTGTGGGTTTGCTCTGTTGTGGCCCATTACCTGTCTGCATGTCGAGAGTCAGCACTGTCTTTCCATTGGAAGGACAACACTACTTCTTCAAGACTGCATGGAAATCCACTACTTCCGTGTGCATTTTCTTTTACTGCTCAGACTTTGAGAAAAACACTGCTATTCTCCTGTTATGTACGATTAGGACTGTCTTTATGGACTGTGAGACAATTTTAGCTTTTGACCAACATTGTATCAATAAGTGTGTGCATTTGATTTCTTTGTTATTGTAATTATGAAAAAAATTTTTCAAATCTGTATTGGGCACTGCCCAAACCAATTTGTAAAATTTTTTGTGGGGAGCATGGGGGCTATGTAAGTAGGCTGTTTATGTTTTCTCTATGTAAGTAGGCTGTTTGTGTTTTCTCTATGTAAGTAGGCTGTTTATGTTTTCTCTATGTAAGTAGGCTGTTTATGTTTTCTCTATGTAAGTAGGCTGTTTATGCTTTCTCTATGTAAGTAGGCTGTTTAGGTTTTTTTATGGTAACGCCACCTCTGTATGAAAATCACTGGCTGTGCTGTGTGCAGTCTGTGGCTGCTTTGCATTGTTGTAATACTCGCCATTGTAGTGTTAGGCAGCTGGCTGTGAACAGCACGTAGCGTTGCGCAGTTGGAGGTGAGCCGCCAGCAGTGGTGAATGTGGGGAGAGAGATGGCGGAGTTTTGAAATTTGTCATGAACTGCTATATTTATATATGATGATATCAAGGTAAATACATTGTTTGTTCTCTATTAATATCTTTCATTTGCTAACTATCCCTATCAGTAGTTAGTGCCTTCCGTAGTTTGAATCTTTTATTTAGCTGGCAGTAGTGGCACTCGCTGTATTGCAGTAGCTTGAGCAGCGAAGATTTTTGTGAGGTAAGTGATTTGTGAAAGGTATAGTTTAATGTTAGTCAGGGCCATTCTTTTGTAGGGAATTTTGAAAGTCAGATTGCGTTGCGCTAAAAAATATTGTGTGTCAGTTTAAGCACAGTCGTATATAATTCTTCAAAGGGGACGTTCCACAGTTACCTCTTATTGGAGAAGTAAAGGGGAAATTGACTATTTGTGGGCTTTTCGTCTCATTACCTTTTTTCTTCCGAGGAGTTTGTCTGTCGCGCTAATCCTTGGCTGTGACTTTATACAACGGACTGAACTGGTGGTCAACCTTGATCTTGACATCTTGTATTTTAAAATTTCTTCTTTAGAAAATATGGCGCTGTGCTCTTACCCTTCTGTCAGTAGTATCAATTCTGTCGAGCTGCAAGACCCGGAATTTGACGTCAGTCATTTGGGAGTCATTGAGGGTACGAGAATTGTTAAGCGTTTTGCATGAATTTTCCGATGTCTTGAACGATAGACTCGGTGCTACTAATCTCATCCAGTACAATGCCCATCTTACTGACAATGTCCCGGTACGAGAAACGCCTACCGCCTCTCCCCACCCTTCGGGACAAAATAAAACGCACGCTTCGCCAGTGAGTCATTATACCACCCATTCCACTTATGCCTATCCGATCATTTTGGTTCTCAAGGATCGAGACAATGATTACAAGTCAGTTATTGATTGTCGTGCCCTTAATAAGAAAGTAAATTTAGAGTCAGTACCACTTCTTGATCTCCATGACGCCTCTAAGTGGTTTTCGGGTGCCTCTTATTTTACGGTAGTCAGTTTATATCAGGCGTATTATGAGATATCTCTTACTGAAGATTCCATGCCAGCCACCGCCTTTGTACGATATGGTCATTACAATCAGTCGTTCAAGAACGTCTTGAACATGTTCGTCAGGTTTTGGTTAGATTACGTAAGGCTGGTGTGATTGTTAAACCATCGAAGGTCATTTTGGCCAGACGCCAAGTTTTCGTTTTGGGCCACCAGGTGTCCGGTGACGGAATTAGAGTTGATCATGAACACAGAGTTGGCAAAAGGAACTTTCAAAAATGGTTCAAATGGCTCTGAGCACTATGGGACTTAACATCTATGGTCATCAGTCCCCTAGAACTTAGAACTACTTAAACCTAACTAACCTAAGGACAGCACACAACACCCAGCCATCACGAGGCAGAGAAAATCCCTGGCCCCGCCGGGAATCGAACCCGGGAACCCGGGCGTGGGAAGCGAGAACGCTACCGCACGACCACGAGATGCGGGCAAAAAGGAACTTTCCCCTCCGGTAAATAAGAAAGACATTGTGAGGTTTATTGACATGAAAATTTCTTTCTTAAATTCATGCCTAATTTTGCCCAAATCGCTGCCCCCCTTAAGAATCTGTGCAGGAAGGGGCAAGATTTTGTGTGGGGAAAAAGCCAGCAGGCCGCCTTTGAGGCAATTAAAACCGCCTTAACTAACCCCCCAGTCTTAGCCATTCCTAATTTTGATAAATCATTCATTGTCTACACCGGTGCATCCCATGTTGGCGTTGGCGCGGTATTGCTCCAGGAAGATAGAGGAGAGAGGCGCTCCCTTGCCAGTCTCTAAAAGAGAGACCCGAACTTAAATACTCGTTTTATGTGTGTGAGGTGTTGGGTGTGTTGTTCACTCTCGAGCAATTTAAATTATACTTGGAAAACAGGGAGTTCGATCGCGAGACTGACAACCAAGCTCATAGCTGAATCGTCGCTCGGCCTAGAAAGACAAGGACCGTGAGGTGGGCCATCCGTATCTCCGTCTTCCATTTTCAAGCGTGCCGTGTTAGAGATTCTGATAACTTGGTTGCTGACGCACTCAGTCGGATGTTCGGAGAGGACAATGAGCCAGTTCCTCAACGTTCCCCTGAGACAGGAGTTCCTGTAGTAGTAGTCTTACCGAGGTTCCCCAGGTCATTGCTATCTGGAGGGTAAACGGGATCAAGACCTTGATCTAGTGCCTATTAGTAAGCAGCTTTTGGCGGCATTTCGGCCCCAGGTTACACCTTGCACAGAGGCATTCTTTTCCGAGAAGTAGGTAGGCCCCTACAACTTAGAATTTGTTTGCTGATCGAGTCGTTCCATCGTTTTACCACTAATTTCATAGCTCATTACCAGGTGGCCACTTAGGCATCCACAAGACAATTGCGACGATTCGGCGCCGTGACACTTGGCCAAATATTCCAAGGATATTCGCCGCTTAGTGGGGGAGTGTGCGCTCTGTAAAATAGCTGAGCCTAACCCCAACTCACACTAGGGCCTTCTTTGTTCGGATCGTGAGGAACACTCGGTAGATAAGTTGTTTATTGATTACATGGGACCCCTACCCCGCATTAGGTTTGGCAACCATTGCATTCCGGTCGTCGTGGACGCGTTCTCCTGTTTCCTTTGGCTTGTTCCTACTCGGCGGAGTCTGTAACTGTTCACCGCTTTATCAAAATATATTCTCTGTTTGGTTCTCCTAGGGCGCTAGTAAGTGATAACGCGCCGGCCGTTGTTCCCAGGAGACTTAGGCGTTTCTCTTTTGGCAATGGCATCAAGCATATTACCACCACCCCTATTATCCGCAGTCCTCCTTTGTGGAAAGGTGAAATAGGAATCTGAAGGCCGCCCTTACAATTTACCACGCATGGTCTCAAACCTTGTGGGACAGTTTCATTCCCTCGATCAACCTTGCTGTTAATTCCGCGCAGCATGAAGTCTCTGAAACGGCTCTGGTTACCCTATTTCCCTCTTGTCTAACCTTTGGAATATCAATGAGCTTTTACCTGAGATCATTGACTCAGATGTTATTAGGCGGAATTTGTGACGGGTGTGGAGAAACATTGAACCAGCCCACCGTCGGCTGAGGAAACGTTATAATCAGGGCAGGAGGTCCCATCAGGTTAAGGCTGGGGAAAGGATCTTCGTGCGAAACCTTAACCCTGTCAGGGGTTCGCCGGGAGCTGGCTCTAATAAATAAATAAAAATTATAAAAAACATCTGGCCATCCAGATTTAGGTTTTCCGTGATTTCCCTAAATCACTTCAAGCAAATTCCGGAATGATACCTTTGAAAAGACTGGCTGATTACCTTCGCCATCCTTTCGTAATTCGAAGTTATGCTCTAACTCTAATGACTGTGGTGTCGACGTAATGTTAAAGTCTTATTTTCCTCCTTCCTTCCTTTCGTCTCCTCTGCACCTGTTCCTCACTGGAATGGCCTAACATTGAACTACCATACTGCTTTCGAGAAGAAAATGCAGAGATTTTTGCCATCGATTTGGCTTACCACAGATGCCCCACAGTGGGGTTTTTCCCTACAGCGTACCAGAATTTTTGTCTCGTCCTCAGCGTTTTATCGCTCGTTTCTGTCGGCCTTCTTTTTTTCCTGTACCAACGGTCATCTTTCTCTGTTCTCCCTTCCACTAACTGCTCTCTCTCCTTTATGTTGCTTCCTCTGCCTGTGTCTTCAAATACTCCAGTGTTCCTTATGTATCACTGCAACGACTTGCATCAGTATCTTGATGTTTTTGATGATCAGCATAACTCGTAAATACCATGTCGTAAAATATTCAGTTTACTATAGGGTATTAGTCATATTGCTATTATAGTTATTCTTATATATTTCGTACTGTTTAGGTATTTGAGTCTGAGGGCTAGGTATCATCTGGTCTTAAGCCCTAAGCTTGGTGGTTGCAACAAAGGCACAAGTAAATATTTGACTGAGTGAACCTGCCACATACTAATTCGAGTAAAAGAGTTAGTAGCAAAGTACATTGTTTAAGGTACTGGAGTTGCGTAAGGATGGAGTGACGTCCAGATTTGCTTCTGTTCGCTATTTTGACATTAAAATCGAGAGTCTATCAATACATTCTCAAATCCACAACTCCTCTGAATATAATCATCTAGTGATCGTCGGATTGTCCAAGTTTGCGTCCGTAACTACACATAATGTTTCAGATGATTTCAAAATTATAAATTACAAACAAGAACTTGCGTGATACTGGTTCTTGTTTTATTATTATTCATCACAAGATAAAATCTTATTGCTCCACCTCAACATGGTGCTATCAGTGTTGCCACCAAAAATTAATTACAATTATTGCGCCCATGATTCTCCTAGCAACTGACCAAACACACTGAAAATTCTCCAGAACAGTTCACAGCCGCTCACCTTCGAATGAGATGACATCTTTTATTATGATAGTTTATGACATGATTTTTTAAGGCGTCAACCAATCCCTATGCTAGAATTATTGTGAATCAAATCGACGTTTCTATGGTTTACAATGCTTCTGAACGTCAGTATGTTACAGTGGATTAAAACAGATTTCGAGGATCTCCAGATATTGCCGGTCCTGTTCGCATATTATAATACATTGACTGACTCAACCTAACATGGGAATGGAAGATCAAAAAGTATACAAAAACGAAAATTATTACAAAAGATTAAAATAAAAATCAAAGACTATGCTCTTAATATATATACATACTTAGAAAAACTTTCTTTGATTTGTAGATTACAAAACTGGGCCCAGAATTTTCCAAGTAAAACCAATTCTCAGATTATCGATATTCTTGAATGGATGTTTCAATTACTCAGAACATCGTCTTTTGGAAGAAACAAACCGCGTGAATCGCGGTACGAATGCTTTCAAAGACAGCTATGCGGGATTAGTCCTTGGAAGATATCGTCCACAAGACTTATAACGTAACTGCGAATAAAAGGTGATTCTTACTTCCAACAAATCTTAGTAATGTTGGAAATATGACTTCGTAGGCTTTCCCGGCGTATTAAGTCATGAAAGTCTCTTCGGGTTTGCTGCCGGATCCCAATCTAAATAGGGATATTGTAGTGTGTTTGGTTGTTAATATAATTATGTTGAGTTCTCCTTTAGGTTTGTAAATCACAGACCGATTGTGAGCAATTTATCTTTACCGCCCTGACTGCTTCAGATATAAGGCCTTTTTTTTGTTATAATCTAAATTTTTGCGTAAAAAGTTAGTTCATTTTCGTTTGCTATATAAAATTACTTGAAATTATCTGGCACTCTCCATGTTAATCTTTTTACTTATATTTTCTTCATCGTATTTCTTCATGTGGTTTGAGTTCTCGTATTGGTTTTTCCTTATAAAAGTTATTTCCAACATTTTCATGGAAGTCTCTTCGCGTTTGCTGGCGGATCCTACAATTTGACTCGATATTTCGGCGATTCAACTGGCCACCATTTTCAGGAGAATGCTGCTTCTGCTGATGAGTCCCACTGAGAACTGACGCCAGGCTGCAAATCGCCGTCCTATATAGGCCACGGTTCAGTACACGGCGCATGCGCCGCCCATCACGGTTGCTGCCCTCCAAGCCAGGGAGGTGGTGATGCCCTTAGTAGAAACTGGCGGCAACGATATATCGCACTCAGGGCCGCACCGAAGAACGTTCAATTTTGATGCGGGATAGTACAGGATTCCACGTCCTGCTAAGAGGAAGCCCATTGTACCTGTTAATTAAATTACCCGCCAACCTAACTTCAATCTTCTCTTTGTGGACACTGTTCCAAAAACCGGGATGTTGGCAACAACCACAGTTTCGTCAAATATCGTACCGTGTCCCTCATGCTGCCGTTATTTCCGGCTGTTGCAGCCTCGTATGATGGCGATGTTCCACATACCTGTCATGATGTGTGCGAATCGAACGGCCAATGTAAACCTTCCAACATTGACACGGAATTTTGTGTACACCGGTTTCCTAAGCCCTAATCTTAGAAGGTGGACGGAACACACTCTTAATGTTAAAATTCCTTAAAATTTGTCCAATCTTAAACGTTATGCCTCCAGCATAAGGAAGTAAAGCCGTCTCTATGTTCCACTTCATGCACCTCCAGTGATGGTCCAAACTCCTTAGCCCGACGAATCTGCTTCTCGGAATATCCATTTTCCTTTACCAGCTGACAAGGAGAATGCCACGGTTGTAATGACACGGGATGGTTATGTCCTAAAAATGGATTTACTACTCAACGACCGGGGTACAGAAGACTATCTAGTGACCCCACAGAAAGGATTAAGCGCAAGACACTTTCACTGTTGAAAAAGAGTTCGTTGTCCGAAGGTTTCCGTAAGAAACCTCATCCTGGTGCTGCCGTTCCGTCTAGGTTGTATGAACTGCATAAGTTGCATAAGGAAGGGGTTCCCTTAAGGCCTATTGTTAATAATTTAGGTGCACCCACTTACCTGGCGAAGTATTTATCTTCTGTTCTCAGTCAACATGTTGGCAAGTGTGAACACCATATCTCCAATTCGGTGGATTTATTCGACGATTGAAATCTTTGAAGCTGAGTCCTTCAGGTCTATTAGTGAGTTTTGATGTGTTATCTCTGTTTACACGAGTCCCTCTGAAGAGTCCCTTAGTCTGATTAGTGAAAAACTGGTTGAAGAGTTGGTGAAGCTTTGTCGTCATGTGCTGACATCCACGTATTTTTTATTTAACGGCAGCATTTTTGAGCAGAATGACAGAGGGGCTATGGGCAGTCCTTTGTCATCCACAGTCGCCAATTTATTTATGGAGGACTTCGAGGATATGGCACTGAGGACTTTAGCGTTGCAACCAACGAACTTCTGGAGATATGTGGATCATACCTTTTTCGTTTGGCCGCATGGACGTTATGCTATTAACAGATTTTTGACCACTTCAACTGTTTTCATCCCTGCGTTAAATTTACCATGGAGGTTGAAATTGATGGGATGCTTCCATTTTTAGACGTTATGGTTTATAAAAAACCAGATGGTACTTTGGGACACAGTGTTCACCGAAAGCCGACGCACACAGATCGGAATCTGCATTCTAAGAGTTGTCATCCACCACACCAACGCAGTGGTGTCCTTAGGATTTTGGTAAGCAGAGCATATGCCATGTCCGACGCGGACAGCTTAACCCAAGAACTTCTGCATTTGATGGCTGTTTTTAAGGAAAATGGGCTAACTTTTTACGCAAAAATTTAGATTATAATAAACAAAAGGACTTATTTCTGAAGCAATCAGGGAGGTAAATATAAATTGCTCACTATCGGTCTGTGATTTACAAACCGAAAGAAGAATTCAACATAATTATATTAACAACAAAACCCGCTACAATATCCCTATTTAAATTGACGAAAGTTTTCCTACATTACTTCAGGGAAGAGCTAAATGGTTTTCTTTAAAAAGTCATACTCCATCTCTCTCTATTATGAACTTATGCTCAATCTCTCTAATGAAGTCATCGTCTATTGGAAGTGAACACTAATCTTCGTGTAAAGAGCTGAAATGGTCAAACTGTACTCTGGATTCATGATTATTTTCTTTATTAATACTGTGTTGCACGTATTACTGCAATTCGTAAATGGCTGCCTGTAGCATGTTCGACTCGTCATTAATAAAGGATGTGTCAAAATTAGTGGCGTAAACGCACACAGCTGAAAGTACACAAAGTGTAAGTAAGCATGGGCTCTAACTAAAATGCATACCTTAAGAGCTATGAGCACTTTTTCAGGAGAAGTGATGTGTTTCACAGTAATGAAGATGAACAAGTGCTCGTAGCACCTTAGAAACCATGTTTGCTGGACAAATTTTTCTTGTTTTCGACCATATTCCGTCCTCCATAAAATATGGAAAGCAAAGAGATTGTAATAGAAGAGATTTGTTTCACAGTATCGAAGATGAAGAAGTACTTATTGTTCTTAAGGTATGCATTTTAGTGACTCTCTTAGTGAGACTTTTTTGCTAATAAAATTGTGCACTTTCAATTGTATGAGTTTACGCCATTAATTATGATACGTCCTGTACAGATTTTAACGCAGAGTCGTCAGAAAGTCGAAGAGCAAGTAATTTTAAAAAAAGTGATATCTTTTAGTAACTGGATAATAACTTTTCTCAAAGCATGAAACAGGAAAAAAATCATCAAATGAGGGTATTAGTTTATTGGGGAATGAACTGTTCACTGAGTGCCCCGAAACTGCATACCCTTTTAATAATTGTATTCTTTCGGTAGGATGTAATAAGGGTTTGAACAATACTTCGTGGGTAGTCCACAGTTCTAGGGCCGCTCCAAAGGAATTTGAGACAGTTCTACAATATTATTGGTGTCGTTTTGAATCTTATCAATTCTCTTTTCGTAAACTTTTAGTAGTTTCTATGAAATCAGTAGTAATATAATCGAATGCTGTTTACCTCATCTTTTTAGTTCACTAAGTTATTTAGGTATTCAATCTCTGTGCAGTGCACACAGATTGAACAATACTAATAGCATTGAAATAGGTAGTAAAGAGTACCTAAATCATTGAACCTGAATAGAAGAGGAAATCCGGCAGAAATTCGTCGGATAACTCGAGAACGGAAATCACGTGTATAAAGAGCATTAGATAATGACGTGAGTGAGAATGAGATGTCGTCAAGT
Source organism: Schistocerca americana (assembly GCF_021461395.2). Taxonomy (NCBI): domain Eukaryota; kingdom Metazoa; phylum Arthropoda; class Insecta; order Orthoptera; family Acrididae; genus Schistocerca; species Schistocerca americana. The sequence goes on along the minus strand of NC_060119.1, from coordinate 606,326,608 downwards.
AATGACACAACGGCAGTAGAACATTTCGCGTTTGCTGAGTGGGCAGCGCGGGTGACCCCGTGACTCGATAATAATCGTACCAACCATCGTTAAATCAGCCGTCGCGATTTACGAGCAATAAAACGAGCTGAACGATTGCTGGTCGTGGCTGTAGCCGTTCCTGAGGCTTCAGCTCTGATCTGTGTGGCCTGGTGGCTGGATACAGCAATCTCAGAAGCACGTGTTGTTCCACCGAAGTGCAGTTGAAACGTCAGAGCAGCCCTTATTCTGTTCATACCTGGATAAAAATAGTCGACTGATCAGTTTGGCATTACTTTTTCTGACCATCTTACTCAGATTTTTTTGCAGTCAGTCCTGTCGGGAGAACTCTGGAACTCTGGGCCCTCATAGGTAACGGGGCTTTGGAACCGTTTAGCGCTGGTTTCATCTTACTGGAGTATATCTGCACATCGAGATGAGCTCTTACAGTCAAGGGTTCCGTTTTGATGGAAATCTTTGTTCTTAACAACGCCATTATTTACTAATCCGCATTAAACCGAAAAATCATCGCTATACCTTAGGAACATCAATATGTTGTGATCTGTCAGTCACCTCAGCAACACACATAAAATTAATATCAGATTTCAGTGCTTAATAACTAAAAAATGGTTTGAAGTACTTTTAGCTTCAATCTTAAATCTATGCATTTATTGATAATACATCCAGTATCGCCATCCCTTGTGAGTGCTTAATCACTTGTAGGCTTTTTTATGCCACCAAAGTCCATACAGTGATAAAATATGATGTGGTAGTGTTCTCTTCATCCAAAGAGGTGTGAATCCCTTAACCTCCACATCTGTAGCAGATCTATTTCCATTTAAACATGTTCTACAAATCTGTAGAGAGAAACGCAATCTAGGTTATTTCTGCAATGTCTTCGTATAAAGCTGGTCTGTTGTTCTTCGCAAGAGCCATTATGCAATGTGATTAACGCGATACTTGTTATTAAATAAACTTGAAATGTCCCACTGTTAATTTTATTGTTTTACCGTAAGAAACACTGCATTGGAACTCACTAGTAACTAATCGGAACCAGTGATTTTAAACTTATCTGATTGTATATCAATCATCAACGCTTCGGAAAGTCTACTAAAAACAGTGAAGAAAAAAAGGGAAGAGTACCTCCAGAATTATACAGCGCAGGTGCAATGATTGATGTGACGGTACGTCACATAAATGGCCATTTGGAGAAAGGGGAAGGAGGTTTTTGTTATGAGACGTGTGAACTATAAATCATTTCAAGACTGTGTACGAGTGCGCGATGTATAACAAATAATAAAGAACGTAAGTTATTATTATCAAAACACAAATATCGATGTAATTAACAAAACACAGTTTTTTTCTGTATAATCTCTGTGTAACATAGGCCATAAAGATCAGAGACAGTGCTTTGATTGAACTATCTCTCCTGTTTTGCTTCGTCTAGCGGTAGGCCGCCATTGTAGTGCTGTCTGATAATTAACGGAAGTTTTATCTGTATTTTTGAAACATATAATAGAAATTGTTATTAGAAAGTGTGTATGATTGATTTAGTTGTCATCTCTCATGATCGCAACTATTAATTATAATTAACAAAGTTTTTACAGGACTTCGTAGTGCAGGGAGCTCATCTCCCCTAGCAGGATTTAGTCAGCCATTACACTGACGATTCATGTTATTAAATGTAAATGTGAGAGACTTCTCAATTTTGATCTTTTATTAATTTCGAAGATAAAATTAATTTAAGTTACGAAAATTCACAGCACTGAATGAGTTCAGTATGTCTCATTTTGGCCGCCTAATGGCAGACGAGATTCTCTCCAGTTTTGCCTTGCAAATAATGAACAAGAAATATTGGAAATCATTACGTTCCGCAATATCTCAGTTAACCTTTATGTAATTTGGTACATAAATAAACAGTAGCCCCTGAGACCAACATTAAGAATTACAGTTTGCGTAATAATACGCATATTTTTTTTTCTAAATAGCAACGCTCACGCAAATTATTTATTAGAAGGCGGTGAGCCGCGCGCTGTGTTTAAAAAATATTATATCGAACATACTTCGGGGCAGCCGATGTCCGTACGAGTGTTATCGCGGGCCGCGCGGTATTAGCCGAGCGGTCTGCGGGCGCTGCAGTCACGGACTGTGCGGCTGGCCCCGGCGGAGGTTCGAGTCCTCCCTCGGACATGGTTGTGTCCTTAGGATAATTTAGGTTCAGTAGTGTGTAAGCTTAGGGACTGATGACCTTAGCAGTTAAGTCCCATAAGATTTCACCCACATTTGAACACTGTTATCGCGGTATAAGTTAATTAAAAGTCTCATGCTAGCCCACAATATTTAAATCCACCCCAACCAAAATCATAAAACATATAATGATAAAAATATAAAATATACGCTTATACCGTAATACTGACCGAACTCGGGCAAAGGAAAACTTTAAGATGAGACACGTGATCACCAGAATAGCCGTCCATGGATTCCACCACCTTGTTTGCAACAGCGTGTCATATCATGAACAAAACGCAATGTGTGAGTCTAAACCGTGTCATCAGATATGTAATCGTTGCCGTACAGAATTCTGTACCAAAAGGACTCAGTCAATAAGTGGCTATGCAAACCACAATATGTAAAATTTCTGATTTCGTATATTATTGTAAATGTACTTTGAACTTGTATGATTATTTGGCTGCGATGAACTTATCATTGTATCAATGTTATATTTCGTGTTTCCGAAATTTTTGATGGTAGACTCGTGAGGAAAGCAACTTAGTACTGTAACCTTACAAGCAATGCCCCCTAATAACTCCTTTGCCAATCTGGCCGAAAACATGATATAAATCAGTTATCACCGATAATAATGCTTATATGGCAAGAAGCATATGCTTATTACTGAAGACAAAAAGTCTGTCCCCATATGTTCGGCTCGTTCTATGTCTGTCCATGTAACTTTTTAAATCATCCTGCTGCACCACTTATCACATGCTTTCAATTTATACACCTTCGGTTTTCCCATGGTCCATATTTGGCTTACATAGTGTGGCGTTACGGATAATAGAAATGTATTGGAAATCTTTTATTCAAGAAAGCTTTCATGGAATAGAATGTACTTCTCACGATCATCATCCTTGCTTTTGACATACTCTGTTAATTTTCTTTCCAACAAATCTTATTCTTTTGTTTCTTACAGTGTTTTCCCCATCACAGAGTGATTATTGTCCTGTATAATACTGCTAAACACTTCCGATTTTTTCTGGCATTTACAGTCTTCCTTACTTTCAGCCAAAAAGCGTCGTCGTTTGACAACTGAATTGTGGAAGCGTTCACATTGTATTTCTATTTTAGTTCTAAAATATTATTATTTTTACTTTACGTCGCTGCTGTTTTAAAATGTTATATTTTAAAAACCTCTTTCTAAAGCGATTATCTGTACTTTCATTTCTTAGCTTTTTTCCTCTTTCTTTTTTTTACATTTTTAGCTACAGTTTGATCTTTTTCTGTGATTTGTAGAATTCCTGCTACATAAGCAACAATTTTGCTTACTTGTTTGCAGTGGGTGTAACGTTCGTACGCAACTACATAGCGCGACTGCTCAATGGTATGCAGCGTAATATGAAGTGGTATAAGGGATAGTCGAAAACGAGACAGATCTGAAGAAAAGCAAGAAAACTGTTTGTTATTTCAAAAGTGCTCCCCATAAATGGAAATAAATTTACCTTAGTGTGAGACAAAGCCTTCACGGAAAAGTGGTTACGGTTGCCTACAGAAGCATGATTGCATCCAGGCGCGCACCTCTTCGTCCGAAGCAAATCGACGCCCACGAATGTCTTTCTTCAGGGTTCCGAAAATATGGAAATCGCATGGGAAGAGTTGGGTGCTGTATGGAGAATGTGAGTGGCTTCCTAGCGAAACCTTCCACATGTCTCCAAAGTTGTTGCGAGTACGCTGCAGAGGACATATCATCCATACAGTCCCGATCTCTGTCCATGCGATTTCCATACTTTTGGAGTTCTGAAGAAAGACATTTGTGGCCATCAATTTGCTTCGAAGATGTGTGTGCGTACGAAGGCAACCGCAAACATTTTTCCACGAAGGCATTGATCGTCCTATCTCACAGTGGGATAAATATATTAACAGTTACGGCGATTGCGTTTGAAGTAATAAACAATTTACTTACTTGTGCCTGTCTGTATCGTTTTCGTTTGATTGTCTCTTATACGTCAAGTACTGATTCCGAGTAATTTCGTGCTTCCACGACCTCTTCCTTCATCAGTTTCAATATTTACCTTCGCTTCGTCTACAATTTGTCTTCCATTTAAAGGCAATGGATACACGGGAATATCCATCAAATGCTCTTAATGTCAGTGTCGTCGTAACTGCCGTCCGCTTCACGTCTGCTGATCAGCGAGCTACCTTAATTTAAGTATTAACTGTATTTTTCTTACTTGTCACTTCTTCTTCCGTGTGTTTTTACTTTTAGGAAGCTTTAATTGTCGAGCGCTAGTAATAGTGTTCCATAGATTTCGTGTTTGTTTTGAATACAGTCAGAGAGAGTCCCTTTAGTCAGCCATAGTGCCAGTAGTGTCAATGTCGTTGTAACTGCCGTCTGCTTCACGTCTGCTGTGCAGCAAGCTACCTTAATTTAAGTATTAACTGTATTTTTCTTACTTGTCACTTCTTCTTCCGTGTGTTTTTGCTTTTAGGAAACTGTAATTGTCGAGTGCGCCATAGATTTCGTGTTTGTTTTGAATACAGTCAGAGAGAGTCCCTTTAGTCAACCATAGTGCCAGTAGTGCTAGTGTTTGTTTTCAATACAGTCCAGAGACAGGTAGTGCTATTTTCATTGTTTTCTACAAGAAGTGGCTAGTAACCACAGTTAAGTCAGTTTAGTCAGCCGCCTTTAGTGAATTAGCAGTCTAGTTAAAAGTTGATTAACTCTCTACAGTAAATTGATTTCTTAGGATGGATAGGCTGTGTGACTGCTGTGTACGGACGCAGGAGGAGCTGGCCACTGTTCACGAACAGCTGAACGTGTTGATGGCCGCGGTCGGCCGTCTTCAGGCTGCTGCCTCGGAGTGTAGCGGCTGTGGGGAGTCTGGTGCGTCGCATGGTACACCCCAGGTGCTACATGCTTCACCCACTGTCCCTGCTGTCGAGACATCTTCGCGGGTACCGGGCGCGGATGGGCCACCCTCTCCCCAAGGGGAGTGGCGGGTTCAGCGGCGTTCGCGGCGCACGAGGCGGAGGGTAAATGTGGAGGCTGGCCGTGTGGCATCGCCCGCTCTGCCTGTGAGTGGACATGTGGCCGCTCCTTCAGCAAGGTCCGAGCAGGCACACGGGGGGAGGTGTTTATTAGTTATTGGGAGCTCCAACGTTAGGCGAGTGATGGAGCCCCTTAGGGAAAGAGCGGAAAGGTCGGGGAAGAAGGCCAGTGTTCACTCTGTCTGCTTGCCGGGGGGTCTCAACCGAGACGGCGGCGATAGAGAGCACTGGGTGCACCCGACTGCAAATTGTTGCTCATGTCGGCACCAGTGACTCCTGCCGTCTGGGTTCAGAGGTCATCCTCAGTTCGTACAGGCGGCTGGCGGAATTGGTGAAGGCGGAAAGCCTCGCTCGCGGGGTGGAATCAGAGATAACTATTTGTAGTATCGTTCCCAGAACTGATCGCGGTCCTCTGGTTTGGAGAAGAGTGGAAGGCTTAAACCAGAGGCTCAGACGATTCTGCGGAGATCTGGGGTGCAAATTTCTCGACCTCCGCTATCGGGTGGAGAAATGTAGGGTTCCCCTGAATAGGTCAGGCGTGCACTACACGCCGGAAGCGGCTACAAGGGTAGCGGAGTACTTGTGGAGTGCACATGTGGATTTTTTAGGTTAGAGAATTCCCTCCCTAGGCCCGACAAGACGCCTCCTGAGACGCGGCAAGGAAGGAGTACGCAAAATGCAACATGGAATAACAACATTAATGTGCTAATAGTAAACTGCAGGAGCGTCTATAGAAAGGTCCCAGAACTGCTCTCATTAATAAATGGTCACAACGCCCATATAGTACTAGGGCCAGAAAGTTGGCTGAAACCAGACGTAAACAGTAATGAAATCCTAAACTCAGATTGGAATGTATACCGCAGAGACAGGCTGGACAGTGAAGGGGGAGGCGTGTTTATAGCGATAAGAACTGCAATAGTATCGCGGAAATTGACGGAGATCCGAAATGTGAAATAATTTGGGTGAAGGTCACGGTTAAAGCAGGCTCAGACACGGTAATTGGATGTCTCTATAGGCCCCCTGGTTCAGCGGCTGTTGTGGCTGAGCACCTGAAGGATAATTTGGGTAATATTTCGAGTAGATTTCCCCACCATGTTATAGTTCTGGGTGGAGATTTTATTTTGCCGGATATAGACTGGGAGACTCAAAAGCTCATAACAGGTGGCAGGGACAAAGAAACCAGTGAAATTTTTTAAAGTGCTTTTGAAAGGTGGCTACACTGAGCCACAGCGCCAGAGATTGCGCCAAAGAGTTTTTTATTCCGCCGCCTCCACTGCCAGTGCTTATTGAGAAGTAGCAGTAGGCAGTTCTTGTCGAGAAGTCGTCGTGGAGAGTGCTTGTTGAGATGTAGCAGTGGTGAGTCGTTGTTGAGAAGTTCCCATGGAGAGTGCTTGTTCAGATGTTGTCATATTGTTTTGATGGGCTAGACACCAGATATTGTTGGATTGGGGATGTTGTAACGATCAGAGTGTGCTTTTTGTCAATGTATATGAAGGTAAAAAATTCCTTTTTTTATTATTTCAATGTCTTAAACAATAATGCCTCTTGGTCACAGGTTCAGTCAACAAAGCACCTGGCTCGTGTTCTTGTATTAGACTGTATTTCTGGTTTCTATGTGCAATTATAGTATTTCTGGCTTTTTTTAATTACTTCAGTATAAATGGTGTTTAAAATATCTGGTCTTATTGAGGAAGAACCGTGCCAGATGTGTACGTTGAATCACACTTCCACACACAGAACAGCTACACTTGTGCCTTGTTGTTTCGTAGCTTTCATAGTTGCTGGGGACTTAATTAATTAATTGTGTAAACGGAAATTTCGTTTCATTCTTTGTTGTTGCTCTATGCAGTCAGATTGCGTACAAATACCAGTCAGGGCCAACCGGTTACGAGACTTCGTAGCCGGACATACAGCGACTAAAATTAAAACGTATTTGCATTCCTTATAACATTAGCCCCCATGCACGTGGCGACCGCTGCTTCGGATCGTCCCTTGGAATCTTCTGATAGTAAAAATAGCAGACAGTAGTATTGTTGTAGTAATTTGTAGTTTAGTAATTGTAGTCTATATTGCATGTGTAGATTTGGTAATTGTCATTCTTCTAATGGTATTTTTTGCAGAATTTAATTTTTGTTGTCTTGTATACGGGTTTGACAATTTTGTGCAATTATGAAGATTTCAATTGTTCGTTAATCGTGTTTGAGGGAAGCATTTCGTGTGAATGATATTGTTGGTGATAAAGTGTCATTGTGTGTAATTTTCATATAGTGACGAGTTTTGTATGTTTTGTAAATGATTACGCGATCGATGAAAAAGGCAAAAATGATGAATAGTGAGAATGACGAAATTGTTGACATGGTGAACTCGCCAACACATGAGAACAGTATGATGAATAATGAAGTGGAAAACAATTTAATAAGTCGGGAAGATAGTCCGGAAACAGTTCAAAACTTTTCACAGTCAAAAAATTTTCAAAATACGAGATTAACGACAGAAGATTTTGGAATAGTATCGAACAAAGATAGCTTTACAGCTATGACGAAAGAAGCTGGTTTGGCGGGAAATGTTAGGGGCGAAAGGAATTTCGAACCAGTCAATGTGGAGCAGTTGACAGGTGCAATATTAAATCTGGGATCACAGTTGGGATCTGAATTAAAAACAGTGGGATCACAAATAGGAACAATTAAAACAGAGATAGGAACAATTTAAACTGATACGGGAACAATGGAAACACGGTTAGACTCACTGGGATCACAAATAGGAACAATTAAAACAGAGATAGGAACAATTACAACTGGTATGGGAACAATGGAAACACGGTTAGACTCAGTGGGATCACAAATAGGAACAATTAGAACTGAGACGGGAACAATGGAAACACGGTTAGACTCACGAATAGGGACATGTTTCAAAAACATGAAAGATGAATTAAAGAACGAAATTAGAGACGAAGTACAACCGATTTTGAATTCTCACAATAATAGATTATTTGCAGTAGAGATTAGACAAAAGGAACAGGATAGAGAACAGGAAGAAAGAGATCGCATGATAGTACAAAAATTTTCAGAGTTAAATTTACAACGTGCACACGATAAGGAAGAAATATTTGAGAGAATCGAGGAATCCGTACCAAATGACAGAATAAATAACCTAACACAACAGTATGAACAGTTAACTACTAAATGTGTCAATACTGAAACCCGAGTCGCGACACTTACGGAAGATGTAAATAACCAGAAAGAACAATTAGGTGACTTATCGGAAAGAGTTGAGGAGATTTCAGATAAATTGACAAGTCTTAGTTTAAATGGGGACAGAGATTCAGATGATACAGCTCCATTGACATTTGCAGAAACCGAAGAGTACCAGTACATAAATAAGCATGTTGAAAATCAGGGAAAATTTAATGAACGCGTCAAAAGGGAATTTGAGGCATTACGAAAGCAAGTCAAACAAATTGAAGGCGAAATCGTAGGAAAAGACAGCAGAAGAAATTTAGAATCACAGATATCAGAGGGGTTTGAAGAAAATAATTTGTTTCATTTACGAGATGGAACAAGAGAGCGCCAGGCGCGCGAACTTGACAATAATCGACATTCGGACTGGGACAGACGCGCGGTAGGTCTTTGTCGCCACGAGGAGAAAACTTTGACTATAAACACTTCTTAACTGTTCGGAAATTTAAGATCTTTCGCAATTATAAGAATGATATACATCCATGTTCATGGTTAGATCAATTTATGTACGCACTTCCACCAAATTTGCCACTAAGTCACAAACTGGAATTTATGTGTGGATATTTAGAAAACGAACGGGCGACGCGGATGCGCGCACTTATTAGAGATTGTAATAATCTAAATGATTTTTATCATGCATTTCTATCGGCATATTGGTCAGAAAACACGCAAGACAGAGTCAAACATAGTCTTATTATGCAGCGTAATTTTAAACAGTCTGAGTTCCGCACGCCAGCAGAATACTTTGAAGACATGATTCGAAAGAATCAGTTCCTTTCCAACCCTTATAGCCCGACTGAATTAATTCGCATTTGTTTAACAAAGCTGCCACAATCCATAAGACAAATTGCTTTAGCTGGAAGATGTAAAGACGACATTGAGACCTTTAAGACTTTGCTACAAGAACTTGAGTATGACAATGACGACGGGACTTCTCGTAATTTTTTCAGTAACGGTAACCACAGTAGATCTTTAGAGAGAAGGGATAATGATCGGAACGGACGTTATACGGGTAATTTTGAGAATGACAGACGAAACAGACAGGACAATAGATACCAGTCTTATGACAATAACAGACGTTCTAACAGAAATTATACAGACAATTATAATAATGGTAATTCCTACCGGAATGATCAATCATACGGAAACAGTAATCGGTATCATCAAGACAGAAATTATTCATACAATAATAGAAATTCTTACTACAGAAATAACCAGGGTAGTAGATCTAACAGTAATTTCAGAAGTGACAGTCGAAATTACACAAGAAGTAGTCATGCAGACAGACAGGAAAATAGAAATTTTAATAACAGACACAACCAAGAATTTGCATCTAACAGACAGGAAGGACCCAATTGGCATCCTCCACGTGACATAACTTCAGAGAGACAAGTGCAAATCGTAGAAATTGATCCGCGAAATGACGCGAATAATCAAAGACGTGACGCAGGCATTCGACAATGACTTGTAGCTTGGGCTTCTGGCAGCATTATAGACGGTTCAAAAAGTAATGACACTACGACTTTACACTACGTACGCCTGGAAGACATGAGAGACATTTTGCTAGACGAAAAGGAAAATAATGTAGACGCATTTTTACATCCTGTTATTGAAGTATATGTGGGTAAGAATAAGTTCACTGCGGTTTTAGATTCTGGGAGCCCATTGAATGTCATTAGTGAATCAGTTTTTCGTATATGTGTAAGAACTATTGCTTGTCCTGTGTTACCTGTTTCTAAAACTACAATTCGAGGAGCTGTTTCTGGAAAAAGGGTGAAAGTCAAACAACAGACCAACCTAAATTTCATTTGTCAAGGATACGAATTTTCTGCTAATTTTATTATTGTTCCATTACTCAGTACACAAATTATATTAGGTATGGAGTTTCTTAACGCACATAAGGCAATTTTAAACTTTAAAGAAGGAAGTGTGAATTTGACTGTTGCCGGAATGCCGAAAAGTTTGAAATTTTTCGAGTGTTTAACAAAATCTGTATCAGACACAAAATGTTTAAGGTTTCTTACTTCTGATGTTTTCGCCGAGCATTATGACCACAATGTGTTCATTCATGACAATGACAATAGATACAGAGACACGATGGATGATATAATTAATAATGAAGAATTAATTAATGAAAAGGTTAAGAAAGCTGAAGTGCCAGATGACGTTGCAAGAGAAGAACTGCACCAAATTTTGACTTCACATGCTACAGTATTTAGTCATCACACAGGAACTATACAAGGCTTACAATATTTATTTAAAGTAAAAGAACACACACCATTTCGAGGAAAAACGTACGCTATTCCTTTGGCTTACAGAGACGAGGTTAAGAGTGAACTTCAATACATGTTAGATCAAGGCATTATTGAGCCAGCAGTCAGTCCTTATACCAGCCCATTACACGTCGTTCTTAAAAAGGATGGGTCAATTCGTTTGGTTCTGGATTCCAGACAGGTTAATAATATCATCATTCCTGAAACTGACCGTCCACAAAATTTAGATGAACTTCTTCAACACTTCCATGGAATTAAAGTTTTATCCACGATTGATATGCGCGCAAGTTTTTGGCAAATAGAACTCCACCCGGATTGTAGAAAATACACTGCCTTTTTAGCCTTTGGTAACTGTTATCAATTTCGGAAATTACCGTTTGGGCTTACTGTATCTTCAGCAGCATTCATTCGTAGCTTAAACGAAATTTTACCTGTTCATCTTCGTGACAATATTACTTCATATGCTGACGATATTCTTATTGCTAAACGTTATTGGAGTAAGCACAACAAAATTTTGGATTCATTATTACGAATTTTTGCAAGAGTTGGCATTAAAGTGAACTTGAAAAAATCTGAATTTGGTCGTTCTCAGGTGAAATTTCTTGGTCATATTATTTCAACAGAAGGTATTCTTCCTGATCCAGAGAAACTATACGCTATTCGTAATTATGCTGTTCCTACTACAAAACGTGGTGTTCGTAGTTTCCTTGGTGTCTGTAATTTTCTTAGACGCTTTGTTAGATTGGATAATTTGGCGACACCTCGTTTGTGTGAACTATCTGGAAAGAATTCTAATTGGTGTTGGGATGAGGAAGCTCAGTCAGAATTTGAACAACTTCGTGATGCTTTAGTTGCTGCTCCACTTCTTTCACATCCGGATTTATCTAAAGATTTTTGTTTGGCGACGGACTCATCATACAAAGGCCTAGGTGCTCATTTATTTCAAGAGATAGAAGAAAACGGCGTTGTAGTACAGAAAACTATTGCATTTGGAAGTCGTGTTCTCTCTAAATCAGAAAAGAATTATTCGATTACGGAACTTGAGGCTTTGGCTGTTGTATGTGCTTTCACAAAATTTCGCATACTTTTGTATGGCAGACATACTAAGGTTTACACCGATCATCGAGCTCTGGAATTTCTTATGTCAACAAAATTAACACATGGAAGATTGTCACGATGGGCGCTGTATCTACAGGAATTTGACTTTAGTATTGTTTACATACAGGGTTCTTCAAATATTATTGCTGATGCTTTATCACGTGCACCTATGGGTTTGAAACAAAGTGCTGAAGAGGACTGCAAAGAAAATAATTATTGTTTGATGTATATTCAAGCTGTTGCGTTTGAAAATTTTATTTCGTCTTCGCTCCAGGACATCGCTAAGGAGCAAAATAAGGATCCAATCTGGAAGGACATTAAGGTGAAGTGGAGGAGAAAGGAAAGCGTAGCGATTAGACAGTTTTATTTAGTTCGCAATGGTATTCTTTTTAAACGAAAATCGGTCGACAACACTGTTTGGTTAGTTTGTATTCCTTATGAGTGGGTTAATAAATTGATTTGGTACACACATTTCAGTTATGCACACTTTGGTCCCAGAAAATGCTTTCATAAATTACGAGAAAATTGCTACTTCAGTAATATGGAAAAACGTATTTGATCTGTTCTTGCCAAATGCAAATTATGTCAAAAGGCTAAGCCACCAACTATTTCTCACAGATCACCGTTGTTTCCTATCATTCCAGCGAAATTAAAGGACATGGCTGCAGTCGATTTGTTCGGTCCAGTGGTTCGTTCTACTAATGGTTTTGCGTATATTTTGGTAGCAGTGGAATTGACATCAAAATATGTGTGTTTTACACCTTTACGCAAAGCAACAGCTCGTTAAGTATCTAACGCTTTCATCAAACATTTTCTTAAAGAAGTGGGTCATGTTGATAAGGTTATATCAGATAATGGATCACAGTTTCGCTCTAAAATTTGGCTTCGTACTCTACGGCGTAGTAAGATTAAACCAATTTTCATTTCACTTTTTCACCCTCAATCTAACGCTTCAGAGAGATGGATGAAGGAAATCAATAAATTGTGTCGACTTTATTGTCATCAGAATCACAGAACTTGGGATCAGTATCTTCATATCTTTCAAAACATTCTGAATGAACTCCCTAATGATTCAACTTCTTTACCGCCTATACTGATATTAAAAAATAAAGCACCGACAAATCGCATTTCTGAAATCGTTCCTTTTCCGCCTTCACGAAAACTGCGGCATTCTGAAGTTGTCAACCTGACTCTACAAAATATTGCATCTGCGGCTGCTAGAAGAGAGAAATCAGATAAACGTCCTGGTCGTTTAAAAACCTTGTCAGTTGGTCAAAAGGTGTTAATTAAGTCTCATCGTTTGTCTCACAAAGGAAAAGGCTTGTGTCGCAAATTTTTTCTGCTTTATAACGGTCCATATAGAGTTCGCAAAATTATTCATGATAACAATGTTGAAGTAGAAACTCTTAAATCTCGACGCTCTAAGGGAATACATCATATATCGAACGTTAAAATTTTTGTGGAATGACGTGCTTTCGAGAAACCAACAGTTATACGTAAACATGCAGGGAATACAAGGATACCGCGCCGTGTTCCGGCGGCGGAACATACTCAAAGCAACAGTCAAGTCTGCGCGCCGCACAAGGCAGTCGTTGACCGCAAACAATTACTTCCTACGTCACGCGTACCTACAGCTGATCGAGCGCTTAGTGCGAATGCACTGACAGCCGTAAACAAATACACAGTTTAATTTCTCTGATTAAATTCAGTATAAAGCTATAGTGACTTGATAAATTATGTTATTAACGTTCAGTATTTTTCAGGATACGGTTGTATAAAATATTTAAAACCTTCAGGTAAATTCTGTGTGTGTCCGACGTTAAGAGGACTTGCCATCGAGAAAATTTCAGGAAGAATGTCATTTCGAAGAAGAAAGTAATAAACTAAAAAAGGTAACTATTAATTGAGTTTATTTTTCAGGAAACATATTTCCACTTAGGTACGTACTTTAGACGTAATATGCTGCTCGCGATTACGTGATTCATACTTTGTGTTATCTGATTTTGACAATGATTGATTAATGAACAGGGTTGTTACTTATATATATTATGCATCGCTTGGCTGCACTGCTTTCTTCACTGACGTCATATTTTTCTATTATGTGCCTGCTGTGCTTATTTATTTAAATTACAATTGTCACATGATTAATTGTGCTGATATGGTTATTTATGTAAGTCATACTTTGTGATTTATCTGCTTGCGCCTTCATGTTTACTTATTAAGATTACATATGAACATTTATTTGCTTATGCTGATATGATGCTAATGACCTGTTTATTATGTAAGATACATATTTTCTCCTTTCGTATGGATTGCATATTTACACATTTCTGTTTTGTTGTCATAACTACTCTTTAATTTGGTATATAGAAATGCTGATGTACTGTGTACGAACATAGAGTTTAGGTCACACTATGGCATTAATTATAGATTGTTCGCTTGGCAGAGCCTCGTTGTAGGAATTGTGCTGCATCTACACTTGTTGACATTCTGTTCTCCACTGGTATATTTACTCGCTATTGCATGTTTTGCTTACGCTCAGTGCTTTATATTTTAAGATAAGAAAATGAATTGCTATAATTCGACGAACGACATTAGTACAAGAAACGCCATAGAAGTCACATGAGCTGGAGGTTTTATGGAAGCTGTATAAATTTATGTTACTAGGAAGGAAGCTAACGACATGACACACCAACACTAGATTTAGACCATTGACAGTTATTACACTGCATTCTTCGTGAGCAAATGAAATAGCAAGTGACACTTGCCGGCCGTTGTGGCCGAGCGGTTCTAGGCGCTTCAGTCTGGAACCGCGCGAACGCTACGGTCGCAGGTTCGAATCCTGCCTCGGGCATGGATGTGTGTGATGTCCTTAGGTTAGTTAGGTTTAAGTAGTTCTAAGTTCTAGGGGACTGATGACCTCAGATGTTAAGTCCCATAGTGCTCAGAGCCATTGGAACCATTTGAACAAATGACACTTGACACAAGAAATACTTCACATGTTTGCTTCTGTTTTGCCATGATTCTTAAAGTGGTGTACACACTGAAATATTACGATCATTCACACTCCGTAATCGTACTTACTTACTTACTGAGAGTTATTTAAACTAAAGGCTGTTAGAGGTCTTTTGTTTAATGATGGACAAGGTAACCAAAATGTATCTTATAATTCATAATGAGTAGAAGATTTGGCTCAGGTGGACTACACAGAGGTTGTGTGTGGACATTGTGTCTTCGGATTGCATGGGATGATGAATTGAAGTTTGCACTAGGATTTTATCTGTACTTGTTCGAGGAGACTGACTAGAGGAAAGAGTCGTTATGGAAGGGAAATGATATTGGTAATAAAGTTTATATGTATCGACGTATTGAAGAGGTATTATTAAGGTATTGAGATTGTGTGAAGTTGATGATTATTGGAGTTTTGGTGGACAAGAGGTAAGCTAACTGATATTGATGATAAGGTTTATATGTATCGACGTAAGAGGTATTATTGAAGTATTAAGATTGTGTGATGATGATGATTATTTGAGTTTTGGTGAATAAGAGGTGAAGTAAGTGAGAAGCATTTTTTTGTTGTTGGTCTATATAAAACAAGGAGGATGAAGATAGCAGACTAGAAGACTCAAGTGGAAAGAAGATTGTCTACACACACACTTTGTTAAATCAATAAGCAGTATATACTTTTTTTTTTGGAGAGAGGAAGTATTTGCATATCTTGGCACACTGACAGTTGTTCAGCAACAGTACATTTGATTTGGCTTGGCAAACATTGGTCTTGACATGATGACTATGACGTAGACTAACTATTATTGACTGTTATACATTGCTGCCACTACTACTTGATACACATGTCGAACATCAAATTTTTGACAGAATTGCATTTACACAGTTAACACTATTCAATTACACAGTAGTAATTAATGTGGATGAAAGATGAGTGAGTGTGTTTTGTGTGTTTTCCTTTCCTAATCCCAGATAATTGGTACCGACCTATCTCCTAAATATTATTTTACTTGTTTGTTGTGGCTTGCGCTGACACCCATAAATATTATGGGTTTACTGTCATTTGTGTGTTTGTAATAGTTAATATGACAATTATCTGATATCATTTGTGTGTTTATTATAATTTGTATGTTTAGTGTAAGAGCATTGATAATAATTTTGTAAAAGCAATTGTGTGTGCATTCAAACTGTTGTTCGTGCTTGCACCTGTTCAACATTGATGTGTGCCAATTGGAAATGTTTAATTTCTGCTGATAAACTCTGATGAACAGTGTGATTAGTGATAGTGAATATTATGGACTGCTGTCTGCACCTGCTCAACATTACTGGGTGCCACTGATGGACTGCTTCTACTGAAATGATGTCACTTGTTGGTGTCTGCACCTTCTCAACATTACTGGGTGCCAGTGATGGACTGCTTCTACTGAAATGATGTCACTTGTTGGTGTCTGCACCTGTTTAACATTGCTAGGTGCCACTGATGGACTGCTTCTACTGAAATGATGTCACTTGTTGGTGTCTGCACCTGTTCAACATTACTGGGTGCCACTGATGGAACTGCTTCTACTGAATGATGTCACTTGTTGGTGTCTGCACCTGCTCAACATTGCTGGGTGCCACTGTTGGAACTGCTTCTACTGAGATGATGTCACTTGTTGGTGTCTGCACCTGCTCAACATTACTGGGTGCCATTGATTGAATAATACTTATGTAAACTATTATGTAAACTCACATGTATGCAAGCATTTGTATTCCTTACTGTATTTTATATATTAGGTTATTGAAGGGTCAGTGCAAAGCCAAAATTTATTTGGTTATGTGATATTTACTTATTAATATTATCTTTTATTTTTGTCTGTATTTTTATTTGGACGAATTTGGTGGTATTTTCACCACCAATGCTGGCAAAAATACCATCAAATTCTGGCCCGTGGAGGAGGGGCATATGAAAGGTCGCTACACTGAGCCACAGCGCCAGAGATTGCGCCAAAGAGTTTTTTATTCCGCCGCCTCCACTGCCAGTGCTTATTGAGAAGTAGCAGTAGGCAGTTCTTGTCGAGAAGTCGTCGTGGAGAGTGCTTGTTGAGATGTAGCAGTGGTGAGTCGATGTTGAGAAGTTCCCATGGAGAGTGCTTGTTCAGATGTTGTCATATTGTTTTGATGGGATAGACACCAGATATTGTTGGATTGGGGATGCTTTAATGATCAGAGTGTGCTTTTTGTCAATATATATGAAGGTAAAAAATTCCTTTTTTTTATTATTTCAATGTCTTAAACAATAATGCCTCTTGGTCACAGGTTCAGTCAACAAAGCATCTGGCTTGTGTTCTTGTATTAGACTGTATTTCTGGTTTCTATGTGCAATTATAGAATTTCTGTTTTTTTTTTAATTACTTCAGTATAAATGGTGTTTAAAATATCTGGTCTTACTGAGGAAGAACCGTGCCAGATGTGTACGTTGAATCACACTTCCACACACAGAACAGCTACACTTGTGCCTTGTTGTTTCGTAGCTTTCATAGTTGCTGGGGACTTAATTAATTATTGTGTAAACGGAAATTTCGTTTCATTCTTTGTTGTTGTTCTATGCAGTCAGATTGCGTACAAATACCAGTCAGGGCCAACCGGTTACGAGACTTCGTAGCCGGACATACAGCGACTAAAATTAAAAAGTATTTGCATTCCTTATATAATTAAGCCCCCATGCACTTTATCTGAAAACTACCTTGAGCAGTTAAACAGAGAACCGACTCGTGGCGATAACATATTAGACCTTCTGGTGAAAAACAGACCCGAACTATATGAAACAGTTAACGCAGAACAGGGAATCAGCGATCATAAAGCGGTTACTGCATCGATGATTTCAGCCGTAAATAGAAATATTAAAAAAGGTAGGAAGATTTTTCTGTTTAGCAAAAGTGACAAAAAGCAGATTACAGAGTACCTGACGGCTCAACACAAAAGTTTTGTCTCAAGTACAGACAGTGCTGAGGATTAGTGGACAAAGTTCAAAATCATCGTACAATATGCGTTAGATGAGTATGTGCCAAGCAAGAGCGTAAGAGATGGAAAAGAGCCACCGTGCTACAACAACCAAGTTAGGAAACTGCTGTGGAAGCTAAGGGAACTTCACAGCAAACATAAACATAGCGAAAGCCTTGCAGACAAACAAAAATTACGCGAAGCGAAATGTAGTGTGAGGAGGGCTATGCGAGAGGCGTTCAATGAATTCGAAAGTAAAGTTCTATGTACTGACTTGGCAGAAAATCCTAAGAAATTTTGGTCTAATGTCAAAGCGGTAGGTGGATCAAAACAAAATGTCCAGACACTCTGGGACCAAAATGGTACTGAAACAGAGGATGACAGACTAAAGGCCGAAATACTAAATGTCTTTTTCCAAAGCTGTGTCACATAGGAAGACTGCACTGTATTTCCTTCTCTAGATTGTCGCACAGATGACAAAATGGCAGATATCGAAATAGACGACAGAGGGATAGAGAAACAATTAAAATAGCTCAAAAGAGGAAAGGCCGCTGGACCTGATGGGATACTAGTTCGATTTTACACAGAGTACGCAAAGGAACTTGCCCCTCTTCTTGCAGCGGTGTACCGTAGGTCTCTAGAAGAGCGCAGCGTTCCAAAGGATTGGAAAAGGGCACAGGTCATCCCCGTTTTCAAGAAGGGACGTCGAACAGATGTGCAGAACCATAGACCTATATCTCTAACGTCGAGCAGTTGTAGAATTTTGGAACACGTATTATGTTCGAATATAATGACTTTTCTGGAGACTAGAAATCTACTCTGTAGGAAACAGCATGGGTTTCGAAAAAGACGGTCGTGAGAAACCTAGCTCGCGCTATTCGTCCACGAGACTCAGAGAGCCATAGATACGGGTTCACAGGTAGATGCCGTGTTTCTTGACTTCCGCAAGGCGTTCGATACAGTTCCCCACAGTCGTTTAATGAACAAAGTAAGAGCATATGGACTATCAGACCAATTGTGTGATTGGATTGAGGAGTTCCTAGATAACAGAACGCAGTATGTCATTCTCAATGGAGAGAAGTCTTCCGAAGTAAGAGTGATTTCAGGTGTGCCGCAGGGGAGTGTCATAGGACCGTTGCTATTCACAATATACATAAATGACCTTGCGGATGTCATCGGAAGTTCACTGAGGCTTTTTGCAGATGATGCTGTGGTGTATCGAGAGGTTGTAACAATGGAAAATTGTACTGAAATGCAGGAGGATCTGCAGCGAATTGACGCATGGTGCAGGGAATGGCAATTGAATCTCAATGTAGACAAGTGTAATGTGCTGCGAATACATAGAAAGATAGTTCCCTTATCATTTAGCTACAAAATAGGAGTGATTTAAAATGGAATGATCATATAAAGTTGATCGTCGGTAAAGCAGATGCCAGACTGAGATTCATTGGAGGAATCCTAAGGAAATGCAATCCGAAAACATAGGAAGTAGGTTACAGTACGCTTGTTCGCCCACTGCTTGAATACTGCTCAACAGTGTGGGATCCGTACCAGATAGGGTTGATAGAAGAGATAGAGAAGATCCAACGGAGAGCAGCGCGCTTCGTTACTGGATCATTTAGTAATCGCGAAAGCGTTACGGAGATGACAGATAAACTCCAGTGGAAGACTCTTCAGGAGAGACGCTCAGTAGCTCGGTACGGACTTTTGTTAAAGTTTCGAGAACATACCTTCACCGAAGAGTCAAACAGTATATTACTCCCTCCTACGTATATCTCGCAAAGAGACCATGAGGAAAAAATCAGAGAGATTAGAGCCCACACAGAAGCATACCGACAATCCTTCTTTCCACGAACAATACGAGACTGGAATAGAAGGGAGAACCGATAGAGGTACTCAGAATACCCTCCGCCACACACCGTCAGGTGGCTTGCGAAGTATGGATGTAGATGTAGATGAAGAACAGGAATCTGAGTCTGGCTACCACAATATCGAACGCCATCGCTAAATTCTTCCTTGTGTGGCAGGATTCATATGGAGAAATGTTAGTGTTCAGCATTTCACCCGTGTCGAGAGCACACAATCTTAGTTGTATGACGTTAGGGGAATGCAATAGACAGTGACTCGTTCAACGCCGGTATTGGTCTTTAAAGAGTAGAAAATCCACAGAATATCTCGCTTTCATCGGCTACAACCAGGTCCTTCCTTGGAAGAAATACACGGTTTGGACCAAAACGGAAAAACTGCGAGAAATGCACGCTTCAACACAGATGCAGATGCTAGCTGAGAGTGCAGGCTGCGCACCCGTGCGATGTCCTCAGTACGTGCCAGTCGTGGTCAGAACGGTGTTCTGTGTAATTGTTAATGCCTCATGTTGGAGCTAAGTCAATTCGAAAGTGAGCAAATTGCTGGTGCCAATATGGTAAGTACTTCCAATAAACGTAGCCAAAATGGTTCGTGTTTATGAGGTACTGTATCGAAAACTTATACCACACACAAGGAAAGTGGGAAAACGTAATCTGCTATGCCACAACACAGACGAAAGTGTCTATTGAGTGACCCTGACGCACGGACATTCAAGAGGGTTGTGACGAAAAATAAGATAGCGGTAGCTGGAAATGTCACAGCAGAACTGAACGTCACAACGCAGTGAAACAAAACGAAGGGAGCTCCATAAGCTGGGAATTTCAGGGCGATATAGAAATCAAAACACACACATCAGCGACGCAAATGTCCGTAACGGGAAGACGTGGTGCCGAAGCCCATCCTAGGAGTGTATTCGTATCGTGGAATTCCATAGGCCCATGGTTACTATGCGAAGCCGCATTACTGCAGGACTATGCGACCATTTTGGCAGATCGAGTCCATCCTATGGTACAATGTTTATTCCCCATTGATGATACTATATTCCAAGACAATAGGGCCCCTCTTCACATAGCTCACACAGTCCAGGACTAGTTTTATGAGCATGAGGTCGAATTGGCCACCTCTCCTGGCTACTGCTGTCACCGATCTCAATATAATTTAGCCTTTTTTGTCTGCTTTGGAGAGAAGAGTGTGTGATCGCTACCCACCTCCATCATTGTTAACTGAACTTACCACTAATTTGCAGAAAGTAAGGTATAAGAATACCTTGAAAACCACACAGTACTTGTGTTTATCCGTTCCGAAACGACTGGAAGCGTTTTGAGTGGCAACGAGTTTTCTACTCCGTATTAGACATGGTAATATCCTGTATTTTTTGTATTTCCGTATTTTTGCTCATCCTCTGTGAGAGTTCACTGCATTACAAACACGCCATCCGTCTCGATTGTAAGATAAAATGCGAAAAGAGATTTCTGATGCTGCACTTGTTGCAAACCAGTTTCTTGGTGCAGTTTTTATATTTTTCAGAAAGAGTACAATGCATATTAGTCACACGTCTCGTCCTTCCCTCTCATTTTGTAATATTAAGACGTAATATATGGTAGAAGAATATACCTCCTATACACTTGTCACAGTCAGTACGACAGGTGTACTCATTCATAGTCCACAGAAAGACAATAGGATGCGGTCACTGCCAAAAGCACCTCACCACTAACTTTTGGCACCAAGGTTTCTCATCACCTATGGAATATTGAAAGGTTCCATGCCCTCTTTTGCATGTCTCCTCTCATTTTCTTCAATTTTACTGATGTTCTATGTCATTGCACGGTGGTAAAAGACCGAATAAGGTTATTTTAATGGGAGTATTTGTACTGAGAGCTCAAAAAATACTTTTCACTTGATTCCTAAACATGCTGGGTTAGTTCCCTGGGTGGCCTGTGCGAGGGAAGCATCGGAGGACGCGGCACACGGAATTTCCGGTTGGGGGCTGCACTTCCCTGAATTCTGAGGAGTTTGTACAATAGGCTGAAGCGCCTGGCGGGACGACTGACGTCGGTCGAGTTTCGTCTGTTGTATGCAGGGCGAAACGACCTGCGCGGCGTCAGAGTGTCGCCGCAGTTTATGTGTTTACCGTTCCGGCGCGTCCGGAACGAAGATTCCTGGCACCAACTGACTGCATTGTCCTCATGATTCTGAGAATATCTGTGGACTGTACCCTGCTGGGTGCGACTGTCTGGCGCCGGATGGCTGGTGGTCTAGGCATGTTGTTTTCGTAGCCGGTTAAACGGCAAGTTCAGTGACCTCAGCTGAATAGCAGAGGCATGATTGGTCAACTCAGACTGAGGCTAGCTGACGGCATAAAGCTCTTCTCGAAATTGGGGGGGAACAGTCTCTATTGGCGTGAATGATGTTCTGAGACAGTGTGGGGGAATTCTGGAATCAGCACTGAATGCTGATTCGCGGTTTTAGAGAGTATTAGGGAGTTGAGCAATGTTGGCTTCGCTCTTGCGTTGCGCGGGCGCAGGAGTTCGGGATCTGATCTTCGTCTGAGTCGGGCAGTCTTTCGACTTAGTCGCGCTTTTTTGGCAGAACTGAGAATTCTCGGACAGCCTTCGAGACCAGGGGTTGAAGCAGAGTTACTGCACAGCAGAAGTAGGCGCCTATATCATCAGAACGCTGCCTACTGACGACATGCTGCAGATTTCAGGTCTGGTACAACATTTTGCGGCTCCGGCATTGTAAGACTTTATCAATTTTATACTGAATCCCTCAGCAGCATGCGAGCTCGCTTTGCTACAAGTCCACCTTGCTTGCTTCTCTATGTGATTCCATTTGGGCTCTTACTGCTAATTGCAATACTGCTATATATTTGGGAGATAAATATTTGATTCATTAGGACCTCCAGTCATTATTGTAAATCTATTGCATCATAGAGAGTAGGAGCCCCTTGTTCTCGAGCCAACTCTTGTTCTCATAATAGTTCAATGTACCCTATCCTTTAACCTACATTAGAAGAAGCAAGGCAGTTAATGGAAGAGGCCTTACCCACACAATTTGATACAATTGAAATTCCACCCACCTCTCCTTCTGAAATTAGGAAGATAATAGACTCTCTCAAGAATAAAAGCTCACATGGAATTGATGGCATTTCCAGCAGGATAATAAAGGCTTGTTCCCAAGAAATAAGTGGGATTCTTAGCCACATATGCAATAGCTCTCTGAAGCAGGGCATTTTCACAGATAGACTGAAGTATGCCATTGTTAAACCACTGCATAAAAAAGGGGATACGACTGATGTCAACAACTACTGCCCAATCTCTCTTCTGACTGCCTTATCCAAAATTCTTGAAAACGTAATGTATTGTAGAGTAGCTTCACACTTTTGTAAAAATAAAGTTTTAACAAAATGTCAGTTTGGTTTCCAGAAGGGTTTCTCAACGGAAAATGCTATGTATACTTTCACTAATGAAATATTAAATGCTCTGAGTAACCGGAAGTCACCCGTTGGGATTTTCTGTGATCTGTCAAAGGCTTTTGATTGTGTAAATCATGGATACTTTTAGATAAGCTCAAGTACTGTGGTATGAATGGGACAGTGCTCAAATGGTTTAAATCACATCAAACTGGAAGAGTGCAGAAAGTTGAATTAAGCAGTTCCCATAATTTACTAAAAACTGGTGATTTCTCAAACTGGGGAACAATCAAGAATGGGGTGCCGCAAGGTTCGGTCTTGGGTCCTCTGCTGTTCTTAATATATATTAATGACTTGCCATCCTATATTCACGAAGATGCAAAGCTGGTACTTTTTGCCGATGATACAAGTATAGCTATCACACCTGACAGACAAGAATTAACTGGTGAAATTGTAAAGGATGTTTTTCAGAAAATCATTAGGTGGTTCTCTGCAAATGGGCTCTCATTAAACTTTCAAAACACAGTATATATAGTTCCACACAGTAAATGGAATGACCCCATTAATAAATATAGACTTCGATCAGAAATCGTTAGCTAAGGCAGAATATTCAAAATTTCTAGGTGTATGCATTGATGAGGGGTTGAACTGGAAAAAACACACTGAGGATCTGCTGAAACGTTTGAGTTCAGCTACTTATGCTATTAGGGTCATTGCAAATTTTGGCGATATACATCTGAGTAAATTAGCTTACCACGCCTATTTTCATTCTCTGCTTTCGTATGGCATCATATTCTGGGGTAACTCATCATTGAGTAAAAGAGTGTTGGTTGCACAAAAGAATCAGAATAAGTGCTGGAGCTCATCCAAGATCATCCTGCAGACAGTTAAAGAGCTAGAAATCTTCACTGTAGCCTCACAATATATTCACTTATGAAATTTGTTATTAACAATCCGAACGAATTCAAAAGTAATTGCAGTGTACATGGCTACAACACTAGGAGAAAGGATGATCTTCACTACTCTGGGTTAAATCTAACTTTGGCTTAGAAATGGGTAAATTATGCTGCCACAAAAGTCTTTGGTCACTTACCTAATAGCATCAGAAGTCTGACAGATAGCCATATAGCCTTTAAAAGGAAATTAAAAGAATTTCTTAGAGGCAACTCCTTCTACTCATTAGATGAATTTTTGGATATAGTAAGTGGGTAATTTCCCAACCTCCACAAAAAATTAAAAATATTGAGTGTCAGGTAATATTTTGCCTAATGTAATATCTTGTATAGACACCTTTTATTAACCTGACACGTTCCCCATCATCTCGAAGTGTCGCATTCATGATCTATGGAACAAGTACTAATCTAATATAATCTACTGTGTGCGTCGACAATCATGTGCATTTATGTTCTGATGTATAATAAATCTCATTGTAATATTTAATTCGCATATCATTTCGTAGATATATGCAGAATTCCATTTCCTGTCGTTTATTATGATAAAGTTCTCTTTTTTTCTGAGTAGCTTACGATTTTTATTAAATTATTGTCAGTGTGCACTCCTTATTTTACAAACTAGCAGGGTCCACCATCATTTTCTTCCGTTACCGTTGAGCGCATAATCAATTAGGTGGTAGATAAGGAGGGGGTCGAGTGCATGTCTCGTTGTCATGCAAAATTCGTCTGAATTAAAGAGGTACAAACTCTTCTCCACCCCGGCACCTCGCAAAATGTATGTACTACATGATAACACAATTCTTAAATCTGAAAAAAACTTTAGGTAAATACTATAAATTGTAGCAAACTCGATAAGTTATTCTAATATATTCAAACAAGTCGACAGCATTTTGTTGAGATGTAGCAGATGACTTTTATTGTATTTAATGTACAGTATCGGTGGTAGAGAAAGAGTCAAAAGTAATCGCAGAAAGTGAATAATTTGGCAGTTTGTCGTAGCTACACAGATGAGAAGTGCTGATTATCCCCGCTGAGACTGTTAATTCTCCAGTGTAGTTGCTGAACTGATAGCTGACGCGCTGTCAGGTTTATGACTAGAGAGTAGGCAGTGAGCTGACGCTGATTTCTGGCAACACCGAGACGACCTTCTGGAACTCGCTGACTTCGCAGCAGTAGCTGAAGCCTTTCGTCTGGTCGCTGGAGTCCCAAGTGACCCAGCTGAGTTTGCTGCACACGTCGGGACACAGGTAGTAGTCGTCTCCGGGGTCGGACACATACGGATTGTTTATACCGATCAGAGCTACGCCCGCGTCATTGGCTGCGTCGTGCACCAACTTCCAGTACAGCTTCGGCACGGGGATCTGCTTGGTGTCAGCCACCAGGTACAGCTCTGTCTCCACGCCGTCCACGTTGGGCAGCGTGGCGACGCCGTAGGTTCCAGTGTATACCGTCAGGTCGGCACCTTTCTTGCGCGCGTAGTAGCGTACGTTGCTCTCCACCGTTTCCCAGTTGGCACCATTGAAGGTCTGCCACTGGGGTGCCGCGTTGAGGAACCAGAAGGTGGCGGTCTGCTGCGAGCCGAACACCCAGTCGGCCTTGGCAGACAAGTGGCCCCTAGACAAGTAGTAGTCGCCAGACGCGACGTACTGGTCCCCCAGCTCGCTCGAACCGAGTATCTCCGAAATAGTCTCGCGCTGTTTGTTCTTTGTGTACGCCGTGTTTACGTCTATGTCGCCGAAGAAGTCGCCTTGCTGTGAACAAAAGAATTTCAAAATGGCTGGTTACAATACCTGTGCTTTTACAGTGTTTGCATCTTCACACCACAATGTCCTTCACACATGCATGTCTGAAGGAAGAGACAGTGTTCTGATTAGAACGGTGATAAATGTTGCGAAATGAATTCGCGTTCTGTGAATCCGAATTGATGTCAGCTGTTTGCGACACAAGAAAATTTGTGTCATATCGGGACTCGAACTCAGATTTCCCGCTTGTCGCGAGCGGTCGCCTTAACCATTGCGGCTATCCGAACACGCCTCGATGACCGATCCAAACGTCCAAATCTCACGTAGCAAAAATTTATGAATCGAGTCCCGGTCCGATACAAATTTTTATGTCTCACAAATAGCTGACGTCAGTTCGATCGGATTCACGATATACGAATCCGTTTCCTAATAGAATGAGATTTTCACTCTGCAGCGGAGTGTGCGCTGAGATGAAACATCCTTGCAGATTAAAACTGTGTGCCAGACCGAGACTCGAACTCGGGACCTTTGCCTTTCGCGGACAAGTGCTCTACCATCCCAGATACCCAAGCACGACTCAAGCCCCGTCCTCACAGCTTTACTTCTGCCAGTATCTCGTCTCCTACTTTCCAAACTTTACAGAAGCTCTCCTGCGAACCTTGCAGAGCTAGCACTCCTGAAAGACAGGATATTGCGGAGACATGGCTTAGCCAGCTTCTGTAAAGTTTGGAAGGTAGGAGACGAGATACTGGCAGAAGTAAAGCTGTGAGGACAGGGCGTGAGTCGTGCTTGGGTAGCTCAGATGGTAGAGCACTTGCCCGCGAAAGGCAAAGGTCCCGAGTTGGAGTCTCGGTCCGACACACAGCTTTAATCCGCCAGGAAGTTTAGTTTCCTAATAGTTCAAAAGTTTCCTATGTTGAACTAGTTTGACTAGACAAAATGGCTCTGAGCACTATGGGACTTAACATTTATGGTCATCAGTCCCCTAGAACTTAGATCTACTTAAACCTAACTAACCTAAGGACATCACACAACACCCAGTCATCACGAGGCAGAGAAAATCCCTGACCCCGCCGGGAATCGAACCCGGGAACCCGGGCGCGGGAAGCAAGAATGCTACCGCACGACCACGAGCTGCGGACTTGACAAACGGACAACTTTTTGATTATATGTTCCACCAGATCTGTCGCATCGGAGTCTCGCACTTTCTACTGACGTTCTGCGTTCCTTAATTACAGGTATATGGGAAACACTGCAATAACGAGTTTTTCCTCCATTCGCTTCGACAATACCCGATCGATCATTGGGGCTGGTGTTTCGAGAAGGAAAACAAGTGGGATACGTCAAGTGTCTCCCTAACGACGGCAGTGGAGAGGATTCAGATTTCTATCTATTTTTCTAATTTCCAGTGCGGAAATATTTGTTTCTCTTACACATACGGGTTTTACTTCAGAAATGACTGAATACGCCGCCCCACGAAGGAATTATTCAAATAGGACGGAAATCGGTAGATGTGATATACGAGTACAGACAGTTTCAGAAAAATTGGATGGTTTATTCAGGAGAAAGAGCCTTACAAACTGAGCAAGTCCACAACGCGTTGGTCCACCTCTGGCCCTTATGCAAACAGTTATTAGTCTTGGCATTTATTGACAGAGTTACTAGACGTCCTCCTGAGGGATATCGTGGCAATTCAGAGGTAGACCGACGCGTTATGGACTCGCGCAGTTTGTAAAGCTCTCTTTCTTGAATAAATATTCCATTTTTCTCAAACTGTAACCATTTGTTTGTTTACACATGTACATCACGTCAACCGATTTCCGTCCCATTCAGGTAATTCCTTTGTGGTGAGTACTGTTTTTGTCATAGAGTGTATCTTCCCATTCATGGCAAATGTCTACAGAAGATGACAGGGAGATGAACGGCGTCTAAAACACATGAATAAGTTCGTGAATTCTACCGGAAGAACACGTGGCCAGGTTCTCGCTAGTGCCACCTGCTGGAGGAATGGAAGTTTAATTTCAATCCTGACTTTCTAATTTAGGTATTTCACAGTTTCTTTACATCACATTACGTACGATCTAAGTGAGCTTTTTCGACAAGCCGAGGTCCGATTCTCTGTCCCAGATTTGTCCGTTCCGAGCTAGGTGCAAGCCTTTTATGACCAAAAAACGCTCGATTTTGAACATTAAGCATTCCGCTTTCCTTCCATTCAGACTCCAACAACACAGTAGCCAAGGGGCTACGCAGCTAAAATTCTCTATCCAAACTACGAGTTATCGTCAAACGAAGCCATCTACATGCATATTATTACCCTTAGAAAGGATACAGGTGTAACTCGTTACCCCACTTGATTACTTACGTTTTGAGGATGTTTATTTTTTATATTGGTAGACCTGATGCTTAATGTATTATCAGCTATGCCCCAGATGCATTTTTTGCTGGCTGCGTTCAACAAATTACTCCTATCGAAGAGGAGAACCATATATGTTGGATATGTATCCAACTACATAAGTACATTTCAGTTATAATTTTGAATTTCGGATTATAGCGGCTAGCATTAGCGTGAAATTAATAGGTGCGAACCAAGAGAGCGTTCTAAATATGCGAAAGAATGAGTTGGAAGCAGATAGCCAATATGACAACAATCAATTTGAAGATAATGTTGAAGTTCTCTCAGATCATGGAAGTGTTACTTCTTAGCGTAAATTGTTCGACATAAACGATATTAATGATACTGAGGATCAGCAATATACATTGAAGAGCCAATGAAACTGTACACCTGTCTAATGTTGTGTATGGCCCCCGCAAACACGCAGAAGTGTCACGGCGTGGTATGGACTTGACTAACGTCTGAAGTAGTGCTGGAGGGAACTGACACCATGAATCCTGCTGGACTGTCCATAAAGCCGTAAGAGTACGAGTGTGTGAAGATCTCTTCTGAACAACACGTTGCAAGCCACCCCAGATATGCTCAATAATGTTCATGTCTGGGGAGTTTGGTGGCCAGCGGAAGTGTTTAAAATCAGAAGAGTGTTCCTAAAGCCACTATGGACGTGTAGGGTGTCGCATTGTCCTGCTGGAATTGCCCAAGTCCGTCGGAATGCACAATGGACATGAATGGACGTATATGATCAGCCAGGATGCTTACGTACGTGTCAACTATCAGAGTCGTATCTAGATGCATCATGAGCCCATATCACTCTAACTTTACACGCGCAACACCATCACAGAGCCTCCACCAGCTTGAATAGTCCCCTGCTAACATGCAGGGCCCATGGATTCACGAGGGTGTCTCCATACCCGTACACGTCCAGCCGGCCGATACTATTTGAAACAAGACTCGTGCGGCCAGGCAATGTGTTTCCAGTCATCATCAGTCCAAATTATGCGTGTACCGCCCAGGCTAGGCGTAAAGCAAGTAGGACTTCGGCTCCGAAAGCCCATATCGATGATATTTCATTGAATGGCTCGCACGCTGACACTTGTTGATGGTCCAGCATAGAAATCTGCAGCAGTTTGTGGAAGGGCTGCACTTCTGTTACGCTGAACGATTCTCTTCAGTCATCGTTGGTCCCGTTCTTGCAGGATCTTTTTCCGGAGGCAGCGATGTCGGAGATTTGATGTTTTAGCGGTTTCCTGATATTCACGGTACACTCCTGAAATAGTCGTACTGGAAAATTCACACTTTATCGCTACCTCGGAGATGCTGTGTCCCATCGCTCGTGCGCGTTCAAACTCATTTAAAACCTGATAACCTGCCATTTTAGCAGCAGTAAGCGATCTAAGAACTGCGCCAGACACTTGTTGTCTTATATAGGCGTCCCCGACCGCAGTGCCGTGTTCCGTCTGTTTTCATATCTCTGTATGTGAATACGCATGCCTACACCAGTTTCTTTGGCGCTTCAGTATACATGTAAGAAGAATGTTTATGTGTCGTACGAAGGAACCTCCCAAAACTAGAACAATCACCAGAAACATAATAGTCAGGATTCCGAGTGTCAAGGAACGGCAAAGACTCTTTGTATACAGAGGATTTCTTAGAATGTACTGTTCGATGACGATATCTTCCATCAAATTGTAGCCCACACCAACCAAGAAATTGAGAGACATAAGCTGAAGTACAAACATTCTGGACATGTTGAAGCAACTGATAAGGAGGGAATATGTTCCCTTATTTTAACTCTGTAAATCTCATGAGTACGAAAGGACTCCTATTTGTACATGAATGATATGTTTTCGAAATAAGGACCCAGAATGTACAAGTGTATCATGAGTGAGTCAAGATTTAGGTGTCTACCCAACTGTACAATGTTCCATGACAAGAAGTAAGAAATCAAGATGCAAGTTTTGTCCAATTCCGTGTCTCTGGCAAACTTCCGTACAGATTTGTATTACATGCTATACACTCTATCCCCACTGTACAGATGAAGAATAATGACTTGGCGTTAGAAGTCACTGCCTTTTTCGGGTGTATATAGCTTCTAAATCCGGTAAGTGCGGGCTGAAAATAGTAACTTTGCGTGACAGTAGAACCTTTTATATGATCAGTGAGTTCCCTATATTGGGAAAGAAGCAAGAGGGCCTCAAGAGCCTATAGCTGTTCATTTAGTAAAGTCATCGACTAGTTCAATTCACGGGACCAATCTTAATATAACGATGAGCAATTAGTTCACATCTACTGTCAGCAGAGGGTATGCTGAAAAATCATAAATTCGCAGTTGTGGGAACAGTCACACACAACAAGAAAGAGATACCTCCTTCCTCTTTGCGAACAGAAAGGATGAATTGCTGCAATCGCAGTTTTGCTATCGCGAGAAGCTGATTCTTGTATCATTCACGACACTAAATATCAGAAGCTGTCCCGGGTTCCCGGGTTCGATTCCCGGCGGGGTCAGGGATTTTCTCGTGATGGCTGGGTGTTGTGTGATGTCCTTAGGTTAGTTAGGTTTACGTAGTTCTAAGTTCTAGGGGACTGATGACCATAGATGTTAAGTCCCATAGTGCTCAGAGCCATTCAGAAGCTGTTATTTTACTCTCAAAAATACAGTCAGGCAACTCAATAAGTTAAGAGACCAAGAAACCGAAAATATCGAAGTTTTATAACAGTAAAAAGGAGGGTTAGATACTTTGGACCAAATGGCGTATTGCTGCATGGTGCAACGCAAAACCAGAAGTTGGTCTCTGAGGTTTGCTTACGTTTGTTGGATCAGGCGGGAATAAATGCAGTGGTACTGTTCATGGCAAGAAGTAATAACAGAAAAGATTACAAGAAGACAATATTTGTATCAACTTGGGCTTCAGATGTAGCAGGAACGTATGATGAGAAAGCTGACCAGAAACATGCCTACTGAGCTTCGCTCAAACATTCGGGATCGACTAAACATCTAAAAGGACAGCTGAAGTACCTAAAAAGATTAATAAAAGTGCTGTTGTCACTAGTTCTCTGCCTCGTGATGACTGGGTGTTGTGTGACGTTCGAAGCAATTGATCGGCGTCTTAGGGAGCACGGAACATTCCAGCCTATGACTCGCGACTGAGGAAGACCTAGAACGACGAGGACACCTGCAATGGACGAGGCAATTCTTCGTGCAGTTGACGATAACCCTAATGTCAGCGTCAGAGAAGTTGCTGCTGTACAAGGTAACGTTGACCACGTCACTGTATGGAGAGTGCTACGGGAGAAACAGTTGTTTCCGTACCATGTACAGCGTGTGCAGGCACTATCAGCAGCTGATTGGCCTCCACGGGTACACTTCTGCGAATGGTTCATCCAACAATGTGTCAATCCTCATTTCAGTGCAAATGTTCTCTTTACGGATGAGGCTTCATTCCTACGTGATCAAATTGTAAATTTTCACAATCAACATGTGTGGGCTGACGAGAATCCGCACGCAATTGTGCAATCACGTCATCAACACAGATTTTCTGTGAACGTTTGGGCGGGCATTGTTGGTGATGTCTTGATTGGGCCCCATGTTCTTCCACCTACGCTCAATGGAGCACGTTATCATGATTTCATACTGGATACTCTACCTGTGCTGCTAGAACATGTGCCTTTACAAGTACGACAAAACATGTGGTTCATGCACGATGGAGCTCCTGCACATTTCAGTCGAAGTGTTCGTACGCTTCTCAACAACAGATTTGGTGACCGATGGATTGGTAGAGGCGGACCAATTCCATGGCCTCCACGCTCTCCTGACCTCAACCTTCTTGACTTTCATTTATGGGGGCTTTTGAATGCTCTTGTCTACGCAACCCCGTACCAAATGTAGAGACTCTTCGTGCTCGTATTGTGGACGGTTGTGATACAACACACCATTCTCCAGGGCTGCATCAGCGCATCAGGGATTCCATGCGACGGAGGGTGGATGCATGTATCCTTGCTAACGGAGGACATTTTGAACATTCCCTGTAACAAAGTGTTTGAAGGCACGCTGGTACGTTCTGTTGCTGTGTGTTTCCATTCCATGATTAATGTGATTTGAAGAGAAGTAATAAAATGAGCTCTAACATGGAAAGTAAGCGTTTCCGGACACATGTCCACATAACATATTTTCTTTCTTTGTGTGTGACGAATGTTTCCTGAAAGTTTGGCCGTACCTTTTTGTAACACAGCCACATAATCAAATTGTGTAAACAGTATTGTCGTGTAGCTCACCATCCAGTTGGGTCTAGGGAAGCCGCTTTGGTAGCCACCGATGCCAGCCACTATGGTCTCTTGCGCGTAGAGCGTCGTCAGTCGCGTGTCATCGAAGCAGATGTCGATGAGCTTGACAAAACCGGTGGATAGCTCGAAGCCGATCTGCAGTAGCGGGTAGACGCCGGCAGAGGCGCCACAGGTCTGCTGCGTGTCACGTTGCGAACTGTCTGGGAGGGAGCTGCACTTCAGGTCGCTCAGCGCGTAGCTGCGCCCGTCCACCAAGAATGTCGTGCCGGACACGCACGTCGCTGTCGCCTGCACACACGCAATACAGCGGTCTCTTGAAAATAAATCTCGAATGGTTACTATCTGTTGAGAAAACAAGTATCAGATTCCCTTTTTCTGCGTTTTCTTGTCAGTTCAAAAACGGAAATGGACGGAAACATTTAACAGGCTAGGAGATGGAGGGGATAGGGGTGAATTGTCGTCATAATTCGAAACTATGTGCATAAAACTAGGAATTACTTCAGGTGACAACGAGAAGCATGAACAAAATATTAACAGGTTTCAGGTTGCGAGACACTGGTGGTCTGAATGTATATTACATATTAAAACGGAACGTGTGACAAATTACAGATCCGCACATGTCGTATTCAGTGCCCTAAATTCATTCAACATCATGGTCGATATTACGTCCAGCCTCGTTGTCAAGTATGTGGAGTCCAGAAATCCTGTGTACTCGGTTTGCTAGACAAACATTCAAACAAATCGTATTAATGAGTTTTATTACAAAAAGTAAATTACAATACTTAACTTTTGCAACTACACATATGAGTCTCAAGCAAAGGGTTACATACGAAATAATGAATCTTTTTCAGTATCAACAACTCCAAGTCTGTGCTACATAGAAAGTACAAGCGGAGCAACTAGAGTTGACACCTCTATCCAACTCGCTAACATTGCAGCTGCTATTCAACTGGGCGTTACCAGTATATCGCGGCCCTCTTCACACAGGGTGCGGTGCTGTCGCGTTTTCGTCCTGGAAAGGGGCAGGTCAGCGTGCGATTGACGTCTTCTCGTAGCCATCTCTTCTCTATCGTTCCCGACTATGGTGCCGGCTCTTGACTTTACGCCGTAACAGTCGATAGCCTTTCTGCAGCGTATTTGACCTCTTTCAGTATTTAGTAAAGCTCAGTTCGTAGTAATCACGTAAAACAAAAGTAGTATCTAGTGTTCACCAAGGAAGTCTGCTTTTGCTAATCTACGCAAACGACTTAAGACACAACCTGAGCAGCCCTCTGAGATCGTTTGCAGCTTATTCTGACATTCACAGTCTTGTAAAGTCGTCAGAAGACCAAATTCAATTGCAAAATGATTCAGATGAGATATATGTATCGCTTGAAAGTGGTAATTGACTGTAAAAATGAAAAGTGTGAAGTCATCCACATGGGTGCTAAAAGGAATCAGCTAAATTCGATTACATGATAAATCACACAGATCTAATGGCTGTAAATTCAACTAAATACTTAGGCATTATAATTACGAATAACTTTATTTGGGACTGACGCATGGATAATCTTGTTGGTAAAGCAAACGAAAGACTGCGATTTATTGCCTGAACGCTTAATAAATGCAACAGGTCTCCTAAAGATACTCCTTACACTAACATTTGTCCGCTCGCTTCTGGAATACTGCTGTGCGGTGTGGGTTCCACATCAGATAGGATTGATCGGTGGACACAGAAAAAGTTCAAAGAGGGACAACTCGTTTTGTATTATTACGAAATAGAGGACAAGGTGCCACGAATAAAATCGCGAATTGCAGTGGCAATTGTTTCATTGTGACAGCATTTTCTAATGAACTTTAGCTCACGAGATTCATCCTAAGAGTGTGAAAATATTTTTTTGATGCCCACCTACTTAGGGGTCATCATAATAAAATAAGAGAATTCAGAGCTCTCACAGAAAGATTTAAGTATTCGTTTTCCCCGCCCTCTTAGAGAGTGAAGTGGTAGTATAATAGCTCGAAGGTGGTTCGATGAACCCTCCGTCAGACACTTAATTCTGAATTTTGCAGAATAATCTCATCTATGTAGATTAAGATGCCCGACATCAGAAATAACTAGATCCAACACATGACAAATGTGTGAGTTTCTCATTAATCATTGATGACCTACATGAACAGGGATTAATTTTCCCCAACACAAGCAAGGAAATTCGATGTGTCAGTCAACGCATTTCTTTGGGGTCAGAAAACAGGTCTGATGAAGGGATAACCAGTAATGGCACATACGCACACTCTCCGAATTATTTTTGAACCTGACTACTGATACCTTGTTTCCAGCTTCTCTAGCTACAGTTTCTTTGACCCTGACCTCTTGCGTATAACTAAGCAGTGGAAAGCACTTCTGGAACTTTTTCACGAGATTTAGCATTGTTTGGACTTGAACCATGGAATAGGAGAACATCAGCAAAGACGAGAATCGATGCGACTGAGATGTGAACTATAGAAGCACTTAAAGATTAGGGTACTGATAAAGTAAGTTGTGATTCTCCGCAGAATCGGCAAGGAAAGGAGTATTTGGAGAACAATAAGAAGGAAAAGGGACAGGATGGTACTACATGTGTTAAGATAACAGGGAATAACTTCCGTGGTTGGTGAGAGAGCTGCATGAGGTAAAAACTATAGGGGAAGACAGAGGTTAGGATAAACCCAACAAATAAATGATAATGTTGGATGAAAGTTGTGCTCTGAGGAGAATAGGTTGACACAGCAGTGAAATTCGTAACTTGCCACATCGGATCAGTCAGAAGACTGAAAACCCAAAATAAGAGAAAGAAGACTAAAAATGACGCTCTCCATTCATTACCTAAAACTAAGAAAAACGAGATTCTTGCTTGTTAGGACGAAGTGGTATAGCCTGATGTAATTAAAAAACTTACAACTGCGGATTGAGTTCGACTTTATTAGCTTACTTACATATTACATCCATCAACATATACGAGGGTTGACTGAAAAGCAATGCCTCCACCTTCGTAACTCTTCAATAGTTGGCAGCATTGGTATGCGGCAGGTACTAGCTTGCTCGGTAGCCTCTTCTCTACAACTCCAGCTGGCGGGAAGCCTTAGCGTTGAACAGTTGTGTTGTAACAGTGTAAAGTAAGGACCCTTGCGCAGACGGTCGATCAATGCGATTTAAGCAACGTGCAGTCATTGAATTCTTGCCAGCAGAAAGTGTCACCCCAAAGGAGATTCATCAAATTGCATTGACTGACCGTCTACGGAGGGTTCCATACTTTACACTGTAACAACACAATTTCCCAATGCTAAGGCTTATCGCCAACTGGAGCTATAGAAAAGAGGCTACAGAACAAGCCAACAGCCACATTCATAGGGCCGTACGAAAGTGTCCCTGATTTTACAGGTACACAGACATCCTACCGCACCTCACTTGACGCACCAAATCAACCATTCTTTATCCAGTTAAAATGTCTGGGGGTATGTGCAACTGTGGTTAAAAATCAGCAATTAGCATACTCAAAATTTAGCAGCTTACCGATGAACGGCTTCAGCTGAGTATGGCATACCTGAAGAAGCTTGTGGAATTTCTTCTTCACTGAACAGGGTTCATTATTAAGGCTAGAGGCGATGTTACACGGTATCAGTTTGTTATCTCCTGGTGTGACTAACTTTTTGTCCAGTGTGTTTATGCTGGTTTCAGGGAAGCGATAAAATTATTTGACAGTCTTTCACATGAATACATATTTCAAGATCACTAATTCCATCAATAAATTACATGGAACCAAGATTAAACCAAGTATCATTTTAGAAAAAGTACTTTACGGTATGAAATATGTTTCAAATTCTGCAAAGATCAATGCTGTCTTTACTTCCCTGAAATGAAAGTGTCTGCTTGCCGACGTTTTGGTGCAGATTACATGATAAGTCATATAGACACATTATCTCATTGTCTGATAGGCCTGTTTCACTTGGTGGTCTGGGAAGATTTCAGTTACATTACATCACGGTCAGACAGGGATTTCGAAATCTCAATATAATAGTGATAAAGAGTAGACTGAAGTTTAAGACATTCGTCAGGAAGAATCAATACGCAAAGAAGTGGGATACGGAAGTACTACGCAATGGCGAGGTACGGTTGAAGTCCTCTAAGATACAGCAATAAGGAATAGCTCAGTAGCCAGAACGGTTGAAGAGGAATGGACATCTCAAAAAGGGCCATCACAGAAGTTGGGAAGGAAAACATAGGTACAAAGAAGGAACTGCAAAGGAACCATGGGTAACAACAAATACTTCAATTGATCGATGAAAGGAGGAAGTACAAAAATGTTCTGGGGAACTCAGAAATAGAGAAATACAAGTCGCTGAGGAATGAAATAAATAG
The DNA here is from genome assembly GCF_021461395.2 of Schistocerca americana. Classification (NCBI taxonomy): domain Eukaryota; kingdom Metazoa; phylum Arthropoda; class Insecta; order Orthoptera; family Acrididae; genus Schistocerca; species Schistocerca americana. Next base: position 606,289,712 of record NC_060119.1, on the reverse strand, counting down.
GAAGTGCAGAAAAGCTAAGATGAAATGGCTGCAGGAAAAATGTGATGAAATTGAAAAAGAAATGATTGTCGGAAGGACAGACGCAGCTTATAGGAAAGCCAAAACAACCTTCGGTGACATTGAAAGAAAGGGTAATAACATTAAGAGTGCAACGGGAATTCCACTTTTAAATTCAGAGGAGAGAGCGGATATGTGGAAATAATACATTGAAAGCCTCTATGAGGGTGAAGATTTGTCTGAATGTGATAGGAGAAGAAACAGTATTCGATTTAGAAGAGATAGGGGATCCAGTACTAGATTCAAACAGACCTTTGGAAGACTTAAGATCAAATAAAGCAGTAGGGATAGATAACACTCCATCAGAATTTCTTAAATCATTGGGGAAAGTGGCAACAAAACAAATATTCAAGTTGGTGTGTTGAATGTATGACTCTGCGAAATACCATCTGACTTTCGGAAAAGCATCATCCACACAATTCCGAAGACGGCAAGAGCTGACAAGTGCGAGAATTATCGCACAATCAGCTTAACAGCTGTTAAGAATAATATACAGAAGAATGGAAAAGAAAATTGAGGATGCACAAGATGACGACCAGTTTGGCTTTAGGAAAGGTAAAAGCACTAGAGAGGCAATTCTGACGTTGCGGTTAATAATGGAAGCAAGACTAAAGAAAAATCTAGACACGTTCATAGGATTTGTCGACCGGGAAAAAGCGTTCGACAATGTAAAGTGGTGCAAGATGTTCGAAATTCTGAGAAAAGTAGGGGTAAGCTGTAGGGAGAGACGGATCATATGCAATATGTACAACAACCAAGAGGGAATAATAAGAGTGGACGACAAAGTACCAAGTGCTCGTATTAATAACGGTATAAGACAAGGATGTAACCTTTCGCCCCTGCTGTTCAATCTGTACATCGACGAATCAATGATGGAAAAAATAGAAAGATTCAGGAGTAAAATTAAAATTCAAGGTGAAAGGATACAAAAGATACGATTCGCTGATGACACTGCTATCTTGAGTGAAAGTGAAGAAGAATTGCATGATCTGCTGAATGGAATGAACAGTCTAATGAGTACAGAGTATGGATTGAGAGTACATCGAAGAAAGACGAAGGTAATGAAAGTAGTAGAAATGAGAACAGCGTGAAACTTAACATCAGGATTGATGGTCACGAAGTAGATGAAGTTAAGGAATTCTGTTACCTAGGCAGTAAAATAACCAATGACGGACGGAGGAAGGAGGACATCAAAAGCAGACTAGCTATGGCCAAAAAGGCATTCCTGGCCAAGAGAAGTCTACTAACATGAAATATCAGCCATGATTTGAGGAAGAAATGTCTGAGAATGTACGTCTGGATGACAACATTGTATGGTAGTGAAACATGGACTGTGGGAAAACCGGGACAGAAGAGAATCGAAGCATTTAAAATGTGGTGCTACAGACGAATGTTGAAAATTAGGTGGACTGATAAGGTAAGGAATGAGGAGGTTCTCCGCAGAATCGGAGAGGAAAGGAATGTGTGGAAAACACTGATAAGTAGAAGGGACAGGATGAGCTATCCATTCATTCTTCTGAGTGAAACCAGCTTGCAGTACTTTCGTTAGTTGAACTAAAACAGTGCTACAGTATACTGCTGGAGGGTACCCCAACCGTCAGGGGTAAGTGAAGAAATCTCTGTGATGTATTTCAAGCTAAAATAAGCATTATACTTGTTAATTTAATTTTGAAGTGGTTTATCTTTTAAAACTGTTTCATACATTGTCGTGGATTAAGTGGTCCCAGGCGCCATTATCTAATTATGCTGGAGAAGCCCTGCCGTCACTTAAATTACCGACCCCATCTAAACAAAATTGTCGAAAACCTGTAATATCTTGGTCAGATCGGATTATTTTCCCTGACACACACAGTCTTTAGACTATAGGCTAAGTTGACCGATGGCAACGATGTAGCGCCGCGAGCGGGAACATGAAAGGGGGAATGTTTGTTCACATGCGCTTCAGTGCTGACAATGCTAGCAGGTGCGCGCTTCCTTCCGATCAGCAGACATAAATTCCACATGAGAGTAACAAGGGTTTGTGAAAGCCCATTAAAAAGATGTTCACGGTAAAATGTAGTACTCATTCGCAATAAGCAAATTAACGTAAATTAACTCAGTTTTAATTCTGCTCAATACGGCAAACGACATTTAAAATATTCAGTTCCCTGGCGGGCGGGGCAGCATTGTGGTGCAAGCGATCGCCGATTGTCGGCGGCTTCTCATTGTCTCAATAAATACAGGCTGTTCCAAAATTATCTTCAGAATTTGAATACGTATATTTCAGAAATGGGGAGAGATAGAAACGTGCTGTTTGCAGCATGATGCTCATGCATACCAAAGGTTCTAGTAGCCACTTAACAGAGTTCAGTGCATTAGGGTGACAATATTTTCAAGACCAAAATTCGGGACCATTAAAAAATCTTGATATTGCAAGAAAAGTCTTAATTGTACGTTATAGAGACAAACGATCACACTAATTTTATTACAAAAACTACCTTCTAAGATTAAGGACAGACATACAGTGCTGTAAATTTCCTTCATCATATCTGTATTCTTCAACAGCATATGAAAACATTCAACCCAAGTTTCATCATAATTCACTCTATTCTCTAACACTACTTTCGGAGTTTCAATAAGAAACTGTTTTTGTCATAGCTCCATACGTTACTTACTTCGGAAAATAGCCTTTCAGTACCAGCACAGTGGCAGGTGAAATGAAGAACCAATATGGGAAATATCATTTAATAGTTGTTATATCCAGAACTAATGGCTCTTCCGAATGACTTTTCAAGAAATTCGGGACAAAGCTATAAAAAAAAGGGGAAGGGGGCAGACCTTAAATGTGTGCGTCATGTATAGCACACCGGATATTTAAGCGATACTCCAGTACCATGCCCGGCGTAACATTTCCTCTTTAACGTGTGCTGCTGCCGCTGTGATGCGAGCTCAAATTTCCTGCAGGTCCCACCCAAAGGAAAAAAGGTAATGGTGTTTCGCAGGACCTGAGTGTTAGATCTCGTCTGTACCAACCATTCAATCTGTACCAACCATTCCACATATTGTGCCAACCGCTTGAGGGGGGGGGGGGGGGGGGGGGGGCTGTGGCTTTGCACCTCTGTTGCATTTTATTTAATTTTGACTATCTGACGCTGTCAGGTATGACCGCAGCTTTCGTATTTTTTGGTGCGTTATGATGTGACATTTAGTTTTAATTCTGTCCGAAGAAGGTGTCTCTTGTGACACCGAAACCTAGGTCACAAATTAATTGTATTCGCGACTGAGGGCTGTGTTTTTTCAAAATTTTGTATTATACAACAGTCGCTGGTTGACAGCCATGTTAAAAACCTTATTATCGGCTCAGCTGTTATCAAAGTGCATATGTCTCACAAAACACAAGAAAATTAAATGAAGGAGTAACCAGGGTACCTAAGAAACGTATTTTATGCCAAATTTCGAGGGTACAATCTCAGACCATTGTTTGCCGTACTACGCTGCATTATGCCTTTGTTCTATCACTGTACTCCATATTTATCATCGTATTTCTCATTATGCGTAGATCTTAACATTATATATAGTTCCAAGATCCACTTATTTTTGAATAAATCTACTTACTTGTACACGATGTTGATGTCAGTGATAGCCTAGCTAATCCATCACAGAATGTCGTGATGTTTATTAGCCGCATGTAATTAAAACACTTCGGCGACTTGTGCGTTGACGATGATAAATTGATGCTTAGGACAACATGCTATCCAGCCCCAGAACGGGGCCGGCAGTCGCACCCGAGCCCCCTGCATGACTACTCAGCTACTTGGGTGGATGCAGTGAATCAGTTTAGCTCTACTAGCCACGAGCCATATTAATACTCATGCTTGCACTGCCTCATCTAAGGTCCTCAGCCTGGAAGCCGGGTGGACAGCGAGAGTATCAACCGTCGGGTTTCCTCTCACAACTCAACCCCAAGAAGCGTGCCTCGTGAAAGATGCTAATTGAAGTGTGAATGGCGTGGAATTGTGTTTATTATAGTGACAGCAACGCGCATATGAGAATGTAGCATAAACGAGAAAAATGGCAATCGCTGAAACGTTTGCAGAAAGGACGCAATGGGGTAGAGGAGCCATAGTGCTAACTGATTGTTGATACAACACTCAACAATGGAGGTTACATTCAGAAAATCATTCGACTCGTTTCATTCACGTGACTGAAACGCCAAAGAAATGTCCTTTCCACAATATAATTTCCACATGTACACTTTTCCCGTTATCCAACGCGTTTCTAAGATAAGCTTCCACATCCAGAGTGATCATCAGACCTGTTCCCTAGTGTAGACGTATCTGATCTGACGGGACTGCGTCTGATCTGGTTTGTAATATCGTGAAAATTCACTGACCAGAAGAAGCAACGTATGCAAGTAATTTGGGAGAATATCTCCTACATGAGACGTGACGCCTCTGTGATGATCTTGAAGTAAGAATACTGGAATGTCTAGTGAATTCTATAGAAATCGTCGTCGAAGACTATCTCTAAACAAAACTATTTCGCTGTGGCTATTCGTGTTTTTCGACACTAGAATTTCATAGCGTACATCTAGGACAATTTTTCAAAGCAAGTAAGGGTTATAAACAACGTAAGAAAGGTGGTCATCTAAAAGCTGAGAATAAATTATCAATGAAAGCACAGAGCATATTTTACTCCTGCCTCTAGTGACAACGAAAATAAAAACCTTTACCACAGAAAGTAAAAAGAAACAACATGATTTTCTAATAAAAGCGAAACTTGTCTTGTACACTTAGGACAGAAAAAAATAAAGGTAATCACGTGTGGCGAAATTTATCCCAAATGTTTGTAAATGTTAGAGCACTCTGCTTCTCTTTTCAAAACCCTAGATTGTCGTTAATAAAAGAAAATTATTCCATAATACGACAATAGGTGTTTCAAACTCTTGACAGATTATTAATGACGCTGAAAAACTCTCGCTTGTTGTAGTAGAGTATTAATGATGCTGAAAAGCACTCGCTTCGTGTCGTAGACTGCACACAGAATAACGTGCCCAGTAGATATACAGTCAGCAGGTTTCACGTAGGGTGGATGGTGGTTGTGGGGGTTGTGGGCAGGCGCAGCAGGCGAATTGCCGAGCACTAGAGGGAAGGTGCCGGTCTAAACTGGAGCCCACACTGACATACTTTGTAAGAATTAAGTGGAGCCCCAGCATGCCCGTAATCGCGTGGTGACCGTATGAAAAGATCTACTGCCACCTCTGTTTTGGTTGGAGTCTAAGAAGAATTTCTCCGGTAATGCAACAAAAGCAACGATTTATTGAGGCCCAGCTTGTTAATCATTTGTAACTTTCAGAGAAGCGTCATGAGTGGCGAATTGTAACCTACGTTTCTCTTATAGCCATGTTTAAGGGGCTCCGGAAAGGCTCAAAATCATGAAAAGTTCAATTTTTACTTTTTTGCGTTTTCTGTATCTGCAGACTATTACCTTTTAATAGATATATAATTTATTCAATTCCGAAGACTACAACTATTTTTAAATTTTTTTTGAAATGTGTTCTACATGGGTGTGACCCACTGTGGCGCTGTTAAACTGCTGTCAAATGGTGTTATTATTAACGTCCGTGTTCATCAGGTACATTTTAGTGATGTGAGATAAAGTATGTGTTGTGGCTAACCTGTGATGGTTCAATATATATCGCTGGTGTGATTGTCGATTGTTTCATGTTTATTTACTCTGTCGTTATCTCGAAAATATTCGTGATTAATTCTGTTTCTTGAGTCTCTGTTTTGTTGAAGTATAATAATGAGTAAAAGTAAAGTTATTAGAAATCCTCTGAAGGCTTTTAAGAAAAGGAGAAATGTTGGAAAGCCAAAGGTATGCGTTATTACTGTAAACAATAAAGACGATAACCAAGTGAGTGAACCTAACCTCTCAAGTACACCTGCCCATAGCAGTCAAAGTGGGAAGGAAAATACTTCACAGAAGAAGCTTGGTTCAATGAGTGAAAACTATGAATGTTTTATGGGCGAATCGGATGTGAATGAAATATTTGATATGTCGGTTCTCAAAGGAATTTTTTCAAACTGTGTAAGATGTATTCATTGTAGTGAAGTTGGTCTGGAACTCTCCATAATAAAGCACGTAGGACTTGCTAGTGAAATACAACTGAAATGTGATAAGTGTTCATACATGACCACCTTTTGGAACAGTGTTGCAGAAACTGCAACTGAAGAAAATGGTAGCAAAATCTACGAACACAACAACGAGCGATGCTTGCTTTAGACAAGGAACGCCTTCGGGCTGCAGACAGGGCTGTAAAGAGTCTAGAAATACAAGCAAGAGTAAACAGGAGGAGGAACAAGAGGAAGCTGGAGGAGGAGTTTGCAGAGGATGAAGATAATCCATCCTATGGACCTGGAATGCGCTAAAAGGTTAATCCAATCTTTGTCGCTCGATTCCCAAAACTTTTATTTTCTCATACTAATTACATGTTTTCTAAGGATCTTCCAAACATATTTGTTTCAAACTTTCAGTAAATGTTACACAGTACCTTCTGCATAATTTAACACAGCCTTTTTCCAAAAAACTGTATATTTTTGAATATATAAATAAAAAATTGCAAAAAAATGTTGTGAATTTTCATTACAATTGAAAAAAAAATCATCTTTAATAACTGAACTAAAATTTTGTAAAATCCCTGTGTTAAGTTGTAGCCCATATTCCAATAAATAATCTGTAAAAAGTTCAACTTCCTACCTCAAATACTTTGTGAGGAAAGATGTAATTTATAAGCGTTATTTTAACATTGCAAGTATAGGGCGTTCCGGAGCCCCTTAAGTCTGCATCTTTTGCCAAAACACAGCGGAGTTTACAGAATGTCACCTCACTGACATGTTGTGCAGACGCAGAGAATTCTGAACCAGTGGTTTATTAAGTGAGGAACTGAGGAGAAGTAACATCAATAGCATATGATAAAGTACGTCCCCGTCACCAAACTAAAAAAATGTGTTCAATGTTCAAATGTGTGTTAAATCTTAAGGGACTTACCTGCTAAGGTCATCAGTCCCTAAGCTTACACACTACTTAACCTAAATTATCCTAAGGACAAACACACGCACCCATGCCCGAGGGAGAACTCGAACCTTCGCCTGGACCAGCCGCACAGTCAATGACTGCAGCGCCATAGACCGCTCGGCTAATCTCGCGCGGCTAAATGTGTAATATCTTCACCTAATTTGTTCCAAAATCCACAGCATTTCTCGTTTCACCACTTATTGATGGCCTTTAGAAATTACGTTCTTTCATCGAAAAAGTCTGTCGTTAATGCAATAACACAGTAGATAATGAAGTTATGCATAGTAACCAAATGGCAAAAGACTCTTTTTATTCGCGTGGTGCCATTTGCCAAAAAGTCATTTTGATACCTCAAACTGTTTATGAAATATCGGGAATGTTATGCATATTGCACTCTGGCTTCAGGCTGGCACGCTCGATCGCAAACGAGTGTACTATATCAGATCAATTTTCTCTAGATTCTTGACAGATGGAGACTTCCACCAGTCTATAAAAAAATTCAATACGTCAGCTAAATTCCATATGCAGCAACGTACACTACTGGCCATTAAAATTGCTACACCACGAAGATGCGCTACAGACGCGAAATTTAACCGACAGGAAGAAGATGCTGTGATACGCAAATGATTAGCTTTTCATTCACACAAGGTTGGGGCCGGTGGCGACACCTACAACGTGCTGACATGAGTAAAGTTTCCAACCGATTTCTCATACACAAACAGCAGTTGACGGCGTTGCCTGGTGGAACGTTGTTGTAATGCCTCGTGCAAGAAGGGGAAATGCGTACCATCACGTTTCCGACTTTGATAAAGGACGGATTGTAGCCTATCGCGATTGCGGTTTATCGTATAGCGACATTGCTGCTCGCGTTGGTCGAGATCCAATGACTGTTAGCAGAATATGGAATCAGTGGGTTCAGGAGGGTAAGACAGAACGCCGTGGTGGATCCCAACGGCCTCGTATCACTTAGGACTCGAAATGACAGGCATCTTATCCGCATGGCTGTAACGGATCCTGCACCCACGTCTCAATCCCTGAGTCAAGAGATGAGGACATTTGCAAGACAACAACCATCTGCGCGAACAGTTCGACGACGTTTGCAGCAGCATGGATTATCAGCTCGGAGACCATGGCTGTGGTTACCCTTGACGCTGCATCATAGACAGGAGCGCCTGCGATGGTGTACTCAAAGACGAACCTGGGTGCACGAATGGCAAAACGTCATTTTTTCGGATGAATCCAGGTTCTGTTTACAGCATCATGATGGTTGCATCCTTGTTTGGCGACATCGCACATTGGAAGCGTGTATTCGTCATCGCCATACTGGTGTATCACCCGGCTTGATGGTGTGGGGTGCAACGTCTCGGACACCTCTTGTTCGCATTGACGGCACTTTGAACAGTGGACGTTACATTTCAGATGTGTTACGACCCGTAGCTCTACCCTTCATTCGATCCCTGCGAAACCCTACATTTCAGCAAGATAATGCACGACAGCATGTTGCAGGTCCTGTACGGGCGGCGTTTCTGGATACAGAAAATGTTCGATGGCTGTCCTGGCCAGGAAATTCTCCAGATCTCTCACCAACTGAAGACATCTGGTCAATGGTGCCCGAGCAACTGGCTCGTTACTATACTGTGGTATCGTGTTGAAGCTGCATGGGCAGCTGTACCTGTACACACTATCCCAGCTCTGTTTGATTCAATGCCCAGGCGTATCAAGGCCGTTATTACGGCCAGAGGTGGTTGTTCTGGGTACTGATTTCTCAGGGTCTATGCACCCAAATTGCTTGAAAATGTAATCACATGTCAGTTCTAGTATAACATATTTGTCCAATGAATACCCGTTTATCATCTGCATTTCTTCTTGGTGTAGCAATTTTAATGGCCGTAGTGTATTATGTAATACACATCAAACGCAAGACCACAGAGACTCCAATTATTCATTGCAAACGTTTTAGAATTTCGGGCAGTGTCTTACATTGAAATATCACTATAACTATGACCGTTAACGAAATAAAGGGCACGTCTTCACGAGGCTAACATGTAAAACTGTGAGTAACGCAAAAATGTAACTTTCTTACTGAGTAGTTTCTCTTAAATCGTCAGAGGAAGATTGCAGGGCATCCGCCTCGATTCTGCCGTCGTCGATAGGCCGAAATCGGGAAAACAATGTCGGCCTCCCCTTCTGAACAAACGAATGAACACGTCCAGCGCTTCGGACGAAAATTTATCACTGCGCCTCGATCACCGTATGCTGTGCGGACTCTACAGTTAGTTGCCGGAAACTTCGAAGCTTAAACCGGGCACGTGATGTAGCGGGTGTCCACGCGGTGTAACTGAGTCATAACGCGCTCGCCGCCTCACCTCTGCGACGCCCAGCACAGTGAGGACGTTGCCGGCGCCCGTGCAGGCGAGGTTGAGTTGGTCGCCCTGCTGCAGCGTCAGCAGCTCGCTGGACACCTCCGGCTCCCAGAAGCCCTTCGCGTCGGCGCTGCCGCCCGGCAGCAGGAACAGTGGCTGCGGATCCGGGAACGCTGACTCGTCGTTAATGTCCACCGAGCAGCCTCCAGCTCGTCCTGGGGCATCGGCGGGGCGCGTCATTGAAAGGAAAATGCAAAAAATCAAAAATCAAAAAGAAATTGAACCTAAAAAGGTTTCTGTACTCCAGTCGGTAAAACGGTACCCTAGTAATATTACTTTGTTGTTTGTCCATCTGTCTGCTTTCTGTCTCTCCGATTGTTAAGACCCCTCTTTCCCAGAAAAGGATACAGGTATCTCACATACACATCTACGTCCTTTGGCAGTATGAAGTTAAGCTTCTAAGTGAATTCATTCAAAAGATACTGCCATGTATGTCACATGTTTCGGTACTCACAAATTTAGTCGTCAGTTTTAAATTTAATTTTCCAAGTCAGCTGCTAATAACTTTATTATATTTCATACAATCGGCCTATTTCGGCAATATTGGTATTTCTAAGTACACCTGGGAATATTACAGTTGCGATATTTGTACGTAGTGTGAACAGCACATGTATACTTACATCTGGCTGGCTGTCATTGATGAATCCTTTGGTCAGGTTTTCTGTTTTTATAATGGTAAAAGAAAGTCACGTAATATTTGACAGTTGTCAATGACGCTGTGTGTTTACAAAGTGATTATAACCAGTCGGTGGTACGTATCCAAAGGCCACTCCCCCGTGGACCTAGAATCATGAACTTGATAGGAAACAAGTTTTCACAGTACAGGATAAGGAAAATATTCGAAAATTTGTAATTAATCACATAAAAAATATCAATATTTTGAACATGGATGACATGCCAGAGAGCTTCATTATTTGGTGTTTTTACAATGTGAAATTATGTTACACGTTTTTAATGAATAAGACAGATTTACATCTGTCGAAATCATGATAAGAGGTTGAATAAAACCACCTTATGTTGCAATTCCTCGGCTACTCTGGATTTATTTATGACAAAAAAATTTCTTTCTGTCATTTGTTGTGCACCTATCTGTCTTTCCTCCCTTTCTTAGAAACAAGTAGAGATATCACGTTGCAATTTATGTCAGATGCTGTGATAAGGTCTATGTTTCCTTGGTATTGCCAAAACTTTAAGGTTCCAAATCAATGCAAACAGAAGATGCAGCGGTCTGTAAAGACCCCTTCTTCTCAGGAACAGATACAAGTATAAAGTTGAAATTTATGTCTAATACTTAGTTCTATGGCCCTTGGCGGGGCAAATAATTTAAACTTCTGTCACTAGAAGCCGGCCTGAGTGGCCGAGCGGTTCTAGGCGCTTCAGTGTGGAACCGCGCGACCGCTACGGTCGCAGGTTCGAATCCTGCTTCGGGCATGGGTGTGTGTGATGTCCTTAGGTTAGTTAGGTTTAAGTAGTTCTAAGTTCTAGGGGACTGATGACCTCAGATGTTAATTCCCGTAGTGCTCATAGCTTTTTGAACCATTTTGTCAGTAGAATAACAGGATATGGCCATATTTGTCACTTATCAAAACATATGGTTCAAATGGCTCTGAGCACTATGGGACTCAACTGCTGAGGTCATTAGTCCCCTAGAACTTAGAACTAGTTAAACCTAACTAACCTAAGGACATCACAAACATCCATGCCCGAGGCAGGATTCGAACCTGCGACCGTAGCGGTCTTGCGGTTCCAGACTGCAGCGCCTTTAACCGCACGGCCACTTCGGCCGGCATCAAAACATATAGAGAAACTATCTATATGTATGTGGGGCCTGGTGGCCTAGTGATAAAGCGTGTGTGAGGATACCGAGAAGTCTCGTGATAGAATTTCGGTCGTACCACAGACTTTTCGGTATTCGCTTTAATCTAGCCTTCACCTCTCAACGTTGTGAGGAGTCACCAGAAACAACAGGCGGTTCGGACTACGTGTTAAGCTGTAGGTACCCTTTTCTCAGTTGGGTAATTGCAGTACGTTACGGACACACAATTCATTTTTTTTAGGGGAGGGGGTTATCTACACTCTCACTCAACCAATATATTGTTGCACATTTCTCATTTTATAAATTTAAATCTTTTTAAAGAATATTCAGAGTTAGAAAACAATAGCACAGTGTGGAAATTTTTATCACATACGTAAGTTATGAGTACACAAGTTGCATTATGACAAAACTTTGTCAAAACACATAAAATCCTATGTATAACCTAAATTTTGTATGTTATTTCTTATATGTCTGCCTGGAGTAGCAAACATAAGTTGGAATTGGTAGCAGGACGTGACCGGGGTGTGACGCAAGATCTGATGGCCGAGAAAAGATTAGTCTCAAAGTAAGGCGACAGCACTCAGGAAGATTACTTATCTTTATTCTCCACACTGAAGCAGACACCGTCTATTGCAAGTTCTAAGCCCAAGGTTGTCATATAAGATCTATACAATGACAAATGGTTCAAATGGCTCTGAGCACTATGCGACTTAACTTCTGAGGTCATCAGTCGCCTAGAACTTAGAACTAATTAAACCTTACTAACCTAAGGATGTGTGTGATGTCCTGCCCGAGGCAGGATTCGAACCTGCGACCGTAGCGGTCGCTCGGCTCCAGACTGTAGCGCCTAGAACCGCACGGCCACTCCGGCCGGCCTATACAATAACACTTCGATACTGACACAGTTAGCGAGCAAGAGCGAGTGGCCGTGGCGTCCAGTCTGTGCTCCCGTTATATCTTGTGGCCATAGAGAAAGCTGCAGGCAAGAACTATTGAATGGCGCGACGTCTTCAGCCGGAGATAACGCCATGAACCTCCGGCGACCGCGACGTGAAGCTGAGTCCGACCACCGCGCATGTGCGGCCAGGCTGAGCGACGGCAGGGCGCGCTTGATTCGGTTAGGTCTACATCTACATCCACATCCATACTCCGCAAGCCACCTGACGGTGTGTGGCGGAGGGTACCTTGAGTACCTCTTTCGGTTCTCCCTTCTGTTCCAGTCTCGTATTGTTCGTGGGAAGAAGGATTGTCGGTATGCCTCTGTGTGGGCTCTAATCTCTCTGATTTTATCCTCATGGTCTCTTCGCGAGATATACGTAGGAGGGGGCAATATACTGCTTGACTCCTCGGTGAAGGTATGTTCTCGAAACTTCAACAAAAGCCCGTACCTAGCTACTGAGCGTCTCTCCTGCAGAGTCTTCCACTGGAGTTTATCTATCATCTCCGTAACGCTTTCGCGATTACTATATGATCCTGTAAAGAAGCGCGCTGCTCTCCGTTGGATCTTCTCTATCTCTTCTATCAACCCTATCTGGTACGGATCCCACACTGCTGAGCAGTATTCAAGCAGTAGGCGAACAAGTGTACTGTAACCTACTTCCTTTGTTTTCGGATTGCATTTCCTTAGGATTCTTACAATGAATCTCAGTCTGGCATCTGCTTTACCGACGATCAACTTTATATGATCATTCCATTTTAAATCACTCCTAATGCGTACTCCCAGATAATTTATGGAATTAATTGCTTCCAGTTGCTGACCTGCTATATTGTAGCTAAATGATATGGGATCTTTCTTTCTATGTATTCGCAGCACATTACACTTGTCTACATTGAGATTCAATTGCCATTCCCTGCACCATGCGTCAATTCGCTGCAGATCCTCCTGCATTTCAGTACAATTTTCCATTGTTACAACCTCTCGATATACCACAGCATCATCCGCAAAAAGCCTCAGTGAACTTCCGATGTTATCCACAAGGTCATTTATGTATATTGTGAATAGCAACGGTCCTACGACACTCCTCTGCGGCACACCTGAAATCACTCTTACTTCGAAAGACTTCTCTCCATTGAGAATGTCACGCTGCGTTCTGTTATCTAGGAACTCTTCAATCCAATCACACAGTTGGTCTGATAGTCCATATGCTCTTACTTTGTTTATTAAACGACTGTGGGGAACTGTATCGAACGCCTTGCGGAAGTCAAGAAACACGGCATCTACCTGTGAACCCGTGTCTATGGCCCTCTGAGTCTCGTGGACTAATAGCGCGAGCTGAGTTTCACACGATCGTCTCTTTCGAAACCCATGCTTATTCCTACAGCGTAGATTTCTAGTCTCCAGAAAAGTCATTATACTCGAACATAATATGTGTTTCAAAATTCTACAAGTGATAGACGTTAGAGATATAGGTCTATAGTTCTGCACATCTGTTCGACGTCCCTTCTTGAAAACGGGGATGACCTGTGTCCTTTTCCAATCCTTTGGAACGCTACGCTCTTCTAGAGACCCACGGTACACCGTTGCAAGAAGGGGGGCAAGTTCCTTCGCGTGCTCTGTGTAAAATCGAACTGGTATCCCATCAGGTCCGCGGACATAGCAATTTTCGTTCCCCTTTTGCACAAGATGGGAGCGGGGAGGGTATCGCTGGCAGCTGCCATGTTTTCGCTCTTTAGCCTTCTATTAAAACAATCAAATACACAAAAATTGATTAAAATACATTTATGAGAAGAGAAATATTATTTTAGTCGCAAGGACATGGAGATGTAATTGGTCTTGAGACTTGTAAGGAATATGGCGCTGTGGTCTTCAGAAGCATTTGCATGTAGTGGATGCTTGCACTGGTCATCAACGGTATAATCATTTTAGTAGCAGAAGACATCTGCCCAGCAGCTACATGTTTCGTGTCTATAAAAGTTTTCGAGGCGTGGCAATGCGATAAAATCTTCATGGGTTTGTTGCCGCGTAACATCGCAGTGAGAGCGCTCACACCAAGGTTTTGTACGGCAGCAAAGCCGTGAAGACTTTATTGCAGCTACAATATTTCTTTCAACTGTGTGCATAGGTCGATTTTGTCCACAGACTGGTTTCGGAAATTTATATTTAAATTACGAATGCGGTGCAATATGTGCGGTGCAAGATGAATGAGACAAGCGAAATACTCTTAGACTTCAAGGAGAAATCAAGAACGCCAATGCCAAACAAAGCAAGTGCTGATAGATGTGAATATTATCGAACTATCAGTTTAAAAATTCATGGTTGCAAAATATCAGCACGAATTCTATACAGAAGAATGCAAAAACTGGTACAAGCTGATCTCGGGGAAGATCCGTTTGAATTCCATAAGAATGTAAGAACACGCGATGCAGTACTGTCCCAACGACTTATTTTAGATGATAGGTTAGGGAAAGGCAAATCTACGTTTTAGCGTTTGTAGACTTAGAAAAGCCTTACAGTGTTGACTTGAATAATCTCTTTGAAATTCTGAAGGTAGGAGAGGTAAGATGCAGATAGCAAAGGTTATTTACAACTTGTACAGAAACCAGATGGCAGTTATAAGAGTCGAGACGCTTGAAAGGAAAGCAGTGAATGAGACAGGATTGCAGCCTATCTCCGACGTTATTTAATCTGTATATTGAGTAAGTAGCAAAGGAAACCAAGGAAAATTTGGAGAAGGACTTAAAATTCAGGACTTGAAGAGCACGTGAACAGAATGGACACTGTCTTGAAAGGAAGACATAACACGAAAATCAAAAAAATCAGAGTAAAGGTATTGGAATGTAGTCGAATTAAATCAGGGGAATACTGAGGGAATCAGCCTAGGAAACGAAATGCTAAAAGTAGTAGATGAGTTTTGTTATTTGAGTAGCAAAATAACTGATGATGGTCGAAGCAGAGAGAATATAAAATATATACTTGCAATGACAACAAAGGCATTTCTTAAGAAGAGAAATTTGTTAACATCGAGTGCAGAGTTAAATGTTAGGAAGTATTTTCTGAAGTTATTTGTCTGCAGTTATATGGAAGTGAAACGTGATTGATAAACAATTTAAACAAGGAGGGACCGGGAGTTTTTGAAATGTTGTGCTACAGAAACACGGTGAAGATGAGATGGGTAGAGCACGTAAATAGTGAGGAGTATTGAACAGAATTAGGGAGAAAAGAAATTTATGGCACAACTTGAGTACAGAATGGATCAGTTGATAAGACACTCTCTGATACATCAAGGAATCACCAGTTTTGTAGTTGGGGGAGCAGATGGGAAAAGCTTAAGAGTGATATACACAAATGCATCACCTGCATAGCGCAGACAGGATGGATGAGCTCATTGTAGGTGTGATAGTTCCTACATCTGGCCGGATAGTAGTTTTAGTCTACAGTCGGTTTTCTTTTGTAAGGTGGGGATTCTCAGTAACCTTTGGGTGGAGTATTAATTCAAGCTATTTCATTGTTTTAATTAGGTAAATTCGATGTTTGTAGACTGTAAGGTAGAGGTCTAGAGGACAGAGAGTTTGGAAAGGTAACAACCCTAAAACGGATAAAAAATGGTTCAAATGGCTCTGAGCACTATGGGACTTAACTTCTGAGGTCATCAGTCCCCTAGAACTTCGAACTACTTACTCTTAACTAACCTAAGGGCATCACACACATCGATGCCCCAGGCAGGATTCTAACCTGCGACCGTAGCGGTCGCGCGGTTCCGGATTGTAGCGCCTAGAACCGCTTGGCCACCCCGGCCGGCAAAACGGATAAAAGTTATATAACCAAGTGAGTGGATGGTAGTGCACGTGAGCATGATATGCTTATCTTCTGATAACATTTTGAAGAATAATAAGCAATAATCAGTAATACAATCGGTATACATAAAATATACCAAATAGTCTTGGAAGCAACACAGTACTTAATCTACTGCCATTATTATGAAACTTTCGCCCATTTTAGGGTTCTATATATGACCTTGTGTGCTTTTCACAAAGCCTTGCCAAGATGGAACTTGTTTGTAACAATTCACGTGATATCAACTCCCACACTATTGTTTACAAACTTCGTAGATTTTTAAAGTTTGTAAAAATTATTTTTATTTTAGTTGTTTCAAGAAGGTTTACTGGACGAAATGGCAAGTAACAGCAAATGATAGAAACTTACAAAGTCAGCCACGTAGTGAACAATCTTATCTTTCGATATTGATGACTTCTGTGTCTCACTGTAATGCCCTGCCATAGCAGAGATAATAAACTCTATCTAGATGCACATATAAAGACGCAGAACAAGTATATCTATCGCTGAATAATCGTCTTGAGGCCGAAAGCAAACTGTGTAAGAATATCACATAATACTTGATAAATAAATAAATGTCGTGTGACAAGGGCCTCCCGTCGGACAGACCGTTCGCCGGGTGCAAGTCCTTCGATGTGACGCCACTGCGGCAACTCTTGCGCGTCGATGGGGATGAAATGATGATGATTAGGACAACACAACACCCTGTCCCTGAGCTGAGAAAATCTCCGACCCCCGGCAATCGAACCCGGGCCCTTGGGATTGACATTCTATCGCACTGACCACTCAGCTACCAGGGTCGGACAATACTGGATAGATCACAAGACTGTGAAGGTGAAGATGTTTTAATTACAATCAACATATTTTAAGTTAAGCCTATGGCTTCACAAATTAAATGAAAAGTAGTACAGATCGCCCAGAGTCATTACTATTATGTACTTATTCCATCCCGCATTTCGAGTGCTTTACTTAAGAAGTTGAATACATGGAACAGAATTTTCGTCAGGGATTTTTTCAGTCAGCGCGAGAGCTTCACAGGAATGAACAGCCAGCTGTATGGGTAACTGTTGCATTGTGCATTAAAATTCCGAGAGCAAGATGAGCCAAGAAATGCGTAACTTCCTCCCACAATCTTCTTTTTCAGTGACCACTTCTGCAGAAAGAGAAGTCGGACTTACACGACGATGCATCGTTAGTCACTCTTCGGCATCGTCGAAAAGAAGTGGTCAGTGTGTGGAGATTAGAACTGGTAAAGTTAAACACTGTGTAGTGATTCGTATATTTCCAGAATACAAATGTACATATTAGGCAAGATTGCGAGAAATAAAGAAAGAAAGAAAGTCACGCAGGCATAAATATAAGTTGTGTTTTGTTGAAAAAAGTTGATTATTCTCGGATGAGCATTTAAACACAGTGCTCAAGCTAGATATGTACCTTTAATGTGTGGTTACAAGGTGTCTCCTGTGTAAGAGACTGTGCTTAAGTACGAGGGCGCGATCGTTTAAGCACGCCAGTGACGTAGCCAATAAATTAAAAAATATGTATAGAACGCTACAGTGAAAGCTGGAAAAGAAAGCAAGGAAAGGTGCAAGTGCAGACGGACTTTCCAATAGAGAGATTTGTAAAAAATTAAAACTATAACTGAAACGTTTCAGCGAATATAACGAAAAAGGGAAAGGGCGCCTCGAATTAATATCAGAGAAACAAGTTTGCTAGCGATTCAGAAATACACTGAAGGAACTGGAAGGTCTTACGCCGTGGATACACTCGCTTAACACTACCAAACTGTTACACCAGAATTTCCATTTCTGTGAAGTATGTTAATTACTGTTTCGTCCTTAAGCGAGCTTATTTTCAACATAGAAAAAAGTCCATGGTTACAGATGAAGAGTGGTGAGTGTACGTGATGGCTGGCAGGTGTGGCTTAACGTCCCTGGAACTGCGCAGGTGCCGGCCACGGTGGTCTCGCGGTTCTAGGCGCGCAGTCCGGAACCGTGCGACTGCTACGGTCGCAGGTTCGAATCCTGCCTCGGGCATGGATGTGTGTGATGTCCTTAGGTTAGTTAGGTTTAAGTAGTTCTAAGTTCTAGGGGACTGATGACCACAGCAGTTGAGTCCCATAGTGCTCAGAGCCATTTGAACCATTTTTTGAACTGCGCAGGTGGAGGTCGCAACACAGCGTACCCATAGGACGTGATCGTGCAGCTTATCGCCACAGTTCAGACATCGAGAAACGCCGAATCATTGGCGTGAAGAACACGGGTGCACCGTATCGATAGACCACACAGGGATTCTGCTTCAGTGCAGTGAATGCACAACGACTGGTGACGAGGTGGACTGAGAACTTTGTGGCGAGGAGAGTAGGTTCCCCCAGAACAGCTACACCACTAGAAGATCGTAGAACTGTTCGACTGGCTTGGGTGAATGACGGATGACAACAGCTGGAATCAGGGCAGAGGTTACAGGCAGTGAGTTCACAACTAACCGTCGGGAACAGATTGCTGGGAGCTGGTCTGAAATCTCGAGTTACCATCTATCGTTTACGGCTGATTCCATACAGCACACAACAGACACCTCATGGTGTACAGCCAGGGTCAGATGTAATATTGCTTGACAACACAGGAAGCTACTCAGTCTTGATTAACTGACATAACAGATGTCTCAGGCATGACAAGGAATTTCTCAAGATCACATTCGGAGGCTGAGTGTATATAAGAGTGTATCCGTGCCTAGAAAGGAGGGGTAGGGACGGTTCACATCTCGCACTGATGATGATGGAAATTAGTTTCGAATGGCATGAAAGTTCATTTTATACCTCTTATGTTTTGAACAAAAAAATGGTCAGGAGAGAGTAGGACTTTGCGCTGTGAGGATTCCATACGAACTTAATTATGTATATACACAGTACGTTCATCCCAGAAGTCGAGAATCTCGACAAATTTTTGCTTGTTATCGACATTAATACTGACAAGGTATCGGTCCTGGGAATGCCTAGACTTCCCAGAATGTTTTAAGTTTTATGTCGGATAACGAACAACAAAAGAAATATTTTTTCGTGTGATATAGTTTAAAATTAACAATTTTCTGATTTTTTCCCGTTTATTGCACTGTGAAGCCCAGCTTCTTGCTAAATTTCATGGTTTTAGGTCAATGAGAATTATCCTATAGGTTTTGATGAGTGAGTATGCGAGAATTAAAATATACGGCATAAATGGCCTTTGTTTCGATCGCGTTGACACAGAAACTTAAATTTTTATACCGCCAACGGGCATTAATTTAAACTTGATACACCTTCTCGTTCCTGGGTAAAAGAAGTCTCAACACATGGACAGACAGAGAGTCGGACAACAAATGACAAAGAAATATTTTTTTCGTGCGATATAATTACAGATTAACAGTTCTCCGATTTTTTTTGCTTTACTGGTACTGGGAAACCTCGGCTCTTGCTAAGTTTCATGGCTCTAGGCCAACGTAAAGTACCCTATAGTTTTTGATGAGTGAATTTGCAAGGATCAAAATATGTCACATAAATGGCATTGACTTAGCTTACATTCATTGCACCGCCAAGGGGCCATTCATGTTAGTAAGTGACATAAATTTCAGCTTGATACGTCTACCGGTTCCTCATGGAAACGGATTTTAACAGACAGACGGACGGGCAGACAGACAGTTGGAAAGCAAACAAAAACAAAAATTTCGTGTGATATACTTACAAATTAAAATTACCGCATTTTTTCCTTTATTGACAGTGTAAAACCTTGATTCTTGCCAAATTACATACACTGAGCTCAACGGGAAGTGCATTAAGAAATAAAAATAAACTTTTGAAGGCCTTCATATGGTGACAAAGTTCATGCGACCGGAATACGGGATAGGTAATAAGAACAACACCTCACAGTGAATACAATGACGACATGTGGCTGATATTTTCAAATGAATAACTATGGAAAATTCTGAAACCAGAAAACATAACACCATAGCGCGATGAATAAGTACAGGATCTTAGACACTTCAAAGATGATGAGATAATCTTCTGGTTTAACGATCAAATTCAAGATTAAAGCCTTAGAGAACAGTACCTGCTGCGGGCGGTAATGCGGCCGCCTCTGCCTGCTGGAGGGTGGCCAGCGCCACCACCACAAGGGCACACAGCTGGACGTCACGACCCCGGCTCCACATGATCTCAACCTACCCTTTGGCAGCCGCTAGTGTCCTTTATAGCAAATCTCTCTTATCTTCCACGGCAGCCGTTATCGTAGCAATTTGTTAGTCTCATACTTCTCAAGTACATCGGAAAACCTAATTGTCACGTACGTATGCAAAGTCTTCGTAATCAAGATTTCAAGTGGCTGCACTTAAGCGTATTTAATTAAGCGACACTGTACGAAATCTTGCGTTGTTTCGATATTTGTCCTTCGACTAGTAGGCATGATATTCTTGCGCGTTTTTAAGTCTGCATCTGTAAAGCACTACACTCCACTCAGATGGTTGTAGAGCTCTGAACCCCTGACGGTAATTAGAGAAAAAAGAAATCCTGTTAATCGGACGATTTACACTTCTCCACCGAGATATCAGTGAGTTACGAGGATAGGTAGAGAGTATCTAGACTTCGCTACTCGTTTCTCTCGAAATGGTTCAACAGTGGTTCGGTCAACATTTTTTTCGTTGATTACATGTCATCCCGGCAGTTCGATTCTGGAATTCATGCACAGTACAAATTTACAATGTGTTTTCCACACACCAGTTTCTTTAGCCGCAGAAGAACGTGAAAAGCAAAGGGTGTCAATTAAGATGAATAGAGTAGATGTTCCTAGAGTACGCGCTTCAAATACTTAAGGACTGCTAAAATATGTTCGTGACCAAGTGAACTGGAGAGTGGAAGGTAAAACTCCCCGTTCTGCCCTAACGAGTGCATCGGGCACGATCGACCGCCGTGTCATCCTCTGCCAATGGGATCATTTGATGTGGTACGGAAGGGGCACGTGGTCTACATGCAACTCTCGCGCACGCTGTCGGGTTTAATGACCTTGGAACCGCTAGTAATTGATCAAGAAGCGCCTGAATTCGCCTCACAAGGGTGAGTGCACGCCGTACCAGTCCTGCCACCAAGGAAAAATTTCTGGCAGTATCGGGACTCGAACCTGGGTCGTCGGCACGGCAGTCAACCGCCCTAATCAATCAGCTACGGAGGTGGACTCTTGCGTGCTAGTCACCAACTCTTTGTTTACCCTTCTCAAAAAAATGGTTCAAATGGCTCTGAGCACTATGGTACTTAACTTCTGAGGTCATCAGTCCCCTAGAACTTAGAACTACTTAAACTTAACTAACTCAAGGACATCACACACATCCATGCCCGAGGCAGGATTCGAACCTGCGAACGTAGCGGTCGCGCGGTTCCAGACTGTAGCGCCTAGAACCGCTCGGCCAACCCGACCGGCTTACCCTTCTCAAGGGCATCAGTAAGTACACTGCTCGCTTTTTTTCAACTCTAGGAAACACATATCGTAACCTTTCAGACTTTGTCTTCTTTGGTGCAGGACCGACGATTTCCAGACACTGATTTGATTTCTGTTTCACGGCGTGGGCTTCATTCACAGTAAAAAATTGCTGCATAAAGTCATACGAATTTCTTTTAAATCATTTCAGACATTGACGACGAGTTATTTTTCACATTTATTTGTCCAGCATTCAACGAATAAGCCCAAGCTCTCTCGTTTTTTGCCTGAAGGAAGGACATACACCGACGAGCATAAACAGTGTGACCGTCTGCTCAGATCGCATTGGTCCGCCTTTGGAACTCAGTGCAGCAGCCGTTCTTTGTGACATGTATTCGATAAGTCGTCGCTAAATCTTAGGAGGTATGTGACGCCAGATGTTTACGCACTGTTCGAGTATTTCTCGTAAGTTACGGGCTTGTGGTTTGTGGATGTGCAGCTTGGTCCCTCTAGCGTTCCAGCTGTTATCCATTGGGTCATAGTTGTTAATAGTGACGCTGAAAGTTGTTTTGCAATTTCTACGTGTTTTGACATTTGATGATGGCAGTAGCCGAAACGGAGTAATAAATATAAAAATTTATTAAGCAATTTAGGAAGCCTTATCCATAAAAAAAATCACAATCATCGCGGACTCATACAGAAAAATTCACTTCCTTCGTCTTATGAGCATGAATTAAAACACATAAACAGGAGCACACAGAAAAAGAGGAATACGAACATGCTCAACAAAGGATCGTATCCCAGAACCCAGTCCTAAAATGTACCCAAACAAAGCCGTCATTTTTTTACGCTAGACAAGCAATACAAGAAAGACAAAATACAAACATTAAGTAGACTCTGCTGAAAACAGTGCATAAGGACAGTAAAACAGTGAAAGCCGAAGCAGTGACAGATAAAAGTTCTCACTAAGCACGGTTGAACGAAACGTAACCTTTCCGACTGAATACATCAGACCCAGCAGCGGTTTCGCTGTATTTCACAAACTTACTGGCTTAAATAGGCCGGTCCTGACACAGCCGTCTGCACTACAGGGTAACACAGGTCACATTAAACCATCGGTACCCAACACTTCTGAGACGATTACCCCAAAGTGTAATCACGTATTGGCTCGTACCCTCCCCTCCACCTCCTTCGCCCCGATCAACACCAAGATTAGCTCCTTACTAAACTTCTGAATGAAAAACAACTTTTTTTAAAACTCTTTTGTTCCAAAAAGATGAAAGATAAAAGATTATTTAGCTCTTGTATGTGTTTTATTAGAACACGAACTAGTGAGTCAATGAAATAACTGGTACTGATTATTTCTAGCAACATTTTCTTATGGAAGACGAAGCAATTCTAAGTGGATTGTGAGTGCTATCTACGAGACTTTCTCAGAAAATAAAGGTAACTACGCTTCTGGCCATTAAAATTGCTACACCTCGAAGATGACGTGCAACAGACGCGAAATTTAACCGACAGGAATAAGATGCTGTGATATCCAAATAATTAGCTTTTCAGAGCATTCACACAAGGTTGGCGCCGGTGGCGACACCTACAACGTACTGACATGAGGAAAGTTTCCAACCGATTTCTCATACACAAACAGCAGTTGACCGGCGTTGCCTGGTGAAACGTTGTTGTGATGTCTTGTGTAAGGAGGAGAAATGCGTACCATCACGTTTCCGACATTGGTAAAGGTCGGATTGTAGCCTATCGTGATTGCGGTTTATCGTATCGCGACATTGCTGCTCGCGTTGTTCGAAATCCAATAACTGTTAGCAGAATATGGAATCGGTGGGTTCAGGAGGGTAATACGGAATGCCGTGCTGGATCCCAACGGCCTCGTATCACTAGCAGTCGAGATGACAGGCATCTTATCCGCACGGCTGTAACCGATCGTGCAGCCACGTCTCGATCCATGAGTTAACAGATGGGGACGTTTGCAAGACAGCAACCATCTGCACGAACAGTTCGAAGACGTTTGCAGTAGTTATTGTTAGACTGTCAGCTCGGAGACCATGGCTGCGGTTACCCTTGACACTGCAACACAGACAGGAGCGCCTGCGATGGTGTACTCAACGACGAACCTGGGTGCACGAATGGCAAAACGTCATTTTTTCGGATGAATCCAGGTTCTGTTTACAACATCATGATGGTCGCATCCGTGTTTGGCGACATCGCGGTGAACGCACATTGTCATCATGTATTCGTCATGGCCATACTTGCGTATCACCCGGCGTGATGGTATGGGGTGCCATTGGTTACACGTCTCGGTCACCTCTTGTTCGCATTGACGGCACTTTGAACAGTGAACGTTACATTTCAGATGTGTTACGACCCGTGGCTCTACCCTTCATTCGATCCCTGCGAAACCCTACATTTCAGCAGGATAATGCACGACCGCATGTTGCAGGTCCTGTACGGGCCTTTCTGGATACAGAAAATGTTCGAATGCTGCCCTGGCCAGGACATTCTCCAGATCTCTCACCAATTGAAAACGTCTGGTTAATGGTGGCCGAGCAACTGGCTCGTCACAATACGCCAGTCACTACTCTTGATGAACTGTGGCATCGTGTTGAAGATGCATGGACAGCTGTACCTGTACACGCCATCCAAGCTCTGTTTGACTCAATGCCGTGGTTGTTCTGGGTGCTGATTTCTCAGGATCTATGCATCCAAATTGCGTGAAAATGTAATCACATGTCAGTTCTAGTATAATATATTTGTCCAATGAATACCCGTTTATCATCTGCATTCCTTCTTGGTGTAGCAATTTTAATGCCCAGTAGTGTATCTAAATTGACGCTAGAGTCTTGTTACAAAACGTATTTCCCTTGCACCACTCCTCTCCCCAGCGGCGTTTGCTTCACCGACACCGAGCACTCCCAAGGTACAACATAGTACTATAGTTGATTACTGGACCCCCTGCTTCTAAACTGACAGAAATTGGGAGACTTCAGGCTACCATAGCTTTGTGCCTGACCGCTTCCACTTATGACAATAATAATAATAAGAAGAAGAAGAAGAACAAGAAAAATAACAAGAATACAAGATAAAGTCTACAGCAGTGAAGTAGCAATTACATAGTTACTGTTGTGCGTCGGTTTGTTCGTTTGTCTGTAGCGAAGCGAATAATGAAGCGGTTTGTGGTACAAATTGAAATAAGCATTTTCGTGAGACATTTAAGCATATGTAACGTACACGTATAAGTTATAATTTCATATAAGTAGATGCATGGTACAAAGTAGAAAGTGTGCGTATAGAGGGTGCACTATGTGTGGAACATGTCGTTCACACATTTGTTTCGCAAGCTGTAACTTCCACCACACCGTGACACGCATAATGCTAGTTTTTTTGTAGTTTATAGATTTAAAAGCGTTTTACATTTTATGCGTTGACGTGTTACAACATCCAGAAGTATGTTAATCATCTTGACACTGGCCGCAGAAGCCTACATGGTTATGTTAATGGTAGTATTTGAAAAAAATTAATTATTAGGAACTTATGTAATCAGTATTACATTATTATGGAATAGTAATAATATTTGAAAAATAATTCAATTTCGTGTCTGAAATGATACAAGAAGCACCAAATGCTGGACAATGCACTTGAAATGTATTATTTAAATAAACACTACACACAATGCATCATTATTTCCCTACGCACATTCAAATGCTTCATTTCATATTAACAGCAGTTTTCTTTAAATAGCCTGGCCTGGCGCAGCATATGAGCTTTACGTCTGTCAGCTAGCTCGACAGTATAACAACTGACGGTTACAACATTTTTATCATTTCTTGAATGACGGCAGTGTCGTCCTGATGGTCATTGGCGGCCAGTCTATTGTCGCCTTACTCTCACCGCACGTGCTGGTGAGGACAGGTACTTCTTTCCTTAGTGCTCCAGGCCATTGCGTGGCACTACGCTTTTTTTTCTATAACAGGTTCCAAAGCAACGAGTACACGGCTAATCTGCCACTTATAGCTTGATTCTGTTTTTCAGCTAAATTTCTCTTTGCTTCTCCCTAGCCTTATTACTTGGTAGAGGAAATCAGGCGTATGAACGGTCGACATCGATAGGCCGTTTACACCTTTCCAGACTCCTTCCGTTCCATCGAGGCTCTCTTCACTGATGACGATAGCGGCTGCCCCGTCCATCAACTATACAGAGCAGTGCTGTCACCGCCAATTCCTAGTCCGTGCTATGGTGGCGCGCCATGCCACGCCCAGTACCGAAACCAAACTCTTGCCCGCCGCTGCCCATGGCTGCCCAATACCGGGTCAAGTTGTTCTCGAAACAGTTTTGGTGAACAGACTGCCCTCTGTTGCTGCATTTGGCCACACTCCACCTCGGTGTTAGCGCTCTAAGCAAATATGAGCGCCCTCAGCGACACAGGAACACAAGAGATGCTCTGAATCTGCCTGCTACTTGGGGCGAGAATTCGATTGTGCCGTCAATTGGTGATTAATGAACAGGGGTCAAGAAACGCTTTATTTCCATGTTAGGTCTCAGTTTCTACAACTATTCAACTCATTAATCATCGAAAACACACCGGAAAAAAATGTATCAGCACAGCACTGATGGACAGCAGAATAATTTCAGTGTACATTTTTAACTTTTTTAAAAATTCTGCTAGGCGATCTCAGAGCAGGGTAACTAGCGCTAGCTGATGTGCTGAATGGTGTCGACTATGCACGGACCTCGGAGCGAAGCAGGCGGAAAAGTATGCATTGCTGTGCTGGACAACAAGATACTGTGAGGTAATGCTACGTACCTTCACTACCCAAGCAACACTGCAACATTAAATGAAGGCAGAGAGAACTGATCTCAGCTGCCACATAGGCAAGTAGCACTGTCGGTTCCGGTAAATGAGGGCAAGTGCGCTCATACAATCAGAGCCAGCAGGTCATAACTGCGGGCTCGGTCCTTCAATAGCGAAGCCTTAAGAGCTCAAGAACATGTTCTGTCATGTTGCCATTGCATTCTTATCACTAGAACCACAGTGAATGATAATCTATTGAGTTTCAGTGAAACCACAACAAGCTGATCGATCGTGGCCAACTGCCACCTGCTTGCTGCCTTTAACACAGAGATGCAGCCAACCTGATGCATATCATAGCCGTGATCTGCCGTTGCTGCCTAGTGGGTCATCGTGAATGGGAGGACTGGTGTGCGGCAGCCCTCCTACAGAGCTCGAACGGAAAGATTTAGGTGTTCCTTTTTCCCACGCGCCATTCGAGAGTGGAATGGTAGAGAAATAGTATGATAATGGTTCGATGAACCCTCTGCCAGGCACTTAAGTGTGAATTGCAGAGTACCGATGTAGATGTACAGTATCATATGAGAAGGCAGATGATCTACAAGCTGCCATCTCCGCGTCAACCAGGTGTGATGCATCCACGCAGCATTCTGCGGACTCGTGAGCATCGGATGCTGTCTTTGTCGATCCATGGTGGGTGACGAGGACGTAGTCTTCACGACAACCGAGATCCTGCACCAAAACCGCCAGTCTCCACCTGAGCGCACGACGATCTGTCTTCGAGAGCCCTGAGGTGGAAGCCGTACTGGGTCACCGCAGAGCGACTGACCAGACAGCATCTTCCTCAAACCGCCAACGTCGCCAGCACAGCACGCTGCAGTGGCACTGACCTGTCCCGGCGATTTCACGACTCGCTGACAAGGTATCAACACTCCTTCATGGCACTTGAACTTACGCACTGCTACCTAATGCACCTCTGAAGACATTTTCAACTCTGTACACTTTGCACGATAAATAAATGTTATTACAAATGTCGCTGTGTCACTGACTCCTCCAGTTGTAAGCTGTACCCTCACTCACACTCGACCACCTGTTCGCAGTACGACCATAGCACTCGTGTCGCAACACTAAATATGTTCAGAATGCCTTGCGTTAATTGATCATGCCTACAAACGTTGTGGATGATATGGACACAGCAGATTCTCATGTAGCACTTTCCAGACAGCCTTGTGGTCAACATTACATGTCGCAGATAATTGTCTTACTCTGATACTGGGCTTGCCGTCAACTGCACAAAGAATTTCCTCTTCCACCTGTTGTGTCCTCGTCCTTCTAGGCCCCAATCTGTCGCGAGTAGTAGGTGTAAGGTAGGAGAGATTTAATGGCAGAGGTGGGTATGTGAAGGCGGAACGTGAGCGGTATCTAGTGAGATAATTGCCCATGAAAATCAGATTTCCAGCTTAGAGTCACACATGTAGACACAGCTTTATTCTGCCACGAAAATTCTCGTTGATATCAGTTGATAGCAGTCTCTTTCCTGACCTAATGCCATATCTTCAAAGGATCAGCTTAGCATATTAATATATCGATTTGACAGTGTTAGTAGTAGGGGTAGCCGGATGCCCTTCCTGTTACCTGCCGTTCTCCCTCCACGCCCCCCCCCCCCCCCCCACCACCACCACCACCAACCCCACGCCCCGCCACATAGATGGAAATTGTGTAACGCATAGGAATGGGAAAAATCGGTCCGTTAAATAGGTACCGGCATTTTACTTCTGAATCATCGGTAAAATAAATGTCGTGTGACTAGGGCCTCCCGTCGGGTAGACCGTTCGCCGGGTGCAAGTCTTTCGATTTGACGCCACTTCGGCGTCTTGCGCGTCGATGAGGATGAAATGATGATGATTAGGACAACATAGCACCCAGCCCTTGAGCGGAGAAAATCTCCGACCCAGCCGGGAATCGAACCCATCCAGGGTTAAGATTGACATTCTGTCTCGCTGACCACTCAGCTACCGGGGGCGGACTGAATTATCGGTACTTTTCGGTATTTGTTTGGTCTCGGTTACAACAGATTTTTTTATTTTTTAAATAATAACTGGATAAACAAAACCGACATATCAATTTTACATAGCAGCAGTGATAAAATTTTTGGTTTTAAAATAACACTTGTTTTCTGTGATGTTGTCAGTCATACGACCACACTGCCGCCTGAGAGATCGATCCGCCGGATGCGATCCTCTCGATAAACGGAACAGAAGAACGTCTGTGTTAGCCAAAGAGAACACAGCCAGTCGCAGTACTTACGCTCGCCGCGAGGCGCCTCTAGGCCACTTCATGTGCAGCAGGAGAGTAGTGCAGTTGTGCCAGTCTACAGTTCGTAGCCGCGCTCAGTGGTCAGCCAGCGCCGATGTTAGTCATCGTCTGCAGCTCGGTAGTTGCTGCCATCAAGTCTTTGTAGCTCCGTTCCAAGTTATTCTTCAAATTCACCGGATTCGACATTCAAGATTACGAGAGATTTATTCGTCGCTGCAAGATCTGTGACTTGTAAATTATGTCATTCTAGAGGCGCGTAGTCTAGTCGCGTCTTCTATAATTGTCAACCAACTGATCATGGACTACAGCAAAGTTAAGTAATAAATACTTTCTTATTTTGTACTCCTGCTAATTAATTGTGCTTTCGTGTTGTAGCTACCAAGCAGCCTTGGCATAGTAGAACCCATGTTTCCACTTCCTTGGCTACCTCATATTTGCCACCTCATATTAATGGATTCGATTATGGTGGAGGATCGAGAGCCAACATTTTCAAAAACGAGCAATATTTATTCGTAAAATTTCCATTACTTCGAAATATTGGCAAAAGTGATCAGTGATATTGTAATAACAATGCCGGTAGTTAGGAACTAGCAACAAAGGCATGACATAAGAATCGGTATAGCATTGCAGAGACAATACCGATCCTGTTGTCATACTGAGTGGCCTATTAGACAGTAGGTGTGTACTGGCAGTGTGCAAGACTTGGCCTTATCTTGTCTGTACGTTAGTCTCTCGCTGTCGGCCTCAGACATCGATTATACTGCAGTATGGCACCATACCTACCGTGGAAGTATTTTACGAAGTGCAGTAGTAATGAAGTACAATGCTCTATTTGCTTTAAAAAATTAAAAACGAGTGTAGGCACAGCAAACTTGTAACGTCATATAAGGTGCAAACATTTACAATGTTTATTGAAAGACAAGGTAAATTTGATTGACACAACTGTAGTTGTATTGACACGCTGTAAATTTGCGATAACAACTGAACCCTTAATTTTGTGGTTGCTTCAGGCCGAAAAATTGATAGATCCCAAAGTGACGATGCAGGGAAGTCTACAACTTGGGGTCTTTCGCACTTGCCGTCAGCTTCATCTTCGCCGTCTTCTCTAGAGACAATGAGACCGATTTCTGCCATAGTCTCAACCTTAAATAAATCGAGATTTCCTACTGCTTCACTTTAGAATGTTTCAGTCTTTTTTCCGGAGTCTACGTTTACTTGGAAATAGTAGAAATACAAAACTGAAGATCGGTTACTTCAGAAACCGGTTATTTTGAGCAGTTGTAACAATCAGGTTACACTGGAGACAAAAACTGGTATATCAGAAAACCGGTTGTTTCAGCGATAACCAACACCCCAACCCATCTGCTTGCGTCTAACGTTATCCTTGTGAAAGTGTGAGAACGTTTTGAAATGTTTGCGAATCGTGTAGTTGAGGAGCCGGCCGTTCTGGACGAGCGGTTCTAGGCGCTTCAGTCCGGAACCGCGATGCTGCTACGGCCGCAGGTTCGAATCCTGCCTCGGGCATGGATGTGTGTGATGTCCTTAGGTTAGTTAGGTTTTAGTAGTTCTGGGTATATGGGACTGATGACCTCAGATGTTAAGTCCCATAGTGCTCCGAGCCATTGGAACCCATTTTGTAGCTGAGGCGAGTCATGACTACTAGCCCAGTATTCATTTAGTCGGATGTGGGCAACCGCCTAAAAAAAGAACATCCATCTGGCGGGCATGCAGGCTCTCGTCGTTAATACCCTGAGCGGACTCGATCACTCGATCAAGGGCCCGTGCGCGTCCCCGCATCCCGGAAGCTGCGTTCTAAAGTGCGCGGCTATCCAAGCCGGTGGACATCCAGTCGCAGTGTGCTTTCTGTAAGTTTTCACGGTAAATAAAGCTCCGCCTCAGTGCCAGCGGTATAACTGCTCCTGAACGCGTGTTTTCGCTCAGCAGATTACGTGGCTTCCACGAATCTGTCGTGGTGCAGGTTATTACGATCGCATTACCGTTGTGGGATATTTCTCACTCCATGCATCCTGTTCAGTAACAAGGCTTTGTACACAGTATAATGGTTCTGCGAGATGCCGGACGTTCTTGCAGGCCCCTGAGTGGTTTTCGTAAAATTCTCACATAGAATATATGATATTTAAACATTTTTAAAATATATTATTGCAGCTCATGTAGCATAAACACTGCGAAATATTGCAATAAGAAAATTCATTTGCGCATGAAGTAAGGAACGTACTGATTCGGTTTGATGACTGTTCTTGAAAATAAAAAAATACCGTCGGTTCTACGTTTACTCAGTGAGAATCGAACAGAGCATTTATGTAGGACAGTTTGCTAGTACAGTTTCAAAATTGTTGAAACATAGATATAACCGATGTATTTACCGAAAAATCTTCCAACACAACGGTAAATATTCAGTATGCAACCATTTTGGCTGAAAAACGTGTACGTTTTAGGGACTAAAACGTTATGAGACTTGTTGTTTTGCAAGCATTTGGTTACGAAAACTATGTAAGTTGTACACTTGATTTCAATCTTGAATTGAATGTGAATCATTACAGAATCTTACCGCCTCTTGTTCACCCTGCACAACATCAGTGGATGGGACAGAGAGTGGTAAATGTACACCATGTATTCTCTATTACATCTTGTAACGTATCTTGCGGTCTATAAGAACAGAAGTAAATTATACAACATGGTAGTGCGTTGAAAATAAAACTAGAAGCGTAAGCAGGAGGGCAATAACTCAGTGATTGTGGGCTATAAAGTCTTGGAAGATGACAACAAATGGCGAAAAACGTCGTAGCACCCACACTGTAAAAGAAGACAAATGGGTGTGGCGTGCTGCACGAAGTTTCGCATGAATGAAGATATACTGCACGTCACGTCAGAAAGTGGCCTAATTTTTAGCTGCCCTACCGCACCCACAGCCGCCAATCACCGGGCAGCCAGCAGAGTACGTCTGCCTCCGGTCGCACTAGAATGAGCAGCGCAGCACCGCGACTTCGCCTCAAAGCCGTGAAGTCGCCATCCCTCAGCAGCGATACTCTTCATTCATTGTGGTTCTCACCAACCCTTTGATAAGTCTGGCTTCTTAGAAGGCGCTTCCTTTCTTCGTGCATCTCTCTCTCTCAGCGTCTACTGAATCCAATTACAAATATCGTGAGTCAGTGTGACAATCAGACATGCATTTGTCTTATTATAAACAAAGAAATTTGAAAAGAAGTCCGCACTGATGCACTGAGGGAATTCAATGAATAATAATAATAATGAGCGTATGGCCTCGGTGGCCGGGTGACCCCTCGCGGGGGGGGGGGGGGGGGGGGGGCGGTTCGGCCGCCGCTCCACAAGTTCTTTAACGCCACTACGGCGACTTGCGTGTGAATGAGGATGAAATGACGATGGAAGACACACAACACCCAGTCATCTCGAAACAGAGAAAATCCCTGACCCCGCTGGGAATCGAACGCGGGACCCCTTGCGCGGGAAGACAGAACGCTACCGCAAGATCACGAGCCGCGGACAGGGAATTCAATATTTATCGATCAACAGTGTTAAGAGTACGCCGAGAATACCAAATTTCGGGCATTATCTCTCACAATAGATAATGCAGCGGCTGGCGGCCTTCACGTAACGACATACAACAGCGGCGTTTGCGGAGTCAGTGATGACAGACAAGAAACACTGCGTGAAATAACCGCAAAAGTCAATATAGGACGCATGACAAACGTGGCGAAATATGGTGCTTGTGGGCTATGCCAGCAGACAACCGACACGAGTGCCTCTGCTAACAGCACGAAATCGCCTGCAACGCCAATCCTGGCCTCGTGACCATCACGGTTGGACTCTAGACGACTGGAAAACCCTGGCCTCGTCAGATGAGTCCCCATTTCAGTTGGTAAGAGCTGGTGGTAGGTTCCGAGTGTGGCGCAGACCTCACGAAGCCATGGACCCTAGTTGTCAACAAGGCATTGTGCAAGCTGGTGGTGGTTCTATAATGGTGTGGGCTATGTTTACATGGAGTGCAATCGATTATTTATGGGAAATGATTATGTTCGGCTACTTGGAGCCCTTTTGTAGCCATTCATGTTCCCAAACAAGGATGGAATTTTTATAGATGACAATGCGCCATGTCACTGGGCCAAAGTTCTTCGTGATTGGTTTGAAGAACATGCTCGACCATTCGAACGAATGACACGGCCACACAGATCGCCCGACATGAATCCCATCCCACCTACGGGACATAACCGAGAGGTCAGTTCGCGCACAAAATCCTACACTGGCAATACTTCCGTAATTACGGACGACCACAGAGGCAGCACGGCCCAGTATTTGTGCAGGGACTTCCAACGATTTATTGAATCCTTGCCACGTCGAGTTACTACACTGGGCCGGGAAAAAGAAGAGTCCGACACAAGGCGGTATCCCAAGACTTTTTTCATGTAGTGTACAATGCCGCAAATCAACTAGACATTTCCCGATTACATGTAAGTGAAGCAGACTGGCTTATTTCTTAAACACATACATTAAAAGGAATTCAATACTTTATCTAGTCTTTGAACGTGCTCATTGTACCTGAGATCCACCTACCTATCAATGAGTGTATCGGTATTACTCTTTCTTCGTTGCCCATAACTCCTCTATTGCTTTTACGGCAAAATAACTTGAAGTGTAACTGTCGAATGCTAGTATTCGCCTTTTGCGATGGGTCTCCAAATGTTCGTTTCTTGTCCACAGATCGAAGCCACGGTTTCCTGTTCGAACAAAGATCGACTTCTCGAAATGTACACCTGTGTGAAGTGCAGCTGAAAAAGAAATTTCAACCTCCAATAAACTGCTTCGTTCATATCCGCTCTCAGTGGGCTACAATGTCGTCGTTCAACGCAACGTTATCTCTTAGGAGCAGACATTCGAGAGCTTATCCAGAGTCCAGAGTGCCAGAACAGGTGCACCCATTGCACAAACATTCCCAGGGACAATGAGCTCACCCGTTATCTCATACGCTTTAAATGTTGGCGGATTGTCCCATCGACAATCTGTAGTACATCTACTTAAAGTTTACATAGTGTCCTCTAATCGCATGGGAAGCTGCTTTCCAGCTATTAGATCATGTCTGGACTGTAATTTTGTTTTACGTTCTCGGACAAATCTTTTGGCCGGGCAGCTTGGGAATATCTGTTGTCCACAAGACGACATAAAATTTCTAAATTTTAATCCAAAACCATCAGACAAATTAAACGCATGTCCCATGACAAACGATTAGACGAAATTGATAATGATTTTAAAGGAAGCAACATGAGAAACTTTTATAGGACATTTAGGGAAGAGTTAGCAACCTTCAAGCCACCCACTCTTTGTTTTCGGCGCCCTGATGGAACACTTGAGACGAACACAAAGGCCAACTGTGAAATCCTGAAACAGCATTTTCAGAAGTTAGACAACTGTCAACCACCAGCAAACAAACATGATTTCCATGTTGCAATCCCAAACCAGGATTCAACTCCTCCTACGCATGAGGAGAAACGAAACATTGTATCACATCTGAAAAACAACAACGTACCGGGGAAGACGGTGTAATTACCGAAATCCTCAAGATTGAAGGTGAACTCTTGAATGACAGTATTGGTTAAAACCAGTCTTGGTTTCAGTTTTAGTTTTTTATTTTTCAACGACGCGTTTCGCCATATTTAGGCATCCGAAACGCGTCGTTGAAAAATAAAAAAATAAAATTGCAACCAAGACTGTTTTTAACCAATGCCACATTTAACCGATTGCTGAATGCCACATATGGATTGGAAGAATTTCTTGATTGACAGACTAAAAACTATCATTGCAAATATATGGGAAAGTGGAGTCATACCAGCAGATAGGAAAACTGCTTTGATTCACCCTCGACACAAAAAGGGCGAAAAGACCGATCACAATGACTATCGAGGCATTTCACTCCTACCAGTCACTTACAAAGTGCTCTCACGCGCTCTTCTCACCAGGTTAGAACAACAGACAGAACGTGTGATTATTGAATATCAGGCAGGTTTCCGCCCACATCGATCCTGCACAGAACAGATCTGGAACCTGAAGATGATACTGCAACACTGTCAGTCGAACCGCACAGTAGTCAGCTTCGTAGATTTCAAGAAAGCGTACGACTCGATTCATCGCGCCAATCTGTTCAATACACTTCGTGAATATGATGTAGATAACAAAACTACCTCATTAATTAAGCAGCCTTTAATAGAGAAAACCTCAAAAGTAAAATTCATGGAAGAAGTTTCTGAACCTTTTCAAATTAGAACAGGAACGAGACTGTGTGATGGGTTGTCCCCACTCCTCTTCAGCCTGGTACTGGACAAGATTATCAAGACGTGGAAAAAGAAATACCTAGAATAAATATGGGAACAAAGGACAAACGAATCAACATAAAATACCTTGATTTTGCTGATGACCTAGCATTAATTATGCAGCCGGCCGAAGTGGCCGTGCGGTTAAAGGCGCTGCAGTCTGGAACCGCAAGACCGCTACGGTCGCAGGTTCGAATCCTGCCTCGGGCATGGATGTTTGTGATGTCTTTAGGTTAGTTAGGTTTAACTAGTTCTAAGTTCTAGGAGACTAATGACCTCAGCAGTTGAGTCCCATAGTGCTCAGAGCCATTAATTATGCAGACTTACGAGGAAGCCAAACATGCTATCGATAAAGTTCATGAGGTTTCCATCAAAACCGGACTCCAAATTTCTTACGAGAAAACACAATTCATGGACTCCAAATATGAAACCACTTGCAACAAAATATGGAATCATCAAACATGTTAAGTACTTCAAGTACTTGGTGATATGATCAGCAACACTGGAAACGAAAAAGTAGCTCACAAAACACGAGCAGAAAAATACAATGACCTTGTAACACCGAAAATGCAGGATGCATGGCACCTGCTACCGGTATATAACTTTTTTGAATTGTATGTAAATATTTGTAATTTAAATGCTTTCTTTTAAGAAGTCAGGACATTGCTTCACTGTATGTGTACATTTAGATAGAAGTCTGTTGACGTTTCATTGTATTTATCTGTGTTTTATTGTGAAACTTACAAGCTCTTGGAAAAAGCCAAAGGAATTGTTATTTGCATCGACCAGCAACGATAATAGCAGTGCTTATGCGTTGTCTTTGGGTAGGGAGCTGTTGCGCAGAGCGCGTGGAGAGGGGGGAGACAGGTTCCAGCGCTTTTGGTGTGCGGAGGTGTGGTGTTAACGTTCCCGCAGTAGAGAGTACCATTTTCGGCGGCGTCATGTACGCGCGCCGGCCAGATGTCTAGAGCAGGAGTACGTACAGTGGTCGGGCGGAAGAGGCTGTATTAATTACGATTGCCCGTTCCTATAATTAGCCGTGGCTCCACAATATGCTACCGTCTTCAACAACAGCAGCAGTTCCAGCAACACAGTTTCGTCGTCGGCTCCGAGTTTCGTCGTATGCACAGCACTGAAGTAAGACTGTTCATTGGTAGAAAGTATTAACGGCTAACCCAGCTGCACAACTGAATGTGATTTGACTGATAAGATTTATTTAAATAATAATCGGTTAAACTCGGGGCGATTGTGTCCTCATTGCCCTCAGTCATTGTTACCAAGCAGGATCCTTGTTCCTTTTTTTTTTCCTAATATGCTAACTAGTGTCATAAGAAACAAACTGAATAGTTACAGCCAGTTTATTAATGAATAATTTCTCTTTTAAGAATTTTAGTCTCAGTCTACTTTCAATTAACTGTTGTACAACAGAGGCTTGAGTATATGACTAAAGTAAAGCAATTTCATTCTGCAAGTTTGAGAATCAATCACTGGAAAAAAAATCCAAATCTAAAGAAATGCACAAATTAAAAGTGCGGAAGTTTTATTTATTTTACGTACAACTTGGAGCACATGGCTGTTTGGTTTGGTACATATTCTAGTATTTAATTCTGTTCAAGTCAGTAAAATGGGCTCAGTTGTTCAGAAAATAATATGAAATCCAATTTACAAAATAAGTAACGGCAAAGTAAAAAGTACTTGCTATTTTTTCTAAATTTCTTTGATGACGTTATGCTGAGGTCACTGAAAGTCATTGTTCACTTAACGAAGTTCAGTACCAACATACAGTTTAATTGCATATTTTCAAATCATTACTCGATTGCCTTTTTTCAAATGTAATGCCAAACATAACGTAAGAGTTACTTCTCAGTTTTCTTTATCATTACATACTCACTTAAAATTAGTGTAAAAAGAAAAAAAAAATCGTGGCAACCTTTAGTTGCCACCTCAGTGTTTAATAATCCATATTTTTCTTTCCCATCATCTTCTACAGGAATTTGGATGTAAATTGTCCTAGTGGGCTGGTGACCGTTAATTACTTTCTTTTCGTTCATTAGTGTAACTTTTGGACTCATGATCAGTGGTACCCCTTTGTGTCCAGTGTTGTTCGTGAGTGAATGCACAAAACAACTTCCATTTTTCAAATTATAGCCCTGTTCGGTTTAATTATTTTAGTTTTTAGTAGACTTTCCTCCTTCTTATCGGTATCACTTCTTCGCGAAAGATAGCCTTATACAACTAAAAAAATCCATTACGCATACACGCGATCCATGGTCATGTTTTATATCGCAAGCAGGATAGGTCGATTAGTAAGAGGGAGGTTAGAACCTGAAACACATACAATAATAAATCGCTATCCACCCAAGTCAAACTTCACCACTATCACACAGCCACTTTTCCAGAAGCGTTCTACGCAACTGAAAAATCATCATTAACCACCAACATCAAGGACATTGAGAAAATGGAAATGCAAATACTCAGGAAAATACTTGGACCCAAGATTCAAGATAGTATCTGGATGCGCAAAAGCTCTGAAGAACTCTACTCAAGGACCAAACATTTCGCGTCAGTTGCACGGGAAAGACGACTGAAATTCTACGGACATTTAGCAAGAGTGGGCGCCTCTAGAATGACCAAGAAAATCTTCCTTATCATCAAGGGAACTCGCCAAACCAGGGCACGATGGTAACAGAAACCCAAAATGACCTCACGAAACTCAGTATTGACCCAATAGAAACCACAAGTACTGCGTACAGAGAGAAAATCAATTCTCATAAGTTCACAACGAAAAAGCGGACGGAAAGGAATCTGAAATTAAAAAACGCATGGACACAAGAAAGAAGACAGGCCCATAGTGAAAGGATGAGAAAGTTTCGGGAAGAAAACAAGAACAAGAAAGCTAAGAGCAGTGCTAATTAATGGTTCCACGCTACTTAGAAGGCGAAACGAATAAATAATAATTATTTTAAAATAATGCTTTCTTGCGATAACCTCCTTCGGGTACCATACTTTCTTTCGAATGTATCTGCCTCGTCTGTGAAACGTGCCGCAACATAATGGACATTACAGGACGCTTTAAAGTGAGTAATTAGGCAGAGGTGTATCACTGTAGCACATGACGTCATACTACCTCCACAGCCCTGTGTCTGTGGTGCAGTGCATTTTAAGAGCAGCCGTACGCCTAGATGACTGCTTATCAGACGCGACGTTTGACCTGCTGTAATAAGAAAGCTGATACATCCGACAAGGCGACAGGGTTTCTTGACCCACGGTCTAATCTCGATCATACTGTCCTCACTACAATCATGTCTGACTACTTCGTTGGATCGGTATGGGAACAAGTCTGCTGCAGAGCCCCATTCTCAACAATGCGCGCTGAACTGCGTGCTCAGGAACACTTGTGCTTGTACGAGAATTGTGCGCTGTCGTCAGATCTGTCACAAATCGCTGCCTATCCTGTTTTACAGAGTGGACACGTCCCAATCCTCCATGTTCTGTAATGATGTTCAAAATGGTTCAAATGGCTCTAAGCACTATGGGACTTCTAACATCTGAGGTCGTCAGTGTGCTAGACTCAGAACTACTTAAAACTAACTAACCTAAGGACATCACACACATCCATGCCCTAGACAGGATTCGAACCTGCGACCGTAGCAGCAGTGCGGTTCCATACTGAAGCACCTAGAACCGCTCGGTCACAGCGGCCGGCTCTGTAGTGAGGCGTGGACGTTAAAAACCATGTGGTCTACTAGTGATTTCCCATTCTTCAACCACTTTCCATAGATGGCCACAACAGTAGCATGCGAACTGCCGACCACCTTCGCAGTTTCCGTAATGCAGCCTGCACCGTCGTTACAGTGATTCCTCATCCGGTTTTGATATGGTTTTACACGTTCCTTATCGAGTCAGCTGCCCGTTACGCCACCAGGCGGCATTCAATCCAGCGGTGGTCATTGGTGTGCCTCCATCAACGACTAAGTATAATGCTCTCCAGTTTTCACGTGACTGTATATTTATATTACTACATGGCGGATTCCAGTACCACTGGTCATGCAGCTCAATTAAATTTGATTTACCTCCCAATTTTCCGGTTTCAAATTAGTAGAAATGGTTATTGTCATTTATCATTACACAGCGGAAGCGCTGCAACAAATGTGTATGGAAAGGTGCACACAGAATCCTGGTTTGCTCTTCAATTCCTGTTTAAGTTAGGAACGTTGGGTGAAAAGTATTTGGTTTATCCCGGGGATGAGGCAATTTGTATAGCCGTGCGTACATCATGAACCGGACTAGCGCCGAGGCTAATTGTGCGAATCGATTAATTCCTTTTTCAAAAGATTTTAACTGGGCTGGTATTAATGTGCAGCCAGCAGCACCGATTGTAGGCGCACCGTTCGGATTTTACGTGCAAAAACAGTCATTCCTAAAAAAACTCCGGACGGAGCGAGACTACTGGTTCAAATTTGGTCCACCTGTATATCGGACCTTGCTCCAAGATAAGTTTTAACCGCTTGAAAAAAAATCTTGGCTCTTTTGTATTTTACGTGCAAAAACACGTCTGTCTTGAAGGTTTTGTAGCGTCACACTTCTGTGCTTTAAACTCGCACGAATCGGTTAAAACTTTACTGGTTGGTAGATAAATGGGTTGTCTTATCCAATCTTTATCCGTTGTTGAGATACGATGGTTGAAAGTCGATCTAAACGTCCCAAGTAAAATTCATTCTTACTTGAAATGAATGCACGGAAAAGATTTAAAGTGAATCAAATAAATAAAAAATGCATTCTTGCGATAAAATTGAAATCTCGCTTTCAAAACTCTAGCTCAATTCGGATTTTACGTGTAAAAAACACGTTTTTTTTAGTTTCCTTGGACGCGCCTCTTCTATGTTTCAAACTTGTGAGAATCGACTCAAATTTTACAAGGAGGTAGACAAATACCTTAAATTAAGTCTTGTTGTTTTGTGAAAGCTTTGTCCGTCGCCCGAGTCAACAAAAAACTACGTCGGTTGCCAAGCTATGGCAGACTAAAAATTGAGAATCATAATAAAAAGTGGTCCTGTCATAGCACAAGAAAGGCTATGTCCTGGGTGGAGTTAGGGATATAAAAGAATGGGTTTTTTGGTCATCAGTCTTCTGACTGGTTTGATGCGGCCCACCA
Source organism: Schistocerca americana (assembly GCF_021461395.2). Lineage (NCBI taxonomy): Eukaryota > Metazoa > Arthropoda > Insecta > Orthoptera > Acrididae > Schistocerca > Schistocerca americana. The sequence goes on along the minus strand of NC_060119.1, from coordinate 606,249,538 downwards.
CGAATTCCTCTCCTGTGCCAACCTCATTACCTGAGAGTAGCACTTGCAACCTGCATCCTAAATTATTTGCTGGATGCATTCCAATCTCTGTCTTCCTCTACAGTTTTTGCCCTCTACAGCTCCCTCTAGTACAATGGAAGTCATTCCCTCATGTCTTAACGGATGTCCTATCATCCTGTCCCCCTTGTCAGTATTTTCCACGTGTACCTTTCCTCTGCGATTCTGCGCAGAACCTCCACATTCCTTATCTTATCAGCCCACCTAATTTTCAACATTCGTCTGTAGCATCACATTTCAAATGCTTCGATTCTCTTCTGTTCCGGTTTTCCCACAGTCCATGTTTCACTACCATAAAATGCTGTACTCTAGACGTACACTCTTTGACATAAAACTCGACCGGCGGCCGGCCGCTTCAGTGGCTAAGTCCGCGCCGATCGCGACATGGGACAATAAAACTGGCCAACTCGCTAATTCTCTAAGTCTGGTTATCTGCACAATCTGGCAACACTGTAGACTGCGGCACTTCCTGGAGGAAAACTTGTCCCATGATACAGAAACACTAGGCTGATTACGCCTGTGGTCTAGCTGTCGCGTGCGTTGTTTCTGTTCGTACTGTCAGTGGATCGAGAGCAGCTGGCATAAAATATTTTTATAGCCTCTTCTGTCTGAATGCTGAAGACGTGAATGTAATGGTAGCGCAGATTCAATCTATTTCGCTTTCTGACACACCGATATCAAAATTTTATCCAGTAACGATTTTGCGGCAGATTTCCTGCAGACTGTTCTCCTCTGGACGCCGTATGCGGCAAAGCTCCGGGATCCATTTGCTGGCTACCGGCAGCGGCCGTGGCGACAGCAGCGGCGCTGCACTCCCCCGTTCTTTATCGAAAGCGCCTGCTCCTGCTCATCGCTTTTGATGATTTAAAACGCTTTATTATTAAATGTTGCTCCACAGAAAATTTCTACGATTTCCATTCACGCTCAAAAGCAACGGAGACAGACGCCCTGATTAGTAGGCGGGTATTATATTACCTTAATCGGCAAGAGCTGAGTATGGCCCGAAATTAATTTTATAGACTGGGACGAAATTAAACCACCTCGCTACATTCGATGAATTTATAAATGCTTCCTACCTCGTTTCTTTTCCTTTCAAACTCAATTATTTGTGCAACTTTTGGTCAATGTTCGGATGTTTTCGTCAAGCCGGGGTGAGCGTCTGTGGTGTAAAGTGTAAATTCAAATGGCTCTGAGCACTATGGGATTTAACAGCTGTGGTCATCAGTCCCCTAGAACTTAGAACTACTTAAACCTAACTAACCTAAGGACATCACACACATCCATGCCCGAGGCAGGATTCGAACCTGCGACCGTAGCAGTCGCGCGGTTCCGGACTGCGCGCCTAGAACCGCGAGACCACCGCGGCCGGCTGTAAAGTGTATTACAGTTCTTGTTTCATTCCTTATGGTAACTCTATGCGATAAACTGTGTGAATACCTTGCAATGCATGCTCTGTAGCAGTGCAGGAACACTGCACATTTGGAGTTCCATGTATGGGTTCATGAAGTATTTAATGTTGATCGGAAGTGATAGTTAAGGTCATCAGATTTAGACCAGAAAAATTTGTCGTTTTGGAGGTTTCAGAGAACGCAAAGGAATTGCTAACGCCGGTGTTAGAAAACGTCTACAGTTAAATGCTATTGCAAAAATTTAGAAGAGGGGAACTATATTAATCAACATGTGCACTTCATAAACAACCTTCTGACATGTTAGACCTATATGACGAACAAAACTCAAATTTATATCGTTGACAGTCGCTTTGAATCTTTTCAGGATCTATTTTACAGTGAAGCACCTTGGCATTTGCAAAGCAGACATCCATGATATTAACTTAATTTACTAAGTCGAATCGGACGAAGATTTATGTTTAAAGGCATTCTTCAGATTTCGTATAAAGAATTTTTACTAGCCGTTTGCAACTCCATTAATTAAAATGGAAAATACAAGGTTGTAGTCAGCGGCTTCCACCGAGATTGGAACTGCTATGTCATACAGTACGACCACCGCAACACACAAGGGAACCTCTTTTTTTTTAAATTTTGCTTTTTTCTTTTACTTTTTTTGACGATTACCCCTTTTTTCTCTCTTATTTTAAAGCCCCTTGGGAAAATGGCAATAAAAAAAGAAACTAAGTGCCACCGCCACTTTTCATCCTATAACAAAAAAAAAAAAAAAGAAAAAAATCTGCTCCACTTCAGGCGTTGGCTCCTGACTAAACCTACCCCAAGAGCTGCCTATATACCAGGGGAAATATGGGAATTCAAGGTTAGGGCTATCATTACAAACAAAACAAAATCTTTCTTTTCTGAATTTTATTTTTATTTTGATTGTTGTTTTGTTTATTTTTGTTGTGTAATTGATCAGACGTTTTCTACGCCCCGCTAGTAATATGTTGAGTCACGTCTTCTCGAAATTGGTGTGTTCTGTTCAAGTAGTTCAGAAATGTTCATTGGTTCAAACTGGAAACCATCTTCACTCTTGGCTTAACACATTCCAGCTGCGAGGCGGGTCGTGGAAAGCACTCCCAAGGAAGTTCGAGAAAAATTGTCTGTATTTTGGGTGGCGGACAACGACATAAAGACGGTCGTTGAGGTCTGTCCAAAAATCGAGTACAGAGTCTACAGTTTGTCCAACTAGGTAGTGAATGGCATGTCCGCGAACCCAATTCACAGCATTGGTCTTTGTCCGATGAAAATAGTCACGTCATGGAACTAATAATGAAAGGGGAGTATTCCGATTCAGAATGTCCCGCGTTAGAAAAGCCGCAATATGACGAATAACCTCTGAGCTAACGACACACTGGCGACCAGAGACGGACTATAGTCACTGCGATGTTGCCTGAGCCTCAAAACGCAACCTTAAAACACACAAACAGGTGTTACTTATGTGAAGAACGCCGTTCTTGGAGTCCAGAAATTAATTATACTTTCTAAGTTTCTCATCTTACAGTGGATTCTATCGTACGAGTCTTCGATGTGGAAAACGAATGTCAAGTGAATTTAGCGAGATAACGCCGGCCCTCACCCGGAAGTAAATGCACTATCAGAGTGTTGACAAATACTTGCTACGACGCTGCCATTTCTCGGTTCTCTTAGGAGGCAGCTCTTCAGCGAAATGCTTGCCGTGATTCTCCGATACGGTCCTTCAGAGTGGAGACGCGCGGGCAGGTTTGGTTTTTATGCGGCGTTCTCCCCTGATGGTTTCTGACGTCGCCTTGTGGGCTATGTCTACATTTTAGACATTCAATTATCATTAATCCAGAATGATACAAGTTTCAGCTTCCGGCGTGGAAGAAGGCTGTTGACGCTGACATTATATCATTTCAACCTAGGGAAAGCAAAACGGGTCATCCAATGTTTCTCATTCAACATAAAGCATGTGAGATAATTTTCCGTAACGTTCATAATCATCTACAAATACAAACGAAGTAAAAATACATCTGAAGCTTATTCGAATTGAATATAATGTAAGATACCAAACGCTTTGCACCTCGATGTCGAATTTGTCCACGTGCAATCTTTTGCAGCATACAAAAAGAATGTCATGATTACCACGAGAATGAAGAAATATGTTGGTACGGATGGAAGCAAGGAGAGACGCAGTCAACAAATATTCGATTCCTCATGGCATTCATTTCATTTGAGACGTAAGAAGAGTTAAAGCGGGATATTACTTTCGTTAACACGAAAGATATGCCGCACATATTGATAACGAGGAAGTCTGCGTCTTCATACGTTTCCTCCTTGAAATCTGTATGCTCTCTTGTATACTAAGTAGCCTGATCATTGTTTCAGTATTGTTACCCTCTTGTTTGACCCCGTAATGATGAACAGATTTCAAGTGCAAGTCTCTGCATGAAAGTAGCTGTTCGGACCCTTCCTGGGTTGCTTCTTGTGTTTTATTGCTTGGAATTCCTGAAGCAGACCACTGTGCCTTCTCCCCTTGTGGGTTAGGTCTCAAAACTAAACCGCTTTTTATCCAATGTCATAATTTATTCAGACAGCATCAGCACAAGACTGTCAAACAAAGCCTTCCATTTACAGTTGCAACACTCTAACCAGCACTGACCGAAGTGTAATCCACGGTCATGGTCCGAAATTAGCACCTGTCTGCTACTGTGGCAAAGTCCGTACTGCACTTTCGATTCCGCAGCACCATTTTATCTGGTAACACTGTGTAGTTGCAGGGTTGTGCCAGCATGTCTGTCCTCACACTGTCAACTTTACGTATCTCACTTCTCCTGCAGCGTTGATCACGAGGAGCAGAAGTAAATGAGTGTATTCTGCATGACGTAACATTCAGTATTCCCTTCTTTCATAGCCACTCTTCATGTGCATCGATACCAAATAGGAATGTGAAAACTCTTGCGAGTGAGAGAATGACAATAACAATCGTAACAAGAACAATCAAATAATGAATAATGTTTATTCCAACGCAGAACGAGAATGGCTTTAAATTTAAAAATCTATATCTATATCCATATCTATTGATCTTTGAGTTGGCACGTGGCAAATTTATTCTTAGCATTTAGTTACTGAATTTAGTTCGGGATGTTTGCAGAGAAAAGGAAAAGTCGGTACTTCTCGCTAGTGTAATATAATGTGAACCAGCAACTACCCTTTCCTTAGAACACGACTCAAGCAGGTCCCCAAGTAGGTACCAAGGCACTGCTGCATTCTGTTCCCTGACATTGCTCTGATGACGGTTAATGCAGATAGTTCCGATTATGAAATACAAAACGTATTGCAGGTTAGTTCCTAGGATAGTAACATTAAATTTGCGTTGCAGACGGCACATGAACGTGACGACTATCCATATTACTCATCAATATAAAAAGACAATATTATGGGAATTTAGCAGGATTACTCAACATGAATTCTGAAATTGGTTGACTGACCGCACAGGTGCTAAACGTCGTCAAGAGTATACGATGTCCTAATCGCATTAGGAATATGAAGATCGTCTTCGACAGCTCGCAACTTTCACATTGCTATCTCCACCCTACTCCAGACAGCCCTCGGTGGAGTTGCACTAAGTTGCCGATGCAACGTAAGGCCTTCAAACCGACAACAGACCACATACTGAAAAATACAAGCGAGTTCTCTTGCAGCGTAGGCTTATTGTAACTAATCTAAAAATTATTGGACAGGAACATTGTCCTATTCAAAAAAATCTGTCCAGCAGGTCCTCTAATCGCTCCTTGGTACAGTCGTTTGACTATTGAAAATGGTTCCAACAAGTCACCACTAGAAAACACTGCTCTGTACCGCAATAACTCAAGGTGTAAAGTAATACCACGATACTACAAATATCAGAGAACACCTTATCACAGATAAGACTGTCCTCAAGGTTTGTAAGCTCACATTTATTACAATAAATGACATACCTGAAATGTTACCACTCTGATTATTACGTCAGATTGGTAATGCACGTAGTAAGTTCGTCGTATTCATCATTTCCTCTTCAAAGTAACATACCGTACTTATGATTTAACACAAAATGACATTAAAAATTTAAGTTATTCACGAGCAGCTAGTTGAGAATATGTATGAACTTCAAATGACACGACGAACCGTCTTGTTCCGCATATGGATTCAAACCCAGCTCATGCAGACTAAGCAAAGATTTCGTTACTGACGGAAACTAACAGTCATTCCTGATTAAGCATACAGAGAGTGATATACCTCGATTTTAGACAGTATCAGTTAGCAAATATCAACTTTAAATTGCATAACGCAAACATGTTAACAGACGCGAATTCCTACCCATCATCTATTGTTCCTGTTAACGAACTACGAGAGATGTTAAATATTGCTACTTCACAAGTAACTTACTTGAAATGCCGTGAGGTAAAGCTTTGTGTTGGACACAGATTCGAACCCAGAACCTAATCGGATTGCTATCGAAGCACAGTCAAATGTGACATATCGGATTTTCGTGGCAGTAGCTAGATGTTTTAACTGAAATGACGAGACGAAACATTAATGTTTTCCTTCCCAGGACTCCTACCCGGCACCTATCGCTGTTATATTCTAGAGAAAACGAACGTTAAATATGGGTTTGTTGCGCCAGCAGTGATATGTGAGCATGTTTGAACTAGAAATAATATGACGAAGAGTTCAGCGCTCACTGGGATTAGAGCCCACATATATCGTTGTTGACTACACACAAAGAGACGTCAGCTACCGAATTTTTCTCCACCAGCTGCTCAGAATAACATCTTGAACTTACAGTCATCTCGCAAATAGTCCTGTGTCTCACTGGGAGTTAAAAACGTCAGATATCGTTAGTGTTGACAACGAATGAAAATAAATTAAAAATCAAAATTCTTATCCACCAGCAGATAGGTGTTCTCATGCTAGAGCTTGATAATACATAATTAAATCTTTAGTGCCGGGCCAGGATTCGATCCCATTCACGCGTAATATGTGGAGATGTTGAGGAATCTGCAGTTTTGAACAAACAACAAATTGTAGCCGAGCTGTATTGTCACGAAAGGATCAAATTCCGCGTTAAGGGCGGTCTGAGTTGCATTCCCAGATCAGAACCAATCTTATCGACACACAGAAGCTCAGATAAAAGATGGAATAAGTGTCCTGTGACCATACATAGCGTTTGTTTCGTCACTTGAAATAAATAACTAGTATAACAAAGGTTACTGGTGATAGAGTTTCTACATGTCGCCACTCCAGACTTTATTGTGGTTCAACCTACCGTCTACTTGGTAGAGAAGGAAAATCATCTTTAATGTGAATTTTCAGACCACACTGCCATTACACCTTCTTCACTTGGTGTAGCCAGGAGAGAATGGACTCTGTCTCTCCCTATCTAAAATCATTGACAGAAGTGGGAATCCAACCCAGACCATAGGTATAACAACCTACCATCCGTCCAACAGACCACGAAATCCTCTTCTCTCATTTTTCTATCGTAACGCCGTTGCGCCACACTGGATGAGAATTCTGACACATAGGCGTCCTATAGTAATTTGCACCATGTTCAGTAAATTCATTTACTTGGTTGACCGAATCACCATGAACTAGCTGCCTCGGCTACCCAGTGCATACATTCCACTCTATATTTTGTAATCACCGAAATAAAATCACGTAACTGCCACCTACACTGAACTGCCAACAGTGTAGGATGCAGAAATTTAAATAGGAAGCGTTCCTTTCCACTTGAGCTATTCTATTGCTCTATCTGTTTGTAGAAAACGTCGTTCGGTAAAAAAAAAAAGAAAAGCTGTAACTGTTTGTCTCTCAGAAGTCAAGACCTGGCCATATGCATAATCTCACAGTGCTGTGGAATCAAAAAGTTCTGGAGGAATAGTTGTCGAGCTCTGGAGCTGTTGTAGCTACGTGTCAGTTAGTAGCGTAGATAAGATGTCGCGAGTTCGAATACATTCAGTGCTACATTTGTTAAAACGCAATTCTGCTGTCTGCTGAAGTTGTCAATGTAATGGAACTTTGAACATACTTCCCTTCACTTCTCAACCCAAAGTAGTCGCATGTGGAAAAAGGGCTAACTACTGTGACATTTTGTTCTGTTCAGGTTTAATAGACAGCAGGCAGCAGATGCATCTCGAAGATGTGTAGGGAGAGCGCATCGTGCCATAATATGTCAGAAAAGTATTTTCTACATTAGCTGTCGTGTGGTAGTGAGATTTTATTCTTCTTCTAACTTTGTTTGACAGCTTTAACTCAGAACAAGTTTTCTACATGCATGTAACCAATAAACTGCACATGCATTGTCATACTGTCATAGATAACATCAGAGAATTCGCATATATCGTTGATGATTAATTTCTCTCTCATGTTTACTATTGTTTTAACAACACTAAAGGAAACCTTACGAGAATTGTGCACTGTATTATAAGAAATGAAATAAAACTAACCACGATAACCTTACGACGAAAGTATGTTTTAATAAAACCGAGTATCTGTACACAAATGTGCCTCTATCGACACGAATTAGTAAAATACTACTCACTTAGATTTTGATTGGGTCTGTGTTTCATTGGTATGGTGTGTCGTACTCAAGAGGTATGCAAATGTGGCATTTCATAAATATAGTTACGTATTCCTAGAAACCCAAAATTCGCTTGTCAGCAGCGGAAAGAGGCGTTACCTGTTGTGCAGCATTGTAAGTTTTTCAACATTGCACTATGAGCCGAAAGTATTTTCTTGCGATTTCCTTATTGATGTTTAATCCGACTCCTTGTAGCTCTTTCACAGAAGGGATAAAAACGTTGCAGTCAGTGAGACTGGAACGGCAAACCATAACAGACGCTTTTCCACAGGTCAGCACGTTACCACAGAGCTGGCGAAGAGGTATGGGTCTGAGCGTCCTCTTACGACGGCAATAGTGCCTAGAACTCGTAAACCGCTATTTAAAGGTCGAGATTAGTTGCGATTTCCACCTGCAATGACTTTACTGGGCTGAAAACCGTAAATTTACAATCTTTTGTTACCCTTCAAGCGATAATAACTCAGATTATTCAATGGAAATGACAGGTAAAATCAAGTGAACTTTGAGACTTAATTCCGTGCACACCAGGAAGTAACTCGTCGATCACAGAGTTGCCAAACATACGTTGCCTTGTTGCCAAATCTCAGTTACAGTACCAGCAGGAAGAAGACGAACCGATGTGATCCTACAGCGGGCTGGGAAGTGACCATAGCTGGTGTCTCCAAGTCGCGGCTGCTACGGCCTGGAATACGTAATGCGTCTGACTCTCTTACTGTAACTAGGTTTAGGGACTGGAGCGTAGTTACTAATAATACTCAGAACTGACTGCAAACTAAGCATCATAAATCAATAACTCTCATTGTTGTTTTTATATTTCTTTAGTAAGTGTACTCAAAACTAAGAAACTCATTCACAGGCGTTTTCGTGCCTCGCCGATAATCGAGCAAAACAAACAAATAAAAAAAAAAGAATGTATATATATATATATATATATATATATATATATATATATATATATATATATATGTGTGTGTGTGTGTGTGTGTGTGTGTGTGTGTGTGTGTGAGTGTGTGTGTGTTGTGTGTGAGAGAGCGAGAGAGAGATAAAAAAGAATGAGAGTGTAAAAAATTGTTGTAAAGAAATTGAATCATGCTATTTAAAGAAATCTTTCATTGTAATGACACGTTCCACATCATTACGAAATGTCGTATTCATGATCTATGGAACAAGGAGTAATCTAATGTAATGTAATCTAATCTAATCACGTCATATTGATGACTAGCCATAAAGAGTCATGAATTACCGAAATTTTTGAAAATATCAGTAACCAAATCTAAACTTGAAAATAAAAGACGACAAGTTTTGTAATAAACCGTGACTCCTATCAAGACCCTTTCGTCCCTGTTATCTATCCACGAAAGATGTCTGATATACCTCCATTCTGAAGTAACAAAGCGTGCATGCATTTAAAGATGAAGTGCATGATGTGAAGTTCTGTGACGGAGATACAAACCCAACACGTAATCGGATTGTTAACTAAGAAAAATCAAATGTTACGTATCGGTTTTTCTTACGAGCAGTTAGGTGTCTGAATCTAAAATAAGGGTGCCTAAGAGACAATCGAACTGCACACCTACCGTGCATCCACGAACGTAGCTTAAGTATCAGGTTCTTACTCACGAACAGTGAGATGTGTGCGTGTTTGACCAGAAATAACGACACCTACTGCGATTGTTGGCAACACATGAACAGACATTAAAAATGCGCGTTAATTTTCACTAGCAGGTGGGTGTGCACTTGATAGAGCTGGAAATTAAATTATGAATATTTTTGTACTGGATCAGGATTCGGACCCACATATTTAGCTTTGGAGGAGACCTAGAGAAGACTGCAGTCTTGGGAAAAGGAACGAAATGATCTGTTCCGAGAGATTCAGATCCTCGAAAGAGGAGATACGAATGCGAATCACAGTCCAGCACCAAATTTTTCAACGTCTCTAGTTCAATCAAGTACAAGTAAACTAAGAGCCCTGTCCCTTTAAATGGCTATCGGTTCATCAAATAAAATAAAATTTGCTAATGTAAGTAAGCTTACTGGCGACTGTATTTCTGCTTACAGTGACTTCCGCTATGTCATTTCCCAACGTAAACTGGCTCTGCCCAGTTGGTAATGAAGGAACGTGATGCTTAATGCTGATTCTGGATTATAACGTCTTTCTCTTGAGGTTACCAGAGGTAAAATAAATCTGTTTGTGCCTCTTAAAAGCAAATGCCTGAACCCACGCATTGCACCTGTGATAGTTCGTTCCACCAGACCATTGTGGCAACATTTCCCAGCCCCTGGAGTGTGCTGTAACGGATGATGCCCTTAGCTTACAAAATTAATCACGGTGGAAAAAATGCGAGTCTATTAAATGGTTAAGTAGAAGCATGCTTCTGACGCAGAGATTATGCTATTCTCATGTCAGCAGGATGTAAAGACTCTTCTAGGCATCATAGGCTGGATGTGAAGCCATTTTGATTTTTCACAAATTCAGAAAATTTCTTAGTTCGAGAAAATCCACTGTGAAGTGTGAAGTTGCCGGATAATTCGATTATTACTGTTATTATTACTATCATTTTATTCATACCGCTGCTGGAACACGACCGTAGTCTGGCGACCGAAAGCACATATCGACAAAATTTTTATCGCCCCTTTCCTCTCGGTGCTGAAGCTATGAGTGTAATTCAAGCGAATCTACTATATAATATTATCTGGTCTCGCGTTTTACCTCAAGACTACGGTCGTTGTGAAGAGTAATGTACTAAGACTGGAGTCAAGACTTCCTCTGGGAAGTGCCGCAGTCTACATGTTGCCAGATCGAGCATGTTTCCAGACAAAGAATTCTGAGAGGAGCACGACTGTATTGTCCACCTTACGTGAACGACTCGGCGCTCAATTTTTTGGTCTAAGACTGTATCTACAACACATATTGCACGCTGAAGACCCAGAAGAATTAAAAAAACAAAAGTAGTTTATGAGAGCAACGTTAACCATAGCGTTCGAAGTATTCATAGTATTGTATACGTGTGTGTAAACGCCTTAAAATGACCACTCAAGGAAGACAAGGATACACAGTCTAGCTTCAATATTATAAATGCGCCTCAGTTTGTGGATGAACTCAGGTTGATAATATTTTTGAATATTTAGCAGCACTGTACCAATTGGTGTTAAACTCGTTTTCAACCAATGATTCCCATAGCTACAGGAACACTACTTGTGATACCTCTTATTCAAAATACTTAAGCAATGTTATCAGACGAAAAGATCAACCTGACACAAACTGTGGGAAGTTTGTTTCGCAACCTTCGTACCTGGATAATGAGGTTTTTCCTATTTGAGATATCTGTGAACGTTGCTGCTTAAGACGACTTAAGCAGAAACTAAATTCCCTCAGCTTCGATAATGTTTAAAGAAATCGTCTTATCGGCACTAACTCGTGATTTGTGAGTTGTTTACCGGCCGCACTCTGCCGTATTTCGCCGGTTGGAAGGCAAAAGCTTACTGACAAATTTCAGACGGAAATTACTGTTACCGTGTACTTATGGAGCCAAATGAGTGGATTGCGTATTTTCCGGTGAGAAAGAGCACTGGCAAACAGTCTTCGCTACATGAGGTTATTTAAACTGGTGTCACTCTGAGGTAGAATTTATGGTCAGGTCAATGTTTCGGATGCGAGTTTTGCAACTGTGAAATACTTTCATACATTATAGAAGCGAATATTAAATTTGAACTAATATTGCGAAAATTTTGTACTTGGACAGCTTAGAATGAAAATATTTCTGTTTATTTCAAAGGGAAACAATAGATTTTCCAAAACATTGTCTGCCATACACAACTTGAAACAGGTCATGTCGACCAAATCATGTGGAAGAACTGACAGCGACGTATATCGGAAGGCAGTAAGATCTCTTGCCTTTTGGTTTGTCAGTACTCGATAGCCATTTCTAGGTGCAAGTAAATGACGAAAGGCAGCGCGTTTTCGTCATCAAGTAACGTCTTCGTCAATTACTTTAGTTTTAATGTAATCTAAGAGTAATTGCTGATGTTTGATATTAACATGAAAAGGATTCCGTAGACAGGGAAAGAACCTGTTCTTGGGAAGCTACTTCTATATCAACCAAAAGGCATTAAATGATCTTCAAGCACTTGTGTTCCAGCAGCGGTATGAATAAAATGATAGTAATAATAACAGTAATAATCGAATTATCCGGCAACTTCACACTTCACAGTGGATTTTCTCGAACTAAGAAATTTTCTGAATTTGTGAAAAATCAAAATGGCTTCACATCCAGCCTATGATGCCTAGAAGAGTCTTTACATCCTGCTGACATGAGAATAGCATAATCTCTGCGTCAGAAGCATGCTTCTACTTAACCATTTAATAGACTCGCATTTTTTCCACCGTGATTAATTTTGTAAGCTAAGGGCATCATCCGTTACAGCACACTCCAGGGGCTGGGAAATGTTGCCACAATGGTCTGGTGGAACGAACTATCACAGGTGCAATGCGTGGGTTCAGGCATTTGCTTTTAAGAGGCACAAACAGATTTATTTTACCTCTGGTAACCTCAAGAGAAAGACGTTATAATCCAGAATCAGCATTAAGCATCACGTTCCTCCATTACCAACTGGGCAGAGCCAGTTTACGTTGGGAAATGACATAGCGGAAGTCACTGTAAGCAGAAATACAGTCGCCAGTAAGCTTACTTACATTAGCAAATTTTATTTTATTTGATGAACCGATAGCCATTTAAAGGAACAGGGCTCTTAGTTTACTTGAACTTGATTGAACTAGAGACGTTGAAAAATTTGGTGCTGGACTGTGATCCGCATTCGTATCTCCTCTTTCGAGGATCTGAATCTCTCGGAACAGTATAGTTCAATCATTTCGTTCCTTTTCCCAAGACTGCAGTCTCCTCTAGGTCTCCTCCAAAGCTAAATATGTGGGTCCGAATCCTGATCCAGTATAAAAATATTCATAATTTAATTTCCAGCTCTATCAAGTGCACACCCACCTGCTAGTGAAAATTAACGCGCAGTTTTAATGTCTGTTCATGTGTTGCCAACAATCGCAATAGGTGTCGTTATTTCTGGTCAAACACGCACACATCTTACTGTTCGTGAGTAAGAAACTGATACTTAAGCTACGTTCGTGGATGCACGGTAGGTGTGCAGTTCGATTGTCTCTTAGGCACCCTTATTTTAGATTCAGACACCTAGCTGCTCGTAAGAAAAACCGATACGTAACATTTGATTTTTCTTAGTTAACAATCCGATTACGTGTTGGGTTTGTATCTCCGTCACAGAACTTCACATCATGCACTTCATCTTTAAATGCATGCACACTTTGTTACTTCAGAATGGAGGTATATCAGACATCTTTCGTGGATAGATAACAGGGACGAAAGGGTCTTGATAGGAGTCACGGTTTATTACAAAACTTGTCGTCTTTTATTTTCAAGTTTAGATTTGGTTACTGGTATTGGCAAAAATTTCGGTAATTCATGACTCTTTATGGCTAGTCATCAATATGATGTGATTAGGTTAGATTACATTACATTAGATTACTCCTTGTTCCATAGATCATGAATACGACATTTCGTAATGATGTGGAACGTGTCATTACAATGAAAGATTTCTTTAAATAGCATGATTCAATTTCTTTACAACAATTTTTTACACTCTCATTCTTTTTTATCTCTCTCTCGCTCTCTCACACACACACACACACACACACACACACACACACACACATATATCTATATATATATATATATATATATATATATATATATATATATATATATATATACATTCTTTTTTTTTTATTTGTTTGTTTTGCTCGATTATCGGCGAGGCACGAAAACGCCTGTGAATGAGTTTCTTAGTTTTGAGTACACTTACTAAAGAAATATAAAAACAACAATGAGAGTTATTGATTTATGATGCTTAGTTTGCAGTCAGTTCTGAGTATTATTAGTAACTACGCTCCAGTCCCTAAACCTAGTTACAGTAAAAGAGTCAGACGCATTACGTATTCCAGGCCGTAGCAGCCGCGACTTGGAGACACCAGCTATGGTCACTTCCCAGCCCGCTGTAGGATCACATCGGTTCGTCTTCTTCCTGCTGGTACTGTAACTGAGATTTGGCAACAAGGCAACGTATGTTTGGCAACTCTGTGATCGACGGGTTACTTCCTGGTGTGCACGGAATTAAGTCTCAAAGTTCACTTGATTTTACCTGTCATTTCCATTGAATAATCTGAGTTATTATCGCTTGAAGGGTAACAAAAGATTGTAAATTTACGGTTTTCAGCCCAGGAAAGTCGTTGCAGGTGGAAATCGCAACTAATCTCGACCTTTAAATAGCGGTTTACGAGTTCTAGGCACTATTGCCGTCGTAAGAGGACGCTCAGACCCATACCTCTTCGCCAGCTCTGTGGTAACGTGCTGACCTGTGGAAAAGCGTCTGTTATGGTTTGCCGTTCCAGTCTCACTGACTGCAACGTTTTTATCCCTTCTGTGAAAGAGCTACAAGGAGTCGGATTAAACATCAATAAGGAAATCGCAAGAAAATACTTTCGGCTCATAGTGCAATGTTGAAAAACTTACAATGCTGCACAACAGGTAACGCCTCTTTCCGCTGCTGACAAGCGAATTTTGGGTTTCTAGGAATACGTAACTATATTTATGAAATGCCACATTTGCATACCTCTTGAGTACGACACACCATACCAATGAAACACAGACCCAATCAAAATCTAAGTGAGTAGTATTTTACTAATTCGTGTCGATAGAGGCACATTTGTGTACAGATACTCGGTTTTATTAAAACATACTTTCGTCGTAAGGTTATCGTGGTTAGTTTTATTTCATTTCTTATAATACAGTGCACAATTCTCGTAAGGTTTCCTTTAGTGTTGTTAAAACAATAGTAAACATGAGAGAGAAATTAATCATCAACGATATATGCGAATTCTCGGATGTTATCTATGACAGTATGACAATGCATGTGCAGTTTAATGGTTACATGCATGTAGAAAACTTGTTCTGAGTTAAAGCTGTCAAACAAAGTTAGAAGAAGAATAAAATCTCACTACCACACGACAGCTAATGTAGAAAATACTTTTCTGACATATTATGGCACGATGCGCTCTCCCTACACATCTTCGAGATGCATCTGCTGCCTGCTGTCTATTAAACCTGAACAGAACAAAATGTCACAGTAGTTAGCCCTTTTTCCACATGCGACTACTTTGGGTTGAGAAGTGAAGGGAAGTATGTTCAAAGTTCCATTACATTGACAACTTCAGCAGACAGCAGAATTGCGTTTTAACAAATGTAGCACTGAATGTATTCGAACTCGCGACATCTTATCTACGCTACTAACTGACACGTAGCTACAACAGCTCCAGAGCTCGACAACTATTCCTCCAGAACTTTTTGATTCCACAGCACTGTGAGATTATGCATATGGCCAGGTCTTGACTTCTGAGAGACAAACAGTTACAGCTTTTCTTTTTTTTTTACCGAACGACGTTTTCTACAAACAGATAGAGCAATAGAATAGCTCAAGTGGAAAGGAACGCTTCCTATTTAAATTTCTGCATCCTACACTGTTGGCAGTTCAGTGTAGGTGGCAGTTACGTGATTTTATTTCGGTGATTACAAAATATAGAGTGGAATGTATGCACTGGGTAGCCGAGGCAGCTAGTTCATGGTGATTCGGTCAACCAAGTAAATGAATTTACTGAACATGGTGCAAATTACTATAGGACGCCTGTGTGTCAGAATTCTCATCCAGTGTGGCCCAACGGCGTTACGATAGAAAAATGAGAGAAGAGGATTTCGTGGTCTGTTGGACGGATGGTAGGTTGTTATACCTATGGTCTGGGTTGGATTCCCACTTCTGTCAATGATTTTAGATAGGGAGAGACAGAGTCGATTCTCTCCTGGCTACACCAAGTGAAGAAGGTGTAATGGCAGTGTGGTCTGAAAATTCACATTAAAGATGATTTTCCTTCTCTACCAAGTAGACGGTAGGTTGAACCACAATAAAGTCTGGAGTGGTGACATGTAGATACTCTATCACCAGTAACCTTTGTTATACTAGTTATTTATTTCAAGTGACGAAACAAACGCTATGTATGGTCACAGGACACTTATTCCATCTTTTATCTGAGCTTCTGTGTGTCGATAAGATTGGTTCTGAACTGGGAATGCAACTCAGACCGCCCTTAACGCGGAATTTGATCCTTTCGTGACAATACAGCTCGGCTACAATTTGTTGTTTGTTCAAAACTGCAGATTCCTCAACGTCTCCACATATTACGCGTGAATGGGATCGAATCCTGGCCCGGCACTAAAGATTTAATTATGTATTATCAAGCTCTAGCATGAGAACACCTATCTGCTGGTGGATAAGAATTTTGATTTTTAATGTATTTTCATTCGTTGTCAACACTAACGATATCTGACGTTTTTAACTCCCAGTGAGACACCGAACTATTTGCGAGATGACTGTAAGTTCAAGATGTTATTCTGAGCAGCTGGTGGAGAAAAATTCGGTAGCTGACGTCTCTTTGTGTATAATCAACAAAGATATATGTGGGCTCTAATCCCAGTGAGCGCTGAACTCTTCGTCATATTATTTCTAGTTCAAACATGCTCACATATCACTGCTGGCGCAACAAACCCATATTTAACGTTCGTTTTCTCTAGAATATAACAGCGATAGGTGCCGGGTAGGAGTCCTGGGAAGGAGAACATTAATGTTTCGTCTCGTCATTTCAGTTAAAACATCTAGCTACTGCTGCGAAAATCAGACATGTCGCATTTGACTGTGCTTCGATAGCAATCCGATTAGGTTCTGGGTTCGAATCCGTGTCCAACACAAAGCTTTACCTCACGGAATTTCAAGTAAGTTACTTGTGAAGAAGCAATATTTAACGTCTCTCGTAGTTCGTTAACAGGGACAATAGATGATGGGTAGGAATTCGCGTCTGTTAACATGTTTGCGTTATGCAATTTAAAGTTGATATTTGCTAACTGATACTGTCTAAAATCGAGGTATATCACTCTCTGTATGCTTAATCAGGAATGACTGTTAGTTTCCGTCAGTAACGAAATCTTTGCTTAGTCTGCATGAGCTGGGTTTGAATCCATATGCGGAACAAGACGGTTCGTCGTGTCATTTGAAGTTCATACATATTCTCAACTAGCTGCTCGTGAATAACTTAAATTTTTAATGTCATTTTGTGTTAAATCATAAGTACGGTATGTTACTTTGAAGAGGAAATGATGAATACGACGAACTTACTACGTGCATTACCAATCTGACGTAATAATCAGAGTGGTAACATTTCAGGTATGTCATTTATTGTAATAAATGTGAGCTTACAAACCTTGAGGACAGTCTTATCTGTGATAAGGTGTTCTCTGATATTTGTAGTATCGTGGTATTACTTTACACCTTGAGTTATTGCGGTACAGAGCAGTGTTTTCTAGTGGTGACTTGTTGGAACCATTTTCAATAGTCAAACGACTGTACCAAGGAGCGATTAGAGGACCTGCTGGACAGATTTTTTTGAATAGGACAATGTTCCTGTCCAATAATTTTTAGATTAGTTACAATAAGCCTACGCTGCAAGAGAACTCGCTTGTATTTTTCAGTATGTGGTCTGTTGTCGGTTTGAAGGCCTTACGTTGCATCGGCAACTTAGTGCAACTCCACCGAGGGCTGTCTGGAGTAGGGTGGAGATAGCAATGTGAAAGTTGCGAGCTGTCGAAGACGATCTTCATATTCCTAATGCGATTAGGACATCGTATACTCTTGACGACGTTTAGCACCTGTGCGGTCAGTCAACCAATTTCAGAATTCATGTTGAGTAATCCTGCTAAATTCCCATAATATTGTCTTTTTATATTGATGAGTAATATGGATAGTCGTCACGTTCATGTGCCGTCTGCAACGCAAATTTAATGTTACTATCCTAGGAACTAACCTGCAATACGTTTTGTATTTCATAATCGGAACTATCTGCATTAACCGTCATCAGAGCAATGTCAGGGAACAGAATGCAGCAGTGCCTTGGTACCTACTTGGGGACCTGCTTGAGTCGTGTTCTAAGGAAAGGGTAGTTGCTGGTTCACATTATATTACACTAGCGAGAAGTACCGACTTTTCCTTTTCTCTGCAAACATCCCGAACTAAATTCAGTAACTAAATGCTAAGAATAAATTTGCATTGTGCCAACTCAAAGATCAATAGATATGGATATAGATATAGATTTTTAAATTTAAAGCCATTCTCGTTCTGCGTTGGAATAAACATTATTCATTATTTGATTGTTCTTGTTACGATTGTTATTGTCATTCTCTCACTCGCAAGAGTTTTCACATTCCTATTTGGTATCGATGCACATGAAGAGTGGCTATGAAAGAAGGGAATACTGAATGTTACGTCATGCAGAATACACTCATTTACTTCTGCTCCTCGTGATCAACGCTGCAGGAGAAGTGAGATACGTAAAGTTGACAGTGTGAGGACAGACATGCTGGCACAACCCTGCAACTACACAGTGTTACCAGATAAAATGGTGCTGCGGAATCGAAAGTGCAGTACGGACTTTGCCACAGTAGCAGACAGGTGCTAATTTCGGACCATGACCGTGGATTACACTTCGGTCAGTGCTGGTTAGAGTGTTGCAACTGTAAATGGAAGGCTTTGTTTGACAGTCTTGTGCTGATGCTGTCTGAATAAATTATGACATTGGATAAAAAGCGGTTTAGTTTTGAGACCTAACCCACAAGGGGAGAAGGCACAGTGGTCTGCTTCAGGAATTCCAAGCAATAAAACACAAGAAGCAACCCAGGAAGGGTCCGAACAGCTACTTTCATGCAGAGACTTGCACTTGAAATCTGTTCATCATTACGGGGTCAAACAAGAGGGTAACAATACTGAAACAATGATCAGGCTACTTAGTATACAAGAGAGCATACATATTTCAAGGAGGAAACGTATGAAGACGCAGACTTCCTCGTTATCAATATGTGCGGCATGTCTTTCGTGTTAACGAAAGTAATATCCCGCTTTAACTCTTCTTACGTCTCAAATGAAATGAATGCCATGAAGAATCGAATATTTGTTGACTGAGTCTCTCCTTGCTTCCATCCGTACCAACATATTTCTTCATTGTCGTGGTAATCATGACATTCTTTTTGTATGCTGCAAAAGATTGCACGTGGACAAATTCGACATCGAGGTGCAAAGCGTTTGGTATCTTACATTATATTCAATTCGAATAAGCTTCAGATGTATTTTTACTTCGTTGTATTTTTAGATGATTATGAACGTTACGGAAAATTATCTCACATGCTTTATCTTGAATGAGAAACATTGAATGACCCGTTTTGCTTTCCCTACGTTGAAATGATATAATGTCGGCGTCAACAGCCTTCTTCCACGCCGGAAGCTGAAACTTGTATCATTCTGGATTAATGATAATTGAATGTCTCAAATGTAGACATAGCCCACAAGGCGACGTCAGAAACCATCAGGGGAGAACGCCGCATAAAAACCAATCGTGCGCTCGCGTCTCCACTCTGAATGACCGTATCGGAGAATCACGGCAAGCATTTCGCTGAAGAGCTGCCTCCTAAGAGAACCGAGAAATGGCAGCGTCGTAGCAAGTATTTGTCAACACTCTGATAGTGCAATTACTTCCGGGTGTAGGCCGTCGTTACCTCGCTAAATTCACTTGACACTCGTTTTCCACATCGAAGACTCGTACGATAGAATCCACTGTAAGATGAGACTCTTAGAAAGTATAATTAATTTCTGGACTCCAAGAACGGCGTTCTTCACATAAGTAACACCTGTTTGTGTGTTTTAAGGTTGCGTTTTGAGGCTCAGGCAACATCGCAGTGACTATAGTCCGTCTGTGGTCGCCAGTGTGTCGTTAGCTCAGAGGTTATTCGTCATATTGCGGCTTTTCTAACGCGGGACATTCTGAATCGGAATACTCCCCTTTCATTATTAGTTCCGGGACGTGACTATTCTCCTCGGACAAAGACCAATGCTGTGAATTGGGTTCGCGGACATGCCATTCACTACCTAGTTGGACAAACTGTAGACTCTGTACTCGATTTTTGGACAGACCTCAACGACCGTCATTATGTCGTTGTCCGCCACCCAAAATACAGACAATTTTTCTCGAACTTCCTTGGGAGTGCTTTCCACGACCCGCCTCGCAGCTGGAATGTGTTAAGCCAAGAGTGAAGATGGTTTCCAGTTTGAACCAATGAACATTTCTGAACTACTTGAACAGAACACACCAATTTCGAGAAGACGTGACTCAACATATTACTAGTGGGGCGTAGAAAACGTCTGATCAATTACACAACAAAAATAAACAAAACAACAATCAAAATAAAAATAAAATTCAGAAAAACTAAGATTTTGTTTTGTTTGTAATGATAGCCCTAACCTTGAATTCCCATATTTCCCCTGGTATATAGGCAGCTCTTGGGGTAGGTTTGGTCAGGAGCCAACGCCTGAAGTGGAGCAGATTTTTTTTTTTTTTTTTTGTTATAGGATGAAAAGTGGCGGTGGAACTTAGTTTCTTTTTTTATTGCCATTTTCCCAAGGGGCTTTAAAATAAGAGAGAAAAAAGGGGTAATCGTCAAAAAAAGTAAAAGAAAAAAGCAAAATTTAAAAAAAAAGAGGTTCCCTTGTGTGTTGCGGTGGTAGTACTGTATGACATAGCAGTTCCAATCTCGGTGGAAGCCGCTGACTACAACATTGTATTTTCCATTTTAATTAATGGAGTTGCAAACGGCTAGTAAAAATTCTTTATACGAAATCTGAAGAATGCCTTTAAACATAAATCTTCGTCCGATTCGACTTAGTAAATTAAGTTAATATCATGGATGTCTGCTTTGCAAATGCCAAGGTGCTTCACTGTAAAATAGATCCTGAAAAGATTCAAAGCGACTGTCAACGATATAAATTTGAGTTTTGTTCGTCATATAGGTCTAACATGTCAGAAGGTTGTTTATGAAGTGCACATGTTGATTAATATAGTTCCCCTCTTCTAAGTTTTTGCAATAGCATTTAACTGTAGACGTTTTCTAACACCGGCGTTAGCAATTCCTTTGCGTTCTCTGAAACCTCCAAAACGACAAATTTTTCTGGTCTAAATCTGATGACCTTAACTATCACTTCCGATCAACATTAAATACTTCATGAACCCATACATGGAACTCCAAATGTGCAGTGTTCCTGCACTGCTACAGAGCATGCATTGCAAGGTATTCACACAGTTTATCGCATAGAGTTACCATAAGGAATGAAACAAGAACTGTAATACACTTTGGCCGGCCGGTGTGGCCGTGTGGTTAAAGGCGCTTCAGTCTGGAACCGCGTGACCGCTACGGTCGCAGGTTCGAATCCTGCCTCGGGCATGGATGTGTGTGATGTCCTTAGGTTAGTTAGGTTTAATTAGTTCTACGTTCTAGGCGACTGATGACCTCAGAAGTTGAGTCGCATAGTGCTCAGAGCCATTTGAACCATTTGTAATACACTTTACACCACAGACGCTCACCCCGGCTTGACGAAAACATCCGAACATTGACCAAAAGTTGCACAAATAATTGAGTTTGAAAGGAAAAGAAACGAGGTAGGAAGCATTTATAAATTCATCGAATGTAGCGAGGTGGTTTAATTTCGTCCCAGTCTATAAAATTAATTTCGGGCCATACTCAGCTCTTGCCGATTAAGGTAATATAATACCCGCCTACTAATCAGGGCGTCTGTCTCCGTTGCTTTTGAGCGTGAATGGAAATCGTAGAAATTTTCTGTGGAGCAACATTTAATAATAAAGCGTTTTAAATCATCAAAAGCGATGAGCAGGAGCAGGCGCTTTCGATAAAGAACGGGGGAGTGCAGCGCCGCTGCTGTCGCCACGGCCGCTGCCGGTAGCCAGCAAATGGATCCCGGAGCTTTGCCGCATACGGCGTCCAGAGGAGGACAGTCTGCAGGAAATCTGCCGCAAAATCGTTACTGGATAAAATTTTGATATCGGTGTGTCAGAAAGCGAAATAGATTGAATCTGCGCTACCATTACATTCACGTCTTCAGCATTCAGACAGAAGAGGCTATAAAAATATTTTATGCCAGCTGCTCTCGATCCACTGACAGTACGAACAGAAACAACGCACGCGACAGCTAGACCACAGGCGTAATCAGCCTAGTGTTTCTCTATCATGGGACAAGTTTTCCTCCAGCAAGTGCCGCAGTCTACAGTGTTGCCAGATTGTGCAGATAACCAGACTTAGAGAATTAGCGAGTTGGCCAGTTTTATTGTCCCATGTCGCGATCGGCGCGGACTTAGCCTCTGAAGCGGCCGGCCGCCGGTCGAGTTTTATGTCAAAGAGTGTACATTCTCAGAAATTTCTTCTTCGAATTAACGCCGATATTTGATATCAGTAAACCTCTCTTGGCCAGGAATGCCCTTTTGCCATTGCTAGTCTGCTTTTGGTGGCCTCCTTGCTCCGTCCGTCATTGGTTATTTTACTGGCTACGTAGAACAATTCCTTAACTTCATCTACTTCGTGATCATCAATCCTGATGTTAAGTTTCTCGCTGTTCTCATTTTTACAGCTTCTCATTACCTTCATCTTTCTTCGATTTACTCTCAATCATTATTGATTAGACTGTTCATTCCGTTCAGCACATCATCTTCACTCTCAATCAAGATAGCAATGTCATCAGCGAATCGTATTGTTGCTATCCTTTCACCTTGAATTTAATTCCACTCCTGAACCTTTCTTTTATTTCCATAATTGATTCCTCGATGTACAAATTGATCAGTAGGGGCGAAAGGTTACATCCTTGTCTTACACCATTTTTAATACGATCACTTCGTTCTTGGTCGTTCACTCTTATTATTCTCTCTTGGCCGATGTACACATTGTATATGACCCGTCTCTCCCTATAGCTTACCCCTACTTTTCTCAGAATTTGAAAAATCTTACACCATTTTACATTGTTGAATGCTTTTTCCAGGTCGACAAATCCTATGAACATATCTTGACTATTCTTTAGTCTTGCTTCCATTACACTATACAACAACAACAAAAACTTTTTTTAAGGCACAGAGATAAAACATGGTGGACGTAACTAATATGGCCTCGCTTTAATCTGAAAATGCTGTTAGACTTTCCCCATCACCCTCCACTTGTTTGTCACTCAGGTTTTTAAATGCCTATACCTAAAAACAAAGACTAGTGTGGTCTACACTAAATTTAGACAATATATAACATGCTTAATGCCATAAAACTATCTTACTCTAGTGTGCTGGGCCTAATGTACACTTTTACAAGAAAAAGTGCAACATTCGTTTGCTCGATGATGATGTTGATGGTGGAAGGTTGAGTCTTTTTGATGACAACTTCCTTCTGTGAGATATATATCCTTCATGCTTCAAAAACCAACAGTACTCACTTAACATTGAAGGGTTCCATTTACCTTTATAGCGGCTTTCCATTCGCAAAATTTCCTGATGAAACCTTTCTCCGTGTTCGTCACTAACCGCTTCCAAATTGGTAGTGAAATAATCTAAATGAGAATGAAGGAAGTGCATTTTTAGTGACATTCTGTATCCAAGATTTTTATAGTTCTCTAAAAGAATTCCCACTAATATGTCACTGTTTTCTTCTCTTGTATTCCCTAGGAAATCTTCAACGACATTCTAAAAAGAACGCCAAGTTGCAAGTTCTAACTGACTTAATTTTTCTTCGAAGTTCTTTTCATGCATGAACTTTCTAATTTGTGGCCCCATAAAAATCCTCTCTTTCAGTCTGGTGTCAATTCAGGGAACACTTCAAGTAGATACATGAAACCATTAGCATTTGTGTCCGTTTCCTTGACAAAATCTTGCATAAGGACGAGCTTAATATGCAGTGGGGGAGGGAAAACATTTTGAGTGTCCACCAAAGGTACATATTTCACATTTTCACTCCCCAGAGCCAATTTCTCTCTTGGTAGCCACTGTTAAGCTGTAAAATGTTTATGTGTTGCACGGTTGTCCCAAAGACAAAGGAAACAGCAATACTTTGTGAAACCACTTTGGAGACCAATTTGTAAACCAATCTCCTTAAGATCACGACATATTTTCCAATTTCCTTCCATATACTTAGTAGCTTAAAGCATCTCTGACAAATTTACGTGATTCTCTTTCATGCTCACAGAGTACCCTACAGGTGCAGATGGAAACGTATAATCATTACGCAATAGTACAGCCTTCAGACTTGTCTTGGAATCGTCAATAAACAAGCGCCACTCAGCAGCATCGTATGGTATCTTTAACTGTTTCATTAATCCTACTACATCAATACAAGCACAAACGTTGTCCACCTAACGGTAATATGTCATCAAATCTTTATTGCATTGCCTAAAGTGAGTAATTCTTGTTTCTTCGTGAAGTAAGTTCCATTTCTTAAGACGTGAAGACAAAATTTCTGCATGCTCCTTGAATAAGTATAAGTCACGAACTAAGTCGTTCAAGTCTGCTTGTGTAATTAAATGTGGTCTTCGTCCTGGAAAGCGCTTTTCTTCACTTGATTGACTTTGTGCTTCCCCAGCGTTTGTGGACTCATGATCAGAATTAGGAACTTCTTCCCACGCTAGTGGAGGAGTTGGAACTGGTAGGTCTTCTCTGTGGGGAACAGGTCTAATTGCTGAGGGCAGGTTAGGGTACCTAATATTCTTCTTATTCTTTGATGAAATGCCAGTTACATTAGTCAAACAGAAGTAGCGATCACCAACATAATTTTCAGGCACTCGCCAGATCATTGGTATGTCAAATGGTAAGTGCTCTTTTCTTTTCTTTCAGCCATTGTGTTAGTTAGAATTGCACCTAGTGCAAGTTATGTGAGGTGCCCAATCTTTACCCTGATCTCTCAGTTGGCATTTGAAGTATAAATGATACGACGACTTCAGTAAGTTAGAAATTGGTCGTTGTTTCCTTGTCGTGAATTCATCACATATATATAACAAAATGAATCGGGGTGGTTTGTACGTCCACGTTTTGGTTTCTTCATGTTGTATTTTCAATGCCCACAAAACACTTTTCTGTCGAATGAATTTATCTAGATCAATTCCTGAAAAAGAAGAGAAAAATTCAAAGACTTGAGATAATATAGAAGGAAGAGTAATAAAATGTATGTGACTGAAGTGTTCAAATACACAATGTAAAATACACTAATGTAACAGATTAAATTTAAAAAGTAGTATACATCAGCCAGCACGGTAGCTCAGCGTGTTCGGTCAGGGGGTGAGCTGCTCTCTGTAATAAAAAAAACTGAGTTAATCGATCAACAACGAACACAAACGGATGTCTTACGACGTCCGCCCCGACCAGATGCAACGATCAACTGCGAACAAAATGAGATTAAAAAAAAAAAAAAACCCAAAGCACTTAAAACTTATACAGTAAATTCAACTATGTTATATAACTTGCAGATCGTAACTTCCTATTTCCTTAAATAACGTAACTATCTGGCGAACGGTCCAGACACTTGGATGATATCGTCCAGTATACCGAACAGCATACATAGCACACACCCGTTGGGCATTTTGATCACAATAGCCATACATCAACATGATATCGACCTTTTCCGCAATTGGTAAACGCTAATGTATCACGAAGCAAATACCGTCCGCACTGGCGGAATGTTACGTGATACCACGTAAGTATTGGGACACGGCCGGCACCATTCCAAAATACCGAATGTATCCGGTACGTGTTGCCTCTCTAGTCGTTATTACCGTAGCGGGTTGCGACATAGAGAGAGTCCTTTCCTAAGCATCGTTAGTAGACAGCAACAAGGTCGCACGCAGTGTATCCGGCAAGTGTTGACTCTCTAGTCGTTATTACCGGCGCGGGGTTGTGACATAGAGAGAGAAACCCCTTCTTGAACTCGAACCCTGCTCCTCCTGGGTGGATAGGCCAAGTGCTCCCACCTAACACAATTAAACCACCAGACACACATGGAATTGATGGGAAATTAAAAATGCCGGAGCCCTTTCTGGGACTCGAACCCTGGTGCTCCTGAACGGAATGCTCAAGTGCACCCCCAACACATGAAACCTGTCTAGATGCGGGAGAGGAAGGTTAGGTTAGTGTACTTTATTTATTTTGGTCGAGAAACTGACGCAAAGATCGATCCTAATTGCGTAATTAATCACAAAGAGAGGTCCTAATTACACAACTATGTGCAAAGCACTACAGAAGGACGGCATAAAATCGCAATACGCCGCGGAAACTGACGATACCATACAACTGGTGTTATCCTGCCAAGAAAAAAATTCGCAGAACCACTCGAAACCAGCGACAGAAACATCGAAACTCTACCCTACACCTACAAGCTGCCAGAGTCGATATTAGCTAACTTTGAGACGGGTGTATTTCCTGCTTTTCATGTATGCGTGTTTCTACTGCATTACAGAGAAGTTACTATCAGAGTTTTTTTTTCTTTGTATACGTCTGCGGCATTGCATGTTTCGAATTCTTTAAGTTCAATGGGCCCCATGTACAATTAATCTTAAATAGAGTGATGGTAGAACTGCTGTCTGGACGCTTGCATATGAGGTCTACTTTTTTCGTATTTGGTCTTCGTGGTCCTTATGCGCAATTAATGTTAGCTGCAGTAGAGTCGTTTGGTAGTTACCTTGAAATGAGGGTCTCTAAATTTAGTGTTTACAGTTCCTAGGAAAGAACACCGTCCTCCAAGGACTTCTGTTCGAGTTCTGAAAGCAGCTCCATGGCACTTACAGGTAACAAATCTAGAAGCCATTCGCCGAAATTCTTCAACATGACCTGGAACGGATCAATCCCACCAGTGAAGTAAGCAGGACGATAGTAATACTTCACCTGAAAGTTACTGGTTTATTATTCCTACTCATCAGCATTAACTTGCATTTTTTCCGCCTTTAAGGCTAGCGACCATTCATCACACCAAATGGAAATTTTGTCTAAATCGTCTTGTGTCCTCCTACAGTCACTCAGCTTTGATGACTTATCGTAGACCGCTGCATCGTCGGCAGACTATTGACCCGCCAAATCATTTAAGTATAAAGAAAACAGCAGCTATCCAATTGCACTGGGCTGCATATTGGATATAGCCACTCTCTTATCTCTGAGCCTGTTAAATATGCTCGTGCCTTCGTTAAAGGGCTGCGATGGGAGATCGTGTCACATACCTTCCTGAAATCTAGAATATGTAATCCACCTGTTACCTTCCTTTATAGTTCTAGATATATCATGTGAAATAAAGGCATGCCGAGTTTTGAACGAATGATGCTTTCTAAAATCAGGCTGATTCATCAACATAAACAGCTTAGCCTCAAGAATGTTTATTATATTCGAACTGAGAATACGTACAAAGATTCGGGAGCAGTCCGAAGTTAGGGATATTGGTCTGTAATTTTGCGGTCTGTTCCTTCATCTTTCTTGTATACTGGAGTGACCCGCGCTTTCTTTCTTTCCTTTATACCATTCGTTTCGATCTTCGTGTTGGACGAGAAAGAAAGAGAGAGGGAGAGAGAGAGAGGCGGGGTGATGGACCAATTCCCTGGAGTACTCCTTCTAAAATCTAACAGGAATGCCATCCGGACCAGATGATTTGTCTGTTTTTCAAATCTTGACGGTACTTCCTTATGTCAGTTACACATCTTCCATACGGGGGTCCGTCCGAAGGTCAAGAGACTGCATGTTTGTACGGTTTTCATGCTTGAACGATGTCTTAAACGTGAAATTTTAAACTTAGGTTCGGCTTTTACTATCTTCAACTGCCGCACCAGACTGGTCAACAAGGAACTGATTGGAATCCTTAGACTCGCTTACCGATTTTACACACGGCCTGAAAGTTCTCGGCTCCCTGCCAAATCTTTTGCTAAGTTGTGGCGGTGGCAGTTACGTGCTTCACGCATTAATATTTCGGCAGCCGGCTAATGGCTTACGAGGCCTCGATTCAATCTATTAAACGTGCTTGATTCGATTATTCTATTCCCTACAGCTTACAGCCATGAAATATCGGTCAAATTATACATCATCTTCGTTTTCCATTAATGTCGATGGTACTTCATTCCTAAATATACGGCTTACAAGTAGTATTGTTTAGTGCTCGTCGCAGTTATGAGTACCGGTAACTATAAGCGAGGTTCATTGCAAAAGCGATTCATTACAAAAGCGATACTGTCTGACTCGAAATAGCCAGGTATCTATGACAGGGTATGCTAATACACAGAAAATTCGGTGCATAACTGATTCTTTGTCTATGTGATGCACAAAACTAATTTCATTTTGTTTTGATGCTATTTATTTATTTATTGATTTTAGTTTCAGAAGCTATCCCCGATAGCTCCGCATCGCCGTCACCACTACCATCACTGCCAAGATGGTACTTACTTCCGGAGGAGGGGTATGGAAAAGATGATAATGATGACGATGACGACGATGTAATATTTCTCTGTGAAATAATAAATATCGACTAAAAGCACTACATATTTTGGAACACAACCTACGAGCAGCTTAGAGACAGAAGTGATGACACTTTCTGCGGGACCTGACCATCATTTTGCAGAACAATGCTCAAGCACGTAGAGTGCAAACTGTTACTGATTTGTTTGACTGATGGGACTGCTGAGTGCTGTACCACCTACTGCGGTCCCCTGACGTAAGTCCTCGTGAGTTCAACTCGATTTCTGACTGAAGGAAACACTTCACGGCATTTGCTTGACGACTGCTGCAACTCATCGATTAACAGACCGCGCCACTCGAACTGTCGACACATGTGACACTGCTAAGAGCATCACTGGCAAGGGTTATACACTATGCTGGAGACTACTTTGAAGGTCAATAAAACTTTGAAAGACATATTTATTTTGTACGAGCTGTGAGTAAATAGTTTTTCCACTGTTAAATTTCCAATCCTCGTATATAAACTCTCTCCTAGTATCCACCATCTTCTACAAGACGAGTCCCTTACAACAGAGTATACCACAGAGGTGCATGTGTGTTTGATGCTTTAGAAATACGCAGTGTGTTGCCTCTACAGTTGCTAAATTCATCATAGCATCCACAGTGAGTAAATGATACACTGTCACTGTTGCGGCCAAAGATGTCAATACAGAGATAGAATGTATTGTACTTAAACTGCCAACAGCCTTGTTCAGTCTATTTCAGTAATGTCCAGCCTCGTACCTATCCATATATCCTCAATTTACACTATAACTTTGATGCCACTGGCTGATCTCCATGACAGCAGCAATATCTCCCTCCCTGTAATACTATTACTTGGAGTGCAATAAGACTCTCTTCACCAACTGTTCGGTGTTGTAATCAACGAAGAAATTAACCGCATATTTACCTTCTCAGAGGAACCGAAAGTATAGGACTACTCGGATTACGTTTCGCAGACTCACCCATCATTCAATTTGATTTCGTTTGGCTCCCATACAGCTCAGCTGATGACGCCATTCTTACGTGCTCTCCGTCCCACTCAGCAACTTGTGTGATGAAGACGCTCGATCTGCTCACCACACAACGAATTCAACCACTGATGGTGTTAAAGATTAATATGTTTTAGAACAGTTAGTCTAATTCTGAAGACGACGCTAGTTTGACTGATTATGGCATTGGTCTTCCGCTCCTAGTCTGCTTCTGTCTGTAACGGCAGGCTCAATTCAACGTCATGCTTATCTGTTGATCAAAACAAGAGTTAGTTTTACACGCTACAACAAGTAAAAATCAGTGATAGTGGTCAAGGTTCATGGCTGGACTTGAGAGCATCTATCTTTTGTGGTGACCTTCATTATCATCCTTTAAACTGACTGGCGTGTTGTTTTAGCGTCTCTGCTTAACTCAAATAGTTAAGCCTAGACTCGGCTAGCGTCGCTAATACGTCTCTACAACACTCCTACGGCCCAAATCATCAATAAGCTCTGTCGATCACGCTATTGCGTGCGACCAGCCACCTGATTTACGTCTTTCTATGACGGCTCAAAACTCGTCTTTTCACACAACATCCTCATCGCACCGATTACGAATTATCCATGTTTGATGCGTCCCTATCGCCTAATTTCGATTGACTGGCCACCGGATAGTCGTTTTGATCACCGTACTCACACTATCAACACAATTGAGATAACAGGTGCGTCTCGAACACTACTGCGTCGGACAGACCACCTCATAATTATCACCCGAAACACCCACAATCACCATACGCCGATAACGCAACGGGTGGGTCCTGAACACTACCGCATCGGACGTCATACCCTGCACTCGTCTCAAGAAACGCAACACATTCGGTGGGACGCAATATCCACCTACCACATCACAACACGCTCAACACAGCCCAAATCCATCCACCACAGAGCCAGATTTTATCCTGAAAGCTCTCCTGTCCAATAGCCTTGCCATAAAATTTTGTATAGGAAGTTATCTACATAAGATAACCCCTTCTATAATTAATCTAATACTTCTAAATATTGTTTGTGTCATAGCTGAAGCAAATTTTCTATACTAAGCGACCCAGTGGTCCCCATACAACAAAATTTAACATCAAACACATAATATACACACAATCCATGCCAAAATAAGACAAGCACATGAAAATAGGAAAATAAATACACACAACATAAAACAAATAATCACAAAACACAAATAAAACAGTGCCTATACTAATACAAATAAACATCGCCAACAAATCACAAAAATCTAATCTAATTATACACTACTTTGTTCCCGGCCGCGTTCTTCCGCTGCCGAGTGTGCCGCCCTAGTCATTCTTGTCTGTTTTGCGCAGTTTGCATACGGCCAGGGTTCGCCGGACGTATTTTGATTATTTGTGTAGGTTCTGGATTGCGGTCTTCACTCGCTCTCCAGTTCTGCACTGGTTGATCCCTTCCATTTTTATTGGTTGGTTTCCAGTTATTATTACCCTGGTTCCACCTACGTTCCTGTGGCGGATAATGTTTGTCCTCTATTATCGCGTCACTTCGGATTGTTTCTTCAAGTTGCATGCTTTGTGGGCTGCACCGCGGAACTTACCCGTAAGATGACAATGGTCTCTACGAGGAGTCTCAGCTTTTCTATCTAAGGCCAGCCCACAAATATGACAATTAACAGCCTTTTCATACAAGTCATCATTTTCCTTTGATTTGGTCATGGGAATATTGATGCTGTAGAGCTTGTGAACTTGCCATGAAAGTTTTCCAAGCTCAGTGAGAAGCCAAACCGCCGGATCGCCCTCTACATAAGACTGATAGCTATTAAGTTTACAATCATATGCGCATACAACTTGGAACGCAGTCGCATAAGGTAAGTGTTTTTGTGTGAAGGTTGTGTGTGAGGCTAAGGGGTTCCCTTCACAACGAGTAATAGGAGCCAGCAAGCATCAAAATCGGCGTACACAACAAAAGGACAACGCTGCTGGTGGTGAGCATTTTTAAATTTAATGAAGTTATTTTCCTCAGTGGGCATAACAACACGTACCGGGTCCATGCATGCACAATCTAACAGATGTGTCGCTAATAACTCTTGAGATGAAAAATAATTCAAACACCTTATACAAATATGTTGTTTATGTTCATTTTTACTTAACTGGGAGGAAATGAGTCGGGACATGCCTTTGATCCAGACGTAGTGATAATTATCACGTTCGGAGAAGAGCAGCATGTTGACATGCAACTCTCGCTCACATGCAAATTTTGAGAAATGGAGGGGGTCTACTACTGTATGCTTGTTCTGCTCATCTGACTTGCTTTTCCTCTCCAGGCCACAAACGTGGACCGATATTGCGGTATTCTGAGCTTAAAACTTAGGTATGTCCTGGATTCTTAAAGGGAACTCAATTCCATCAAAGTTGTACTGTCTCTTAATATCTTTGACTTTGTAACTGCTGGGACGCTCGGGATGATGTTTGTAATTGTAATTGTAATTGTAATTGTAATTTCTCTCGCAAGCCTGGACTGACCATGCAAAACACGCATTATCATACTTATTTTGAACATTAATGCACGCCTGCTTTTTCTCAATATCTATAGGGAGTTTAATATAACTGGACCCTCCATTCATTGGATCATAGACATGTATATGGATGTCGAGGTGTGGTATACTGCTGAGCGCTTTAGCGGATCCACGTACTTCCATCTCGGAAAATCGGGCCATAATAGCGCTCAAGGTGGATTCTCGGTACAACTCAGCAATCGATGTGCTCCGAGAAATAACACCATTTTCACCCCATATATAATGCAGAGTAGCCGTCTCCGCGTCACCTTGATGTTTAGGGGGGTGACTCAGTTCACTGCATAATACCGCACTGCATTTAAAGGCGTTAAATTCCGGATCTTCTAAGAGTTTGAGGAGCTCGGTCTCCAAGACGGGGAGGCACGCCTCCAAAAACCTTACAGGATCGCGATACCTCCCGCATGGATTCTCAATTCTGGTGAAAGAGATTCGCCCCTCAAACGCTCTAGCAACTGCTGAGTATTCTAAGGGAGTCATTACGCCGTTATTCTGATCGAATTCGTTATCGATAGGTCGGGGGAGAGAACTACCGTTAGCCATAAGGAAATTACTATTATTACTGTTGCTACAACTAGGAGTCCACCCGATAGATGAATGGACTGGTGATGGGTGATCGTAATCATCATCATTTGCGGGGAGAGGCATACGTCTCGAAAGGCATACCTTGCGTGGGCGGCGAGCTGCTGTTTCTAGAGGAGGAGGGGGTGACAGCCGGTTTGAAGGGCCAGGCTGTGGCGACGGCGGACGGGCTGCGCAGCCAAACGGTTGCGACAGCGCTGGGGGAGGAGATGGCGCTAACTCTCTCAAGTTCCGCGGTGCAGCCCACAAAGCATGCAACTTGAAGAAACAATCCGAAGTGACGCGATAATAGAGGACAAACATTATCCGCCACAGGAACGTAGGTGGAACCAGGGTAATAATAACTGGAAACCAACCAATAAAAATGGAAGGGATCAACCAGTGCAGAACTGGAGAGCGAGTGAAGACCGCAATCCAGAACCTACACAAATAATCAAAATACGTCCGGCGAACCCTGGCCGTATGCAAACTGCGCAAAACAGACAAGAATGACTAGGGCGGCACACTCGGCAGCGGAAGAACGCGGCCGGGAACAAAGTAGTGTATAATTAGATTAGATTTTTGTGATTTGTTGGCGATGTTTATTTGTATTAGTATAGGCACTGTTTTATTTGTGTTTTGTGATTATTTGTTTTATGTTGTGTGTATTTATTTTCCTATTTTCATGTGCTTGTCTTATTTTGGCATGGATTGTGTGTATATTATGTGTTTGATGTTAAATTTTGTTGTATGGGGACCACTGGGTCGCTTAGTATAGAAAATTTGCTTCAGCTATGACACAAACAATATTTAGAAGTATTAGATTAATTATAGAAGGGGTTATCTTATGTAGATAACTTCCTATACAAAATTTTATGGCAAGGCTATTGGACAGGAGAGCTTTCAGGATAAAATCTGGCTCTGTGGTGGATGGATTTGGGCTGTGTTGAGCGTGTTGTGATGTGGTAGGTGGATATTGCGTCCCACCGAATGTGTTGCGTTTCTTGAGACGAGTGCAGGGTATGACGTCCGATGCGGTAGTGTTCAGGACCCACCCGTTGCGTTATCGGCGTATGGTGATTGTGGGTGTTTCGGGTGATAATTATGAGGTGGTCTGTCCGACGCAGTAGTGTTCGAGACGCACCTGTTATCTCAATTGTGTTGATAGTGTGAGTACGGTGATCAAAACGACTATCCGGTGGCCAGTCAATCGAAATTAGGCGATAGGGACGCATCAAACATGGATAATTCGTAATCGGTGCGATGAGGATGTTGTGTGAAAAGACGAGTTTTGAGCCGTCATAGAAAGACGTAAATCAGGTGGCTGGTCGCACGCAATAGCGTGATCGACAGAGCTTATTGATGATTTGGGCCGTAGGAGTGTTGTAGAGACGTATTAGCGACGCTAGCCGAGTCTAGGCTTAACTATTTGAGTTAAGCAGAGACGCTAAAACAACACGCCAGTCAGTTTAAAGGATGATAATGAAGGTCACCACAAAAGATAGATGCTCTCAAGTCCAGCCATGAACCTTGACCACTATCACTGATTTTTACTTGTTGTAGCGTGTAAAACTAACTCTTGTTTTGATCAACAGATAAGCATGACGTTGAATTGAGCCTGCCGTTACAGACAGAAGCAGACTAGGAGCGGAAGACCAATGCCATAATCAGTCAAACTAGCGTCGTCTTCAGAATTAGACTAACTGTTCTAAAACATATTAATCTTTAACACCATCAGTGGTTGAATTCGTTGTGTGGTGAGCAGATCGAGCGTCTTCATCACACAAGTTGCTGAGTGGGACGGAGAGCACGTAAGAATGGCGTCATCAGCTGAGCTGTATGGGAGCCAAACGAAATCAAATTGAATGATGGGTGAGTCTGCGAAACGTAATCCGAGTGGTCCTATACTTTCGGTTCCTCTGAGAAGGTAAATATGCGGTTAATTTCTTCGTTGATTACAACACCGAACAGTTGGTGAAGAGAGTCTTATTGCACTCCAAGTAATAGTAAAAAATGGCTCAAATGGCTCTGAGCACTATGGGACTCAACTGCTGTGGTCATAAGTCCCCTAGAACTTAGAACTACTTAAACCTAACTAACCTAAGGACAGCACACAACACCCAGCCATCACGAGGCAGAGAAAATCCCTGACCCCGCCGGGAATCGAACCCGGGAACCCGGGCGTGGGAAGCTAGAACGCTACCGCACGACCACGAGATGCGGGCCAAGTAATAGTATTACAGGGAGGGAGATATTGCTGCTGTCATGGAGATCAGCCAGTGGCATCAAAGTTATAGTGTAAATTGAGGATATATGGATAGGTACGAGGCTGGACATTACTGAAATAGACTGAACAAGGCTGTTGGCAGTTTAAGTACAATACATTCTATCTCTGTATTGACATCTTTGGCCGCAACAGTGACAGTGTATCATTTACTCACTGTGGATGCTATGATGAATTTAGCAACTGTAGAGGCAACACACTGCGTATTTCTAAAGCATCAAACACACATGCACCTCTGTGGTATACTCTGTTGTAAGGGACTCGTCTTGTAGAAGATGGTGGATACTAGGAGAGAGTTTATATACGAGGATTGGAAATTTAACAGTGGAAAAACTATTTACTCACAGCTCGTACAAAATAAATATGTCTTTCAAAGTTTTATTGACCTTCAAAGTAGTCTCCAGCGTAGTGTATAACCCTTGCCAGTGATGCTCTTAGCAGTGTCACATGTGTCGACAGTTCGAGTGGCGCGGTCTGTTAATCGATGAGTTGCAGCAGTCGTCAAGCAAATGCCGTGAAGTGTTTCCTTCAGTCAGAAATCGAGTTGAACTCACGAGGACTTACGTCAGGGGACCGCAGTAGGTGGTACAGCACTCAGCAGTCCCATCAGTCAAACAAATCAGTAACAGTTTGCACTCTACGTGCTTGAGCATTGTTCTGCAAAATGATGGTCAGGTCCCGCAGAAAGTGTCATCACTTCTGTCTCTAAGCTGCTCGTAGGTTGTGTTCCAAAATATGTAGTGCTTTTAGTCGATATTTATTATTTCACAGAGAAATATTACATCGTCGTCATCGTCATCATTATCATCTTTTCCATACCCCTCCTCCGGAAGTAAGTACCATCTTGGCAGTGATGGTAGTGGTGACGGCGATGCGGAGCTATCGGGGATAGCTTCTGAAACTAAAATCAATAAATAAATAAATAGCATCAAAACAAAATGAAATTAGTTTTGTGCATCACATAGACAAAGAATCAGTTATGCACCGAATTTTCTGTGTATTAGCATACCCTGTCATAGATACCTGGCTATTTCGAGTCAGACAGTATCGCTTTTGTAATGAATCGCTTTTGCAATGAACCTCGCTTATAGTTACCGGTACTCATAACTGCGACGAGCACTAAACAATACTACTTGTAAGCCGTATATTTAGGAATGAAGTACCATCGACATTAATGGAAAACGAAGATGATGTATAATTTGACCGATATTTCATGGCTGTAAGCTGTAGGGAATAGAATAATCGAATCAAGCACGTTTAATAGATTGAATCGAGGCCTCGTAAGCCATTAGCCGGCTGCCGAAATATTAATGCGTGAAGCACGTAACTGCCACCGCCACAACTTAGCAAAAGATTTGGCAGGGAGCCGAGAACTTTCAGGCCGTGTGTAAAATCGGTAAGCGAGTCTAAGGATTCCAATCAGTTCCTTGTTGACCAGTCTGGTGCGGCAGTTGAAGATAGTAAAAGCCGAACCTAAGTTTAAAATTTCACGTTTAAGACATCGTTCAAGCATGAAAACCGTACAAACATGCAGTCTCTTGACCTTCGGACGGACCCCCGTATGGAAGATGTGTAACTGACATAAGGAAGTACCGTCAAGATTTGAAAAACAGACAAATCATCTGGTCCGGATGGCATTCCTGTTAGATTTTAGAAGGAGTACTCCAGGGAATTGGTCCATCACCCCGCCTCTCTCTCTCTCCCTCTCTCTTTCTTTCTCGTCCAACACGAAGATCGAAACGAATGGTATAAAGGAAAGAAAGAAAGCGCGGGTCACTCCAGTATACAAGAAAGATGAAGGAACAGACCGCAAAATTACAGACCAATATCCCTAACTTCGGACTGCTCCCGAATCTTTGTACGTATTCTCAGTTCGAATATAATAAACATTCTTGAGGCTAAGCTGTTTATGTTGATGAATCAGCCTGATTTTAGAAAGCATCATTCGTTCAAAACTCGGCATGCCTTTATTTCACATGATATATCTAGAACTATAAAGGAAGGTAACAGGTGGATTACATATTCTAGATTTCAGGAAGGTATATGACACGATCTCCCATCGCAGCCCGTTAACGAAGGCACGAGCATATTTAACAGGCTCAGAGATAAGAGAGTGGCTATATCCAATATGCAGCCCAGTGCAATTGGATAGCTGCTGTTCTCTTTATACTTCAATGATTTGGCGGGTCAATAGTCTGCCGACGATGCAGCGGTCTACGATAAGTCATCAAAGCTGAGTGACTGTAGGAGGACACAAGACGATTTAGACAAAATTTCCATTTGGTGTGATGAATGGTCGCTAGCCTTAAAGGCGGAAAAAATGCAAGTTAATGCTGATGAGTAGGAATAATAAACCAGTAACTTTCAGGTGAAGTATTACTATCGTCCTGCTTACTTCACTGGTGGGATTGATCCGTTCCAGGTCATGTTGAAGAATTTCGGCGAATGGCTTCTAGATTTGTTACCTGTAAGTGCCATGGAGCTGCTTTCAGAACTCGAACAGAAGTCCTTGGAGGACGGTGTTCTTTCCTAGGAACTGTAAACACTAAATTTAGAGACCCTCATTTCAAGGTAACTACCAAACGACTCTACTGCAGCTAACATTAATTGCGCATAAGGACCACGAAGACCAAATACGAAAAAAGTAGACCTCATATGCAAGCGTCCAGACAGCAGTTCTACCATCACTCTATTTAAGATTAATTGTACATGGGGCCCATTGAACTTAAAGAATTCGAAACATGCAATGCCGCAGACGTATACAAAGAAAAAAAAACTCTGATAGTAACTTCTCTGTAATGCAGTAGAAACACGCATACATGAAAAGCAGGAAATACACCCGTCTCAAAGTTAGCTAATATCGACTCTGGCAGCTTGTAGGTGTAGGGTAGAGTTTCGATGTTTCTGTCGCTGGTTTCGAGTGGTTCTGCGAATTTTTTTCTTGGCAGGATAACACCAGTTGTATGGTATCGTCAGTTTCCGCGGCGTATTGCGATTTTATGCCGTCCTTCTGTAGTGTTTTGCATATAGTTGTGTAATTAGGACCTCTCTTTGTGATTAATTACGCAAATAGGATCGATCTTTGCGTCAGTTTCTCGACCAAAATAAATAAAGTACACTAACCTAACCTTCCTCTCCCGCATCTAGACAGGTTTCATGTGTTGGGGGTGCACTTGAGCATTCCGTTCAGGAGCACCAGGGTTCGAGTCCCAGAAAGGGCTCCGGCATTTTTAATTTCCCATCAATTCCATGTGTGTCTGGTGGTTTAATTGTGTTAGGTGGGAGCACTTGGCCTATCCACCCAGGAGGAGCAGGGTTCGAGTTCAAGAAAGGGTTTCTCTCTCTATGTCACAACCCCGCGCCGGTAATAACGACTAGAGAGTCAACACTTGCCGGATACACTGCGTGCGACCTTGTTGCTGTCTACTAACGATGCTTAGGAAAGGACTCTCTCTATGTCGCAACCCGCTACGGTAATAACGACTAGAGAGGCAACACGTACCGGATACATTCGGTATTTTGGAATGGTGCCGGCCGTGTCCCAATACTCACGTACTTATACGTTTGCGACTATTACAGCGCCATCTGTCACAAAGCGAAAAAGGTGGTCCAACTAAAACATTCATATTTCTTTGCGTACTACATGAATATGTAATAAAAAATGGGGGTTCCTATTTTAAAAAAACGCATTTGATATCCGTTTGACCTATGGCAGCGCCATCTAGCGGGCCAACCATACCGCCATCTGGTTTCCCCCTTCAAGCTAGACGAGTTTCGTTCTTTGTGGTTTTTCGTTTGATGCTTATTTCATGAGATATTTGGCCCGATCACTATCAATGGTCCACCCTGTATAATGTCATATGGCTGAAGATCGTACATTTAATAGTTAAAACAGTTTTTCTGGGGTATAAAACTTCTGGCACGAATTAAAATCGCGAATATGTGAAGATGTTTTGATTTAAATGCCTTTGGAGCTGCCAGATGAGACGAAAAGCGAGTTCCGTTCCTTATATCCGTAACTCTGCCCAGGACATATTCACCTTTTTGTGCTATGAAAGGAGCAGTTTCCATTCTGATTTCCAATAATATTAAACTCTATAAAAGGTGATTGATTTTTGACGTACCGCTGAGAATTTGAGGTTGTGTGCGAGGAAAAAGCACTGTCATATATCTATCCGCCTGGATGGATAACGCCAAATGCTGCTTTCCAGATTCTTCCAAATCATTTTCAAACGTAGTTACGTCAAGCATTTTGCATTTCTGAGGAAGTACGGCGCTGCCTTACAGTAAGTACAAAATCGTGCTTCTGAGACTTACTATAGTTTTCGACATCACCCTGCTGCTGCAGTTATCCTTGGAATTCGTCCTGTAAGCATTCTGCTACCTACCGAAGCCAAACCATATACGGGTATTCTGCCGCAAATAAAAATCAACTGAAAAACTGGTGGATGGAAGGCTGCCGGTAGTTCTTGAGATAATAGATTCACGCCGGAGGATGTATCACTTGTTTTCCCGACATCAGGCGGTGGGTGAGAATGAATCATGTGCATTCGGCTAATGGCATGCATACGTTTTCCTCATCAATATTAAAGGAACGACAGAACATCTATGACTAAGCTGACTATTACTTGCCAGAACACAGCGTCTTCAGTCGTTCAGAAGACGAGGTAAACAAAAGATCTCTCTCTCTCTCCAAACCAGGAAACATTTAGAACACTTATGGATGCCGAGACCAGAAGCACTATAAATACCGTAACATAAGGGATTTCGAAGACTGAACTGTGACACTATACAATGGCACTTGTGGATGAAGTATGAATTGTGCATTATGAAAGCGCGGCTGCAGAGCCTGTGGGCAGTGGTGGAGATCTCATTATCGATGATAATGGTGTCTTATGCTAAAGAGAATTTGAAACTAGGACCCCCAGCACCAAGTCCTGCCCGGCTGACTGAATCGTCGCTGCTGTGGAGTGTCAGCTACCAGCCGAGACATCGCCCAGATGTCACCACAATGTCGTCAGTTCAAGAAGCCACTTACCAGCTAGCAGCCACTATGCAGTAGACTAGCGTTATCTACTACTAGTCATCTCATGTGCAGGTATCACTTTTGTCATTTCCCACTAACCCTATATGACATAGTACGAGTAGTAAGTAGAAGTAGTACCAGTGGTACTTCGTAGTATTACTACTAGTAGTAGTAGTAGTAGTCATAGTAGTAGTAGTAGCAGTTGTTGTTGTTGTTGTACTAGTGAAAGCAAAGTATTGGCTTATAATAGAAGTACGCGGATCTACACAAGACGGACAGTCTCGACTTTTTGCTGAGACTAAAACTGTACTTACGGCACCCGTTAGTTGCAGCAGTATTCATAGAAGTAGGGGAGACCGGGGCTACTTAGCATAAGGGATAAGTTGGCTCACTGCTTCTTTTTTCTACCGCTGTAAGGACTGAGGGCTAGGTCGCAACAGCCAGACACCCTAATGACGTTGTAACTTTCGTTGTCGTTTCAATCTGACGAAAACTCCCGCAAAGGGGGAACTTCTTGTTTCTTGTTTTTCAGAGAGGTAAGTATTTTTTTCATTCTAAGTTTTTGTTATTCCGTGAAGCTCTAGAACATATCTGGGCATTTTGAGCAGCTATGACGGGTAGAGGAGTCAATAAGAATTGTATTCAAGTGCTGAACTGCTTCGTAAAACTTTTGGTGTTAACAGTGAGGCAGCTATCTCGTCTAAAATGTGTTGCTCGCGCAAATTGCCATCTTGCCTTAGGGACATGTTGGCCAACTTACCCCTCACTCGTATTTTTTTCACACACATATCTGCTGACATTTTTAACTAATTTCTGATACGTTTCTTTGAATGTCTGCTATGAGGAATTACAAGAGAAAGACGGAAGGAGGAAAGCATTCTTCTCAGCACGTAAAGAATTCTAATCGTGCTCACGTAATTGGTAAAAGAAGCCTAGCCGCCACTGTCGGAGAGTTCAACATCCCAGTACGCAGTTTATTGCTAAAACCCGAGAGAACAAGATGCTTGCACTGATGAAGTCCATGATGTTTCAAGTGGATATAAAACTCCTAGGGAGGTATTTATCAGCCAAGTGACATAACATTTTTAAAAAGAAATAGCTATCTAAGCTTTTCCCTACAGTCCTATTGAACTCCAAGGCTCTATGTCTAACTATCAACACATGCCTATCATAACGTCAAGTTCACAACTGATGACATACCTCGTATTTTGTGTTACAGGTTTTCTCTCTTGAATAGGAGTATCTGTTAAGTGAAGGCCTTAACAGAGCCTCAGATATTTATTTCGGCTTAAGCCCCAAGTAGGTAAGAAAATTTGCTTTCCAATACGTCTCCAAAAATTAAGTTGACGTACCACTTCCTTGGGAGAAAAAGAAAATGGCGGTATCTGGTAGACTTATTTTATGGGCAGGCAACTGACTGTCCATCCGAACACCTGAAGTATCAAGCCTAGCCACGGTGACCAGTTTTAATGAAGTAAATATGAACAATTTCTTCAGTCTGCTTAAAAGCTACTGCGGCCACTGTCACAGTCAATAAAATTATTCTGGGTTTGTGACCGCATTCTCAATATGTGAAACTACCTACATTTCGGACACTGGTACAAGTGACCTCCTTGCACACCCTGAAGAAGGTCACTTACAACAGTGACCGAAACGTCAGTAGTTTTACATATTGACAATGTGGTCTCAAACCCAGAAAATTTTTATTGACTATCGACCTATAGTTTTTCTAACAAGATCATTCTGATAACCAGAGAATATATCGGTTCTAAATGTGGAAGAGGCGAGAACCAACTCTGCATGACAGGAACACCTCAGCTCTGGGATATGTTAAGGAAGACACTGTAAACGAAATTAAAAAAAATTGTCTGTATTTTGATTGTGGACTACTGCACAATGGCGTTCATTTAGGACCTACCAAAAATCAAGGATACATTTCTCGCCATCAGCAAACAAGTAGTAAGCTGCTTGTCCAAAAATCCACACCACAAAGTTCGTCTTCGCTTGCAGGAAGTATCCCGTGACCAGAAAGAGCAGTTGTTGAGCAGGTATCTGATGAGAAGTCGTCCGGGTAATCAGGGACGACATTCTGTCGCACCAAGAATCAGACACATCTTGCCGATCTGCACACCAGGCGAAGTTCGTCTGTGTCTAAAACAAAACAGTCGACACACAACTGAGTGTCTGTGAGGTGAATCCCGTGAAGGTGTGACCAGCATACGTGCTTTCCATTGACAGTAAGGTACCATGCAGACTGGACGTCAGTGTCAAGATGACGAGAGCACACGGATGGCCAAACGGCACGCCAGTCGACGTGGAGATGCTTCCCCTCAACCACAATCGGTGACCAGGGTTGGTGAAAAAAGCCATAGATCGCCTTCGTGGATGTCAGATGAGCTGGCATTATAGAACTACGGATGTAGCTCAGGCCGAGGAAAAAGTGGCGTAAATAATAGAAGGGCAGCAGGACGTGCGCAAGCGGGATAGTCGCTGGTGCCAGCGCCTCGAGCAATAGGCTGGTAACGCACGTAGAACAACGACACCACAACACCTTGTGAGAGCCAATGAAATGAGCTGTCGCTCTGACGGGCACGTGATACACACCTAAACCGTCGAGAGGATGAGGGTCTCATGCCTTATTTTGAACAGCAAGCCGTCGCAAACAAATGAACCCAATTACGCTAGCATGCACGGGGCATGGATGGCGCAACAGGAAGTGTCTGTGCCACATGGGGGATACGTGACGCCAAATATACATTCATATATTGTGTCCGTTGCAGAAGATCGAGTGCTCGTAAACAGGGAGCCCAGCTCGTAGTTAGAAAAGTAGGCGCCGGCAGTTGCCCCAGATAACTTGCGAAATCGAGCACTAAGCAGCGGATAGTATCTGATACACGCAAAGGATGATGCCAGGAAGAATTTCGCTCACAGCTGGTAAATGTGTTGTTTACTAATACACGATTGGTCTCGCAACTTTAAGCCGCATCATCAGGTGAACCTACGTGGTGAAAAGCAAAGTACAGTGTCACCACTTCTTACGGATATGAAAATCAGTAAAGGACTGTGTAAAATATACTCACAATGTTAAAAGATCATAGGCATACTCATCGCTCCCAATCAAAAGTTACTGTTTAGAGAATGTCGTCAGTGTTATGGAGAGCGAAAGATATAGAAGTGGTCCATTCATTAAAATTTGCCTGCATCTAAAAAAGACCCTGCGCTCCCAGCCATAAGTATATGACGCCACACTGTTCACGTGGATAGCTTCCGTTCCGCCAGCCAGCTAGTCTTTCTTTGTCGTTCGTGAGGGCCTCATTTGCCTTGCCCTGCACTGTGGGGCCCTGCTGTCATAATGGTAAAACACTGCCACCTGATTCTTTCTACATTGTAATTTGCCTGTGCAGCGACTAATTATTTAGCAGCGACATATTATATGGCCAATCCGGCCTCTCTTTTTAAAAACAATTATCGTCCGATAACTATAAAATATATTTTCTCGTTTTAGATGCAGGCAAATTTTAATGAATGGGGCACTTCTTTATCCTTCGCTCGTCAAAACATTAACGACATTCTCTGAATAGTAACTTTTGGCTAGGAGCTATGGGTATTCCTACAATCCTCTAACATTGTGAGTGTATTTTAGACATTCCTTTACTAATTTTAATATCCTTAAAAAGTGGTGACGCTGTTCTTTGCTTTTTACCACGTAGGTTCATCTGATCTGATAATGCGTCTTAAAGCCTTAAACCGGTCGTGTTTTAATAAACAACAATTTTACCAGCGGAATTCTTCATGACATCATGCCTTTCAACAGCTGCAGTTTCCCAAAATAAAAAACTGTTTGTGACACGCAAAGGAGCAGCACAGTCCGCAGAAAGCCCCACACTTGCAGCCATGGCGCTCGATTTGCGGACATTTTGGCAGCTTCCAGAAGCTTCACCGCGGGTGGCAAGCCGTGCCACTGACTCCCTGACCTCAGCATCGCTACGAAAAACTATGACGAGGTCGTCTCCATAAGCAGCGCAGCAAAATACTTCCAGAGAGTCGTTGACGGAGGCTACAGGCGAAAGCGTACAACAGTGCATGCATAGAGCGGGTAGCCTTGCCGCACTGATCGGATCGAGATGGGAGGAGTGATACGCATTATGAAGTCGACGGTAGTATCAGGTTAGCCCTTCTAGGTAGTCGTGATCGACCCGATCGAACGCCTGGCTGAAGTCAAGAGTTGCCAAAAGCCCAAGCACACGACGAGCGTGGGCAAGAGCTGTCATGTCCCTACAGCGACAGAGGACACCTCCCAAAGAAGTTTTATCGGAGGAAACCACATACCGAGCCGTCCATTTAAGCCGTGCAGCCAACACCCTGACAAAGAGTTTTGTAACGCTGTTGGGTAACGTCAAGGGGGGTCATTACATATCCGTGAAGTACCCCGAGGCTCGTCGATGGTAATGAGGAAACCGTCGAGAAAACCGTCTGGAAACGGCACGAAAGGTGACGTAAGCTCCTGACAAATTTCCATCCACATTGGCACCAGAAGGGGGCAAAATATCCGAAAAACTTCAGTGGGAGGCCATCGAGGCTGGGCGACCTCTTCGTAGAAGTCGCTTGGATAGCATCATGGACTTCGTCCTCCGTGACGTTAGCAAGCAGATCCATTGCCGCATCCATGGGAACCAAGTTAAAGGAGAGTCTGCAGACCACCGTAATGTTAGCAGGATGGTGACGTTGTTCAGAGTACAGCATAACATAATATGCATAATGTGCCTCCATTATTGGTCGTAAGAACATCAAAGTCCTCGACGGTGACACCGTTCATCTACATCTACATCTACATTT
Organism: Schistocerca americana; assembly: GCF_021461395.2. NCBI lineage: Eukaryota > Metazoa > Arthropoda > Insecta > Orthoptera > Acrididae > Schistocerca > Schistocerca americana. Next base: position 606,204,676 of record NC_060119.1, on the reverse strand, counting down.
ATACTCCGCAAGCCACCCAACGGTATGTGGCGGAGGGCACTTTACGTGTCACTGTCATTACCTCCCTTTCCTGTTCCAGTCGCATATGGTTCGCGGGAAGAACGACTGCCGGAAAGCCTCAGTGCGCGCTCGAATCTCTCTAATTTTACATTCGTGATCTCCTCGGGAGGTAAAAGTAGGGGGAAGCAATATATTCGATACCTCATCCAGAAACGCACCCTCTCGAAACCTGGACACCAAGCTACACCGCGATGCAGAACGCCTCTCTTGCAGAGTCTGCCACTTGAGTTTGCTAAACATCTCCATAACGCTATCACGCTTACCAAATAACCCTGTGACGAAACGCGCCGCTCTTCTTTGGATCTTCTCTATCTCCTCTGTCAACCCGATCTGGTACGGATCCCACACTGATGAGCAATACTCAAGTATAGGTCGAAAGAGTGTTTTGTAAGCCACCTCCTTTGTTGATGGACTACATTTTTTAAGGACTCTCCCAATGAATCTCAACCTGGTACTCGCCTTACCAACAATTAATTTTATATGATCATTCCACTTCAAATCATTCTGCGCGCATACTTCCAGATATTTTACAGAAGTAACTGCTACCAGTGTTTGTTCGGCTATCATATAATCATACAATAAAGGATCCTTCTTTCTATGTATTCGCAATACGTTACATTTGTCTATATTAAGCGTCAGTTGCCACTCCCTGCACCAAGTGCCTATCCGCTGCAGATCTTCCTGCATTTCGCCACAATTTTCTAATGCTCCAACTTCTCTGTATACTACAGCATCATCCGCGACAAGCCGCATGGAACTTCCTACACTAGCTACTAGGTCATTTATATATATATTGTGAAAAGCAATGGTCCCATAACACTCCCCTGTGGCACGCCAGAGGTTACTTTAACGTCTGTAGACGTCTCTCCATTGAGAACAACATGCTGTGTTCTGTTTGCTAAAAACTCTTCAATCTAGCCACACAGCTGGTCTGATATTCCGTAGGCTCTTACCTTGTTTATCAGGCGACAGTGCGGAACTGTATCGAACGCCTTCCGGAAGTCAAGGAAAATAGCATCTACCTGGGAGCTTGTATCTAATATTTTATGGGTCTCATGAACAAATAACGCGAGTTGGGTCTCACACGATCGCTGTTTCCGGAATGCATGTTGATTCCTACAGAGTAGATTCTGGGTTTCCAGAAACGACATGATATGCGAGCAAAAAACATGTTCTAAAATTCTACAACAGATCGACGTCAGAGATATAGGTCTATAGTTTTGCGCATTGCTCGACGACCCTTCTTGAAGACTGGGACTACCTGTGCTCCTTTCCAATCATTTGGAACCTTCCGTTCCTCTATAGACTTGCGGTACACGGCTGTTAGAAGGGGGGCAAGTTCTTTCGCGTACTCTGTGTAGAATCGACTTGGTATCCCGTCAGGTCCGGTGGACTTTCCTCTGTTGAGTGATTCCAGTTGCTTTCCTATTCCTTGGACACTTATTTCGATGTCAGCCATTTTTTCGTTTGTGCGAGGATTTAGAGAAGGAACTGCAGGACGGTCTTCCTCTGTGAAACAGATTTGGAAAAGGGTGTTCAGTATTGTAGCTTTACGTGTGTCATCCTCTGTTTCAATGCCATCATCATCCCGGAGTGTCTGGATATGCTGTTTCGAGCCACTTACTGATTTAACGTAAGACCAGAACGTCCTAGGATTTTCTGTCAAGTCGGTACATAGAATTTTACTTTCGAATTCACAGAACGCTTCACGCATAGCCCTCCTTACGCTAACTTTGACATCGTTTAGCTTCTGTTTGTCTGAGAGGTTTTGGCTTCGTTTAAACTTGGAGTGAAGCTCTCTTTGCTTTCGCAGTAGTTTCCTAACTTTGTTGCTGTACCACGGTGGGTTTTTCCCGTTCCGGTATGACATGATACGTAGATGGAAGCTCCTGCACTGACCTGTCATGTGCGCTTTGTGCGCGTGCCCTGACCATGGCTCCTTCAAGGTGGCGGCAAGAGAGGGATGTGAACTGTGCCTTGACACGATTCACCGTCACCTGGCGCTCTGGCGGATACGGCTGAGCCGTGCTGACCCCGGCTTAAGACTCGGCTGTTACTCCGCGGTTGGTTTCCCGCGGTTATTGCGGTTATGCCGCGGTTCTTCCCTTTCTACGTGTGGCAGCAGCGGTGTGTATCGATATTTGCACCGTGCACCATCTTTGGTCTGGTGTTTATAGCGTCGCAGTGGCGGTGTGCAGCCAATCTGTCGGTTGGAGCGGATCAGCAAGCAATCTCCGCGCGGTGCATTCGGACGGGCCCGCTGGCGGTCTCTGTGCAGTGTCGGAGCGTGTGGGGGCTGTTCCGAGTGCTGCGAGGTTCGTGGCTCACCGACTCAGGACATGAAAGTTGAGTGGTGATTTAATTACCGTAGCCACATCTGTTCACGTTGAACCCTTGGTTGGTGGTTCGCTGTTGGCGGTATTCCTGGGAGCAACAGCGAGTGTTCGAGTTGGTGAAGATTTAGCCGCCGTGTGGTGGAATTCAAGTGCACCAGCGAAATTTTCTGCCTTGTGGCCTTTAGTGTTCCGATTACCTGCCTTTTCGCTGACGTAAATTCCGGCAGTGTCCTTTCCTCACCTGTTGTCACTGTGCAACATGGTGTGTAGTTTTTGACAACTTAATGTATTTTTGGTTGTGGGCGGCTATTTCTGTCTCGTTTTGGCTTGGGAATTCTCGTATACTAGTCGCTGATTAGCAATTCGTCTTGTCGGTGGGCCCCTGACTGCCTCTTGGTTATGTTGCCTGCGGATCGAGTATAGTTGGGCCGACTTCTTGTCTCACCTAAGCGAACGTTAAGATTTCAAAGGCAGAAAGGCAGACACCACACTTGCTAGGTGGTAGCCTTTAAATCGGCCGTGGTCCGTTAGTATACGTCGGACCCGCGTGTCGCCACTATCAGTGATTGCAGACCGAGCGCCGCCACACGGCAGGTCTAGAAAGACTTCCTAGCACTCGTCCCAGTTGTACAGCCGACTTTGCTAGCGATGGTTCACTGACAAATTACGCTCTCATTTGCCGAGACGATAGTTAGCATAGCTTTCAGCTACGTCATTTGCTACGACCTAGCAAGGCGCCATTATCAATTGCTATTTATCTTGTGATGCATGTACCGTCAGACCGATGTTCACCAATTATGGATTAAAGTTAAGTATTCCAGCAGCTATGTACCTTTTTTGCTAGTCTCAATTCCTTGTCATTTTTCAGACCTCACGCCATCCTGCGTGAGCTTAAACGCGTGCCCTTCGGCCTCCCGTCCTCGTGGATTGGCTGTCTTGCCAGTCCACAAAACAGACCGAGCCCCCTGGAAACTTCTGAGCGCCGTTGCCTATACTGCCTTTCTTGTTGGCGTTTAGTTGTGTATTTTGAATGGCTCATAGCCGATGGTTGGAATTTGTATGCTTGTAATTGTGTTTTTAAAACCAAAGGCCTTCAGCCGTCTTAAAAGTAAGTTTTTCTAAATTGGGCAAGTCTTACATCGTCTGAAGATAAAGCTTGGGCCTTCTGACTGTTGAAAATTTATTGTATTGTTTTAAAGCATCAGCCTTCAGCCGCTTTAAGTTTTAAGGCTCTTACTTATCAAGTATTACCTTTTGGAAAATAAAGCTGTGGGCTTTTTGCCTACTGAAAATTTATTGTAGTTGTATTTTTTTTTAAAGCATGGGCCCTCAGCCGCTTTAAGTGTTAAGGTTCTTACTTATCAAGTATTACAATCTTTCAAGATAAAGCTGTGGGCTTTCTGCCTGTCGAAAATTTATCGTAGTTGTATTGTTCTTAAAATGGTGGGCCTTCAGCCGCTTTTAGATTCTTACTTATCAAGTCTGACATCACTTGGGCTTAAATACTATTTAAGGTTAAAATCTTTGGGCCTTCTGCCGTGGAAAATGGTTTGCAGTTTTTTTTTAAACAAAGGCCTTCAGCCATTTTGGACTAAGGTTTTTTATTGGTCATAAAGCTTGGGCTTTCTGCCTATTGAAAGGTTATTGTAGTTATGTTCTTTGAAATTTATCGGCTTTCAGCCGCTTTTAAAAAACTTAATCTGACTAGTCAAGTCTTACATCGCTTGGCCTTAAATACTATTTAAGGTTAAAGCCTAGAGCCTTTTGTCTCAAAAAAATTAGAGCAGTTGTATTTAATTCATGAGCTTTCAGCCGTTTTAGAATTAAAGACTTTTTCTGTCGATAGTCAAGCGTAGAAGTTGCGGTGTAATGTTTGAACAACTAAATAAAGTGTTATGTTTGGAGTGTAACTGACAGTCGCTCATTCTGGCCCCCTTCCACAATCCCTACTACTTGTCCTGTCCTGCGGGTTTAGCAGGGGGTCTCAACGGCGTCATAGTACATTCGCAGACAGTGGTAAAATAGAATTTCTGAGCTCGTCGCCGCCACGCTGCAACCTGCCTTCCATAACCTACCAAGGCCTTGCATAGGGTAGGCTTTGCACACAGCACCAACTGAGACAGGGCAGACTGATAGCCAACACGGCGTCGACGACAAACTGTCCACATGGTCTCGATGAGCTGCTGGCAGTCGAGTGAAGTAAGGGGGATCATGTTCAGTTTCCATGGTCCACGGCCGCGCCACCTCTTGGCGGTAGAGACTGATGGCGCAGATACATGCCCATTATCAGATAACACAATGGGCCAGACTTCAGCAGCCTGCACCCCATCGCGGGAGATGTAAACGCGAACGAGGCAGCAGGCAGAATGGCTAGTGAAATGCGTAAACCCCGGACGATCGCCATGAACATTGAAAGGTGGCTACACTGAGCCACAGCGCCAGAGATTGCGCCAAAGAGTATTATTCAGCCGCCTCCACTGGCAGTGCTTGGGGAGAACTCGTAGTAGTAAGTGCTTGTTGAGATGTGCTAGTGAAAAGTGCTAGTTGAGAACTCGTAGCAGAGTGCTTGCTGAGATGTGATACTGAATAGTTCTTGTTGAGATGTGGTAGTAGAGAGTCGGTGTGGAGATATATTGTAATGATTAGAGTGATTTTCGTCAATATATGAAGGTAAAAGAAAAAAAAAATTCCTTTTCTTTTTATTATCTCAATGTCTTAAATAATGTGTCATTACAGGTTCAGTCAACAAAGCATCTGGCTTGTGTTCTTGTATTAGAGTGTAATTCTGCTTTCCTTACGCAATTATAGTATTTCTATTTTTTAATTACTTCAGTATAAATGATATTTAAAATTTCTTGTCTTATTGAAGAAGAACCGTGCCAGATGTGTACGTTGAGTTATACTCCCACACACAGAACAGTTATACTTGTGCTTTGGCTTCGTAGGTTTTATAGTTGCTGGGGACTTAATTAATTAATTGTGTTAACGAAAATTTTCATTTCGTTCTTGTTGTTGTTCTATGCAGTCAGATTGCGTAATAATACTAGTCAGGGCCAACCGTTTACGAGACACAGCGTAATCGGACATACAGCACCAAAAATAAAAAATGATTTTCAAATTTAATAATAATTAAGCCCCCATGCACGTGGCGACCGCTGCTTCGGATCGTCCCTTGGAATCTTCTGATTGTAAAAATAGTAGACAGTAGTATTGTTGTAGTAATTTGTAGTTTAGTAATTGTAGTCTATTTTGCATGTGTAGATTTGGTAATTGTCATTCTTCTAGTGGTATTTTTTCTCAGAATTTGATTTGTTGTCTTGTATACGCGTTTGACAATTTAGGGCAATTATTTCAATTGTTCGATTAATCGTGTTTGAGGGAAACATTTCGTGTGAATGGTATTGTTGGAGATAAAGAGTCATTGTATGTAAATTTCGTACAGTGACGAGTTTTGTATGTTTTGTAAATGATTACACGATCAATGAAAAAGGCAAAAATGATGAATAGTGAGAATGACGAAATTGTTAACATGGCGAACTCGCCAACACAGGACAACAGTATCATGAATAATGATGTTGAAAACAATTTAATAAGTCGGGAAGATAGTCCGGAACCATTTCAAAATTTTTCTCAATCAGAAAATTCACAGAATACGAGATTAACGACAGAAGATATGGAGCATTTGATGAGTGCTATATTAAATTTGAGAGCACGAATGGAAACACGGTTAGACTCACAAATAGGAACAATTAAAACAGAGATAGGAACAATTAAAACTGAGATAGGAACAATTAAAACTGAGATGGGAACAATTAAAACTGATATGGGAACAATGGAAACACGGTTAGGATCTGAATTTAAAACAGAGATTGGATCAGTTAAAACAGAGATGGGAACTTTGGAAACACGGTTAGACTCACGAATAGGGACATGTTTCAAAAATATGAAAGATGAATTAAAGAAAGAAATCAGAGAAGAAGTACAACCAATTTTGAATGCTCACAATAATAGATTAATTGCAGTAGAAATCAGACAAAAGGAACAGGATAGAGAACAGGAGGAAAGAGATCGCGTGATAGTACAGAAATTTTCAGAGTTAAATTTACAACGCGCACACGATAAGGAAGAAATATTTGAGAGAATCGAGGAATCCGTACCAAATGACAGAATAAATAACCTAACACAACAATATGAACAGTTAACTACCAAATGTGTTAATACTGATACCCGAGTCGCGACACTTACGGAAGACGTAAATAAACAGGAAGAACAAATAGGTGATTTATCGGAAAGAGTTGAGGAGATTTCAGATAAACTGACAAGTCTTAGTTTAAGTGGGGACAGAGATTCAGATGATACAGCACCATTGCCATTTGCAGAAACCGAAGAGTATCAGAACATAAATAAGCATGTTGAAAATCTGGGAAAATTTAATGAACGCGTGAAAAGGGAATTTGAGGCATTAAAAAAGCAAGTCAAACAAATTGAAGGCGAAATGGTAGGAAAAGACGGCAAAAGAAATTTAGAATCACAGATACCAGAGGGGTTTGAAGAAAATAATTTGTTTCATTTACGGGATGCAACAAGAGAGCGCCAGGCGCGTGAATTCAACAATAATCGTCATTGGGACTGGGACAGACGCGGTAGGTCTTTGTCGCCACGAGGCGAAAACTTTTACTATAAACACTTTTTGACTGTTCGGAAATTTAAGATATTTCGCAATTCTAAGAATGACATACATCCATGTGCATGGTTAGATCAATTTATGTACGCACTTCCGCCAAATTTGCCACTAAGTCACAAACTGGAAATTATGTGCGGCTATTAAGGTCCTCAGGGGATTCACTACTCTAAGTGAATATGTGCCGTAGCGTAATAGGACCCCGAGCTGTAGTGGTGCTATTTCCCTTTTAGTTTTCTGCACCGCTGCCTACTCTTTTACTATTCTTTGCATCTGTCAAAACAACTCTTCGACTATCAATCTATCTAGACAGTAGATAAACAGTAACCTGATATGACTATTTTACCTAAAAGTGATTTCGGAAATTATCGTTTGGACTTACTGTACCTTCAGCAGCATTCATTCCTAGTTTAAACGAAATTTTACCTGTTTATCTTCGTGACAATATTACTTCATATGTTGATGATATTCTTATTGCTAAACGATCTTGGAGTGAGCACAACAAAATTTTGGATTCATTATTACGAATTTTTGCAAGAGTTGGTATTACAGTGAACTTGGAAAAATCTGAATTTGGTCGTTCTCAGGTGAAATTTCGCGGTCACATCATTTCTACAGAAGGTATTCTTCCTGATCCAGAAAAATTAGATGCTATTCGTAATTATGCTGTTCCTACCACAAAACGTGATGTTCGTAGTTTCCTTGGTGTCTGTAATTTTCTTAGACGCTTTGTTAGATTGGACAATTTGGCCACACCTCGTTTATGTGAACTATCCGGAAAGGATTCTAATTGGTGTTGGGATGAGGAAGCTCAGTCAGAATTTGAACTACTCCGTGATGCTTTAGTTGCTGCTCCACTTCTTTCACATCCGGATTTATCTAAAGATTTTTGTTTGGCGACGGACTCATCATACAAGGGCCTAGGGACACACTTATTTCAAGAGATGGAAGAAGACGGCGTTGTAGTACAGAAAACTGTTGCATTTGGAAGTCGTGTTCCCTCTAAATCAGAAAAGAATTATTCGATTACGGAACTTGAAGCTTTAGCTGTTGTTTGGGCTTTTACAAAATTTCGGACATTTTTGTTTGGCAGACATACTAAGGTTTACACCGATCATCGAGCTCTGGAATTTCTTATGTCGACAAAATTAACTCATGGCAGATTGTCACGGTGGGCGTTGTACCTACAGGAATTTGACTTTAGTATTGTTTACATACAGGGTTCTTCAAATATTGTTGCTGATGCTTTATCACGTGCACCTATGGGTTTGAAACAAAGTGCTGAAGAGGACTGCAAGGAAAACAATTATTGTTTGATGTAAATTCAAGGTGTTGCGTTTGAGAACTTTATTTCGTCTTCGCTCCAGGACATCGCTAAGGAGCAAAATAAGGATCCAATCTGGAAAGACATTAAGGAGAAGTGGAGGAGAAAGGAAAGCGTAGCGATTAGACAGCATTATTTAGTTCGCAATGACATTCTTTTTAAACGAAAATCGGTCGACTACTCTGGTTAGTTTGTATTCCTGATGAGTGGGTTAATAAGCTGATTTGGTATACGCATTTCAGTTATGCACACTTTGGTCCCAGAAAATGCTTTCATAAATTACGGGAAAATTGCTACTTCAGTAATATGGAAAAACGTATTCGATCTGTTCTTGCCAAATGCAAATTATGTCAAAAGGCTAAGTCGCCAACAATTTCTCACAGAGCACCGTTGTTTCCTATCATTCCAGCGAAATTAAAGGACATGGCTGCAGTCGATTTGTTCGGTCCATTGGTTCGTTCTACTAATGGTTTTGCGTACATTTTCGTAGCAGTGGAGTTGACATCAAAATATGTGCGTTTTACACCGTTACGCAAAGCAACAGCTCGTTCAGTACCTAATGCTTTCATCAAACATTTTCTTAAAGAAGTGGGTCATGTTGATAAGGCTATATCAGATAATGGATCACAGTTTCGTTCTAAAATTTGGCTTCATACTCTACGGCGTCGTAAGATTAAACCAATTTTCATTTCACTTTTTCACCCTCAATCTAACGCTTCAGAGAGATGGATGAAGGAAATCAATAAATTGTGTCGTCTTTATTGTCATCAGAATCACAGACCTTGGGATCAGTATCTTCATATTTTTCAAAACATTTTGAATGAACTCCCTAATGATTCAACTTCTTTACCGCCTATACTGACATTAAAAAACAAAGCACCGACAAATCGCATATCTGAAATCGTTCCTTTTCCGCCTTCACGGAAACTGCGGCATTCTGAAGTTGTGAACATGGCTCTGCAAAATATTGCATCTGCGGCTGCTAGAAGAGAGAAATCAGCTAAACATCCTGGTCGTTTAAAAATCTTGTCAGTTGGTCAGAAAGTGTTAATTAAGTCTCATCGTTTGTCTCATAAAGGAAAAGGCTTGTGTCGCAAATTTTTTCTGCTTTATAACGGTCCATATAGAATTCGCAAAATTATTCATGATAACACTGTTGAAGTAGAAACTCGTAAATCTCGACGCTCTAAGGGAATACATCATATATCTAACGTTAAAATTTTTGTGGAATGACATACTTTCGAGAAACCAACAGTTTACGTAAACATGCAGAGAATACAAGGATACCGCGCTGTGTTTTGGCGACGGCATATACTCAAAGCAACAGTCAAGTCTGCGCGCCGCACAAGGCAGTCGTTGACCGCAAACAATTGCTTCCTACGTCACGCGCCTACAGCTGATCGAGCGCTCAGTGCGAATGCACTGACAGCCGTAAACAAATACACAGTCTAATTTCTGCGACTAAATTCAGTATAAAGCTATAGTGACTTGATGAATTATGTTACTAACATTCAGTATTTTTCAGGATACGGTTCTATAAAATATTTAAGAACTTCAGGTAAATTCTGTGCGTATCCGACGTTAAGACGACTTGCTATCGAGAAAATTTCAGGAAGAATGTCATTTCGAAGAAGAAAGTAATAAACTAAAAAGGGTAACTATTTATTGAGTTTATTTTTCAGGTAACATATTTGCACTGAGGTACGTACTTTAGACGTAATTTGCTGCTCGCGGTTACGTGATTTATACTTTGTGCTAAATTTTATGTTCTATGAAATTACTTGTGAAGCGACGTGCTTGCGTACGTTAACTGATTTTGACAATGATTATTAATGAACAGGGTTGTTATTTGTATATATTATGCATCGCTTGGCTGCACTGCTTTTTCACTGATGTCATATTTTTTTTATTATGTGCCTGCTGTGCTTATTTATTTAAATTATAATTGTCACCTGATTAATTGTGCTGATGTGGTTATGTATGTAAGTTATACTTTGTGATTTATCTGCTTGCGCCTTCATGTTTGCTTATTAAGATTACATATGAACATTTATTTGCTTATGCTGATATGATGCTAATGACCTGTTTATTATGTTAGATAAGATATTTGCTGCCTTGCTTATGGATTGCATATTTACACATTTCTGTTTTGTTGTCATAACTACTCTTTAATTTGGTATATAGAAATGCTGATATACTGTGTATGAACATAGAGTTTAGGTCACACTATGGTATTAATTATAGATTGTTTGCTTGGCAGAGCCTCGTTGTAAGAATTGTGCTGCATCCACTTGTTGACATTCTGTTCACTACTGGTATATTTACTCGTTATTGCATGTTTTGCTTACGCTCAGTGCCTTATATTTTTAAGATAGGAAAATGAACTGCTATAATTCGACATAAACGACATTAGTACAAGAAACTTCATAGAAGTCAAATGAGCTGAGGTTTTATGGAAGCTGTATAAATTTATGCTAATAGGAAGGAAGCTAACGACATGACATACCAAAACTAGGTTTAGACCATTGACAGTTATTACGCCGCATTTTTCGTGAGCAATTGAAATAGGAAGTGACACTTGACACAAGAAATACTCCACATGTTTGCTTCTGTTTGCCATAATTCTTGAAGTGGTGTACACACTGTGAAATATTATGATCATTCACACTCCGTAATCGTACTTAATTACTGAGAGTTATTCGAACTAAAGACTGTTAGAGGTCATGTATGCATTTCTTTTGTTTGTAATTCATAATGAGTAGAAGATTGGGGCAGATGGATTACACAGAGGTTGTGTGTTGACGGTGTGTCTTCGGATTGTATGGGATGATGAGGTTTGCATTAGGATTTTATCTGTACTTGTTCGAGGAGACTGACTAGAGGAAAGAGTTGTTATGGAAGTGAAATGATATTGGCGATAAGGTTTATATGTGTCGACGTATTGAAGATATATTATTGAGGTATTGAGATTATGTGAAGTTGATGATTATTGGAGCTTTTGTGGACAAGAGGTAAGGTAAATGATATTGATGATAAGATTTATATGTATCGACGTAAGAGGTATTATTGAAGTATTGAGATTATGTGATGGTGATGATTATTGGAGTTTTGGTGTATAAGAGGTAAAGTAAGTGAGATGGATATTTTTTTTTTTTTTGTTGGTCTATATGGAACAAGGAGGATGAAGATGCAGACTAGAACACTCTAGTAGAAGGAAGATAGTCTATACACACACTTTGTTAAATCACTAAGCAGTATATACTTTTTTTTTTTGGAGAGAGGACGTAATTGCATATCTTGGCTCACTGACAGTTGTTCAGCAACCGTACATTTTGATCTGGCTTGGCAAACATTGGTTTTGACATGATGACTATGACGTTGACTAACTATTATTGACTGTTATACATTGCTGCCATTACTACTTGATACACATGATGAACATCAAATTTTGACAGAATTGCATTTACACAGTTAACACTATTCAATTACACAGTAGTACTTAATGTGGATGAAAGATGAGTGAGTGTGTTTTGTGTGTTTTCCTTTCCTAATCTTACCCACCTATCTCCTAAATATTATTTTATTTGTTTGTAGTGGCTTGCACTGACACCCATAAATATTATAGGTTTACTGGTATTTGTGTATTTGTAATAGTTAATATGACAATTATCTGACATCATTTGTGTGTTTGTTATGATTTGTATGTTTAGTGTAAAAGCATTTGTATGTGAATTCAAACTATTGTTCATGCCTGAACTGTCTGATTAGTGATGGTGAATATTATGGACTGTTACCTGCACCTTTTCAACATAATGGGTGCCACTTAGAAATGATTAATTTCTGCTGATGAACTGTGTGATTAAGATAGTGAATATTATGGACTGTTACTTGTACTTTTTCTACATGATTGGTGCCACTAGGACATGTTCAATTTCTGCTTATAAACTCTGATGAACAGTGTGATCAGTGATAGTGAATATTATGGACTGTTCTCTGGACCTGCTCATCATTGCTAGGTGCCACTGATGAACTGCTTCTACTGAAATAATGTCACTTGTTGCTGTCTGCACCTGCTCAACATTGCTGGGTGCCACTGATGGACTGCTTGTACTGAAATGATGTCACTTGTTGGTGTCTGCACCTGTCAACATTACTGGGTGCCACTGATGAACTGCTTCTACTGAGATAATGTCACTTGTCGGTGTCTGCACCTGCCAATATTGCTGGGTGCCACTGATGGACTGCTTCTACTGAGATAATGTCACTTGTTGATGTCTGCACCTGTTCAACATTGCTGGGTGCCACTAATGGAACTGCTTCTGCTGAATGATGTCACTTGTTGGTGTCTGCACCTGTTCAACAATGCTGGGTGCCACTGATGGACTGCTTCTACTGAGATAATGTCACTTGTTGCTGTGTGCACCTGTTCAACATTCCTGGGTGCCACTGATGGACTGCTTCTACTGAAATAATGTCACTTGTTGGTGTCCGCACCTGTCAACATTACTGGGTGCCACTGATGGAACTGCTTCTACTGAAATGATGTCACTTGTTGCTGTCTGCACCTGCTCAACATTGCTGGTGCCACTGATGAACTGCTTCTACTGACATAATGTCACTTGTTGGCGTCTGCACCTGCTCAACATTGCTGGGTGCCACTGATGGACTGCTTGTACTGAAATGATGTCACTTGTTGCTGTCTGCACCTGCTCAACATTGCTGGGTGCCACTGATGGACTACTTCTACTGACATAATGTCACTTGTTGGTGTCTGCACCTGTCAACATTACTGGGTGCCACTGATGGACTACTTCTACTGAAATAATGTCACTTGTTGGTGTCTGCACCTGCTCAGCATTGCTGGGTGCCGCTGATGGAACTGCTTCTACTAAAATGATGTCACTTGTTGGTATTTGCACCTGTTGACCATTGCTGGGTGCTGCTGCTGGAACTATCAACTATTTGTTTTTTTTTTTTTAATCATTGAAAGCATTTTATGTGAACATTTGTATAAACTGATTTTTTGTGTATTGTGTAAACTATTATGTAAAGTAACATGTATGAAAATAAGTTGTATTGCTTACTGTATTTTATATATTAGGTTATTGAAAGGTCAGTGCAAAGCCAAAATTTTAACTAATTACGTGATATTTAGGTATTAATATTATCTTTTATTTTTGTCTGTATTTTTGTGGACGAATTTGGTGGTATTTTCACCACCAATGCTGGCAAAAATGCCATCAAATTCTGGCCCGTGGAGGAGGGGCATATGAAAGGTGGCTACACTGAGCCACAGCGCCAGAGATTGCGCCAAAGAGTATTATTCAGCTGCCTCCACTGGCAGTGCTTGGGGAGAACTCGTAGTAGTCAGTGCTTGTTGAGATGTGCTAGTGAAAAGTGCTTGTTGAGAACTCGTAGCAGAGAGTGCTTGCTGAGATGTGATACTGAAAAGTTCTTGTTGAGATGTGGTAGTAGAGAGTCGGTGTGGAGATATATTGTAATGATTAGAGTGATTTTCGTCAATATATGAAGGTAAAAGAAAAAAAATTTTTCCTTTTCTTTTTATTATCTCAATGTCTTAAATAATGCGTCATTACAGGTTCAGTCAACAAAGCATCTGGCTTGTGTTCTTGTATTAGAGTGTAATTCTGCTTTCCTTACGCAATTATAGTATTTCTATTTTTTAATTACTTCAGTATAAATGATATTTAAAATTTCTTGTCTTATTGAAGAAGAACCGTGCCAGATGTGTATGTTGAGTTATACTTCCACACACAGAACAGTTATACTTGTGCTTTGGCTTCGCAGGTTTTATAGTTGCTGGGGACTTAATTAATTAATTGTGTTAACGAAAATTTTCATTTCGTTCTTGTTGTTGTTCTATGCAGTTAGATTGCGTAATAATACTAGTCAGGGCCAACCGTTTACGAGACACAGCGTAATCGGACATACAGCTACCAAAAAATTAAAATTATTTGCATTTTATTTTAATGAAGCCCCCATGCAACATACTCCCAAGAATCCACGAAGCTGAGGTGTTGCAGGGATTGTCGCTAGCGCCGCGCACGGAGAGTGACGTGGTAATTGTTCTTGGGATGCCTGGGAGCAGTTGAAATCGCCTTCCAGGATAATTGCATCTCGTCGATCCAGGAAAAGTGGCGTAAATGACTTTGAGAAGAAGTTGGAACGTTCATTGTCGCGTCTTGAACCGTATGGCACATAGGCATTGACGATCCTGACGCCACTAAATGTGAGAGCGATACCTCTGGCACAGAGATGTAGGCAACTGCATCAGCGAAGATACTGTCACGTAAGAGGACTGCCACGCCACTACCAGTAGGGGAAGAATGAGAAACACGTGCTGTAACACCATGGGGAGCACAGAAAGCTGCACCGTGCACCTCCTGAAGGAGAACTACGTCGACGTCCGCAGCATACAGCACGTCGTGGAGTAAATCCAGTTTGTGGCGTACGCGAATGGTATTGACATTGACCGTGGCTATGCGATAAGTCTGAAAGGCTGCGATAACGATTGAAACACGAGGAAGGCACAGGGAACTCCCTATTAGACACCCGTGGAAGGGCACATCACCGTGACAGAGAGGGAGCCGACGCACCAGGGGAGGTCCATCGCTCTGTACGCCTGCAAAATGTCCATCCTCAGCACTGGCGTCGTCCGCGCAGGAGACAGACTTCTCACCGGGCGGGTTTAGTGGAACACTATCAGAGGTGCGTCGACAGGTAGCGTCAGACACAGGAAGGGAGGCAACCCAATCAGACGCAGAAGGGGGAAGGTCAGTAAGCCGTGGTCGGCTCTCGCTAATGCCGTTTTTCCTTTTGGTCATTTTGTCACAATCGAGGTTCAAAAAATGGTTCAAATGGCTCTGAGCACTATGGGACTCAACTGCTGAGGTCATTAGTCCCCTAGAACTTAGAACTAGTTAAACCTAACTAACCTAAGGACATCACAAACATCCATGCCCGAGGCAGGATTCGAACCTGCGACCGTAACGGTCTTGCGGTTCCAGACTGCAGCGCCTTTAACCGCACGGCCTCTTCGGCCGGCCTGTCACAATCGAGTTTCTTCTTATTCCTCCCTCAGTTACTATCTGAACGAGTTCCTCACTTGCCTCTGTCAGTGGCAGCAGCAGCGTTTATCGATACTAGTACTGTTGTAACTTCTTTGGTTTGGCAGTTATATTTGCTTGTCATGGTGTGTGTGTGTGTGTGTGTGTGTGTGTGTGGCAGTTGGTCGGTTGCGGCGGAGCAGCGTGGAAGTCTATGCGGTGTGTCATCAGGCTGGGGCCGCTGGCGGTGTGCACGCGCGGTCAGAGTTGTGCGGCACTAACTGCAAGAACTGCTAAGTTCGTCGCACCTGCATACTCGAGTTGAGTAATCAGTGAACCTGAAATGAAACCTCAACCGATGTGACATCTCTTTGTTGATTGCTGTTTGTTGCATCCTGGGCTGTCCCCGCAAGCAGCAATGTGATGGTGTGTTGGAGTAGGCAAAATTTTGCAGCGGTCTCCCTGTGTGGTTTTTAACCTTTGAAATGATTATAATTTATTGGTGAAGTGCACCAGCGGCATCTTCTGCCTCGTGGCCGTTAACATTCCGGTTACCTGCCCTGGTCGTTAGCGTAGATTCGCCGCAGTGTGTTTTCCTCGCCGTGTTGATGCTGTCCGGCATGGCGTGTAGTTCGACAGTTTGGTGTTGTTCTCTTTTCTCTTTGAGTGTTTATTGTTCCTTGATTGTGTGTATACGCCATTTATTAAGACATAATCCTGCTGCGATCCTAGTCTTTTCTGCTAATTTGGGTTGTCGTGCTGTTGGTCGGGTGGAAGGGAATTGAATGGGCGGCTGGTTGGTTTGTCAGCCGTCCGTTGGTCGTGCTGCAACCCGATTGTTTAGTGTTACGCTTGCTTGTCTGTCTCGCCTAAACTGTGGTTAGAGTTTCCTCCCCAGGCCGACCCTTGGAACCCTTCTGAGCACCGCTGTTTGTTTGTGATTGTCATTTTATTTGGTCGCAGGTACTGTGCCAGGCCGTCAGCCGTGTATTAATACTGTTTGTTTTATGTTTAGTATATGGCCTTCAGCCGAACTTCGTAACAACTTTAAGATTATGCTGTCAGCCGTGTTTCATTTAAAATTCTTGTTGCTCTGTATTTAGGAGTTCAGCTGTGTTTGTTTCAGAATCTGTGGCTTTAATATGTAAATCCTTGTCTGTAAGGTTTCTCTTCAATTATCTTGAATTCTTGAAACGACATTCAGCCGTGTTCTGTAAATGTTTATCTTAAGGTTGTCTTTAATTATTCTTGAGTAATTGTTTGGGCCTTCAGCCGATACGAGACTTAAAGGTTTCTTAAGATGTTTTTCTGTTGTACTGTGTAATGGCTTATCTTTAAAGTCTCCTTTTTTATGCAAAGAAAAAGTTTTTTTTTTTTTAATTGGGCTTTCAGGCGAAGAATTAACTTGAATTTTCCTTAATATGACCTTTAGCCGGAATTTGGCTTTTAAAGAATTTCCTTATCTGATCTGAAATATTATTTCGGCCTTTAGCCTCGAAGATATTGTAATTTTACTTAAGTAAAACCGTTACTCTAAATCCTGCTGTTTAAAAGGAATCAGTTAAACGTATTCTGGAGAAGTTACTTGGGCCCTCAGCCTTGAATTGACCTTTGTTGTTTTAAAGAGAAGACTGTGCATCAGTTTGAGGAATAAAGTTGTGTGTGTTCTTGTATAAATAACAGTAATTGACCTTGGCCCCTGATCCGCACTGTCCTGCGAAACCAGGTTTCAGACAGTGTCCGGAGCTGGACGCCGACTGAAGATGGAGGTGGGGAAAGACACCGCGTCGCCGGCGTCAGGGCGTCAGAGGACAGCGCGCCCTCAGCAGCAGGGTTGTCATCCTGTGCACACATCCAATGGAGGCAGTCATCAGAAGGGGCACAGCGTTGTCTCTTCTGTTTTCTCGGCGACCGTTGCATCCTAATATGCTGTTCCGTGTCGGATGGCGGGCGGCTATCGTTCCACATGTAGGCAGATGGCAGAAAAGCAGAAAAGCAGAAAAGCAGAGATCGGTACAGCTCCATTATCAACAATCGTGGGGTCGCGACAGACAGCTTGTGTCTGCTGACGGTCAACGTTCATTTTTATTGCCTCCGACAGGAGTGTAAAGCGACAGACAAAAGGTCCATCGTATCGGACCGTCTTATTCAGAGAGGGCGTAGCAGGCAGCACTGCTGCAGACACGTAAGATAGAGGCAACACAGTGGGCGCCGCAGGAAGAGCGACGTATTCCATCGGCGATAACCAAGTAGGAAGGCACGTGTTTCCGTAGTTCAACTTTTATCTGACAAACCCCATTGAGGACACGGTACGTTTCGAAAGTTTTCCACGTTTCAGCAACGTGACTGACGACTTTACCGTAAGGTTTAAAGGCGGCCATCACAACGTCCGCTGCCGGCCGTGGTGGCCGAGCGGTTCTAGGCGCTACAGTGTGGAACCGCGCGACCGCTACGGTCGCAGGTTCGAATCCTGCCTCGGGCATGGATGTGTGTGATGTCCTTAGGTTTGTTAGGTTTCAGTAGTTCTAAGTTCTAGGGTACTGATGACCTTAGAAGTTAAGTCCCATAGTGCTCAGAGCCATTTGAATCTTTTTTGAACAACGTTCGACGGTACCTCAAACGGGAGCTCGAAAACCCGCAACGTTCAGACTCCAAAACCAGCGTGATCAACCACGACAGTCCCTATATATCCGTCAGAGTATCTGAATTTGAGGGCGTTAACGTAGCGCCGCACAACGCCGGCGCATAGCTCGTCGTTTGCCAGCTTTAAGCGCACAGTAATATTGAGGATCGAAAAGTGAATTCCGAGAACATCGTGTTGCAGGAGACGCATTTCATCGCATATGAAACGTTCTACTTCATATGCCTTCGGTCTTTCGTGATCCAAAGGAAAAGTTAAATTTAATTGTGGCTTGGTGGTAAGCAAACGCCTTAATAGTCTATGAAGTCGCCGGCCAGGGTGGCCGAGCGGTTCTAGGCGCTACAGTCTGGAACCCCGCGACTGCTACGGTCGCAGGTTCGAATCCTGCCTCGGGCATGGATGTGTATGATGTCCTTAGGCTAATTAGGTTTAATTAGTTCTAAGTTCTAGGGGACTGATGACCTCAGAAGTTAAGTCCCATAGTGCTCAGATCCACTTTTAGTCTATGAAGTCGGACTCTGAGAGAAACCGCTACGCGGAAGTAAACAAACGCGCGCTCGCTCGCAAGCAGCACAACAGGTGACACAAATACAATGCTTGCATGGCTCACCACTGCCAAAGGCAGACTGCCCACTGGGCCATCCTGACACAGAGCTCACCAAAACGGCACGGACTTCCCTAGCACGCTTCCCGTCAGACCAAAATTCTCAACTTATCCACAAGCTATTGGCACAGTGCTTCCTGCCGATTATCCTCATTACTCGCGGAGTTTATCACTGAAGAGATCACTGGTCGTCCTCATCTGGCCTTTTGTTCCTGCGGCCATTATGAATAAGACACAAAGGAATTAATGACATTAGTTGCCAACTCCGGATACGTCTGAAAGAACAGACAACACATATATATTTAAGGCGAGAATGGCCAGTGATCTCCTCAGTGTGGTTGTCCACCACGGTCGAAATATTACGGCAATCAGTAGCGTCTGGATAAGCTGAGAATTTTGGTCTGACTCATTCTACGGTCTGTGCAATTGTCATGACTACTGTGTTCGGATGGCACAGTGATTAGCGCATCTGTCTAGCAAACAGAGGGGTTGCAATCCAGATCTGGCACAAATTTTCATCTTTTCCCATTGATTTAAATCAATGACCACTGACTCCTAATATCATTAAGTCCTTCTTGTCTTGATTCGTAGTGACTGTAAGATCAAAAAAAAATTTTTTTTTGAAGGCCCTCGTACTAGTAAAGATGCCTGAAAGCAGAGAGTTCTGTAGGTATTTTGTTCTAACTTTACTTGGTTGCCACATAAAGTAAATTTTTGCATTTATTCAGTCTAAACACTTTGCGATTCAACTACCCTTTGCAGAAAATAAACAGTTTATGGAATTGTACGTTGCAATGCATTGCAAAACCATTCTTGTCACAGCACCGTTTACAAGGAAAAAGTCAAAAGCTAAGGAAATATTCTTTGGATGTTTGCTTATTAAACGCAGCAACCATCATTTTTATTAGTTTGCGTATTATTGAAAAGAAAACAGATATGTTAAGCTAAAATCTTTTCAGTGGGCATTATATTGAAAACCCCAGTCGTAGATGTTCAAGTGCGTATTCATATATAGTTTATTTGAATAGAAATGCAGTGCCAGCGGTTAATAGAACCGGGCAGTAGTCTTGAGTATTAGTGTACGTAGAGTAATAGACTTTTCAAAAAGTTCTTCTTGGTAAATCACAATATGGTAAGGATATAGTATAAGAAAAACGATAATTAAGATTTTCTATTAGAATCTTTTCAGTTTTCCGCAGTGATGTTTTAAGAAGTAAAAATTTTTTGCAGAGTCGAGATTTTGTCGTCGAAGCAATTTCAATGTCTTTGTTAAATTTGAACACTCAGATGAAAGAAAGAAAGTCAGTCTGCAAAACCCATTTCCGGGAGATCTGTAGAGAGTTATTGTGTATTGTTATTATTTTAATTTGTGCGTTAACTACCGACTGGTTTCATTCTGATATACAGGACATAAAATGCCGTCTGAGGCCTGCGATCATATGTTAATAATTGGCAACGAATGCTGTACGTTCGCAATAAAGTCATGAGATGTTCAATTGACTCTTTTTATTAGAACATGTTACGCGTTTCGGGATTAATCTCGAAACGCTTAACATGTTCTAATAAAAGAGTCAATTGAACATCTCATGACTTTATTGCGAATGTACAGCATTCGTTGCCAATTATTAACATAGTTTCATTCTGGTTGTTGAAATTAAAAAAGTACAAAGACGCATTTCGCAATCACTATTTTCACGAAATTGGCATGGTAAATTATCACACACCGAACGGATATTATCGTCTAGACGATGCATAACATGTTTATTGCTACTTCTGTGACGTAAATAAAGAAACCTAATAGAACTGTAATGTCGGTACGTCACAAGATAACGGTGATAGCCGATCCGTCTGAGTCTGGTCGATGTAGGTGCACGTGAACTTTGAATTTCTATGTTAGGTCTGATTTCTACCATCCGACACTGCAAAACTTCTGTGAGGCCCTGCGTTGTCTTGGAGAAGGGGAAGTTCTTTTGTATTTTTGTCGTGACGAACACGCTGAGTCCTTTCTTCAATTTCCTGATGGTAGCACAATAAACTCCAGAGTTGATCGTTGCACAATGGGGCAGGACATAAGACAGTATATCGCCTTCAGGGTCCCAGAAGACCGTCGCAATGACTTTACGAGCTGAGGGTGCGGCTTTCAACTTTTTCTGCGGAGCAGAGACGGTGTGGCTTCACTCCATGGATTGCTGTTTATTTTCCGGTTAGAAGTGATGAAGCCATGATTCCATCACCTGGGACGAATTTCGACAAAAAATTGTTACGATCAGCTTCTTGATGCGCATGCAAATTCGCACAGATGTCCTTCGTTGCTCTTTATGGTCTTCTATTAGACGGCGTGGGACCCAATGGGCAGCCTGCCGGTGTGGTCGTGCGGTTCTAGGCGCTTCAGTCTGGAACCGCGTGACCGCTACGGTCGCAGGTTCGAATCCTGCCTCGGGCATGGATGTGTGTGATGTCCTTAGGTTAGTTAGGTTTAAGTAGTTCTAAGTTTTAGGGGACTGATGACCTCAGAAGACGGCAAATCATCGAGTAAAACTGAAGTGATATCAGGTGTTCCCCAGGGAAGCGTCCTGGGACCTCTGCTGTTCCTGATCTATATAAATGACCTGGGTGACAATCTGAGCAGTTCTCTTAGGTTGTTCACAGACGATGCTGTAATTTACCGTCTAGTAAGGTCATCCGAAGACCAGTATCAGTTGCAAAGCGATTTAGAAAAGATTGCTGTATGGTGTGGCAGGTGGCAGTTGACGCTAAATAACGAAAAGTGTGAGGTGATACACGAGTTACAAAAGAAATTCGTTGGAATTCGATTACTCGATAAATAGTACAATTCTCAAGGCTGTCAATTCATCTAAGTACCTGGGTGTTAAAATTACGAACAACTTCAGTTGGAAAGACCACATAGATAATATTGTGGGGAAGGCGAGCCAAAGGTTGCGTTTTATTGGCAGGACACTTAGAAGATGCAACAAGTCCACTAAAGAGACAGTTTACACTACACTCGTTCGTCCTCTGTTAGAATATCGCTGCGCGGTGTGGGATCCTTACCAGGTGGGATTGTCGGAGGACATCGAAAGTGTGCAAAAAAGTGCAGCTCATTTTGTATTATCACGTAATAGGGGAGAGAGTGTGGCAGATATGATACGCGAGTTAGGATGGAAGTCATTAAAGCAAAGACGTTTTTCGTCGCGGCGAAGTCTATTTACGAAATTTCAGTCATCAACTTTCTCTTCCGAATGCGAAAATATTTTGTTGAGCCCAACCTACATAGGTAGGAATGATCATCAAAATAAAATAAGAGAAATCAGAGCTCGAACAGAAAGGTTTAGGTGTTCGTTTTTCCCGCGCGCTGTTTGGGTGTGGAATGGTAGAGAGATAGTATGATTGTGGTTCGATGAACCCTCTGCCAAGCACTTAAATGTTAATTGCAGAGTAATCATGTAGATGTAGATGAGTTCAATAGTGCTCAGAGCCATTTGAACCCAGTGGGCACACACCTTTGAGTAACCCAACTGGAGGACGAGTGTGTCAGCACTAATAACAGAGACGTCCAATTGCGAGTCGAGGTGTTTGTAATCCGCCGATCATCTCAAATGAGAGTGTCCTCACGTTCCAACATTGCGAGAGTCACAGCTGTGTGTGGCTGCACGGCACGCGGGAGATCGGGCAGCTTTGCGCGACCTTGTTGCAATGATGAAAATTGCCTTGCCCAACGACTCACCATGCTTTTGTTTACTACCAGGTCTCCGTAGACATTTTTCAAGCATCTATGAATATCTGCGATACTCTAGTTTTCCTCCGAAAGAAACTCAATGATAGCTGTTTCCTTGAAACACAGCTCTGGAACGGACGCCAGTTTGAAAGCTGTTTATAGCTCCTCTACCTATCGGAAATTAATGAAACTATAGCAGTTAAAGCGGGAATATTCCACGATGTCCTACAACAATTTCCACATTTTTCATCCTAAATTGGCCGAGAAAAAAAGTGTTGCATTATTTATTCAACATACGTCGTAGATACAGAGTGAAGGGCGTCTGTGATTAAGCAATGGATTCGTATTCGGATGCAGCATGTCGAAATAGTTTACGTGTAAATGGCCGGATGTCAGTGTCGCCGGCCGGGGTGGCTGAGCGGTTCTAGGTGCTACAGTCTGGAACCACGCCACCGCAACGGTCGCAGGTTCGAATCCTGCCTCAGGCCTGGATGTCTGTAATGTTCTTAAGTTAGTTATGTTTAAGTAGTTCTCAGTTCTAGGGGACGGATGACCTCAGAAGTGAAGTCCCATAGTGCTCAGAGCCATTTTTTTCGACTCACCGTCTTAGCGTCAAAATTTGCATTCTTTAAAATTTTCCCTAAATTATTAACAACTAATCCCTGAATGCTTCCTCAACCCTTTCGTTGCTGATTTGGCGCTAAGAGTGCGCTCACTTTGCACGGCGTGGCACGACCCACGCCATTGCCGGCTGCGCAGTGTTGGCCGCTCCTGTTCTTTCTCTACCACCCGGGTTGTCCACAGACCGGAGGTCACCTCTCTCTATTGTCACCCTCTTCTTCGTTACCGTCGTTTGTTTCACACCTGAAAGGCGAGTGCGGCAAACGTGAAGAACAGTTTTCTCGGCCCCGAAATGCTGAAAGGACAGGAGCGGCAAGAGCCACAGTAACCTCATCCAAAGACGAATCGACGTCATCCTCACTGTCACTGTTTCATAAGTAAGCTTTCTACTTCCGCGTATCCGCGTTTGAACATATTCTACAAACTGTTTCATAACACTGTAATACCTCCAAAACGACCGAAAGACAATCTATCGTGATAACTAGCATTTATGTGAATATCAGTGCGACTACCAATTTCATGAAACGCTGTAGGTCACGTTACGTACTCATGTAGCGTTATAATATCTCAACATTCATATCAGACATTCGCGCTCCTGTCGCTTCAGACCCCAAAGCATTCAGTTTAATGGCAAAACACAACACAGCAGTGACTCTGAATGGTGTGGGATCCTCAAGTCCTTGGAAGGTTAGCGTGGGTATCTTGAATCAAAAGTCTATGCACATGTCACGCAGTTTCCCCAAACTAGCGGCAAGTGCTTTGCGGGTGCAGAGCTGGTGCCTGATAAAGAGTCATCCGTTGGGTTCAGATAAGGTGAATGCATTACCCAAGTTGGCACCAGATACTGTACCTGCCGATGGTGCCTCGACAAGAAGGAGAACAGATCCGCACTAGAGGAAATGAATAATAACCGTGCGAAGCAATTTACAGAAAAACAGAGTCCGAAATGGCGTCGAAACATGTGCGAGCATAACATAACGCACGGCTGGCTCGAACTGCTTTCGACTCAGCCCACAGAAACGGCACGCAGCTCGAGGCACAAGGCAGGGTCCACAGTGTTGAACTCAACATTAGAAATGTTGTATTGTCGTGGAAATAAACACTTGAGATAGCGGGTATACCCATGCCATGTGTCACGTACACCCTCTCCTCCCCCTTCCCCCCCCCCCCCCCTCATATCAGTTGTCCCACACTGTTTCACTGTGATAAAACCACGCCATCTCCTCTGCCTCGATTGCAACATCCGCTGATGAGAGATAATAAATCCCTCCCACTTGGAAACGCCAAAAATTGTCAGGCTCGTGCCGCTACCTCCAGTGCAGACGCAGAGAGCATCGGAGACCGAGGCAGTGGACCGACCACCGAAGGAGCCAATGCCAACAATGCTGGCCGACAAGGCTGGCCTAGGCTGGCTCCGCTGTGGAGCAGAAATGTGCGCAGGGAGGGACCAGAGGACGCGATCTACGAGGAGGAGGAGGAGCAGTGCGGACTAGAGTCCAGAGAGTCAGCATCAGGAGGCATGGGAGCGAGCCTAACTGGAGTTTGAAACCACAGGCGCAAGGAGAGCGGTGCAAAGCGCGAAGAGGGTGGTAACGGGGAAGCACACTGCTGCGAGATGAAGCCTGCACCTGGAACAATGTCACAATCAACCCTGTCACCTGTACATAATTACAACGTATTAATTACAACAGGGCTGCATCCTGATTCTAAGTTAGAAGTGGTGCACGACGCTACGTTAGGCTGACTGGAAGACTGACTACAATGTCCCAACAGCGTGCATGACATCCACCGCAAACAACTAGTGACCATTGTGCTCCACCGAGATACCTGACACCCATACTGCTGCAGGCTAAATGAGTGGGTCCAAACGGCTGTCCTGGGGTGAAAACACCGTCGGCCCTAGTGGTCCAGGACATGTGACTCAGGATACGACAAATCCATGCAAATAATCTACTGGACTGCAGCCACTGACTAGCATCATCCGGTTTGTAGGCCAGAATACTCCACAACGCATCATCGCGAGAAGAGGCAGACATGGACTTCTTCATTTTGTCACACAAGTGAAGTGGTGCACCTCTGAGTAAGAAGCCGGATGAAATGGGGTGGTGGTCAGATATCGTTGCGAACTAAAATTCAACCTGCCGACCATCCACCACCAACGTCGGCAAAATACACCGGGACGACCAGTGTGGGGCGTCGGAGACAACCGCAGAGCCCAGTGAAAACACAGGAGCGTCCGATGACCGACTCGCGGCTCGCCGACTGTTAGAAATAGTTGCTAAATGGCCCACCTGACGACCAGCCCCACATACGGCCTCCAACTGCGGGCAATCGTGTCGAATGTGTACCGAAAGACAGGACCGCTGCTTCACACGATTAGCGGAAAGAGATCTCGCCGGGGACCCGAAAAAACGCCGCGGGTGGGAATTACGACGCCGCTATTGACGCTAATCCGCCGAGCTCGACACGGCCGACGTGCGTCACCTGGGGCTCTTTATCATCGCGCAATCTCCCAGTTGTCGGAAAGGACACCACCTGACACCACCGTCGGCTTATGGGATTCCAGAATCTGAGTGACGTCAGCTAAAGAAGGGTCGGCCAAGGTCAACGCCCTAGTTTGGACCTCAGGGTACTAAACGAACAATCACGTCCCGAATTAGCGAGGTAGCAGATTTCTACATCTACATCTACATGGATACTCTGCAAACCATATTTAAGTGCCTGGCAGATGGTTCATCGGACTTCCTTCAAAATTCTCAGTTATTCCAATCTCGTATAACGTGCGGAAAGAACGAACACCTATATCTTTCCGTACGAGCTCTGATTTCCATTATTTTATCGTTGTGATCGTTTCTCCCTGTACAACTCGGTGTCTACAAAATATTTTCGCATTCGGAGAAGAAAGCTGGTGATTGGAATTTCGTGAGAAGATTCCGTCGCAACGAAAAACGCCTTTCTTTTAATGATGTCCAGCTAAAATCCTGTATCATTTCTGTGATACTCTCTCCCATATTTCCCGATAATACAAAACAAGCTGCTCTTCTTTGAACTTTTTCGATGTACTCCGTCAGTCCTATCTGGTAAGGATCCCACACCGCGCAGCAGTATTCCAAAAGGGAACGGACAATCGTAGTGTAGGCAGTCTCCTTAGTAAAAAAAATGGTTCTGACCACTATGGGACTTAACTTCCGTGGTCATCAGTCCCCTAGAACTTAGAACTACTTAAACCTAACTAACCTGAGGACATCACACACATCCATGCCCGAGGCAGGATTCGAACCTGCGACCGTAGCAGTCGCGCGGTTCCGGACTGAGCGCCTTAACCGCGAGACCACCGCGGCCGGCAGTCTCCTTAGTAGATCTGTTACGTTTTCTAAGTGTCCTGCCAATAAAACGCCTTCCCCATAACGTTTCCTATGTGTTCCTTCCAATTTAAATTGTTCGTAATTGTAATACCTAGGTCTTTAGTTGAATTTACGGCTTTTAGATTAGACTGATTTATCGTGTAACCCAAGTTTAACGAATTCCTTTTAGTGCTCATGTGGATGACCTCACACTTTTCGTTATTTAGGGTCAACTGCCAATTTTCGCACCATTCAGATATCTTTTCTAAATCATTTTGCAATTTGTTTTGATTTTCTGATATCTTTATTAGTCGATAAACGACAACGTCATCTGTAAACAACCGAAGACAGCTGCTCAGATTGTCTCCCAAATCGTTTCTATAGATAAGGAACAGCAAAGGGACGATAACACAATCTTGGGGAACGCCAGAAATCACTTCTGTTATACTCGGTGACTTTCCGTCAATTACTACGAACTGTGACTTCTCTGACAGGAAATCACAAATCCAGCCACATAACTGAGACGATATTCCATAAGCACGCAATTTCACTACAAGCCATTTGTGTGGTACAGTGTCAAAAGTCTTCCGGAAATCCAAAAGTATGGAATCGATCTGAAATCCCTTGTCAATAGCACTTAACACTTCATGTGAATAAATAGCTAATTGTGTTTCACAGGAACAATGTTTGCTAAACCCATGTTGACTGTGTGTCAATAGGCCGTTTTCTTCGAGGTAGTTCACAATGTTTGAACACAATACATGTTCCAAAATCCTGCTGCATATCGACGTTAACGAAGTGGGCCTGTAATTTAGTGGATTACTCCTACTACCTTTCTTGAATATTGGTGTGACTTGTGCAACTTTCCAGTCTTTCGGTACGGTTCTTTCGTCGAGCGAACGGTTGTATATGATTGATAAGTATAGAGCTAATGCATGAGCGTACTCCGAAAGGAACCTAATTGGTATACATTCTGGACCAGAAGACTTGCTTTTATTAAGTGATTTTAAGTTGCTTCACTACTTCGAGGATATTTACTTCTACGTTACTCATGTTGGGAGCTGTTCTCAGTTCGAATTATGGAATATTTACTTCCTCTTCTTTTGGGACACTCATAACGACACTTGCGTGAGAGACGGACAAATCGTCGATCAAGGCCGCGTACGACTGCTCGAGGCACTTACGTTACTGGTTTAACAGCAAACGTGTCCCCACAACAGTGGTTTGTTGCCCAAAGTAGTGAGTACGCAACCTGCAAAATTCGTCAGAGGACTGTTTCTCGGCAACGACCCTCCGATATGTTGCAGGTACCAACTGGCTGAACAATCGTAGCTCTTCATTACCCAACAGCATCTCCAAAGGTGACCTATGTCTTCAGCAGAGCATTGCGCCTCCCATCGCACCCGAATTATAATGTTAGTTTGGACTACCCAGTTTTATCAGCTGTTGTAACAAGTATATTTGTGCTTTTCCAGTTCCAGGTTTATTACAAATTACGAAAACTTCTAAGCAAACTTGTTTCGCTTGTTTGAAAAAACATCCGTACCATTCTGAGAATAGTTTGAATACGTAATCCTTTTCGACACTTCGATTGCTGTACAGTAAAAAAAACAGTTTCACTTGTGGCATTTACTGTTTTTCTTCACACATTACGATGAAAACGTTTCCCTTTCGTTGTCAATAGGGACTGAAGGCGGAAATCTATAGGAGTGTACTACTCTATTTTCTGTGTAAATGGTGGGTGGCTACTAAATTTACTACCATGCAGATAACTTCCCAACATTTTCGCATGTGTGTTGGCGACCACACAACGACATATCGGCGCTCTCATCAGAGCGAATAATTGGTCCTTGCGGTAATCAATAGGCGTCCCTAACTCAACTGGTCACGTGTGTAGTAGCATTCATTGAGCAAAGGGAGGCTATGCTACTGCACACTGCGTCTGTGATATTCGACAAGTGCCTGGGTCTCGTTGACAGTACAACGGCAAGAGGACCGAAAACACATATTATACCTGCACAGCTGTTTGCAGTTTCGCCATACTAGCACAAGTAAAACTTATATCGATGATATTTTTGGAAGGTACGTTTTCCCTCTTACCGCATAATTTCATCTTTTCAAGCCTGCAGGGCTGTTCACCTGACAATTAGAATTTGTAATCATACTTGCTGCCGTTATGCGTAGAAAGCAAGTGCATGCTATGCTGACTGTCTTCTGTATGGTCTCTCTGGCAGACATAATATGGCGTAATCATTTAGTTTCGTGTGTGCAAATTTTCCAGTCAAGCCAGTGTGCCAGGACTGGATTATTAAGCGGCTAGCTTATCGCTCACTTTCGGGAGCCAAGTGGATAATTGCCAGATAGCCTAAATGTCAGCATTTATGAACCAACGTTGACGATAATGATTATGTTCGTTTTATCAGTGTTCTGCGTAGAAAATCACAAAGATGATTTAATTACAAATTACTTCCTCCTTACCATCATTACAATCAAACAAACAACTGGCCATCTTCTGCAAAGATTAAGGGCCACATTTTATCTATAAGCGAGCTCTGCTTATTCCCTGGTGATATAACAGCTAAATGAGATCGTAGAGAATCGTGGTTGCTAACAAGTCATTTAATAATCGAAGGCGTCTTTGGCATATTGCCAACTTTAAGGTGAAACACGAAAGCTTCAGTAGTTGCAGGTATGTACTATCGTATTTCCTGGGATAATGAAACACTTCGATACCAAAGGTACATCAGAATGGTATTTAAATTCCCTGTGAAACAACTGACAATTTTACTTCTGACAATGATGAACTACCGAAAACAATGATAGCTGCAGCAGGACGTATTCGCGTTATATTACAATGAGCGACGAGACGCAATTCTCCATTTAATGAAACATAGACCTATTCTTTTAGAATAATAAATATCGCTTTATTTATGCGACTAGGGAAGTAAAACACTAATTTTGAAGTTCAGTCAAACATTTTTCTAATTTTATTATTCGTAACTGCTGATTTACAAAAGAATTGTGTACACTTACAGACTGTTCATACTACGCACATTAAATTGAAATTTATTGAATGTTGCCTAACTCGTGCTTGTGTAGATGGTTCTGACATTGGGACGTCCTTCCCAGCTGACTTAGCGACTAAGTCACGATCACTCCACGCTCTGAAAAAAGTTAAGAATATAATTAACTGCTTCAGAAGAAAAATCGCTCACGGAGTTGCTAACATCTCAAGAAATTAATAATCACCTGTTCTTCACATATATGCAATGAATTCAGTCACACACTCAATGCATTATTGTCAGTGCGGCGGTTTCCAAACTGAAATATACTGATATCATATCGCTTTACAAGAAAGGCAGTAAGACAGATATTACTCATTGGTGACCAGTCTCACTCGTTACCTGCCTTCTCAAAGGTACCGGAAAAAGTTTTGTACGCAATAACCATAACACACCTGTGTCAGTCACCACTTGAATATAAAAATGGTCTTTTCTTCACAATCTGAATAGATGCGGAGCTTGGGTATGCCAGTCATTATGAGCTCCAAAGTTATATGGGTAATGCAAACCCTCAGGGAAATAGAATGAAGGATGGGAAAGAATGCCAGTGGATATGTCCCGTCTGTGATATGGAGGAGGCTTTGCCGGCGGCTGTCGGGCGCAATGAGTGGCTTCGTTTATTTGAGTCGTCAGTCTTCTGTCTGGTTTGAAGCGGCCCACCACGAATTCCTCACCTGTGCCAATCTCTTCATCTCAGAGAAGCAGTTGCCACTTACGTCCTCAATTATTTGCTGTATGTCTTCGAATCTCTGTCTTCCTCTACAGTTTTTGCACTTTACAGCTCCCTCTAGTACCATGGAAGTCATTCCCTCATGTCTTAACAGATGTCCTATCATCCTTGTCCCTTCTGCTTATCAGTGTTTTCCACATATTCCTTTTCTCTCCGATTCTGCGAAGAACCTCCTCATTCCTTACCTTATCAGTTCACCTAATTTTCAACATTCGTCCGTAGCACCACATCTCAAATGCTTCGATTCTCTTCTGTTTCGGTTTTCCCACAGTCCATGCTCCACTACCATACAATGCTGGACTTCAGGCGTATATTCTCAGAAATTTCTTCCTCAAATTAAGGCCGGTATTTGATATTAGTAGACTTCTCCTGGCCAGGAATGCCTTTTTGGCCATAGCTTGTCTGCTTTTTATGTCCTCCTTGCTCCGTCCGTCATTGGTTATTTTACTGCCTAGGTTGTAGAATTCCTTAACTTCAACTACTTCGTGACCAGCAATCATGGTGTTACGTTTCTTGCTGTTCTCATTTCTGCTACTTGTCATTACTTACCCCTCTCTTCGATTTACTCTCAACCCGTACACTGTACTCATTAGACTGTGTATTCCGTTCAGGAGATCATGTAAGTCTCCTTCATTTTCACTGAGGATAGCAATGTCATCAGCAAATAGTATCATTGATATCTTTTCACCTTGCATTTTAATTTCACTCTTGAACCTTTCTTTTATTTCCATAACTGTTTCTTCGATGTATAAATTGAGCAGTGGGGCCGAACGGCTACATGCCTGTCTTACACCCTTTTTAAACCGAACACTTCGTTCTTGGTCGTCCACTCTAATTATTCCCTCTAGGTTCCTATAGCTTACCCCTATTTTCCTCAGAATTTTAAACATTCTGCACCATTTTACACTGTCGAACGCTTTTCCAGGTAGATATATCCTATGAATGTGTCCTGACTTTTCCTTCATTCTTGCTTCCATTATCAACTGCTACGTCGGAATTGCATCTCTGGTGCTGTAGTTTCCCTAAACCCAAACTAATCGTCATCTAACACATCCTCAATTTTCTTTTCCATTCTTCTGTATATTATTATTGCCAGCAACTTGGTTGGACGAGATGTTAAGCTGATTGTGTGATAATTCTCGCACTTGTCCGCTCTTACAGTCTTCGGAATTGTGTGGTCGACATTTTTCTGAAAGTCAGATGATATGTCGCCATACTCAAACATTCAACACACCAGCGTGAATAGTCGTTTCGTTCCCACTTATTTGATTTTAAGTCCTCCAAAGCTCTCTTAAATTCTGATTCTAATACTGGATCCCCTATCTCTTCTAAATCGACTCATGGTTCTTCTTCTATCTCATAGAGGACTTCAATGTACTCTTTACACGTTTCTGTTCTCTGCATTTAATAGTGGATTTCCCATTGCACTCTTAATGTTACCACTCTTGCTTTTAATTTCACCGAAGATTATTTTGACTTTCCTACATGCTGGCTCAGTCTTTCCGGCAATCATTCCTTTTTCGATTTCTTCACATTTTTCATGTAGCCAATTCGTCTTAGCTTCCCTGAACTTCTTCTACATTTTATTCTCCAGAGATTTGTATTTCAGTATTCCTGAATTTCCCTGAACATTTTTGTGCTTCCTTCCTTTTACTGATCAACTGAAGTATTTCTGCTGTTACCCACGGTTTCTTTGCAGTTACCTTTTTTGTACCTATGTTTTTCTTTTGGGCTTCTGTGATTATCCTTTTTGGAGATGTCCATTCCTCCTCAACTGTACTGCCAATAGGCTATCCCTTATTACTGTATATATAGCCTTAGAGAACTTCAAGTTTTTCTCTCATTCTGTAGTATTTCTGCTTCCCACTTCTTTGCGCATTGATTCTTCCTGACTTAAATTTCACCACTACATTGTGATCTGAGCCTATATCTGCTCCTAGGTACGCCTTACAATTCAGTATCTGACTTCGGAATCTGTGTATAAGCATGATGCATTCTAACCGAAATCTTCTCGTACCGCCCGGCCTTTCATAGTATACCTGTTCCTCTTGTGATTCTTGAACAGAGTATTCGCTATTACTAGCTGAAATTTATTACAGAATTTAATTAGTCTTTTTCTTTTCTCGTTCCTTGTCCTAAGCCCATATTCTGCTGTAACCTTTACTTCTACTCCTTCCCCTACAACTGCATTCCAGTCCTCCATGACTTAGATTTTCATTTCCCTTTACGTGCCGTATTTTCCTTTTATATCCTCATATACTTTATCTGTCTCTACATCTTCAGCTTGCAATGTCAGCATGTATACCTGAGCTATCATTGTCAGTTTTGGTTTGCTGTCGATTCTGATAAGAACAAACCTACCAATGAACTGTTCACAGTAAGACACACTCTGCCCTACCTTCCTATTCATAACGGATCCTACTCGCGTTATACCATATTCTGCTGATCAGAAATCCTTGTCTTCTTTCCATTTGACTTCACTGACTCCTACTATATCTAGACGGAGCCTTTGCGTTGCCCTTTTCAGAGTTTCTAGCTTCCCTTCCACTTTCAAGCTTCTGACATTCCACGCCATGACTCGTAGAACGTTATCCTTTCGGTCGTTACTCAATCTTTTTCTTATGGTCGCCTCCCCTTTGGCAGTCCCCTCTGGTAGATCCGAATGGGGGACTATTCCGGAATCTTTTGCCAACGGAGAGATCATCATGATACTTTTTCAATTAGAGGCCACATGTCCTGTGCATACACGTAATGTGCCTTTAAAGCAGTGCTTTACATTGCCTTCTGCATCCTCATGCCGTTGATCATTGCTGATTTTTCCTCATGTAGTGGCAGTTTCCCACTCTAAGGACAATATCTTCCCTGAACCTGTGTCCGCTCCCCTTTGGCAGACGGAGGGTGACTTCACATGCCGCAAGTCCTTCGGCCGTGTAGTGGTTAATAGAAAAGAAAAAGAGAAGAAAAGAAAAGGTTGAAAATGTGGCAAGAAATGGTGAATAAAAAGGGGTTTTTAAAATCGTTAATGACCGTGAAAAACGGGAAGAACGAAATGCAAATCGGACTTCGTATTACAGAAAAGCTATCGGACTTAGTGATTCGGAAAAGCTATTGTTGGGGTGGTCCTTGTGGCGTTTCTGAGCAAAAGTCAGACCAATTTCTACTTCAAAAATTATTTGAAAGAGAACAGAGAATAACAAAATGTGCTGATTAACAGGGGGAAATGGCGTAGATACGAGTTCATTCATTACCAAGTTAATATGTCTTCTCTCGTGCGGCGTCCAGGTCTTGTTCTCCGACAATCTCCTGCTTCATTTCTGCATGAAAATGTCGTAGCTGCTCCAAAATCTTGCAGTAAATTTCATCGTCCAGGGATTACTAATGTCTACGAATTAAAACCATCTTGATATTGAATGCATGGTATTTTACGGCTGCTTCCATCCTCCAAATTTCATACACGCTTCCACAATACAATATGTCTGCACATCAATAAGTTTTTACGCCTTAATCAGACCAAGACTAACGAATAAGTTTTTACGTCTGAATCATACCAAGACTAGCGAATAAGTGAAGTTAAGCTTCCGCTCTCAAGAGACAAGAGCGGGTAGAAAACAAAAAGAGATACAATTTTTGTACGTTCATTTTCTTATAAATATTTTCTCTGCCGTCTAGCGCTCATACAGCTGCGACGGTATAATTTATATCTGAGGGAACGAGGTAGCGCGGCGAAATTCAAAGTCCCGCTACATCCGCCTATGCTGATTATGAATTAAAATTTAAGTAGTGACGGGTTTCGAACCATTTTTTTTAACAATAAGTAAAATTTTATTCAATTCAAATATATATATAGTAGATAAAAGTTAAGTTTTAGAATTAATTACATTTCGTTTTCATTTTTCCATTTTCATAGTTATTGTTTTTATTGCATTACTGTGTTGAGTTCGTTTATTTCATTTCTAAAAACCTTTTCCGTTTGTATTGAAATTTTGTCGAGTTTTGTCTGTATGTGTCATGATAATGCGCTTGACGGTTTCTAATTTATGAGTTTTCTGGCAACGATAAATGTGGACATTAATTGTCTAATGTATTAGAAAAACATAAGGACATAGAATTGGCAATTGATTATTTGCTTATTATTGATTTGTTGTAAGAAGGGTGATTTTGGGCTTTTGCTTTTGATTTCAGTTTCATTATTCCCAGCGAGGGCATTGGTGTAGCACTGAACACAAAACAAACACTGCACTCGGCACTGAAAGAGAACTTCACAAAAGCACTTTGATGGTTTCCCTAGGGTGGCTGGTGGGCGAGGCCCGGGCTGCAGCGGCGGTGGGCTTTGCCGTGGGCCGCCGTCCTCCCTCAGCTGGGCTCCGTCCGCGACGCTCAGGCTGGCGGTGTCCGTAGGGGCGGCTGGCATGGCTCTTTTGTAGCCTGCTTCTAGGGCAATTCTCAGGAAGTTCGCGAATTCTGCTTTGTATCTTTTGGATCTTATGGCTTTATTGTTTTCTTCCAATAAGTGCGAGAGGTATTCCATGACATCTTCCTGGCTTTGGTCTATTATTGCATACACTGTTTGGCCTAGGATCCAAGTGGTGCTTTGTTTCTTTGGTCGGGGGAAAGGTTTTATATCCGGTGCGGTTAATAGTTCGATGTTTATCCTTTCAGGTGTACTTCTGTTTATCAGTGCCAGCATCGCTTTGGATGTCTCCCATATTTGTTTCTTTTCTCCGTATTGGAAGCGATGTTCCAGGGTACCGTTTCTATTACAGGTCTGACATTTTCCTGATGGTCTGAGATGAATTGCTGCTAACTTTTCATCGAGAACGCTTTGATTATTAATCAAAGACGCTACCCCTAGACCATGGTGCAGGTTTTTTTCCGGCTGTAAATATGAGGGGCAGTCAAATGAAAGCCGAATACCCGCCATGAAGGGACCTTGGAATGGTTCAATTCATAAGTAATCACTTCACGCGTTAAGACAGTTATCCCACTGGGAGACTAGATGATCGATTCCTGTTTCGTGGAATGCGGTCGGCCGCTGACGGATCCATGACCGCGCGCAGTCTTGCGATTCCTCATCCGACTGAAATCTACTTCCACGCATGTCTTCCGTCATGTCACAAATGATATGAAAATCACACGGTGAACGGTCCAGGCAGTACGAAGGATGCTGCATTGTTTCCCCATTAAATCTTTCAATCGTAGTTTCGATTGGCAGTGTGGGAGTGGGCGCTATCGTGCAACTTCGATCGCAGTGGTCCTCTGCTCGTCGAGGACAGGATGATTCCATCGGGCAGTATTCTTGAGGGTTTTGAGTTAATGGTGCGTCGCAGTTTCTGCAAAGTGTCCTCTTAGAGCTGGACATTGATTGTGGTTCCAAGCTCGAGGAACTCGCCGAGCAGCGGGCCACTGTAGTCGAAGTTGCACGATAAAGCCCGCTCCCACTCTGCCAATTGGACGAAGGCTACGCTTCAGAGATTTGGTTGGGAAACATTGCAAGATTCTCCATACGGCACGGATCACTCGCCGTGGTTTTCACAACGTTAGAGACCTGAAGTAGAATGTAGAATGAATGAGGTAGAATGGGATAGGAATGATGATGGAAATAGGATCACATTTGATGAAGTGGAAAAAATGGTCAATAGATTGCAGTGCAATAAAGCGGCTGGGGTGGATGAAATTAAGTCGGAACTCATCAAATACAGTGGAATGTCAGGTCTTAAATGGCTACACAGGATAATTGAAATGGCCTGGGAGTCGGGACAGGTTCCATCAGACTGGACAAAAGCAGTAATCACACCAATCTTTAAACATGGAAACAGAAAAGATTGTAACAACTACAGAGGTATATCTTTAATCAGCGTTGTGGGTAAAATCTTCTCGGGTATTGTTGAAAGGAAAGTGCGAGTATTAGTTGAGGACCAATTGGATGAAAATCAGTGTGGGTTTAGGCCTCTTAGAGGCTGTCAGGACCAGATCTTTAGCTTACGGCAAATAATGGAGAAGTGTTATGAGTGGAACAGGGAATTGTATCTATGCTTTATAGATCTAGAAAAGGCATATGACCGGGTTCCTAGGAGGAAGTTATTGTCTGTTCTACAAGATTATGGAATAGGAGGCAAACTTTTGCAAGCAATTAAAGGTCTTTACATGGATAGTCAGGTAGCAGTTAGAGTTGACGGTAAATTGAGTTCATGGTTCAGAGTAGTTTCAGGGGTAAGACAAGGCTGCAACCTGTCTCCACTGTTGTTCATATTATTTATGGATCATATGTTGAAAACAATAGACTGGCTGGGTGAGATTAAGATATGTGAACACAAAATAAGCAGTCTTGCATATGCGGATGACTTAGTGTGATGGCAGATTCGATTGGAAGTTTGCAAAGTAATATTTCAGAGCTAGATCAGAAATGTAAGGACTATGGTATGAAGATTAGCATCTCCAAAACGAAAGTAATGTTAGTGGGAAAGAAATATAAACGGATTGAGTGCCAAATAGGAGGAACAAAGTTAGAACAGGTGGACGGTGAAGGAACCGGAAGCGAGGTGTAGCAAAGCTAATGCAGTGAGCGCTCAGCTACGATCTACTCTCTTCTGCAAGAAGGAAGTCAGTACCAAGACTAAGTTATCTGTGCACCGTTCAATCTTTCGACCAACTTTGTTGTATGGGAGCGAAAGCTGGGTGGATTCAGGTTACCTTATCAACAAGGTTGAGGTTACGGATATGAAAGTAGCTAGGATGATTGCAGGTACTAGTAGATGGGAACAATGGCAGGAGGGTGTCCACAATGAGGAAGTCAAAGAAAAACTGGGAATGAACTCTATAGATGTAGCAGTCAGGGCGAACAGGCTTAGATGGTGGGGTCATGTTACACGCATGGGAGAAGCGAGGTTACCCAAGAGACTCACGGATTCAGCAGTAGAGGGTAAGAGGAGTCGGGGCAGACCGAGGATAAGGTACCTGGATTCGGTTAAGAATGATTTTGAAGTAATATGTTTAACATCAGAAGAGGCACCAATGTTAGCACTGAATAGGGGATCATGGAGGAACTGTATAAGGGGGGCTATGCTCCAGACTGAACGCTGAAAGGCATAATCAGTCTTAAATGATGATGATGATGATGATGAGAGACCTGAAGAAAGACACGGGAGGCCGTCGGTTTCAGTCGCACGAGAAAGTGCAAGAGTGGGAGAAGTTAGGGAGGTGTCAGCGGTCGACAGCCTCCTACGAAACAGGAATTGATCGTCTCGTCTCCCAGTGGGAAAATGTCCCAAGACGTGTGATGATTACTTTTGAGTGGAACGATTCCACGGTCCCATTGTGGTGGGTATTGGTTTTCATTTGAGTATCCCTTATAATGGTACATGTCGTCACGAATGGCGCCTGTCGCTTGGTTTCTGAGGCCATCCTCGGTTCCTTTAGGTAGACGGCTGATTCGGTGAAGTCAATTAGCATCACAAACTTCCTCTGATTCGGAGCAGAATATAAGTTCTAAACAAGGAGCTCACACGACTCTGTGGCAGTATCAGATGCGAATTTCTCGACATCCACTATTGGGTGGAGGGTTGCAGGGTTCCCCTTAATAAACATAAAAATGGTCCGTAGTAGGCTGTAAGGCGCTTTCTATTTAATCTAGCGATTAGCTAATTTCCACTACGCGTCGTCATCAAATACATTTGTAACATCTGTGCATCATGTCGTTTTCAAATCACTCTCATTAACAAGTAAAAAATAGCCATATTCCGCCACTTTACGAAACGATCCACGCTACAGTGACACCGTTTAAGATTGTATTGTGGTGTGTAGTGTGGATCGTTTCGTAAAATGCCGGAATATGGCTACTTTTTGCTTATAATTAAGAGTGATTTGAAAATGACATGATGTACAGATGTTACAAATGTGCTTGACAGTGACATGTGGTCGAAATTAGCTAATCGCGCGATTGAATGAAAATCGCATTACAGCCTACTGCGCACCATGTTTGCCTTTATTAAACATCTGGAGGCTGTGAATCCTCACAAACACAAAATATTTCCCCTTCATAGGAGAGACTTGCACTACACGCAGGCAGCGGCCACTGGGGTAGTAGTCTACGTGTGGAGTGCACGTAAGGGTCTTTTAGGCTAGAGAAAAATCCTGCCATTTGGATCAGAGACAAATTTCCCGTCGTAATCGGAGTTACATCATCCAAAAAATTCTCAGAGAATGCTCGTCCCTGCGAATCGACATAGAAAAGATCAATATGGCATTAGGAAACTGCAAGAGAATTTAAGGAAAAGTCAGAGTATCGCTTAATGTAGGTTGTAATACCTAGATAGTATTAGGAACGAAAAGTTGGAAGAAAAAGGAAGTGAATAGTAATGGATTCCTAAATTCAAATTGGAATGTTTATGGTAAGGGTAGGTTAGTTCCCTGTTGTGGTGGCGTCTTCATTGCAGTAAAGAACCTGATAATATTCAAATAAATTTCGGGCTTGTAGACGATCGTCGTTTAATTCATCTCACGATATTTCGACTAAGCACCTGTCAATCATCTTGAGGTGAGTCTTCAACGGCTGACGAAGACTTGCACCGTTCCTTTTTATTGAGATGACAGTACCTTGGCATAATACCAAAATTTGCCAGAGTGATATATTTTATTAAGCTTGCCACTACACGGAAGATTTCTGTCAAAGAATTTGCTATGCAAGACGAAGACTGGATGCAATTCCAGAAGAATTGTACCAGTTACATCCAAAGGTTGCAACATATCTCTCTAGTGTATCATGGGATTGGGTTGATGAAGTGACTTCGGCTAAGTTCGACTGCGTCCATTAGGATGCAAGTTTTCGGCAAATGCCAAAATTTGATCGACTACTGCCACAACAGTCGTCGCCGCAAGAAGTAAATGTACGACATTTCGTTCTCAATTCCACGGAGAAAAATCTGGACGATGCGACGTGTCTGTACTAAAAAAGGGACTCAATTTGGCGCATACACCTACAGCTCCGCCCTTAGTAAGTTTTGTGAGCAATATTGGAGCTCCTTCGTATGATTTAGCCAAACATCTTTCTTCTCTGCTGAGGCCGTTGGTGAGCAAATGCTCACATCACATCGGTAACTCAGCTGCTTTCATCAATAGAGTGGGGGATGTCCGTCTCAGCAGTTCTGG
Source organism: Schistocerca americana (assembly GCF_021461395.2). Taxonomy (NCBI): domain Eukaryota; kingdom Metazoa; phylum Arthropoda; class Insecta; order Orthoptera; family Acrididae; genus Schistocerca; species Schistocerca americana. Next base: position 606,165,347 of record NC_060119.1, on the reverse strand, counting down.
CCGTGTGGTTAGCTTTCATGTGGTATCACTTTTTATAAAGGTCCCTTTGCAGATTCATTGGCGCTAATTTGCGAAAGGTTTCAGGTGGACATCACTGCTTTGTTTCGGCAAGTTCTGTCTCCAACCTATTTTATGTTCAACCAAAAATATTTGGAACACACTGACGGCGTCGCCTTGGGCAGCCCTCTGTCTCCCTTGGTGGTTAACCTTTTTATTGTGGATTTCGAATTTCTAGAAGAGCGCTCTTCAATCAACTGTCCTTAAACCAACATCATTTTGGAGGTTTGTGCACGATACTTTCGTAGTGTGGCCTCATGGAAATGACAAATTGGTGGAGTTTCTACACCTTCCCCATTCATAACAACATTCGGCTCACTATGGAAACAGGGAAAGATGGTTGGCTGCCTTTCTCGAATGTCTTGGTTAGACTAAAGAATGATGGCTTTCTGGGGCATTCACTTTGTCGTAAGCCCATTCATACCGATTTATATTTGCAAGTGTCAAGTTGCCATCACACGTGCAAACTATGGGCCTACTTAAAATGTTCATACACGCAGTTGACGCTGTCTTAGATCTAGATAGTTTGCCTAAAGAGCTCGCCCACTTAAAGACGGTTTTCAGAAAAACATGAATATTCCATTCACCAGATTAACAGGGCACTGTCAGCTAGAACCAAGAATCGGGCAATGGATAAGGGGGAGAACACGTATGCAAAACCTTAAGCTTTTCTTCCTTTTGTGGCCAACATTTCGTTTCAAATAGGAAGAATCCTCCGTAAATTTCACGTGGAAATAAATCTAAGATTGATTACGTCTTGGCATCGGTGAAGGACGACTTGTTATTACGAAAGACTGGAATATACAAGACACCTTGTCAACGTGGTATAGCTTACACAGGACAGACCACACGCATTGTGAAACAACGCTGCACTGATCCTCAGCGTTGCACTCACCTTCTGCAACCAAGCAAGTCAGCTATTGACGAACACTGTATTTCCACAGGACGTTCAATGGAGTACGATAGAATTGTGATTCTGACCACGCCAACATCTTTTTGGGACTCCATTATTAAATTCCTGGAAATACATCTGGGCGAAAAGCTGATGAATCGTGCTTGATAGTGGCTATCAGTTGGACAGAGCATGGGAGCCCATCATCTCGAAGTCGACAAAGTGCACCAACGGTCGCGGCGAGCGGTAACGCAGAGGACAGCTCATTTCCGCCGTTTCACCAGCGACGGCGCTGCCGCCGGGAAGTGTGGTCCGCTTGTCAACTTGTTTTTCACACTTTATATTGCAGAACGGAGCATGTCTTCGTGTAGCTAAATGGGAACAAGGCACCTGGTATTGACAAGCTCAGCAACTTAAGCCCGAAGAACTTACCACATAAACCATTGGTGCTCTTAACCAGAATTTACAATAGCTATCTCTTGACAAAGCATTTCCCCACTGCGTAGAAGATCGCCAAGGTAGTTCCTATTCCAGAATCACTGGTGGCAGATGGTACGATCAGGGAAGAACAGCATGGTTTCCAACGTAAACCATCCGCAGATCTGCAACTCCTTCGTCTGGCGGAACAAGTAACCAGACATTTCAATGTGTCTATTGTTACTGCAGCAGTCTTCTTAGATACTGAAAAGGCCTATGATAGGGTATGGAGAGAACGACTGATTCGGAAACTGCGTAAACTGACGTCGATACCCAATTGTTATGTGAAACTTACAGCTAGTTTTTTGACAGACAGGAAAATTATTGTTATAGTAGAGGGTCAATCACTCCCGACTGGCGCAGGTGGGGCTGCCTCAAAGATGCGTTTTATCCCCACTACTATTTAATCTCTATGTAAATGATATGCCAACTGTCACAGGGGTACAAATTGCACAGTTCGCCGATGATAAGCCTTTTTTTTCTCCAGCGGAAGATGTATTCACGTCAACACTCGTCGCCTTCAATATCAACTCGATGCCAGAGTCGCTTGGTGTACGACCAGTAAAGTGCAACTGAATCCCGCCAAGCCGACAGCCATCTATTTCAGCAAGATACGCCCCTTGATGCCCACCAACTTGAGATTACATTGGCGGGCTATCCCCTGGGGGCCAACAGTGACTTACCTGGGGGTCACTTTGAACGAACACTTCTTCCTCCGTAAACAAATTGACTCTCTCAGGAACAAAGCTTTCGGAATGGCCAAAAAACCCCTCCCTTTCTTCAAGAGTACTGACCACAGTACCACAGCAAAGCTTCGATTATATAAAGCGACGGTTCTCTCTAAAATACTATATGGCAGCTCGGTCTGGGGTGTTGCCAGTCCAATACAAACTGTCGGTCTCCAAGTTTTCCAAAATAAGCTTCTCAGATGGATGCGTCGTGCAAGCCGCTATACTCGCATCGTTGACTTAGACTCTGCCCTCCATATGGTTACAGTACTTGAAGCAATTCGCATATGGACGACGAACACCGCACATCAAAGTAGACAGTTTGCGTAAAGCGTACCACATGAGAACTCTGGACAGGCATAGGTATAAGGTACCACGTTCCTTGGTACTATGACATCCCAATCCATTCCACCAACTGGCGGTATGTTACGGACCGATATAGAGGCCCTAAAAAGGTGCCTCCAAAAGTTAATAAAGTGAACCCAAGCACCTATTTACCGTACACCATGAAGTCTGGATTGTCGACGACGGTGGCACTTCGATATACAGCATGTCATTCAAAAAGAAAAAAATGTCTTCGTCAGTCTTCGATGGTTCCCCTGAAGATGACTCTCAGGTGCTAGGTCGAAATATCGAGCGATGAATTAAACGACGACCGGTTGCAAGTCCGTAATTAGTTTGAACATTCAATTCGCTGGGAAAATATTAAAATTTACACCTTTGTAATATCCACATCGGTTATCACGGACTCCGAATGTGAATTAATCTGGATGAATTTAGGCATCAATGGTCGTCAAAAATGGGAATCGGGTGGTTTTATAGATCACCTGGGCCAGGAGCTGTAGCGGTAGAGCGCTTCTCAGAGATCTTGCAGAATATTGTCAATAACTTCCCTGATAATGCCGTGACAATACGGGGTGACGTTCCCTACCAGTTATACATTGGGAGAGTCATGCTATCAAAACTGGCGCCAGGGGCAGGGACTCGTGTGACATTATTTTGAATGTCTCATCAGAAAGTTATTTCGAGCAGATAATTAGAGAAACAACTCGAGAAGTAAACATCTTAGACGTACTAGCTCCAAACATAGCTGGTCTTAGGGGATCAGTTAACGTAGAGCAAGGTATCAATGATCATAAGGCTGCGATAGCAACTATGGCTACGGTTGTTACAACGAATGTTCAGAAAGATGGGGAAATAGCAAGAGTGACAGTACACAAATTGTAGTGTGTCTGTGTTGTCAATAACAAATATTCATTGCTGAGGACAAAGATGTGGAGCACAAATGGAAAAAAATTCAAAAGCATCATTCAGTAATGCCTTAGATAAGAGTGTTCCGAGGAGGGTCTCAAGGGATGGTTACATAGTCGTGTAAGAAAACTGCTGCGTAAACAAAGAGAGCTTCATTACAGTTCAAGAGAAGTCAAAACCTAGCTAATAAACAAAAGCTCAATGAAGGGAAATGAGCGGATAGACAGCAATGAGAGAAGAGTTCAACGACTTTGAAAGTAAAATTTTGTCAACCGATCTGAGTAAAAACCCTAAGAGGTTTTAGCCTTACGTAAAATCTTTAAGCGGCGGGAATGATCTATTTAGTCACTCAGAGACCATAGCGGCACCGGAATAAAAGATAACAGCGACAAGGCAGAGATACGATTTCCGTCTTCCGAAATTGTTTCTTGGCGAAAGCTCGTACCACGGTTCCTCCATTCAATCATCGTACGAACGCCGAAATGGCGGATATTGAGATAACCGATCGTGGAATGTAAAAGCAACTACAACCCCTCAGCAGCATATAGGCATCAGGACCAGATGAGATACCTGTAAGATTCTACATAGATCATGCCAAAGAACTCGCTCCCATTCTAGCAGCAGTTTCTCGTAGATCACTGGAGCAACGAAATGTACCTAGCGAGTGCAACAAAGCGCAGGTCATTCCCGTTTTCAAGAAGAGTTGTAGGAGAGATGCACATAATTATAGGCCGATATCGTGACACCGGTCTGTTGCAGAATTACGGGACGTGTCTTCTGTTCACGAATTATGACTTTTTTGAGAACGAAAATCTCCTCTATAAAAATCAAAATGGATTCTGTAAACACAGACCTTGCGAAACTCAGCTCGCTCTGTTCCTCCTTGAGATACACAGCGCTCTAGACATCGGCACTCAAGCTGATGGAGTATTTTTTGACTTAAGGAACGCATTTGACACCATCCTACACTTTCGTTTAGTGAAAAAAATACCAGCTTACCGAGTATTGGACCAGATTTGCCACTGGATTTCCTTGCAGATGGAACTCAACACGTCGTTCTTAACGGACCAAACCTGACAGATGTAGAGGTAATTTTCGGAGCACCCTAAGGATGTTGACAGAACCGTTACTGTTTACAGTGTATATTCGACAGCATAAATAATGGGCCACCACTGAATTCCAATGTGTAGACCACACCTGACGGTATGTAACCTACACAGCATAGCTGTGTCGCGGGTCCTCCAAACCCTCTGTAGTACAGTCGTCTGACCATACACAGTGGGTACCAAAACAGACTACTAGAGAACCCTGCTCCTTATGGCAACCAGTCCAGATGTAAATCAATACCATCATACAACAGATCTACATCTACATCTACATTTATACTCCGCAAGCCACTCAACGGTGTGTGGCGGAGGGCACTTTACGTGCCACTGTCATTACCTCCCATTCCTGTTCCACTCGCGTGTGGTTCGCGGGAAGAACGACATCCGGAAAGCCTCCGTGCGCGCTCGAATCTCTCTAATTTTACATTCGTGATCTTCTCGGGAAGTATAAGTAGGGGGAAGTAATATAGTCGATACCTCATCGAGAAACGCACCCTCTCGAAACCTGGCGAGCAAGCTCCACCGCGATGCAGAGCGCCTCTCTTGAAGAGTCTGCCAATTGAGTTTGCTAAACATCTCCGTAACGCTATCACGGTTACCAAATAACCCTGTGACGAAACGCGCCGCTCCTCTTTGGATCTCCTCTGTCTCCTCTGTCAACCCGACCTGGTACGGATCCCACACTGATGAGCAATACTCAAGTATAGGTCGAACGAGTGTTTTGTAAGCCACCTCCTTTGTTGATGGACTACATTTTCTAAGGACTCTTCCAATGAATGTCAACCTGGCACACGCCTTACCACAATTAATTTTATATGATCATTCCACTTCAAATCGTTCCGTACGCATACTCCTAGATATTTTACAGAAGTAACTGCTACCAGTCATATAATCATACAATAAAGGATCCTTCTTTCTATGTATTCCCAATACATTACATTTGTCTATGTTAAGGGTCAGTTGCCACTCCCTGCACCAAGTGCCCATACGCTGCAGATCTTCCTGCATTTCGCTACAATTTTCTAATGCTGCAACTTCTCTGTATACTACAGCATCATCCGCGAAAAGCCGCATGGAACTTCCGATACTATCTACTAGGTCATTTATATATATTGTGAAAAGCAATGGTCCCATAACACTCCCCTGTGGTACGCCAGAGGTTACTTTAACGCCGGTAGACGTCTCTCTCCGTTGAGAACATCATGCTGTGTTCTGTTTGCTAAAAACTCTTCAATCCAGCCACACCGCTGGTCTCATATTCCGTAGGCTCTTACTTTGTTAATCAGGCGACAGTGCGGAACTGTATCGAACGCCTTCCGGAAGTCAGGGAAAATGGCGTCTACCTGGGAGCCTATATCAAATATTTTCTGGGTCTCATGCCGGCCGGTATGGCCGTGCTGTTCTAGGCGCTTCAGTCTGGAACCGCGAGACCGCTACGGTCGCAGGTTCGAAACCTGCCTCGGGCATGGATGTGTGTGATGTCCTTAGGTTAGTTAGGCTTAAGTAGTTCTAAGTTCTAGGGGACTGATGACCTCAGATGTTAAGTTCCATAGTGCTCAGAGCCATTTGAACCATTTTTCTGGGTCTCATGAACAAATAAAGCGAGTTGGGTCTCACACGATCGCTGTTTCCGGAATCCATGTTGATTCCTACAGAGTAGATTCTGGGTTTCCAGAAATGACATGACACGCGAGCAAAAAACATGTTCTAAAATTCTACAACAGATCGATGACAGAGATATAGGCCTATAGTTTTGCGCATCTGCTCGACGACCCTTCTTGAAAAATGGGACTACCTGTGCTCTTTTCCAATCATTTGGAACCTTCCGTTCCTCTAGAGACTTGCGGTACACGGCTGTTAGAAGGAAGGGCAAGTTCCTTCACGTACTCTGTGCAGAAACGAATTGGTATCCCGTCAGGTCCAGTGGACTTCCCTCTGTTGAGTGATTTCAGTTGCTTTTCTATTCCTTGGACACTTATTTTGATGTCAGCCATTTTTTCGTTCGTGCGAGGATTTAGAGAAGGAACTGCAGTGCGGTCTTCCTCTGTGAAACAGCTTTGGAAAAAGGTGTTTAGTATTTCAGCTTTACGCGTGTCATCCTCTGTTTCAATGCCATCATCATCCCAGAGTGTCTGGATATGCTATTTTGATCCACTTACTGATTTAACGTAAGACCAGAACTTCCTAGGATTTTCTGTCAAGTCGGTACATAGAATTTTACTTTCGAATCCACAGAACGCTTCACGCATAGGCCTCCTTACGCTAACTTTGACATCGTTTAGCTTCTGTTTGTCTGAGAGGTTTTGGCTGCGTTTAAACTTGCAGTAGTGTCCTAACTTTGTTGTTGAACCATGGTGGGTTTTTCACATCCCTCACAGTTTTACTCGGCACGTACCTGTCTAAAACACATTTTACCAATGCCTTGAACTTTTTCCATAAACATTCAACATTGCCAGTGTCGGAACAGAAATTTTCGTTTTGATCTCTCAGGTAGTCTGAAATCTGCTTCCTATTACTCTTGCTAAACAGATAAACCTTCCTCCCTTTTTTATATTCCTGTTTACCTCCATATTCAGGGATGCTGCAACGGCCTTATGATCACTGATTCCCTGTTCTGCGAAAAGTTCGGGTTTGTTTGTTATCAGTAGGTCCAAGACGTTATCTCCGGTTCTCTGTTTAATTGTTCGAGGTAATTTTCGGATAGTGCACTCAGTATAATGTCACTCGATGCTCTGTCCCTACCACCCGTCCTAAACATCTGAGTGCCCTAGTCTATATCTGGTAAATAGAAATCTCCACCTAAGACTACAACATGCTGAGGAAATCTATGTGAAATGTATTCCCGATTTTCTCTCAGTTGTTCTGCCACTAATGCTACTGAGGCGGGAGGTCGGTAAAAGGAGCCAATTATTAACCTAGCTCGGTGGTTGAGTATAACCTCCACCCATAATAATTCACAGGAAGTATCCACTTCTATTTCACTACAGGATAAACTACTACTAACAGCGACAAACATGCCACCACCGGTTGCATGCAATCTATCCTTTCTAAACACCGTCTGTACCTTTGTAAAAATTTCGGCGGAATTTATCTCTGGCTTCAGCCAGCTTTCCGTACCTATAACGCTTTCAGCTTCGGTGCTTTCTATCATCGCTTGAAGTTCCGGTACTTTACCAACGCAGCTTCGACAATTTACAATTACAATTCCGATTGCTGCTTGGTCCTCACATGTCCTGACTTTGCCCCGCACCCTTTGAGGCTGTTGCCCTTTCTGTACTTGCCTGAGGCCATCTAACCTAAAAAAACGCCCAGTCCACGCCACACAGCCCCTGCTACCCGTGTAGCCGACTGCTGGGTGTGGTGGACTCCTGACCTATCCAGCGGAACCCGAAACCCCACCACCCTATGGCGCAAGTCGAGGAATCTGCAGCCCACACGGTCGCAGAACCGTCTCAGCCTCTGATTCAGACCCTCCACTCGGCTCTGTACCAACGGTCCGCAGTCAATCCTGTCAACGATGCTGCAGATAGTGAGCTCTTCTTTCATCCCGCTAGCGAGACTGGCAGTCTTCACCAAATCAGATAGCCGCCGGAAGCCAGAGAGGATTCCTTCCGATCCATAGCGACACACATCATTGGTGCCGACATGAGCGACGACCTGCAGATGGGTGCACCCTGTACCCTTCATGGCATCCAGAAGGTCCCTTTCCACATCTGGAATGACTCCCCCCCGGTATGCACACGGAGTGCACATTGGTTTTCTTCCCCTGCCTTGCAGCCATATCCCTAAGGGGTCCCATTACGCGCCTGACGTTGGAGCTCCCAACTACCAGTAAGCCCACACTCTGCGACCGCCCTGATCTTGCAGACTGAGGGGCAACCTCTGGAACAGGACAAGCAGCCATATCCGGCCGAAGATCAGTATCAGCCGGAGACAGAGCCTGAAACCAGTTCGTCAGACAAACTCGAGAGGCCTTCTGTTCAGCCCTCCGGAATGTCTATCGCCCCTTGCCACACTTCGAGATGACCTCCCACTCTACCACGGGTGAGGGGTCAGCCTCAATGTGGGCAGTATCCTGGGCAGCCACAGCCATAGTCCGAATGGGAGACGCATGAGACGAGCTGGCCGTCCCTGACAAACCCCCGTCCAGACCCCCACAGTGATGCCCATTGGCAACAGCCTCAAGCTGTGTGACCGAAGCCAACACTGCCTGAAGCTGGGAGCGAAGGGATGCCAACTCAGCCTGCATCCGAACACAGCAGTCGCAGTCCCTATCCAAGCTAAATACTGTTGTGCAAAGAACGTCTGAACTAATCTGCAGAGAGCGCAAACAATTCGACGCAAAATTTAAACGGTTATTAAAATACCAGACTGCCTAGTAAATCCAGTAATGCTGCTACTTGCGCGCTGCTGAAACACTGCTCGGCGGCAGAAGGAGACTAGGTGATTTTACACTATTCAGGTACTAAAGCGCGATGCTATAACTCTCAAATACTGTAATACGCCCGAAATTTATGAATTAAAAATGCAAGTACCCAAAAACACGCAAAGAAATTAAGAATTACACTGTGTAACAAATAAGTGAGCTAAGAGTATACGACTTGCTGCTAGCAGCTGCTTATCCAACGGCGGCAGGAAGCACACTCCAGATATTAGCAAAGACGTTGTTAGAGGGATGAGACAGTCCTTAAGGCTTGTAAATTAAAATTCATTACAGCAAGTGACACTGCAGAAGTCTTATTGAGCTGTGTTGCAGCTCACGTTGGTGTCGTTGGTAGGTTGACATCGTGTAATAGGGATAGTGGCGTCTCGTTTTATTCTTGTGTTTACTGGCACCACTACGTTTGCTAGCGTTGTCTGTCTGCAAGTGGCAGCAGCAGCAGTTATCGATATCTAGTACGGTGATATAATCTTTGGAGGGACGTCAAGTGTTTTCCGGTTCGCAGTGTGTCAGAGAGTTTGGTTGGGATGGAGCAGCAGTGAGGTCCGGCAGTACAGAGACATGCCGGGACCGCTGGCGGCATAGCAGGCACTGCCGGATCGAGGGGCTGTAGTTGCGAGGGCCACAACCTCGTTGTCCACCGGACCCAGGAAGTTTGAGTTGAGTGAACATTAACCCAGTAGTGAAACCTCCACTATTTTGAGATCACGCCGTTTGCTCGCTCGTTGCTGCTCACAGAGTCGCTGAGACGAAGAGCAACAAGTGGAGTGTTTGGAGTTGGCGAAATTAATTAGCTGTCCTCCACATCTTATCATTAATCACTGAATTCCTTGTGTGATTATTGGTGAAGTTCAACCAGTTGTATTTTTCTGTATAGTGATCGCTAACGCCCCTGGAGGTTAGCGTATTTTCGCGGATGTGTACATTTCCTCGCCTTGCAGCTGCTGTCCGATAAGGCGTGTGGTTCGAAAGCCTCCTTGACTGTGGTTCGAATGTTTTGTTTCTTTTGGACTACTTTGGTCGTAGTGGTTCCTTCTGCTTCAGGATGTTCTAAACACCGGATTCTGAAGACGCAGTGCTGTCCGCCGGTTCCGCCTTGTCTGGGTTATTCCATCGTTGTATTGGTTATCAGACGTTAGGTAGATTTTGCAAGAGTGTTGGTCTGCGTTTAAATTGTCACTAGTTTGAGTTGCCATCCGGTTAAGTAAATAGAACTCTTGTCTGCCTGTCTCATCGTTTACGAAGTTGACAGACTTTCCCAGGTCGATCCTTGGAGCACTGTCTGAGGCCCACTTCTTTCTTGGTTTGATCAGATTGTGATGATTGTTTTTTTTATTTAATTTTGAATTATTGGGCCTTCAGCCGACAAAGAGTTTGAATTTCTTGCTAATAAGGCCTTCAGCCGTGAGTGCAACTTGTCTTAAGAAATTTTAATTGGACAAAATAACTTAACACTGAAATTTTGATGATTGTTATTTAAATATCTCTCGAAGAAGTTTAATTTCTTCTCAAAAATTTGCTATCCAGGCCTTCATCCGTCAAATTGTTTTTTAAGTTATTATTACTGGGGCCTTCAGTCGACAAATTATTTGAATTACTTGTCAATAAGGCCTTCAGCCGTGAACGCAATTGGTCTTAAGAATTTTTTATTAGATATTGTCTCTTAATAGTGAAATTTTGATGATTGTGTTTTTTAAAATATTTTAGCATCTCTTGGAGAAGTTTAACTGGTTCTTAAGAATTTGCTATCCAGGCCTTCAGAAGTCAAATTGTTTTTGAGTTATTACTATTGGGGCCTCCAGCTGACAAATAATTTTAATTTCTGGTCAATAAGGCCTTCAGCCACGAGTGCAACTTGCTTAAGAATTGTTTTTAATTAGACATTGTGTCTTAACAGTCAAATTTGATAATTGTTCCTTATTGTCAACTTTTTTTTGCAATTGTTTCCAAATAAAGTGTACGTGATTTTTAAAAAAAAGGGTTCCCGGGTTCGATTCCCGTCGGGGTCAGGGATTTTCTCTGCCTCGTGATGGCTGGGTGTTGTGTGATGTCCTTAGGTTAGTTAGGTTTAAGTAGTTCTAAATTCTAGGGGACTGATGACCTAAGATGTTAAGTCCCATAGTGCTCAGAGCCATTTGAACCATTTTTTTTTAAAAAAAAAAACCTGACCAACCAACGGTGACTGATTATGGCTCCGTCCACGCCGAATTCTGCCTTTCCCTAAGTACCAGGTCTCACTTATCACACTCATTAAATGACATGATGAGTTGTTGCTCGTGATCCGAATTTGAACCCACTGTTAACCAAACAAAGCTTGTGCGCCTGATCGAGACTCCACTAGGTATAAAGAGACGTAAAATATCCAAGTGTTCATCAGTTTCAGCATACAAGGTTGAATGTGCGAACCTGGAAACAAATGACGACACGTTTAGCACTGCACCAGAAACACCATGAAGCTTATGTCGCCACTGAGAAGTAACGACGAAAGATATGTAATAAAGTGCAAAGCACAAGTATGAATCGCCATCACGTCAAGTTGTGGTCATAGACGGGGTTAGAACCCAGTACTTATACGAATTGTTAACTAACCACAGTAAGATGTCAGATATTAAATATGTTCACTGATAGCGTGATATTTAAACCCGAAATGACTGTTGACCTTAAACTGTTGGTTCGTAGCGAATGGACATGTTTAATGTTGATTTAGAACCCTGGCAAAATCCTGCGTTCTTTACTTGTTACCACTTGAGGTGAAGAGGGTATGTTTGTGCCAATTAAACATTGGTATCCTCAGCGGTAATCGAACCCACATCTCAGCCGTTACAGCTCAGCCTCAGTCCAATCAGCCACCGAATTTCACATGTGTTAGTATCACTTTTTTGTCATAATGGGGTATGCGGCGCACGGTACGAGAAGTACTGCATTCCACTTGAGCTGCTGTTGTCAACCTATCTGTCATCTAGTAGCGACCGTCATGCAGTGCGAACGCAAAGCGTTCATATCAAACCCATCGTTTTCCTTTCTTTTTTAAGCCGAATTCCGTCTGTCTACTAAGAACGTCAGTCTGACAGAAGGTCAGAGACAGTTTCATTCATTTTCTGACCATCCAGTAATAGAAAAGTCTTGTGGAAACGTGTTTGTGAAAGGGCTCGTTTGTGTCTGTTACGGTAAGACCAATTTCGGCTCCATTAGCCAGCGGCTATTTGATACAGCGACCAGTGTCCGCCCAAGTGATCGCGACACATCGGGCGTAGAGCCTACGGTCTCCAGCTGACTTTTCTGAGCTCGAATTACCAACTATAGTTTACTTAAGTTTTGGGGGACGGAAGATGTGTTAATGGATGGAGGGAAGACGGAAGTGTATTTGAAATACAGCGTCAGCTGTAGTTGGTTGGTTTCACAGCCAGTTCTCTGTTAACGTTCTGGCGACCTCAGCCCACAGCAGCCCGTGGCGACCAGCCCATGACGTTGACACCAATCGTGGAGACCTGCTGCTGAATGAATGCAGATTTGTGAATGGAAGAATAGTCCTCCTGCAACGTGAAGCCCCGTACTCTGTATAGTATTTGCACTGAAAGAAACATCATAAATCCAATATGTGGGCGTACTGATCACTGTCGAGAGTTCTTCTGTGCTTTGAAGAACTCCTACTCCTCTCTCAGAGATCCATACCCCGCAGGGAACAAATAGCCGACCCTTCTTCTCGTCGTGGTTACACACTCGTGTCGATGGCGAGTCCCTTGCCGCCTGTAGACTACTCTTGGACCATCGTTACTGGTGGAAAAAACCTTCTCCCAGTGAAAATGACATTTACCCATGACACACTCAGATTGAGGTCCGCAAATGCCATCCAGTATAAAACATTGTCTTTACTGTGCTTTTAATTCGTGTTGGACCATCGTGTGTACAGTCCAGCGTCCCTCAATCTTCAGTCAATGATGTCACTGGAACTAGGGAAGTAGCTCTGCAGCCCCAAGTGCTTCATGTGCAGAAAGGTACTTTCTCTGCTCTTAGACACCAGTTCCTTGTGCTCCTGCTGTGAGCTCACTCTCTGAGTCAGGAGCCAGGAGCCCTGCTGGTAGTGCCTCTTTCAAGGTAGTTCCTCCACCAACTCGTCGCAGTGTACATGGCACACCAATAACTTCTGCCAGCTTCTCTGATGGAACATCCGTCTTCTTCAGTAAGAGTGACGACTCTATCTCGAGTTGAGCTCCGCCAGTGAGCCACCGCAACAGACGGCCTGATGTGTATTTCTGCTTACCGCTCTTATACTGATGACAGGAGAGGAAGTAAACATATTTACGTCAGAAGGAGTGGCAGAGGTAGAGCCGCGCACCGCAGCCGTGCTGCCCCGTCCCACGCCAGGGAGCTGTTGGCCCGCCACCGCCGGCTCGCTCTCTTTGGTCTCGCCTCGGCACCAGGCTGTAGCTGGCTGGCCAGCCTGGATGGCCCGTAGCTCACGAGCCGCAGCTGGTACAGGCCCACGCCGCAAAGTCACGCTCATCCCATGAAGGATCAAATGCTTCATCTATCTTAACGAAGTCTGTAGTATAAACTAACGCAGCTAGAGCTATTTTGCTATAACATGAGCAGGCATATGCACTTTTGATATTTCATTCACATGTTTAACGAAAATTATGTGAAAGAATACACTCATAATAAAAGTAGCTACCAGAAAGTACGTCAACTAGCTAACTACCTCATGTCGCAGGAAACTATTCTTTCCTGTAAGCGCTCTGTATTAGATCTCGCCTTAAGAAAATGTGTATTCTACCAAGACAACTAAGCGGTTTGTAAAAGTAAACAGTTTTGGTGGCAAACTTAACAAATAATTGTATATGCAAGGGTTACAACTTTAATAGTGCCAACTATTTATTTACAGCTCGTACAAAATAGATATGTTTCAAAGTTTTACTGTCCTTCAGAGTAGTCACCAGCATTGTGTATAGCGCGTTGCCAGCGATGTGGAAGTCGTAGGATACTCTTAGCAGTGCCAGTAGTGTTGACAGTTCGAGCGGAGCGGTCTATTGCCCGACGAATTTGTAGCAGTTCTGAAGCGAATGCCGTGAAGTGTTTCCTTCAGTTTAGAAATCGAGTTGAACTTACGAGGGCTTACGTCAGGGGAGTGCAGTAGGTGATATAGCACTTGGCAGCCGCATCAGAAAAAAAAAAAAAAAAAAAAAAAACAGCTTGCACTGTACGTGCTTGAGCATTGTCCTGCAAAATGATGGTCAGGTCCTGCAGAAAGTGTCATCACTTGTGTCTCTATGCTGTTCTTTTTGGAACACAACCTACGACCAGCTTAAAGACAGAAGTGATGACACTTTCTGCAGCACCTGACCATCATTTTGCAGGACAATGCTCAAGCACGTACAGTGCAAGCTGTTACTTTTTTTTTTTTTTTTTTTTTTGTTTTACTGATGGGGCTGCTAAGGGCTATATCACCTACTGCACTCCCCTGACGTAAGCCCTCGTAAGTTCAACTCGATTTCTAAACTAAAGGAAACACTTCACGGCATTCGCTACAGAACTGCTACAAATTCGTCGGGCAATAGACCGCTCCGCTCGAATTGTCAACACTACTGGCACTGCTAAGAGTATCCTACGACTTCCACATCGCTGGCAACGGGCTATACACAATGCTGGTGACCGCTTTGAAGGTCAGTAAAACTTTGAAATACGTATCTATTTTGTACGAGCTGTAAATAAATAGTAGCCACTATTAAAGTTACAACCATCGTACACTGGTTATCATTCACATTTTGAACACTTATAAGGTGTACTCAGTGTCTCTGAAACAATAAGTGGTGCATGACGGAAATTACGTTCGCTGAGACACTTCACTTACATCGCAGATACACAGTTACTCTCTAATTCACAGTTAAATCTTTCGTAAAGCGTTCACAGAACCGTTCCACTTACGTACGAAACTCGAGAAAATCGAACACCAAAATATTTATGTGCAAGTTCTAATTTCTCTTATGTTATTACAGTTGTAATATAATCCTTTGTACAGCGGTGTCAACGAAAACTGTTTGCATTCGGAGGATAACGATGGTGACTGAAATATTATGGAAATACCGTAATATGGTGCAGTGAGGAAACATTTGTTTTATTATTACGTCCCCATCTCGTCCCCCTGCCCCTCCACCCTCCAAGCACAGGGGAAAATGAAGACAAACATTCATCACACTTTCTCCCCTATTTCGCTAAACTACAAAATCAGCTGCCTTCTTTCAACGTTTCCGATGTCGTTCGTCAATCTCGTCAGATAACGAACGCACAGCGCTCAGCAACATTCCAGAATATGTGAAACAACGTAGTGCTGGCAGTCTCCTTAGTGGACTTCGTAAGCCTTCTAACGGCTGAGTCAATAACACAACAGTCGTTTCACCTTCGCCACAACGTGTGATGTTCCCTAGTTACGTTGTTTGTATTTGTAACCTCTATGACTTTTGTTAGATCAATAACCCTCAAATGTGTTTGATTGTTATTATTATTATCGTTAGTTCTCCATTTAGGACAGCGTTAAAACACAATCAATTTTCATGGCACTTTTTGGTCTCTTTCTTTTCGCTTCCCAAAAACCTCTCATATATTCAATGTGTTTGTTCTTCCTCTCTTCTGTCCACTTCTTTCCTGGTTTCTTCTCTTTTGGTGTTTCCTCGAATTTGTTTCTGATTTTTTCTCTGTATTTTTCTCTGTTATTTCTTCTGTGGAGATATTTAGTTTCTTGTCTTCCATGGTTTCCTTTGCCCAGTTAGTTTTCATCATATTACTCATCACTATGTTAAAAATCTTCTTGATCAGTCTATATTCGTTCATCCTATAAATGGGCCCATAGAATTTAGCCCTTCTTTTTCTGATGTTGTCTTTAATTGTCTCAGTTTGTACAGTTCTTTTGTCGGTCTTTTTATCCAGATCCCCTGTCTCTGAACTGTCCCATAGATCTTTCTCAGGATTTTCTTCTCTTGCTTTTCCATTTCCTTGATTTTCGTTCTTCCCCTGGTTACTGTCGTTTCTTAGGCGTACAAGGCTTCTAGTAAGACTACTGTTTTGTAATGTCTTAAATTGGCATTAACGGAAATACTTCGTTCGTTGTAATGGTTCCATGAAGTCTGTAGGCTTTTTGTAGCTTTGCAACTCTTTCTTCATTGGCTGTCGAATTTAGTCCTGTTTTCTGTATAATCTCTACCAGGTATTTGAAACTTTCTGTTTGTGCTACCTTTCCAAACTTTGTTACCAGTGGGTTTTTGTCTGTGGATTTTGTGTCCATGTACTGGGTTTTTTCATACGAAATTAGTAGTCCTGTTCTGGCTGCGATTTCATGTAGGGTCTCTACGGCTTCTTTGGCTTTTTTTCTGTTATTTGTTATGATGGCTATATCATCGGCAAAGGCCAGATATTTTATGTTGATGGTTCTATTTTTGCGTCTCCCATTTTTACGCCATTGACTCCTTTGTCCCATATCCTGATTATTTTCTCTAAAACTGCAGTAAATATACTGGGTGACAGGTCATCTCCCTGCCTCACTCCTGCCTTGATTTCGAACGGTTCCGCGATCTGTCCCATGAACTTCACTTTAGATTTTGCATTTGTTAATGTTTCCTGGACTAGTTTTCTGGTCTTGTTGTCTACCTTCATTTCTTCCAGTGCATTGAAAAGTGTTTCTCTGTCTATGGAATCGTAGGCCTTCTTGAAATCAACAAATGTTATTGTGGTGTTTCTGGACTTTTTCGTTGTTAATATTATTCTCAGGACCAGATCTGTTCACTGCACGACCTCCCTTCCTGCACCCTGCTTGGTACTCTCCAATATGTGGATCTATCTGAGGTTCTAGGCGACTTAACACAGCTTTGGATAGAATATTGTATATCACAGGCAGTAACGAAATTCCTCTATAGTTATTAGGCTCTGTTTTGTCTACTTTCTTGTGGAGGGGGTGTATTAGGGCTGACTTCCATTCTTCTGGCACCTTTTCTGTTTCTCAGATGTTTTTGATTATTCTGTGTTTCTTTAGTGTAATGGTTTCCTGGTCTAATTACCATATTTGTGCAATTAAGAAACCACACAAGAAATTACTAACTTGAAAATCCCCCAAAAATGCTCTAGGATAATTTCAGATAGACCACGTAGCAATATCCATGAAAAACGCTAGAGAAATAATGAACTTAATAAATAGGAAACCAGTCTGATCATCACCTTCTCCAAATGAAAGCAAAATTTATACCCAACAGACAAATCAAGAGAACCAACAGAGCTTTTATATCAGATCCAGAGTACCTGCAACTAAAGACGAAAGAAATAATAGCCGGCCAGTGTGGCCGAGCGGTTCTAGGCGCTTCAGTCCGGAACCGCGCTGCTGCTACGGTCTCAGGTTCGAATTCTGCCTCGGGCATGGATGTGTGTGATGTCCTTAGGTTGGTTAGGTTTAAGTAGTTCTAAGTTCTAGGGGACTGATGACCTCAGAAGTTAAGTCACATAGTACTCAGAGCCATATTTTTGTCTAATGACTAATGAGGTCGCTGATACGGAGTACCTGGCAGTAGGTGGCAGCACAATGGACCTAATATGAAAAACGTGTGGATACTTTTGATCACATAGTGTATGAGCTTCACGGGGTTCCCGGTGCAGTGTTAAACGTAACGTCATTTATTTCCAGACTCGCACATTCAACCTTGTATTACTGATTCTAGTGAACATTTCGATATTTTATGTCTCTTTATGCCTAGTGGAGTCTCTATCAGACACACAAGCTTTCTTCGGTTAACAGTGTGTTCAAATTCGGATCACGGGCAACAACTGGTCCTGTCATTTAATGAGTGTGATAAGACTTCCGCAGTGTCACTTGCAATGAAGTTTAGTTTACAAGTGTTATTGACTGTCTCATATCTCAAATAAAATGTTTTATAATATTTGATGTATCGCAATATTAGTTTACATCTGAACAGACGAGCATAATGAACAGTGTTCCATAGTGGTCTCTTGCGATAACTGTTGTGCATAGTCAAACGACTGTACACCGCAGGATTTCGGCTTTTAGAGGACATGCGACACAGCTACGTTATGTCGGTTGCATTCAGCAGTGTGCCACATTTTTTGCTGTCAAGTGTACATAAATGAGCAAGCAGGAAGTGACAGACAACAGTTCAAAGATGACGCGGTTGTCTGTAAGGAAGTAGCAGCGCCAGAATACAGTATCAGTTTGTAGAATGACCTGCAGAGGATTGATGAATAGTGTAGGCTCTCGCGGTTGACCCTGAACGTAAATAAATGTAACCTATTGCGAATACATAGGAAAAGAAATCCACTACTGTACAACGACACTGTGGTTGACAAATTGCTGAAAACAGCATCTGCCGTAAAATATCTAGGAATAACTATCTTGAGCGACCTTAAGTCGAATGGCCACATAAAACAAACAGTAGGAAAAGCAGATGCGAGACTGGGATTTACAGGAACAATCTTAAGGAAATGCTTTTGTCGACGAAGGAAGCTGCTTACAATGCGCTTGTTCGACCGATACTTGGGGGTTGGGGTTGATGTCGGGGGAAGAGACCAAACTGCGAGGTCATCGGTCTCATCAGATTAGGGAAGAATGGGGAAGGAAATCGGCCGTGCCCTTTCAAAGGATACATCCCGGCATTTTCCTGAAGCGATTTAGGGAAATCACGGAAAACCTAAATCAGGATTGCCGGACGCTGGATTGAACTGTGGTCATCCCGAATGCGAGTCCAGTATACCGATACTTGTGTATTGTTCATCAGTCTGGAATCCTTACCAGATAAGATTGATAGAAGAGTTAGAGATCTAACAAGGAGCAGTGTGTTCGTCACGGGCTCGTTTAATATTTACGAGGGCGTTACAGAGTTGTTCAAAAAAATCTAGTGGTAGACGTTACAAGAAACTTGTTTTGCATCACAGGGAGGCTTACTATTGACATTTCGATAGAGCACCTGCCGGGAAGAGTCGGAAAACTTATTACTTCTTTCCACATACATCTCACGAATTGACCAAGAGGAGAAAATTCGAGAAATTAAAGCTAATACAAAGGTTTACCAATAATTGTTCTTTCTATGCGCCATTCGCGAATGGAGTAGGGTAAGAGATCAGTTAGTGGTGCCAGAAGTACCCTCCCTGCGGAATGTGATTGTAAATACACCGAAGAGTCAAAGAAATTTGTACACCTACCTAATATCGTGTAAGGCCCGCGCGACTATGCAGAAGGTACGCAACACGACGTGGCATGGACGCCACTAATGTCTGAAGTAATGCTGGAGGGAATTGACACCATGAATCCTGCAGGGCTGTCCATAGATCCGTAAGAGTAAGACGGAGTGGAGATCTCTTCTGAACAGCACGTTGCAAGGCATCCCAGAGATGCCCAATAATGTTCAAATGGTTCAAATGGCTCTGAGCACAACGTGACTTAACTTCTGAGGTAATTAGTCCCCTAGAACTTAGAAATACTTAAACCTATCTAACCTAAGGACATCACATACATCCATGCCCGAGGCAGGATTCGAACCTGCGACCGTAGCTCTCGCGCGGTTCCAGACTGTAGCGCCTAGAACCGCTCGGTGACTCCGGCCGGCAATAATGTTCATGTTTGGGGAGTTTGGCGGCCATCAGGAATGTTTAAACTGAGAATAGCGTTCCTGAAGCCATTCTGTAGCAATTCTGGACGTGTGGAGTGTGGCATTGTGCTGCTGGAATTGTCCAAGACCGTTGCAATGCACAATGGACATGAATGGATGCAGGTGATCAGACAGGATGCTTACGTACGTGCCACCTGTCAGAGTCGTATCTAGACGTATCAGGGGTCCCATATCACTCCAACGGCACAGGCCCCACACCATTACATAGCCTCCACCCGCTTGAACGTCCCCTGCTCAAATGCAGGTCCATGTATTCATGAGGCTTCTCCACACCCGTGTACTTCCATCCACTCGATACAATTTGAAACGAGAATCGTCCGACCAGGCAATATGATTCCAGTCATCAACAGTCCAATGTCGGTGTTGACGGGCCCAGGCGAGGCGTAAAGCTTTGTGTCGTGCAGTCATCAAGAGTACACGAGTACACTAGTACACGAGTGATTTTCCGTTGAATGGTTCGCACCCTGATACTAGATTGTAATCTGCAGCAATTTGCGGAAGGTTTGCACTTACGTGACATTGAACGATTCTCTTCAGTCGTCGTTGGTCCCGTTCTTACAGGATGTTTTTGTGGTCGCAGCGATGTCTGTGATTTGATGTTTTACAGGATTTCTGATATTCACGGTACATTCGTGAAATGGTCATATAGGAAAATCTCCACTTCATCGCTACCTCGGAGATGCTGTGTCCCATCGCTAGTGCGCCGACTATAACACAACGTTCAAACTCACTCAAATCTTGATAACCACTCATTGTAGCAGCAGCAACGGATCAAGCAATTGCGCCAGACACTTGCTATCGCATACAGGCTTTGCCGACCTCAGCGCTATATTCTGCCTGTTTGCTTGTCTCTGTATTTGAATACAAATGCCCGTACCAATATCTTTGTCGCTTCAGTGTATATGTATAGCATGGAATTTTGCATTCCACGCATCAGATCATTTTACTGACAGAATTCACCAGTCGGTATTTTCTTTGAATCGTCAAAGCATTTGACTGTGACGTTCAGAATATTCTCCTGAATTCTATTCTCTTTTAGGCATTAGACCAGTTAATCCATTTTGATTGCCTTCTACAGGCTCAGATTCTATGGTATTAGGTTTTCCGGCACTGATATGACATCAACACTAACATTATTTGAACCTTTTCCACGTACAGATATTCATGTTCAAAAATAGAGGGAAGTTCGACAGATTGTATACAAACACTGCCGGATTTAATTCCTCAGTTATTTTTATTCTATGTTCACTGCTCTCTGTCTTGCTGACCTTCTTTTGTTGGCATTGCAGTGAACTGCACGGATTCCGCTATTGTTCCGAACGACTATTCGACTACAGAAATCTGGTTCGAATCGCTATATGTTTAGGCGAGGAGCACAGGCACTGATGTAAAAGAATCTATTGTGTAGTTCAGTGCATTCTGAGAAGCAAGTTTAAAAAATAAGGTAAAAATTATTTCTTGTGTAATTGATATGTAGCTATTTAATAGCAAAATGCAATCAACTTCTTGTATCTGACTGAATGTTTACGATTTAATCCTTCGCATATATCGTCGCTGTCCGCGTCCAATATAGAAGTGGAATGAGACATTTAGCAATGTATAGCGTCAAAAAACAAGCATCTCCACGATCTTTTATTATTATAGGCTACCTGTATTGCGAGAGAGCCTAATATGCAATCTTCGGTGAGCCGGCCGGTGTGGCCGTGCGGTTAAAGGCGCTTCAGTCTGGAACCGCGTGACCGCTACGGTCGCAGGTTCGAATCCTGCCTCGGGCATGGATGTGTGTGATGTCCTTAGGTTAGTTAGGTTTAATTAGTTCTAAGTTCTAGGCGACTGATGACCTCAGCAGTTAAGTCGCATAGTGCTCAGAACCATTTTTTTTGAATCTTCGGTGAAGTTAGTATTTGCTATGGGATTTTAATATTTTTAGTTACTCTCTGTTTCCTAGCATCTTACCACTAAAATAACGTCATTATCCGATATTGAACTGCATTACTAGAATTTTTTATGTTCATTTACATAGACCATACAAAACGATTATTGTGTACTTAGCTTTTATTGTTTACTTTTTCGTGCATAAAATCCTACATCCTAACATATGGACCACCGGACAAAGATATACCAACGCAGAAGGAAGCAAGAAATTCCAGACGAGCCAGCAAGTACTTCCACCGCTGGATTTATAAAACGTTAGAATTTTCCTTTCTTTCGCTAGTCACTTTTCCGCACAGAACAGGTACATACTAATTATTTCAAATTTTCCAGAGTGTAGAAAGTTTCTTAAAGATGACAGCTTCAGTGATTTTGCTTAATACTTGCAGTAACGCTTGTAATGGTGGCATTCATGAGAGCCAAGGTGCAACGAACAACGAGACAACGAAAGAAGCGCCACTAGTTTTTCATTTTATAACTGGGCCCATTGTGTGGTATTTGGCTACGGTTAAAAGATTTCTCACAGAAAACACCAAGTAACGTAGATTACGGTGTCTGTGCAGTTAGACAAATAATTATTATTAATTTATCATTATTCTTAATTTTCATAATTACAGCTCACGTTAGTCAGACTGTCAAGATGCTAAGAAAGCTAAAAAACCTGATAATAGTGATGAGTACTGTTCCACTCACGTAAGAACAGACTAAATGAGAATTAATAACCCAGATTCAAAAGCAACGCGCACGCTCAGGGCAAGCCTCCCACAGCAAAGCAGCCAGCGCCATACTTCCGTAGCAACACCTTTCCGAAGGCGGAAGGGATGTGGGTAGACGGAAGACAGGGTTCTGAAGAATCTGTAACAGCAAAAATATAAGTAGCAGCACAAACTTTCTTATTTTGACTCTTGGAATTCCTACACCTTTTGGTTTGACCTTTCCCTACTGGTTTTCAATAATATCGGAATTAGATACAGCTGTGGTGTTCAGTAAGAGGCCGAGGGTCGAACCATTATCTCCAGTAATATGCACCCACCGCAATTTACCTGGGCACTTTGCCACATGCACTGAGTCACATCCCGAACTAAAAAAGGACATTACGCCAGCCAGTGCAGCGATTGTGCCTGACTCAGGCGTGGAAAACCTTCGCTACCCAAAAACATCGGTAATTTCGTAATGATAAGCCAGAAAAGGCATTGGGATTTTTTCTGTAACTAAGGAATTTTATAGAATAAATGTCTTAGAATGACAAACAACGTAAGATTAACATGTATAAGAGTAATTACAGATGGACATAATTTACGATTTAAGGTCGTGAGTAAGTAAGGAATAATAGATTAGAAATCTGGAAAATGTGACCGCCAGGTAAAAGAAACTGACGGAAACAAGAATCGCAACAGCAAGAAGGAGATGAGTGACATAAACGAAGGTTGGTAGGCATGTTTCTACATCTGAGAGGTAATATCTATCCAAGTTTCGTGCCAGTCGCATAACAGTGGCGCTAGCAGCGTCAGTATGAGGATGCAAATCAGGTTTGTTTTAAATACACGCTGAAATGGTCGTGAGCCTTAGTTCCCTTGAGATTTGACGTGGTGAGTTGATATACGTCGAGAACTCCTTTAAGGCGACAAAGACGCCATTATCAACATTTCACTTTGAGCTATGTCATGCAAATAGGTCTAAGGGAAGCTGGATGTTCCTTCTGCGACATTCCATCCGCTGCAGATGATTGCTGGCAGCTGTGGTCACGAGAACGTACGGTCACAAGAAGATGGGGCTGAGGAAGGCCACGTGGCACTACCGAGAGGGAAAATCTCTGTGTTCGGCGTATGGCTGTGATGCACATGGTATCTGCAGCAGCAACCAGAGCAACAGGCAGCATCGCAGTGACACAACGGACTGTTACAAATCGGTTACTTCAAAGACAGCCCCGAGACAGAAGCCCTGTTAGGTGCAATCCACTAACCCAAAACTGTTGCCATTTTGACTTCAGTGGTGTCGAGCGAGAGCTCATTAGAGAGCCGATGGAGGTCTGTTGCGTTTTCTGTTGAAATCCGGTTCTGCTTCCGTGCCTGTGAGGCCCTGTGTTGGTTAGGAGCAGACCAGTTGAGGGCCTGCAACCAACCAGTCTGCTTGCTTGACACGCTGAACCTACTACATCCGCAGTTATGGTCCGGGGTGCGATTTCGCATACATCAGGAGCACTCTCGTGGTGATCCCACTTACCCTGAATGCAGATTAGTACGTCTACTCGTGATTCATGAACAGCACTGAAGGGGATGTTTTCCAACAAGATAACTCTCACTCACATACCGCTCTACAGAGCGTCGACATATTGCCTTGGCCTGCTCGATCATCATATCTGTCTCCAATCATATGGGATATCATCGGACGACAACTCCAGAGTCATCCAGAACCAGCATTAACGTCCCTGTATGGAGTGACCAAGTGCAGCAGGCGTGGAATTCCACCCATAAACTGACATCCGGCACCTATACAACACACCGCATGCACGTTTGCAAGCTTGCACTCAACATTCTGGCGGTAACACCAGTTATTAATGTGCCAGCATTTCACATTTGCAATGGCTTATCTCTCGCTCACATTAAACAGTGATCTTGCAAGGTTGTTGTTGTTGTTGTTGTGGTCTTCAGTACTGAGACTGGTTTGATGCAGCTCTCCATGCTACTCTATCCTGTGCAAGCTTCTTCATCTCGCAGTACTTACTGCAACCTACATCCTTCTGAATCTGCTTAGTGTATTCATCTCTTGGTCTCCCTCTACGATTTTTACCCTCCACGCTGCCCTCCAATGCTAAATTTGTGACCCCTTGATGCCTCAGAACATGTCCTACCAACCGGTCCCTTCTTCTTGTCAAGTTGTGCCACAAACTCCTCTTCTCCCCAATTCTATTCAATACTTCCTCATTAGTTACGTGATTTACCCATCTAATCATCAGTGTTCTTTTGTAGCACCACATTTTGAAAGCTTCTATTCTCTTCTCTTCCTGACACTTAAATCTATACTCGGTATTAACAAATTTCTCTTCTTCAGAAACGCTTTCCTTGCCATTGCCAGTCTACATTTTATATCCTCCCTACTTCGACCATCATCAGTTATTTTGCTCCCCAAATAGCAAAACTCCTTTGCTACTTAAAGTGTCTCATTTCCTAATCTAATTCCCTCAGCATCACCCGACTTAATTCGACTACATTCCATTATCCTCGTTTTGCTTTTGTTGATGTTCATCTTATATCCTCCTTTCAAGACACTGTCCATTCCGTTCAACTGCTCTTCCAAGTCCTTTGCCGTCTCTGACAGAATTACAAAGTCATCGGCTAACCTCAAAGTTTTTATTTCTTCTCCATGGATGTGAATACCTACTCCGAATTTTTTTTTCTTTACTGCTTGCTCAATATACAGATTGAATAACATCGGGGAGAGGCTACAACCCTGTCTCACTCCCTTCCCGACCACTGCTTCCCTTTCATGCCCCTCTACTCTTATAACTGCCATCTGGTTTCTGTACAAATTGTAAATAGCCTTTCGCTCCCTGTATTTTACCCCTGCCACCTTTAGAATTTGAAAGAGAGTATTCCAGTGACCATTGTCAAAAGCTTTCTGTAAGTCTACAAATGCTAGAAACGTAGGTTTGCCATTTCTTAATCTTTCTTCTAAGATAAGTCGTAAGGTCAGTATTGCCTCACGTGTTAATCACTTAAATATGTTACCTAGACAAATATATTCGTGAAATTTCATTACTCTACATTAATTATTCTTTAGGGCTGCGATTTTTTGTCGGTGTTAATAACAGGTACTTCTTAATTCTTTAAGATAGGTTTTGGCTGTGTAATAATGACGATAAATTAGAACTAGAATAAAGAGTCGACCCAAAATGGTTTGGTCAGGTTTTACTGTATTCTCATCATGCGGTATTGTTTCAAAACAGCCAAAATTGCTGAGATACCACACGGATGTGAGACGCATCATTGGCTGTGACGTCTTCAATTAAACCGCTCCAGGTCACTCGAGAAGCAATGTTCCACCAGCAACAGCCTACCAAGCGCAAGAAGTGACTACTGGGAAAATCTGTCAGGGGTTGGAAGAGGTGTGGAAGTAAAGGAGCCAAGCTCTTTTATTGTACGACACAATTGGGTCCTTTATAGCGCCAGTGGCTTGGAAGTTATAAGATTATTCTACAGCACTGGTGCGCCTGTTATAGACCCTGGAAATGGGTCAGTGTTGCAAGAGCGCCCTTAAAGTGTGACCACTGACTACATTTCTCAGAGCGAGGGGAATTATTTAACGAATTAATAGATGACGAAAAGAGGAAGGATAGATTCCTAAGTCACCATGTCTTGTAACCGTGACAAAAGCAATGTTATCATGGGTCTCGAATTGTTATAGATACACTTTTCCAAATTACTAATGTACACGTAAGAACATGGAGCAAAAGGACAGAAGGACAGCGAGCAAACCAGAAAGTTCACGCAGGCCATTATCGCTAAGCAATATGGCAGTGCACGAACCATTCCGCCACCTAGGTTAAGGTAGAATTTATCGCACCACCTAGGTTAAGGGTGAATTTAGTTCAGTGTACATGTGTTCCCCTTGTTAGTCGATAACGATATGTTGTAAGATATTAGCGTAAAATTGTAGACAGGTTCCCTTACTTGCTAGGTCATAGCGATAAAGTACGCTAATAGATTAACGAAAAGAGAATTGTGCAGGTCAACGGCTGTCTGTTGTTTTTATATTAACGCCAGATAACTTATCATATTGTTTGGGTATATCTGAGGTATGACTTAGTGTTATATTTGAAACTTGTTCCAGCTTTAGAGGAATGTGATATAATAGGAGAATCTGGGAGACACGAATTTAGCATACAGAATATAAGTAGCTTACTATGCCTTCCTGGAGCCCATTTCTTGCCCCTGGCGTGAAATAATGCCGCTGCTAATAGAAATAAAAGTAAAATGATGTGGAAAATGTTCAGCTGAGAACATAAGCACACAGTGGTTTTGATCAAATGTAGATAAGTGCTAGAGAAATCGGTCAAATAGCACACAAGGTGACAATGTGAGTGGAGGTGGAAATATGAATTCCGAATAATTGTAAATAAACCAATGCGTGTTCCAGCAAAATTCGAGGGAGAATTTTCTTCGTGGCCAGGAGGAATGTAAAGGGTTAAGTTATAGTAGAAATTAAAGCGGAAGTCAGAGCCCAAAATTGCAACAAGGCAGATGCTGGTCATTGAACTGCGTGGTCAGCTCCTGTCTGACAACCACTAGCTCCTGTAGGCAACCACAGCCTGACGTCACATAATTGACGCAGCTTGGCTGGTCAACTGCCATTCACACTATACCTTCGGATCACTGACACGTTGCAGAACAGATATGACTCATGATGAAGTGGCTGGTGCATATATTCACGAGGGGCGTCAGTAAGAAATGCGCACTTTTTTTCTCGGCCAATTTCGGTTAAAAAAAATGCGAAATTTTTTGTGGGAAATCGTGAAATATTACCGCTTCATCCCCTACAGTTTCAAGAAATTCAGATAGGTGTCGCCGCTTTACGTAGCCTTCAAAATCAGGTCTGTAACTGTGGAGTCTTGCCCACTCGTTGCTTATAGGGTGCTTAAAGGATGTTGCGTTATCGGAATGCTATACAACAATTCGAACAAATAACATTGGTTGTTTTATCTCTGGAAAGCAAATTGACAACACTTAACTTTAATTACAGCAAATTAGCTAGCGAGAGACGAGAGGCTAAACACAAAGTCCAAGTAAGCACTTGATACGGATCACGACAATCTGATAGAATAGCACAAATGTCCGTTTCAGACTGGGACGATCTGGGCGGCCGAGGCTAGCAGATGTGATGTTTATGCTCACTTCCTCCAGGTGTGGCTCTCGACGCGGCGCGGTCCAATTCTGTGGCCCATTGCTCAACGTTTCCTCGTCGCCTTCTCTGCTCTTGCGGTCTGCATTTTCGTTTCGGCGCTTGTGGTTACGCCAGGACATTTCTCCTTTCCAAAGCGACGGACCGTCGTAGTGTATGGAGTGCGACCACGGCGGGGAATGTAGGAGTGTGGGCTCCTCGATGGGCCAGAAGTTGTGGTTGCAGGGGACATCAAGCTTCCGCCATCTGGCCTGCGTTCTGACGGAGACGTTGTAAGGAGTGTGTCAGAACTCTCCATTACATAAAACAATATATCCAACCTAACGCTATTCTTTGCATTGTGTAAGCACTCATATATCGACAGTAACAATCTGAGGGCAAAACAAGGGAGCATGATTCTAAGCGTTGTTGTGAGACGGGATCTGTCTGCAAGAGTGGAAAAGTACTGTCGTTCGAGAGCTCGGAGACAGAAGACGTATCACGCTGCCCTCACGTCGGTGATGGCAGAACGTACCACACTCAAGGCCTGATTTCATTTATATAGCCAGGAAAAGATCTAGATGGCTTAGCTACGCTTGGAGATGGAATGTAAAATTCGCAAGCATAGCGCAAAAGCAACTGCAGGGTTAGGTTCGTGATTGTTAGTCAGAGTTTGCAATAATCCCATGTTTTGCTTGTCAGTGAAAGAAAGAATCCTCTTTATCCTCCAAATTATAATCATTATTCTCCACATCTAAATAATATACTGTGGTTGCTAAATGTTAATGTAACTTTGAAATTGAAGTAATTTGTTAATCTGGCACTCAGCCATTATTGACACATATGTCATTTGTCATTGTCATTAGTAATACTTGTTCATGATGATTCTGAAGTTAAATAGACTTAATTAATGAAAGCCCTTCTCAAAAGTTATTTAGTAGTTAACGGGACCCAAGCAAACTACTTCTTATTCAATTCAGTCTTAGTAACAATAAGCTTTAGCTGCCGCTGCTGCATGCTGCTGTGCATTGCTGTAAACCACATGGAAAAAGGCAGTTATCTAGAGAGGTGAGTGTAAAACTTAGGGCCAAAACAGAAACACTGACACACCACGACATGTCATGTACTCTAGTCCAGTAAATTCCGTTGCACAAATCTGATTCTGTACCATTTGTAAATTCTTGTTCAAAAACGCAGTCAGGTAGTTTATCCAAATGTTAGTTTTAAGTTTTTCATGTAACGATCTGTTGAGGGCTTAAATGACAGTGAAACTGACACTCACACTACTCGTGCACAGTGTTATGCAGGTTAGATTCCGATTACTGATAGCTCAGGTTGCTTATCGAGTCCAGTTTCACAGACGAACGTCGGCAATATTGGCTGTAGCTACTTTACATATTGGTTGCACATACGTTACAACGTCCTCCGTAAAACGACCAGAAGGGTACGCATCCACTTCCTTGCGCCATCCCAGCGACAATTGTGTCGTAAAGACATTTAAAACAAAACAAAAAACTTGGAACGGTAAATGTATATCACGACGGAATAAATTTACACGAACCTTATGAGTTTCACTAACCGCATACGTGGCGTAAAATATCCATGTTTTATAGTAAATATTAAATTTAATTGTAGTATCAAGGAGTAAACTATTTATGTAATAACTTCTATGATATTAATAAGGGAGAAGAACGCTCCTAGATCGTTCTTGGTTCAAATGGCTCTGAGCACTATGGGACTCAACTTCTGAGGTCATTAGTCGCCTAGAACTTAGATCGAGTTAAACCTAACTAACCTAAGGACATCACACACACCCATGCCCGAGGCAGGATTCGAACCTGCGACCGTAGCGGTCTCGCGGTTCCAGACTGCAGCGCCTAGAGCAGCACGGCCACTTCGGTCGGCAAATTGTTCTTCTCTTCCTCTTTCTTCGCTTGTTTCTGGTGTTGAGAGACAGATATTTTGTAGCATGAAAGTAATGTAAGCATTTATGCTGTTAACCTTGTTAATATAGTACGTTAAAGTTTATACGTGTATTATTTCGATGTACAGTGAGCCATCTGTCATGTTCCTTGCATTGGTTTAATTTTTCTTAAGACGTTTACAGCTCCACAATTTTAGCGGCCGTTGCTTCAAAGGACGCCATTACGCGTCGATCTAAAAAGCGAAAATAGAGCGGAAGCGCAGAGACCACCCGCTTTAACATTTAACGAACATTTTTTCACGGCGATGAGCCGCAGCGGAGAGCAGCATTAGTTTTAAGATTTTACTTTTCAGCTTACGCCGAGAACCAGATTTCGACTACCACAGCCCGAATATGATGGTAAGAGGAGTATTCTTCGAGTATTGTGTGGGTCCACAATAACTTCAATATTTGAGTCCATGCTCTTTAAAGTACAAATACACCGAGGCTAATTATCATACTGTTATATTTTCATTCTGACGTAATAGTCTTGGAAGTAAGAATCAGTTAACAATTTTTTCGTATTGGACCACTTAATTACATTTACGCGTGTTTTTAACGACACCGAAAAAATAAATAAAATAAATAAATAAATATACTCCCCTCTCGAAGAACAACCATTTCATCTGGCGCCCAACTTCGGCACATGAAAATATATATCAGTATATGTATGTGATTTATGTGTATATGTATGTGATTTATGTACTTACATAACCATTGTGTAGTATTAATTTCCATGTAAAAATATTTTTCATGTACAACAACAAACACCCTGAGAAGAAAGAATGAAGATATCCTTGAGAAAGGAAACGAAAGGAATTGAAACAGTAAAACCAGTTTAACAAAAAGGCAAGGCTTAAAGTGCAAGAGTCCTGGAAAAATTTATGTGAAATATCAAGGCCATAAGCACATGAGGAATCCTCGGTAAAACCGGTAAGCGGTGCTAACAGTGTAGTGAGTGCATTTGTGTATGTATTTGTGTATTTTATTTTCGAAGGGATATATGTACATTTGTGTTAGTGTTTGAACTTTTAGTTGTTCCAAATTAAATTCATGATGGGTAAAGTAGGACAGGCAAAGGCACCTGTATCTGACGAGCACCATTTGCTCGAATGGAAGTAGAAAACAATGCTCAGAGTGGAAATGAATCCCATGCTACCGCATCGGAAAACATACCTTCCGAAGTGGACGGCGAGGCTCTGTGGATACCAAATAATGCACCACAGAGTGATGAACAAGTGATACCTATAACTTTCCTGCGTGTGCAGAGGGGCGAAGCAAGTGGTAGGATGGGTGGAACATCGGTGTGTTCACCTATTCCCGACCCCTTCGCAGAATTTTTGCGACGACTCGATCAGAAACTTCAACAAGGAGAACAAATTTTCGAGAAAAAACAACAAGAGCGTGATAGGAAACTAGAACAAAGAGAACAAACTGTAGAGGAAATCCTGAGTAGCATACATTCCGAACTTGTAGGAGTGCGTGGTGTATGCAAAGAAATACCGGATCTAGTCCAAAACTTAGATAGTCAGACGCAAAATTTACAAATAGCTCACAGTAGCCTTAAAGACGAAGTCCAAAACTTGGCAAGTCGTGTCGAAGGTGTAGAGCTTGAGGCACGTCAGAACATAGACAAACATCTAGCGCCCAAGAACTAAAGATAGAAAAAGATTTTGATGAGTGGCTATCTGTAAAGGATCGCGAAATCTCATCAAAGATCGAAGTAAACATAAAATCAGCTGTTGAACAAGTGACAGCCGATCTGAGCGCGAAATCTGACGTCAGCGCTGCCGCAGTCAAGCAGAATTAGCTCAGCTAGAGTCACGTGTACCAGTAGAGTTACTCGTTTCGCAAAGAGATGTCGCTTGATGACTAACCGAACTTCTCGCTTCCCACGCCCGGGTTCCCGGGTTCGATTCCCGGCGGGGTCAGGGATTTTCTCTGCCTCGTGATGACTGGGTGTTGTGTGATGTCCTTAGGTTAGTTTAGGTTTAAGTAGTTCTAAGTTCTAGGGGACTTATGACTATAGATGTTGAGTCCCATAGTGCTCAGAGTCATTTGAACTAACCGAACTGGAAAAACAAGCTGACAGGCGAAGACCAGTAGCCAGTCAGATTCCTGGGTTGGAAGCGAGCAATAACATAAACAATGTGCAGAGCGCTTACGCGCATGCACCATCGGTTGACGACAGCAGTTCACAGTTGCGAATGCCTTACTGTTTACCGCTGGACATAGGGCTGGAAATGAACAGTGGCAATTCACTGTATCATAAAGAGGATAATGTGATTAAACATAGGCAGTTTCAACCTTTCAACAACGAAAAGCGTATCGTACACCCAGTGGTATTCATTAAAAGTTTCCGTAATACCTTTCCACTGGATGGACGGAAAGTCAAAGAATTCAATTCATACAAAGTGACGCGGCACTAGCGACAACGGACGCGTCCGAGACATGCAATACCGTGTAGCAGTTTGAATACGCATTTTTACAAAAGATCTGGTCCATTTGTACACAGGAAAGATTAAGAAAAGAGTTGTACAGTTCTGAGATGTTCAATCCAAGACTGGGAACACTCCGCAAGTATTTTGAAAAGTATATCAATAAGACTTGATACTGGTATGAACCAATGTCTGACCGAGACATAATAAGGCTAATTAAAATGAAATTACCTAGTGAAATAAAAAGTACTTCATTAATATACCGGAATATGACATTGGACAGTTTATGGAGGTTATTGACTCTGTAAATTTGCTTATCGAAGACTACGAAAACCGAGCGAGGTGGCGCAGTGGCTAGAAACTGGACTCGCATTCGGGAGGACGACGGTTCAATCCCGCGTCTGGCCATCCTGATTTAGGTTTTCTGTGATTTCCCTAAATTACTCCAGGCAAACCCTGGGATGGTTCCTTTGAAAGGGCACAGCCGACTTCCCTAATTCGATGAGACCGATGACCTCGCTGTCTGGTCTCCTTCCTCAAACAACCCAACCCGAAGACATGAAAAGCGAAAGTAAATTTAATCATGCAGGTTATAGTAAGCAAAATTCTGGAAACAACTGCAACAGTACTAACCAAACACCTAACGGTAATGGTAACCGTAACGAATGGAGGCAGCCGAATCGGGGGCGGAATAATGGTAACGGGTATACGAATCAGTGAAGGAAAAGACGTCACGACGGGCACATGAACAGGGATACAACAATAACCCGCTGTGGCGGAGTAACAGTAACCAAGGGCGCGAGTACAATGAACAACCAGCGCAGTGGCAACCACATACGACGCCACAATGGGCACAGAATTCCAACAAACCTCCGAATATGACAGCTGGTTACAGCAACCAGCAACAATATCAAAATAATACGGATTATCAAACTACACCACAGGGGAGGCAAAGCAGCCGACCCAACAATCATAATAATAATCAAAATCATAACGTGAGGATAGTGGAGGTGACCGACAACTGTCAAACCACTATAACCGATGCGTCAAACTAAAAACAGCCACAAGCTGTTCTCCATTGCTGGCTGTGAGAGGGTGTAGTGGGGGAACATTCCACACACAAGACGCAAATCTAAAAACGCTGAGGTACAATAATGGAGCTAACATTGAGGATGAATTAATAAACATACCTCAGAAGTGTCAACAAACCGATGAAGATGTTGTGCAGGCCATATTATAAGCAGATATCTTTGGCGTTCCGATCCAGGTGACAGTGGACACAGGTGCGTCGGCGAACGTCCTGTGTCTAGCACTGTGTAAGCACATAAATATACCTGTATTACTGGTTAAAAATTGCCGAGTGACAGGCGCAATCAGCGCACAGTCCCTTGCACCAAATGCAAGTTGAGTTCAGAGTAGGAAATGAAGCAATAAAAAGCTCGTTCCTATTAGTCAAAGGACTGATGGTTGCTTGCATCCTGGGTATAGAGTTTCTACGCCAGAGGGATGCAATAATCGACCTCTTGTGCGGAGAACTAAGACTTGCAAACAAGGGTAAGCGAATCGTATTGCCAATGTCACGCACCCAAGAAAACCACGGCAAGTACTGCCGAAGCTTTCGAGAAAATTGTGAAAGTTTACAGGTTATGCATTCAGACGCAGGCTTCTGAGAACCAAAAGAATATTACAATGATTTTACAAATGAGAACACCGAAGAAAAAAGGAAACTCATAAATAGTGAAGTGTAGAATCGGAATATTTTTCTCCTGCGCAACAAAAAGTACTGCATCAGTTGCCAATGCAATATGAGAATCTGTTCTCAGAGAGGCCGGGTATTATCAAGGGGTACACCTACAACATTGAAGTAGTGCGTCGTACCACGTTTTGCCACGCTAACTACACTCCTGGAAATTGAAATAAGAACACCGTGAATTCATTGTCCCAGGAAGGGGAAACTTTATTGACACATTCCTGGGGTCAGATACATCACATGATCACACTGACAGAACCACAGGCACATAGACACAGGCAACAGAGCATGCATGCACAATGCCGTCACAAGTACAGTGTATATCCACCTTTCGCAGCAATGCAGGCTGCTATTCTCCCATGGAGACGATCGTAGAGATGCTGGATGTAGTCCTGTGGAACGGCTTGCCATGCCATTTCCACCTGGCGCCTCAGTTGGACCAGCGTTCGTGCTGGACGTGCAGACCGCGTGACGCGTGAGACGACGCTTCATCCAGTCCCAAACATGCTCAATGGGGGACAGATCCGGAGATCTTGCTGGCCAGGGTAGTTGACTTACACCTTCTAGAGCACGTTAGGTGGCACGGGATACATGCGGACGTGCATTGTCCTGTTGGAACAGCAAGTTCCCTTGCCGGTCTAGGAATGGTAGAACGATGGGTTCGATGACGGTTTGGATGTACCGTGCACTATTCAGTGTCCCCTCGACGATCACCAGTGGTGTACGGCCAGTGTAGGAGATCACTCCCCACACCATGATGCCGGGTGTTGGCCCTGTGTGCCTCGGTCGTATGCAGTCCTGATTGTGGCGCTCACCTGCACGGCGCCAAACACGCATACGACCATCATTGGCACCAAGGCAGAAGCGACTCTCATCGCTGAAGACGACACGTCTCCATTCGTCTCTCCATTCACGCCTGTCGCGACACCACTGGAGGCGGGCTGCACGATGTTGGGGCGTGAGCGGAAGACGGCCTAACGGTGTGCGGGACCGTAGCCCAGCTTCATGGAGACGGTTGCGAATGGTCCTCGCCGATACCCCAGGAGCAACAGTGTCCCTAATTTGCTGGGAAGTGGCGGTGCGGTCCCCTACGGCACTGCGTAGGATCCTACGGTCTTGGCGTGCATCCGTGCGTAGCTGCGGTCCGGTCCCAGGTCGACGGGCACGTGCACCTTCCGCCGACCACTGGTGACAACATCGATGTACTGTGGAGACCTCACGCCCCACGTGTTGAGCAATTCGGCGGTACGTCCACCCGGCCTCCCGCATGCCCACTATACGCCCTCGCTCAAAGTCCGTCAACTGCACATACGGTTCACGTCCACGCTGTCGCGGCATGCTACCAGTGTTAAAGACTGCGATGGAGCTCCGTATGCCACGGCAAACTGGCTGACACTGACGGCGGCGGTGCACAAATGCTGCGCAGCTAGCGCCATTCGACGGCCAACACCGCGGTTCCTGGTGTGTCCGCTGTGCCGTGCGTGTGATCATTGCTTGTACAGCCCTCTCGCAGTGTCCGGAGCAAGTATGGTGGGTCTGACACACCGGTGTCAATGTGTTCTTTTTTCCATTTCCAGGAGTGTACATGGCCTCTTGGTCCAAAAAGGAGGCAGTAACGAAAGAGATACGAAATATGGTGCCATCGGGGATAATTGAACCATCCTTATCTCCGTATTGCCGCCCGCTTGTTGCAGTAGCAAAGGTAGATGGTAGTATATGTCTCGTGCTTGATGCACGAGACATCAGTAAAATAATCGTACCTGTAAGAAAGCGGCCAGAGAACCTGGCTGAACAAATAAATTGTTAATAGCTACTCCCGATTGGGGAAGCCACATTGATATGCTAACCTGAGTACTCAAACAATTTTCGGAAGTAGGCGTAACAGCAAATCTGACCAAGTGAAAATTTGGTAGGGAAAGAATCAGATTTCTTGGGTATGTCATCTCACCTACAGGCATAGTGCCAGATCCAAAGAAAATGAGGACAATAGAAAATTTTACTCATCCCAAAACAAAAAACAATTGTAGGCATTTTTAAGCCTAGGGTCTTTTTTATACCAAATCAGCTGTTAAATGACATTGCACTCCTGGGTTTGCTGAAGAAAAATGCGCGTTGGATCTGGAGTGACCCATGTCAGCTGGCATTTCAACGGATTAGGGAAGCCCTTTTGAGTGCTAATTTGTTAGTGCACCCAGGTATGTCGCAGGAACTTTGCCTTGCGATGGACTCATCTGCTGTAGGGTTGGGAGCTTGTCTTTTCCAGGTTGATGAAAAGGAGGGTGTAAAAGAAATAAAAATAACTGGGTTCGCAAGTCATGTTAACGCTTGTATACTGCTACTAAACTTGAAGCCCTGGCAGTGGTATGGGCGATGAAAAAGTTTCGGTACTAAGTGTATGGAAAGAATGTTAAAGTTTTCTGTGACCACCAGGCATTAAGCTTTTTATTGACATGTAAATTAATGCACGATAGGCTAACTAGGTGGGTACTTGCGCTCCAGGAGTACCAATACCAAATAATGTGTATCAACGGAATTACAATGTAATCCCAGATGCTTTATCACTTTTGCCACAAGGGTTGGCTATATTACAGCTATGCTGGAACAAGCGTCTGAATACAAGATCTTGATCATGGAAGACCATACTTACAGGAAGAAGTTCCTACAAGCGTGTAGACAGTTGCCAAGGCTATAGGATGAAGATCCTGTGCTAGGAAAAGTTAAACAAGAACTCCAGGCTTCTGAAAAAGTGGAGTAAGAAGCAAATATTGTGTGCAAAATGAAATATTATATTACCGAAAGGATACTAACGATGAATCATGGTGTATCTGAAACTTCCTGGCAAATTAAAACTGTGTACCGGACCGAGACTCGAACTCGGGACTTTTGCCTTTCGCGGGCAAGTGCTCTACCAACTGAGCTACCAAAACACGACTCACGCCCCGTCCTCTCAGATTTACTTCAGTCAGTACCTCGCCTCCTACCTTCCAAATTTTACAGAAGCTCTCCTGCGAACCATGCAGAACTAGCACTCCTGAAAGAGAGGATATTGCGGAGACATGGCTTAGCCACAGCCTGGGGGATGTTTCCAGAATGAGATATTCACTCTGCAGCGGAGTGTGCGCTGATATGAAACTTCCTGGCAGATTAAAACTGTGTGCCAGGCCGAGACTCGAACTCGGGACCTTTGCCTTTCGCAGGCAGGTGCTCTATCAACTGAGCTACCCAAACACGTCTCACGCCCCGTCCTCACAGCTGTACTTCCGCCAGTACCTCGCCTCCTACCTTCCAAACTTTACACAATAGCCAATGCCTCTTTCTCAATTCGTAAATACACTCCTGGAAATTGAAATAAGAACACCGTGAATTCATTGTCCCAGGAAGGGGAAACTTTATTGACACATTCCTGGGGTCAGATACATCACATGATCACACTGACAGAACCACAGGCACATAGACACAGGCAACAGAGCATGCACAATGTCGGCACTAGTACAGTGTATATCCACCTTTCGCAGCAATGCAGGCTGCTATTCTCCCATGGAGACGATCGTAGAGATGCTGGATGTAGTCCTGTGGAACGGCTTGCCATGCCATTTCCACCTGGCGCCTCAGTTGGACCAGCGTTCGTGCTGGACGTGCAGACCGCGTGAGACGACGCTTCATCCAGTCCCAAACATGCTCAATGGGGGACAGATCCGGAGATCTTGCTGGCCAGGGTAGTTGACTTACACCTTCTAGAGCACGTTAGGTGGCACGGGATACATGCGGACGTGCATTGTCCTGTTGGAACAGCAAGTTCCCTTGCCGGTCTAGGAATGGTAGAACGATGGGTTCGATGACGGTTTGGATGTACCGTGCACTATTCAGTGTCCCCTCGACGATCACCAGTGGTGTACGGCCAGTGTAGGAGATCGCTCCCCACACCATGATGCCGGGTGTTGGCCCTGTGTGCCTCGGTCGTATGCAGTCCTGATTGTGGCGCTCACCTGCACGGCGCCAAACACGCATACGACCATCATTGGCACCAAGGCAGAAGCGACTCTCATCGCTGAAGACGACACGTCTCCATTCGTCCCTCCATTCACGCCTGTCGCGACACCACTGGAGGCGGGCTGCACGATGTTGGGGCGTGAGCGGAAGACGGCCTAACGGTGTGCGGGACCGTAGCCCAGCATCATGGAGACGGTTGCGAATGGTCCTCGCCGATACCCCAGGAGCAACAGTGTCCCTAATTTGCTGGGAAGTGGCGGTGCGGTCCCCTACGGCACTGCGTAGGATCCTACGGTCTTGGCGTGCATCCGTGCGTCGCTGCGGTCTGGTCCCAGGTCGACGGGCACGTGCACCTTCCGCCGACCACTGGCGACAACATCGATGTACTGTGGAGACCTCACGCCCCACGTGTTGAGCAATTCGGCGGTACGTCCACCCGGCCTCCCGCATGCCCACTATACGCCCTCGCTCAAAGTCCGTCAACTGCACATACGGTTCACGTCCACGCTGTCGCGGCATGCTACCAGTGTTATAGACTGCGATGGAGCTCCGTATGCCACGGCAAACTGGCTGACACTGACGGCGGCGGTGCACAAATGCTGCGCAGCTAGCGCCATTCGACGGCCAACACCGCGGTTCCTGGTGTGTCCGCTGTGCCGTGCGTGTGATCATTGCTTGTACAGCCCTCTCGCAGTGTCCGGAGCAAGTATGGTGGGTCTGACACACCGGTGTCAATGTGTTCTTTTTTCCATTTCCAGGAGTGTAGTTGCACTGACAACACTTTTGATGTGAAAGCAATAGGTCTGTCTTTATAACCAGTTCTTTGCGAAAGCGATGCACCGATTCTGTAAGAAGAAGCTTCAACTTGCAATACAACTGGTTTGTCAGGATCAAAGTGAACGAAGCATCGTTCACTGATCACAGCATCTTCAAGTTTGTTAAAAGCTACTTGGCACTCTTCTGTCCAAACAAAGGGGACATTCTTGCGATGCAGCGGAGCTGCAGTTGGTGCAGCATTCACTATGAACCGGATATAATGGTTAATTTTCCCTAAAATTCTGTGACACTGCGAGGAACCGGCAAGTATCGTATGGCTAACAAATGCGACTGCAGAGGCTATACACTTTGATACTTCTGAAATTTTCCCGGAGTATTTCTTCTTCCAGTAATTTCCGGGTCTGCAACCGGATCCCATCAACATTTTGCCACGATATTTCGGCCCAGAGACGTCCAGCCATCCCCGGGTGAGTAGACGAAGTACTGAAGAGACTTGTTTTTTTTTTCTTATAGTAATTTCATTCCCCTGTCCCATATAGAGGGAGGTGCGGTGGGGGGCTGAAGGGGTGGGAGGAAGAGGAAAAAAGGGGGCAGGAGGCGTACCGAGTGGCAGGGGATGGGCAAGGCAGGAGCTGAAAAGGGAACACAAGGCATGAGGGAGTGCAGAGACACTGAAGGGAAGCACAGGAGAGGGAAGGGATGTAGGAGGGGGAAAGCCGCTCAGGAGAAGGGACAAGGAGGAGAGGGAGCACTGAGGAAAAGGCAGGAGGAAGGTGGTGTTAGAGTTGGTAGGAGGGTTAGACGTCAGGGCAAAGTTTATCATCTGGGAGGGGTAGGTACTGGAAGGTGCATTGGGAAAGGAGGTGGAGGTGTGGAGATGGAGAGAGGCCGGGACACAATGGGAAAGGTGCGACAACGGGCTGGAGGAGGAGGCCTGCCGGAGTGGCTGAGCGGTTCTAGGCGCTTCAGTCTGGAACCGCGCGACCGCTACGGTCGTAGGTTCGGATCCTCCCTCGGGCATGGATGTGTGTGATGTCCTTAGGTTAGTTAGGTTTAAGTAGTTCTAAGTTCTAGGGGACTGACCTCAGAAGTTAAGTCCCATAGCGCTCAGAGCCATCTTTTTGGGGGAGGAGAGGAAGGGGGACACCAGGGGTTGGCGGGGATCGAGGCAGCAGGCAATATACAGGGTGCGGATGTGTTCAAGGAAAAGGAGAAGGTAGGGGAAGGGGATGAGGTCGTAGAGGATGCACTTGGGGGATAGAAGGCGGATATGGAAGGCAAGGTGGAGTGCATGGCGCTCAAGGATTTCGAGGGCATTATAGAACCTGGGATGGGCGGAAATCCAAGCAATGCTGCCATAACAAAGCATGGGGCGTATCAAGGATTTGTAGGTGTGAAGGATGGAGGAAGGATGCAGTCCCCATGTCCGGCCAGAGAGGAGTTTCAGGAGGCAGAGTCTGTTGTGGGCTTTGTGTTGGATTGTAAGGAGATGGGGAATCCAGGTGAGATGGCGGTCGAGGGTGAGGCCAAGGTATTTTAGGGTAGGAGTGAGGTGGATAGAACGACCATAAATTGTTAGGTAGAAATCATGGAGATGGAAAGAGTGGGTGATGTGGCCTATGATGATCACCTGGGTTTTGGCAGGGTTGATACGAAGGAACCACTGGTTGCACCAAGTGGTGAACTGATCAAGGTGGGTTTGGAGGGTACGTTGAGACCATTGAAGGGTGGGATAAAGGGCTAAGAAGGCGGCATCGTCTGCAAATTGGAGGAGATCAACAGGCGGGGGAGGATTGGGCATATTAGCAGTGTACAGGAGATAGAGGATAGGGGAAAGGACAGAGCCTTGGGGCACACGGTGGAGCGATAGAAGGTACGGGAGTTGGAATTATGGATAGTGACATAGAAGGGACGATAGGAGAGGAAGAAAGCAATGAGACAGACGAAATTGATAGGGAGAGCGTAGGTCTGGAGTTTGAAGAGGAGCCTGGGATGCCAGAGATGGTTGTAGATCTTCTGGAGGTCAAGGGAAACAAAGGTAGTGGAGCAACAGGAGAAGTTGGAGGGGAAGAAGAGTGGTAGGGTTAAGGAGCTGGTCATCGGCTGAGAAGGAAGGCAAGAAGCCACACTGGGTAAGGGGAAGGAGGTGCTGCTGGTCAAAGTGGCGGTGAATATGGTAGGAGAGGATGGTCTCAGAGACCTTACTGAACACAGAGGTGAGGCAGATGGGACGATAGGTAGAGGTATCAAATGGGAGTTTGTTGGGTTTAGGGAACAGCAGGACACTGGAAGTCTTCCACAGGTCAGGGTAAAAGCTAGTGGAGAGGAGTACATTGTACAGGGTAGCAAGGACAGCCAGGAAGGATAGGGGAGGATTCCTTCAGGTGGCAGTAGGTAACACCATCATGAGAAGGTTGGTGTTGCGTTTGGAGCAGAGGACGAGTGTAATGTTGTGTGTGGTGATGGGAGTGTTGATGTCTGAGGGGGGTAACTGATCAAAGTACTGGAAACTAAGGGCGAGCGGTGGGACAGAGGTATCGGTGTGGTCAAGGACAGTGGGGAAGAGGGAGTAATGGAAATGGCGATCATCAGGAACGGAGAAGACCTCAGAGAGGTGGGAAGCAATATTGTTAGCCTTACTGAGGTTGTCAGGGAAGGGATGATTGTTGAGAAGAATAGGGTAATGTGGGGTGGGATGGCTACCAGGTAGGCTGTGGAAGGCTGGCCAGTACTTGGAGGAGTA
The DNA here is from genome assembly GCF_021461395.2 of Schistocerca americana. Classification (NCBI taxonomy): domain Eukaryota; kingdom Metazoa; phylum Arthropoda; class Insecta; order Orthoptera; family Acrididae; genus Schistocerca; species Schistocerca americana. The sequence goes on along the minus strand of NC_060119.1, from coordinate 606,124,267 downwards.
GACAGGGAGGGTGGAGGTTTGTGCATATCTGGTGCCAGTCCTGGCATTTCTTTGCTGTAAGGAGGTTCCGTATGTATCGCTGTAATTGCTGGTGGCAGATGAGTGTATCCCTGTCACAGGTGCAGAGGAAGGAGCAGTAGATCCTGTGTGATTCCGTATGTGTCGCTGTAATTGCTGGTGGCAGATGAGTGTATCCCTGTCATGGGTGCAGAGGAAGGAGCAGTAGATCCTGTGGGATTCATGAAGAAGAAGGATGGCCTGTGGAGGAAGCATAGGGCAGTGAGGGTGGATGAGATTGGTAGGGACATGGACCTCCACAGCATGAGTGATGGTCTTCTGAATGAAGGAAGAGGCATGGGTGATGTCAGTGGGACAGTGAATGGTGAGGGGGTGGTTTTCGACCTGTGAGGCCATGGATTCCCAGTAGGCATCCCAGTCGGTGTGGTGGTAGATATGAATGGACTTTGGAGGGGCAGATGGGTGGAGGGGGGGGCTGCAGGTGGGCCACAGGCAGAGGAGATGGTAAGAAGGCCAGGTAGATGGTTACTACCAATGGGATCGAGGACGTCCATGGTGATAAAATCAAGGAGGTTGGGGGAAGCGAGGATAGTATTGGGGGTGGAGTTACTTTGAGGAAGTGTGTTGTGGGAGAGGAACAAGGTCACCATGGAGGGTGGTAAGGAACTGATGCCAGTGCCGAAGGGTGGCAGGGTCACGGCTGTGGAATTTGAGGTCAGCAGTAGTCACATAGGTGGAGAAGGTACGGGCAACATGAGAAATGAAATCATAGGGGAATGGAGCTGTGGGATGGATATAGATAGTGGGAGAGGTGATGGTGAGAGACGGAAAAAAGATGCTGAGGAGAAGGTGTTCAGTCGAGTCATTGAGTAGGGGTTGTAGCCAGACAGGGAGAAGCTCGAAGTGGCCAATAGTGACCCCACTTTGGGCGAGGGGAAGGGGACTGTTGGTGCAATGAAGGAAATAGGGAGAGTTGTGGACAACATGGTGTGGTTGAAGAAGGTTTCATTAAGGATGAAGGAGTCAACCTGGCACTCGGATAGGGTATGCATGAAGAGGTATTTGTTGGCAGGAAGGGAGTGAATGTCAAGGTAGAGCAGATGATACTGGTGATGCGCCAGGAGGTGGGAGGGGGGAAGGAAGCGGGGCGAGGAGAGAAAGGCTTAAACGTGGGTGCCTAGGCGGATAAAGGTAAAGTGGGCCAGGTTGTGGGAGTTGGTGGCGTAGGTATTTAAATTGAAAACAGAGTGGGCAGTGAGGGAAATCTGCTGGAGGGTGTAGGGGCGCTGGAAGGGGTGGATGTTCTGCAGGATGATGATTAGGAACCAGATGATGTCTTCTCTGTAGGGGGAGGGTGTTGGGAATTGTTGGGGTGGATGGGGCGAACAGGGACAGTGAGATCAGGGTTAGTGGGTGGAGGTTTTATTTTGCATTTGGAGGAGTAGGTGGGGTGTGGTTCGTTACAGGTGTTGCAGGAAGGGGGAAGGGCAAGGTTAGGACACTGTTTAACAAAGTGGGAGGCTTTACAATGGGGCCAGCTGGGGGGGGGGGGGGTGTTTCTTCCAGTTCTGGGTAAGGTGGTCATTGTACAGGAGACAGCGCTGCAGAGATAGAATTGAGGAGGGGAATGGGATGGGTCAACAGGTTGGCAGCGGTTGAAAATCAGGGCTCCCTGTGTGAGGAGGTGATCGATGGAGGAGGCAGTAAAGATATACATGAGGAAGGTAGAGCCAGAGGGGTTGTAAATACGGTAGGTCAAGCGGTTGTCCAGGGCGAGGTGGGGCATTAAGTTCTACCAACACCTCCACCTCCATGATCACAGGGCTGAGTTTTCTGCTCATAGCAGTGAGGGTTGGTGTGCGATGAGGGTTGGATCTCACAAGGAGAGGAGGATGTAAGGGGTGAGAGACGCTTGGGGGCCAAAGGTGATGGAGGGAAGGTGCTGGAGGAGGTCAGTATGGAAAGAGGGAGAGGAGGAGTTGATGAGAACAGAGTCTCTGCGAGGGATAAGCTGGGTAATGAGTGCACTGAGGATTTAAATGCAGATTTCAAGAGTGATGGTGTGGGCATCTAGGAATTTCGGATCAGGGTTGGCAAGGACGAAGGTATACATTGTGGGGGCTGGAAAGGTGGGAGAAGGGGTGGTATCCATGGCGGGATCAGAGGGGAGGGGGGCAGACAATGGTCTATTGGAGGAAGGGATGGAGGTGAGGTCGCCACTTGGGCACTTGGAAGGTTTTCTGGCAGCTGTGGCCTGGGAGATGAGGGACTGGATGAATGGGGAGGTGGTAGGAGGCAGGCCCCTCTTGTGAGATGAGACGGCGGTACTGGGTATGGGGGTGGGACGGTCTGTGGTGGCGACTTGCGCAGTGGGCAGTTGCTCAGGCCAGGGAAGCAGGAGAAGTTGTAGCGGGGTGGGTGGGAAAGTCGTCTTGGCAGCGACAGCAGTGGGAGGGGGCAGCAGCAGACGAAGGAGAAACATACACGTGGGGATACAGGGATGAGGAGGAGACAGAAGGGGAGGAGACCTTGAGTGGGGAGTTGGATGAGACGGGTGAATCCCAGAGGAAGCACTCGATGAGGTTACAGTGGGGGCAGGTGAAGGGGAGGTGTAGATGTTGGTGGTATGGGGGGGGGGGCGTGATTGAAGGCGGCGTCTACTGGCGACGGGACTCGCCGAAGTGCGAAAAGAACTAAAACGGGGCGAGCACCGGGCGGCAGCAGCGAGCACCAGGCGGCGGCGACGTCGGCGACTGGGCAGCGGCGGTACGCGGGCGGACGCCAACGATCGGCAGGCAGGCAGACTGATGGACAGCAACAGCAACAGTAGCTTCTAAATCGGAGATTGCACCCTGAGGGTAGCCCAGGATATGTAATCTGTCGGCATCGAAGTGAGGGGATCCAATCCTCGAGATGGAAGAGACTTGATGCAGTCATGGTATTTATAGCGAAATACGCGCATGCGAGTAGTACTGGCGGTTTACGGCGCATCGTTAGGAGGTGACATGCGCGAGGCAGCCAAGTTGTTTGTGCTGCCCTCAGTGGTGAAGTAAGAACAAACTAATAGCTAAGTTTCGACTTAGCATGTCGATTACGTTGTGACCGCATGATTTTAATAATGTGATTCCAATTTTTATCAAGCTGAAAGCCGTTGTCACGATTCATTAAATTATCAGCAAGACGTATTTCCACAGATTCTTTAATCACAGAGTCCCAGAAGCTGGAAACCGGTGCTAAAATATTGGTGTTGTTGTATTCCATTGAATGTCCCATGGAAATGCAATGTTCTGCCACTGCTGATTTTAAAGGTTTCCACAGACTGTGTTCTACACAGCGTTCGTGGACTGTTCGTGTCGTCTGACCTATATACGCAGAGCCACACTCACAAGGAATTCTATAAACACCCGCCTTCCTAAATTGTAAATCGTCTTTAACGGATCCAAGCAAGGCCCTGCTTTTTGCTGGTGGACGGAAGATGACATTAATATTATTCTTCCTAAGCAATGTACCTATTTTAGAAGACACGTTCCCGGCATATGGAAGGAGCGCAGTTGAGTTATAGTCGTCATCAGTCTCCTCAGAGCGTTGCTTCTCGCCTTCATAGCAAAAACAAAGCTATTTTAAATGACCAAACTCAAATATGTCAATACATCCACACACATCCGTAACTATTGCTCACTTATCAAGCCATTTTTATGTTATACTCGTAAAGAAAGGAACATGTAAATGTTTTCTGTATATATTATACATATGATTTTTATAAGTGTTACCTAATTTAGGTAGGTACACGAAGTAATCACACCAACTCGCTACATTTCTGGTTACGATGCGTAACACCCTCAATTTTCCCGTAGAACAAACGAATATATAGGCATACTGTAATTCAGTGTCAGTGTTATTACTTTTGAGGGATTATTATTATTTTCATTCATTAACCAGAAGCTACTAATATTACGTAGAGAACTCTCTGTGTTGAGTGTAGTGCTACGTGAGTAACAAATGTGATTCATGTAGCCCTTAGGGGCATTGTAAAATCAACACTAAAATTAATTTAACCTTTTCCACGTCCAGAGACTCATTTTCAAAATAGGGAACCGGTAGACAATTTGCAATCACTACAGGAATGTCGTTCCTTATTTATTTCCATCGATGTTCGCTTCCCTCTCTCCTCTTGACGTTCTTCTTGTGTTGGCATCGGAGCGAGCTGCGCGGATTCCACCATTGCTCTGTATGACTATTTGTTTCTAGAGAATTCAGATCCGAATCGCTATTCGGTTAGGTCAGGAGCACAGGCAATGATGTGAAAGAATCTGCTGTATAGTGCAGTACATTCTGAGAAGCAAGATACAAAAAATAAGGTAAAAAATATTTCCTGTGTAATTGATTTGTAGCTATTTAATGCCTGAATACACGCAACATTTTGTATCTGACTGAATGCTTAAGATTTAATCTTTCGCGTATGTTGCGGCTGTCAGCGTCAAACTACAGAAGCGGAATCTAGGTATCTACAAAGTTGTAGTTCAAGAAACTCCCATCTCCGCAAACTCATCTTTTATTATTACATTTCTAAAGAGCCTAGTACAGTCTTTGGCGAAGCTAGACTTGTTATGTTTAAATCTTTTTAATTTTTCACTCTTTGCAAGCAACTTATCACAAACTTAACGAACATCATTACTCGACATTGAACTGTATTACTAAAATTTTTTATGTTTATTTGCACGGAGGCTACATTGGTTTTTCTTCTCTAAATCAAAGGATGCACAGAGTCGTATTAACCCTAGATTACTCAACACTCATGAAATTTACGATTGCAGTTAGTACACATTAGCGGTTCCCGCTAACCTGTTACTGCCAGTGTAGGGTGCAAAGCAGGACATTTTATTTTTATTTTGTATATGTTATATCACTTGAGACCGTTTATAAATTATGACTTCCTTTGAATAAAATATCAACCAGTAAAATGATTTAATAACAACGCAACATTTTCCTTTCTTTAGTGTGCTATGGTTAAAAACCTAAGGAGTGCACACAAAGAAGCAACAGCTGCAGAGCGGGGAACAGTCGCTACTGGTTTACCATCAGCACAGAAATTGCTGTTTGCCCTTGTTCTTGATGAATTTAAATGTAGGAATCAACATGGATTCCGGAAACAGCGATCGTGTGAGACCCAACTCGCCTTATTTGTTCATGAGACCCAGAAAATATTAGATACAGGCTCCCAGGTAGATGCTATTTTTCTTGACTTCCGGAAGGCGTTCGATACAGTTCCGCACTGTCGCCTGATAAACAAAGTAAGAGCCTACGGAATATCAGACCAGCTGTGTGGCTGGATTGAAGAGTTTTTAGCAAACAGAACACAGCATGTTGTTATCAATGGAGAGACGTCTACAGACGTTAAAGTAACCTCTGGCGTGCCACAGGGGAGTGTTATGGGACCATTGCTTTTCACAATATATATAAATGACTTAGTAGATAGTGTCGGAAGTTCCATGCGGCTTTTCGCGGGTGATGCTGTAGTATACAGAGAAGTTGCAGCATTAGAAAACTGTAGCGAAATGCAGGAAGATCTGCAGCGGATAGGCACTTGGTGCAGGGAGTGGCAACTGACCCTTAACATAGACAAATGTAATGTATTGCGAATACATAGAAAGAAGGATCCTTTATTGTATAATTATATGATAGCGGAACAAACACTGGTAGCAGTTACTTCTGTAAAATATCTGGGAGTATGCGTGCGGAACGATTTGAAGTGGAATGATCATATAAAATTAATTGTTGGTAAGGCGGGTACCAGGTTGGGATTCATTGGGAGAGTGCTTAGAAAATGTAGTCCATCAACAAAGGAGGTGGCTTACAAAACACTCGTTCGACCTATACTTGAGTATTGCTCATCAGTGTGGGATCCGTACCAGATCGGTCTGACGGAGGAGATAGAGAAGATCCAAAGAAGAGCGGCGCGTTTCGTCACAGGGTTATTTGGTAACCGTGATAGCGTTACGGAGATGTTTAATAAACTCAAGTGGCAGACTCTGCAAGAGAGGCGCTCTGCATCGCGGTGTAGCTTGCTCGCCAGGTTTCGAGAGGGTGCGTTTCTGGATGAGGTATCGAATATATTGCTTCCCCCTACTTATACCTCCCGAGGAGATCACGGATGTAAAATTAGAGAGATTAGAGCGCGCACGGAGGCTTTCAGACAGTCGTTCTTCCCGCGAACCATACGCGACTGGAATAGGAAAGGGAGGTAATGACAGTGGCATGTAAAGTGCCCTCCGCCACACACCGTTGGGTGGCTTGCGGAGTATCAATGTAGATGTAGATGTAGATGTATATCCAAGACACAGAAATAGTTCTTTCTGCTGATGATGCCAGTACTAAAATCCGGCCTAATCTGGGAACTCAAACACTTATTTTAAAAAATTGCTTGAAAATAATAATAACTGGTTCTCTGCAAATGGACTGGCACCCAGCTTGGACAAAACATGATGCATGCAATTCTCTACTGCACAAGATCTTCACAAATAACGCATGAGTGCGAGTCAGTAATTGGAGCAGAATATTCTACATTCTAAGGCACTGGTCGTCAACTGGGGCCCGCGAGCCGTATGCGGCCCGAATCAAGTATTCGCGCAGCCCGCGATACTCGGCCGTATTTTATAGTAATATGCACCTAGCAGCTAAAAGCTGAACCAAAAAACAGCAACTAACGTTAAGACCTTCTTAATAGTGTAGTCCTCCTGCTCGCAATCAGTAACAAATAAAAATATAGAGGCAGTAATATTGAATGATGTGCTTAATTGTAATTGGCGTTGGTGAATACGGAAGGAGCTAAATAAAATAGGCCGCTAACCTCAGGGACAAAAGGGTAAGCAACGCTCCACTGCGGGGATAGAGGATGTGAGAGGGAGATGCTTTATGTTTTATCTCCCACTGTTGACAACTGTTGGTTGTGTGTCCGTACCGAGCAACTGCTATAGCACACATGTCGAGCGGAATTAACATAAAATCGTAAATGTGCATTATAGAATGATTTGACAAAAGTCGTGGGATACCTCCTAATATCGTGTCGAACCTCTTTTCCCCGGAATAGGCCACCAACTCGATGTGACATGAATTCAACAAAAATGGCAGAAAATGGTCTCCATCTAGCCAAGCGTAATCATTTCCAGTCAGTTAGATCAGAGGACCCAGTTCATTCCATATAAACACAGCCTTCGCCAGTATGGAGCCACGACCAGCTTGCACGATGCCTTGTCGACTGCTTGTGTCCACAACCTCGAGTGGTCTGTGCCATTCTCGAACCTACCATTAGACCATACATGGGACTCATCCGACCAGGCCACAGTTTTCCAGTCGTTGAGGGTCTAACCAATGTGATCACGATACTAGTAGAGGCGCTGCAGGCGATGTCGTCCTGTTAGCAAAGTCACTCGCGTCGGTCATCTGCTGCCATAGACCATTTCACATCACTGTCCTAAAAGATACCTTCGTCGTACGTCCCGCATAGATTTCTGTGGTTATTTCACTTTTTGTTGCTTATCTGTTATCACTGACAATTCTATGCAAACGCCGCTGCTCTCGGTCGTTAAATGAAAGTCGTCAGCCACTGCGTTGTCTGTGGTAAAAGTGGTGCTCTGTAATTCCTGAAGTGTGGTACTCTCGGCACAGTCGTGTCACTGTGCACCTCGCAATATTGAATTCCCTAACGAATTCCGACTGGAATGTCCCAAGCGTCCAGCTCCAGATACCATTCTGGGTTCAAAGTCCGTTAATTGCCGTCGTGCGGGCACAGTCACATGAATCAAACCTCAGTACGAGTGACAGCTCCGCCAATGCACTGCGTTTTACACCTTGTGTACGCGATACTACCGTCACCGGTATGTGCGCACCTCGCTATCGCATTACTTTAGTCTTCTCAGAATAGAGACAGTCGTCTTCAGATGGCGTTACATATTTATAGCAAGGATTATGAAATTAAATGAAGGCTGTTGTAATAAAACGTAATGACTAGGAGAAAGATATTAAAAACATTTAACAAATATATTGGATCTGATCACATATTGCATGATGCATTTAAATATTAGTACAATTACTGTTATTAATCAATTAATTATCTGCTCGCACAACACACCACCAGTTAGTCAGACCATTACGGTGTCACGACTTTGGAGTCTCTGTGGGTGACAGCATTCTGAAACAGAGAACAGTTGACACGAAGTACTCCGAATAATGCCGACTTCTAACGATTAGCACTTGTGGATCAGCAGGCAATATATCGCACCCTTTCCATAGGGGGCTCACAACATACTAATTCATGTATATTACCAATCAGTAATACGAACGGTACGTATGGGCGAGTAGTTGCCACCCTCACAATGTCATTGTTGGCTCTTCAACAAAAAAGTTTGACGACAACAGTTCTAAGGTATTCATACTGACAATAACCTGAAATGGAAGTCGCATGTTACGGATCTTCTTAAATGTCTAAGTTCTGCAACTTTAGCGTTACGGATGATATTTGGTTTTGGAGACGAAACAGTCAAAATTAGTCAACTTACTTTTCCTATTTTCATTCAGTAATGACTAATGATGTCTGACATGGGGCAACTCCCCACTGAAGAAGAAAGTGTTGGTGCACTGAGACGTGTAATAAGCATAACATGTCCGCTCTAGAGCCTCTCATAGACAGCTCTTTAAACATTTAGGTATATTGACAAGAGCAGCACAGCACATTTACTTCCTCACGAAGTTTGTTGTCAACAATCTATCAGTTTGAAAACAACAGAACCATTCCTTAATATAACACTAGAGGACGACAGGATTTGTTGTTCACTCGGCCTTATGTGGCATAGAAAAGTGTGAAGTACATTATAGAAATTTGACTACTTCATAGAAGAATTTATTGAATGGATGTTTAATAATATGTTATGCCCGTCTGTGTGTGTGTGTGTGTGTGTGTGCACGCGCTCGCGCGCGCATGTGTGCTTCATTATACGTGAATAAATAAACCTGTTTCTGTTGTTGTTGTTGTTGTTGTTGTTGTGGTCTTCAGTCCGAAGGCTGGTTTGGTGCAGCTCTCTATCCTAGTCTGTCCCGTGTTAGCTTCTTCATCTCTGAATAGCACTGCCAACCTACATCCGTTTGAATCTGCTTACTGTAATCTTTTAGTCGAGTTGTTCCATAAATTCCTTTCCTTCCCTAATTCGATTTAGTATCTCCTTATTTATTACTTCATTTACCCATTCAATCCACAGCTTTCTTCTATGGCATCGTATTTTAAAAGTTTCCATTCTCTTCTCCCCATGAACCATGGACCTTGCCGTTGGTGGGGAGGCTTGCGTGTCTCAGCGATACAGATGGCCGTACCGTAGGTGCAACCACAACGGAAGGGTATCTGTTGAGAGGCCAGACAAACGTGTGGTTCCTGAAGAGGGGCAGCAGCCTTTTCAGTAGTTGCAAGGGCAATAGTCTGGATCATTGACTGACCTGGCCTTGTAACAATAACCAAAACGGCCTTGCTGTGCTGGTATTGCGAACGGCTGAAAGCAAGGCGAAACTACGGCCGTAATTTTTCCCGAGGGCATGCAGATTTACTGTATGATTAAATGATGATGGCGTCCTCTTGGGTAAAATATTCCGGAGGTAAAATAGTCCCCCATTCGGATCTCCCGGCGGGGACTACTCAAGAGGATGTCGTTATCAGGAGAAAGAGAACTGGCGTTCTACGGATCGGAGCGTGGAATGTCAGATCACTTAATCGGCCAGGTAGGTTAGAAAATTTAAAAAGGGAAATGGATAGGTTATAGTTAGATATAGTGGGAATTATTGAAGTTCGGTGGCAGGAGGAACAAGACTTCTGGTCAGATGACTACAGGGTTTAAACACAAAATCAAATAGGGGTAATGCAGGAGTAGGTTTAATAATGAATAGGAAAATATGAATGCGGGTAAGCTACTACAAACAGCATAGTGAACGCATTATTGTGGCCAAGATAGATACGAAGCCCACGCCTACTACAGTAGTACAAGTTTATATGCCAACTAGCTCTGCAGATGACGAAGAAATTGAAGAAATGTATGATGAAATAAAAGAAATTATTCAGATAGTGAAGGGTGACGAAAATTTAATAGTCATGGGTGACCGGAATTCGGTAGTAGGAAAAGGGCGAGAAGGAAACGTAGTAGGCGAATATGGATTGGGGCTAAGAAATGAAAGAGGAAGCCGCCTGGTAGAATTTTGCACAAAGCATAACTTAATCATAGCTAACACTTGGTTTAAGAATCATGAAAGAAGGTTGTATACATGGAAGAACCCTGGAGATACTAAAAGGTATCAGATAGATTATATAATGGTAAGACAGAGACTTAGGAACCAGGTTTTAAATTGTAAGACATTTCCAGGGGCAGATGTGGACTCTGACCACAATCTATTGGTTATGACCTGTAGATTAAAACTGAAGAAACTGCAAAAAGGTGGGAATTTAGGGAGATGGGACCTAGATAAACTGAAAGAACCAGAGGTTGTACAGAGTTTCAGGGAGAGCATAAGGGAACAATTGACAGGAATGGGGGAAAGAAATACAGTAGAAGAAGAATGGATAGCTTTGAGGGATGAAGTAGTGAAGGCAGCAGAGGATCAAGTAGGTTAAAAGACGAAAGCTAGTAGAAATCCTTGGGTAACAGAAGAAATATTGAATTTAATTGATGAAAGGAGAAAATATAAAAATGCAGTAAATGAAGCAGGCAAAAAGGAATACAAACGTCTCAAAAATGAGATCGACAGGAAGTGCAAAATGGCTAAGCAGGGATGGCTAGAGGACAAATGTAAGGATGTAGAGGCCTATCTCACTAGGGGTAAGATAGATACTGCCTACAGGAAAATTAAAGAGACCTTTGGAGATAAGAGAACAACTTGTATGAACATCAAGAGCTCAGATAGAAACCCAGTTCTAAGCAAAGAAGGGAAAGCAGAAAGGTGGAAGGAGTATACAGAGGGTCTATACAAGGGCGATGTACTTGAGGACAATATTATGGAAATGGAAGAGGATGTAGATGAAGGTGAAATGGGAGATACGATACTGCGTGAAAAGTTTGACAGAGCACTGAAAGACCTGAGTCGAAACAAGGCCCCCGGAGTAGACAACATTCCATTGGAAGTACTGACAGCCTTGGGAGAGCCAGTCCTGACAAAACTCTACCATCTGGTGAGCAAGATGTATGAAACAGGCGAAATACCCTCAGACTTCAAGAAGAATATGATAATTCCAATCCCAAAGAAAGCAGGTGTTGACAGATGTGAAAATTACCGAACAATCAGTTTAATAAGCCACAGCTGCAAAATACTAACACGAATTCTTTACAGACGAATGGAAAAACTGGTAGAAGCCGATCTCGGGGAAGATCAGTTTGGATTCCGTAGAAATACTGGAACACGTGAGGCAATACTGACCTTACGACTTATCTTAGAAGAAAGATTAAGGAAAGGCAAACCTACGTTTCTAGCATTTGTAGACTTTTGACAATGTTGACTGGAATACTCTCTTTCAAATTCTGAAGGTGCCAGGGGTAAAACACAAGGAGCGAAAGGCTATTTACAATTTTTACAGAAACCAGAGGGCAGTTATAAGAGTCGAGGGACATGAAAGGGAAGCAGTGGTTGGGAAGGGAGTGAGACAGGGTTGTAGCCTCTCCCCAATGCTATTCAGTGTGTATATTGAGCAAGCAGTAAAGGAAACAAAAGAAAAATTTGGAGTAGGTATTAAAATCCATGGAGAAGAAATAAAAACTTTGAGGTTCGCCGATGACATTGTAATTCTGGCAGAGACAACAAAGGACTTGGAAGAGCAGTTGAATGGAATAGATAGCGTCTTGAAAGGAGGATATAAGATGAACATCAACAAAAGCAAAACGAGGATAATGGAATGTAGTCGAATTAAGTCGGGTGATGCTGAGGGAATTAGATTAGGAAATGAGACACTTCATGTAGTAAAGGAGTTTTGCTATTTGGGGAGCAAAATAACTGATGATGGTCGAAGTAGAGAGGATATAAAATGTAGACTGGCAATGGCAAGGAAAGCGTTTCTGAAGAAGAGAAATTTGTTAACATCGAGTATAGATTTAAGTGTAAGGAAGTTATTTCTGAAAGTATTTGTATGGAGTGTAGCCATATATGGAAGTGAAACATGGACGGTAAATAGTTTGGACAAGAAGAGAATAGAAGCTTTCTAAATGTGGTGCTACAGAAAAATGCTGAAGATTAGATTGGTAGATCACATAACTAATGAGGAGGTATTCAATAGGATTGGGGAGAAGAGGAGTTTGTGGCACAACTAGACAAGAAGAAGGGACCGGTTGGTAGGACATGTTCTGAGGCATCAAGGGATCACCAATTTAGTATTGGAGGGCAGCGTGGAGGGTAAAAATCGTAGAGAGAGACCAAGAGATGAGTACACTAAGCTGATTCAGAAGGATGTAGGTTGCAGTAGGTATTGGGAGATGAAAAAGCTTGCACAGAATAGAGTAGCATGGAGAGCTGCATCAAACCAGTCTCAGGACTGAAGACCACAACAACAACAACAAAAACATTCTCTTCTTGTACGAACTACTTATCATTCACGTTTACTAGGATGCTACACCCCAGAAATTCCTCAAACTTAAATTTCTATTAGACGATAACCAATTCCGCTTTTCAGAAACGCTTTCCATTCCATAGGCATTCTGATTTAAAATCTTGCCTACTTCCACCATAATCAGTCAGCAGATGAAAAATGCTCCTATCGGAGCACAAAAAAGGGAATATATTCCTGTTTAAAAGACTTCGACTGAAAAGTGGGACACCAGCTGCCTCATTCTGTCTTCTTCAGAACCTTCAAAAATTTTCCCAAAAATTTTGGAACGTATTCGCGCTCTTTTTATCATGCAACTCACTTCTACTGCCCCCCCCCCCCCGGACTGTATTTCACTCACACCGACTCGTTCATTGCTGTAAATCGCTCATACCCCCCCCCCCCCCAACCTCTCCTTACTTACCCATTCTGACTCACTAATTCAGCCCAACCCATTGTCATTATTTCTTTGTGTTTCTCTATCACTGTCTCCTGCCTCATAGCCACAGTCTCCTTCGTTCTGTGCTACTACTAATGTCTTCTCTCACTGTTACTAAAGCTTTCAAAGAAGACAATATGAGAATGGTAAACATATTTATCAAGCACGCATAGAGACGTAGTTGACATCTAATGTATTTATTAGCATATGTAAAGACTGCTGGGATCAAAGGGGTTTTTGCTTAGTGATAAAATAAGAAAACTGAACGAAAAACAATACAGACGAAACTTCCAGAGGTTTCTTTAGAAAAAAAATGTACCAAAATGTAACAGTGTCAGTATATTGTGTACAGTGGACAAACTGCGTAAATATTATGCACCCATTCTGAGGAGATGCTGATAATGATGATGAAGATGATGCACAGACCGAACATCCATATGTCCATTGACGGAAAGTTTGAACAAATGGTTCAAATGGCTCTGAGCACTATGGGACTCAACATCTTAGGTCATAAGTCCCCTAGAACTTAGCACTACTTAAACCTAACTAACCTAAGGACATCACACACACTCATTCCCGAGGCAGAATTCGAACCTGCGACCGTAGCAGTCCCGCGGTTCCGGACTGCAGCGCCAGAACCGCACGGCCACCGCGGCCGGCGAAAGTTTGAACATATCAACAATAGTCTTACATATCATTCTACAGAAATGCATAAGATCACTTAACTATTGAAATCCTAGTCTGTGAGAATTTCATTGCTGAGGGATGGTAACGAAACTCTCAACAAAAAGCTTGATCACCATAATACAGACTTTAAAACCCAATAGGTTGATTACATTGAACATAGATAGACCTGGGGTTATAAATGTTCAAGAAGGCAACAATGGTAGAGCCAATGTGGCTTACACGAATACCGTAAATGCAAAGTTTCATAAATTGAAAAACAGCTGGTAGGCCTTTCCCATAGCTAGTCTGAAATCCAGTAAGTTGTTTACAATTTCAAAGCCTGTTTAGTACGCAACAGCATGTCGAAAAACAAAGTTATAGAGTCACAGAAGGCAGTATGGTGGAAATTACGATTGCTGTAATTAGGACAGTTGGAATAAGATCGTACTCTATCATAAATATTTAAACCTATTACGGAAAGACAGGAAAGAAAGCTGCAAAGATGTTGATGACAGGGACGAGTGGATATCATGTAAACCTTCAAACAGATCATAGTGGCGAGTTTTATAATAGATATTTCAAGACAATAATAGATCAGTGTGGAATACACCAGTACTCAACATCCTCCCTCTTAAAGGAAAGCGGAAAGCAATATTAAATGGAACGAGCATCTGAGAACTTTGGTAGGGATAGCCAATGGTTGACTTCGGTTTATTGGGAGAATTTGAGGAAAGATTAAAGGAGACGTCATGTAGGACGCTGGTGCGAGCTGTTCTCGAGTGTTGCTTGAGTGTTTTGGGTCCTTGCCTGGTCGGACTGAAGGAAGACATCCAAGCAATTCAGAGACGGGCTAGTAGATTTGTTACCGGTATATTCCAACAGCCCGTAAGTGTAGCTCCAAGAACTCAAACGGGAATGCCTGGAGGGAAGACGACGTTCTTTTCTAAAAACACTAGTGAGAAAATTTAGAGAACCAACATTTGAAGCTGAGTGCCAAACGATTCTAATGCCGCCAACATGCAATGCGCGTAAGGACCACGAAGATAAGATACGAGAAATTGGGGCTCATACGTAGGCAAATAGGCAGGCGTTTTTCCCTCGCTCTCTTTGTGAGTGGGACAAGGAAATGACAGGGTACCCTCCGCCACGCACCGTACTGTGGCTTGCGGAGTATCTGTATAGATGTAGATGAAGTATTGTGGAAGGTCTCCGAAGAACGGCAAAATCCCTTATGTGGGTGCATTTAAATATTCATGCGTCATTGAAAGAGAGATATGGAAAAGAAGCCTAATTCGACCCATCCGTAAGATCGAAAACCCGCAACTGCCTAGTGATTACCGACCAATTAGCATACTGTCTGCTGTTTCCAAAGCACTTGAATATATTGTTCATGACCAAATCACTGAACACTTGCATGAATTCAGCCTATATGACAAATTTCAATCCGGTTTCCGTAAACATCACAGCACAAACACTGCTCCAATTAAAGTAACTGATGACCTGAAATATGCCATCGACAATCGAAAGGCAACAATATTGACGCTACTGGACTTCAGCAAAGCTTTTGACACTGTTAACTTTGACATATTGCTCAGAAAAATGCAACAGCTTAATTTCTCTGATAGTGCAATGAGATGGTTTGAAAGCTACTTAAAAGACAGACAGCAATGTGTTGTCTGCGTAAATGAAAAATCTTCCTGAAAACATGTTTCCTCGGGAGTGCCACAAGGACCAGTCTTAGGACCACTTTTGTTTTCTTTATATGTCAACGATATTTCGTCGGTTCTGTCCTCCTGTAAATATCATTTCTTTGCCGACGACCTCCAGCTCTACCTAAGCGTCAGACCTGAAGATGTAAACACTGCAATCGCTCAGATGAATGATGATCTGTCTTCAGTAGTGACATGGGCGAAAAACCTGGGGCTTAAATGCAAAAAAGACGCAAGTTATCTTAATAGCCCATCAGAAATTAATAAGTTCAGATTTCCGCGAACGGCTACCTCCTATTCTGCTCGACGGTACTCCAATACCATATCAGAAAACAGTGAAGAACTTGGGTGTAACTTTGGATGAGCATCTCAACTGGGCGGAGAATACAGTCGCAGTGTGCCGAAAGACGTCTGCTTGTCTCTATGCTCTCAAAAAGTTTCGGAACATATTTCCACAGGACTTGAAACGCCAGCTCGTGCAAGCACTCGTTCTACCGAACCTCCACTATTGTGATGTGATTCAACAAGGCATGAGTAGTGAAAACAAAAAACGGCTAGAGCTAACCATGAATGCCTGTGTGCGTTACACCTGCAACATTCGCCGATATGATCATGTTAGTGCTTCATACTCCGAGCTAGGGTGGCTGCGGCCGGACAAATTGCGTGACTACCACACTCTATGTCTACTCCACCGACTCCTCGTCGCGCAAGCACCCCAGTACCTTGCTTCAGAGATTAAAAACCTGTCATGTCATCATAATCGAAACACTAGGTCACTCTTATTTGGTATCCTAACTGTGCCCACTCACAAAATAAAAACTTTTGCAAACTCCTTCTCAGTTGCCGCTGTCCGCCTCTGGAACAAACTGCCCCTTACCTTGCGCAGAATTCGATCTCCTGATGCTTTTAAGAAAAAGTTGAAGCATTTCCTACTATCATCCTCACAAAGTTCTCCACAAAATTAATGTACAGGGACAATCCCCTCATCTGTCAAATAGCAAAGCTAGCGCCTCCTATCTTGCTCCTGAGATGCCTTCCTCTTCATCTATCTCTATTAGCCACGCAATCTTCTTTTCCTTTATATTTCCTTAATTATGTTTCATCATGTCTCTATTCTTCTCCTCCCTTCACCATGAGTCTCCCTCATACTCCCTGCTGCCAGCTCTTCTATCTAAAATCTGTCTCTTCAATAATGTCTAATTATAACAGTACTTGTGACCTACGAATATAAACTCTATATGTATGTATTTTTCCAGGTGTACCTTTCAAATTGTTTATTTCACTGTTTGTACTAGATGTAGTTTAACATGCCTACTAAAACATATGAATGTAAAATAAGTAGAATGCCTGGTTAGATGTAAGAGAGGGCCTGATGACCCTAATCTTGCCAGGTTAAATAAATCAATAAATAAATAAAAAATAAATAAATAAATAAATATTCTTCCACGAACAATTAGCCAATATATTAGGACTGTACATCGATTAATAAAATTGGAAACAATTGATGGTCGTAATGAGCTTCTAAATACAGTCTACAATCATATTAAAGTGGTGAATCTATGCAAATAGAAATTAAATGTAGGCTATTTTCGACACGCAAGACTGTATATGAGAAATCATACCCCCCAGACTTGTCAAAGAAGATGTTTACAATTTCGAAACTGCAACAAAGAAACCATAGAACTTACATCTTAATGGATGTCGGTAGTAGTGAAACAGCAAGCAGTTTTTGCACAGAGGGATTACAGAGAAGCAATAAGACAGATATGTTTCTCAAGCAGCAAATTACAAGACAATGGTGAAACAAGATCTTGGTTAAATGGCGTGGTCTACCTTCTTCACACAACAGCTGGGTGAATGCTAAAAATGAAAAAGATACAAACATTCCAACCGTGCAACAGCATAACTCGTAATCGCACATGTCAATTGCATTATTCTCAATACAATACCAGTAGAATTACACATCCCCTTGTATAAGGCTGGGAGCAACGCTGGTAAAATGGCTACCATTTGGTGATAAGAAAATTAACCTGTTGAACAAGGCTTGTAAAGAGCACAATATTACATATGATGCAAGTAAAGGTTTGGCAGAGCATCACGACACAGATCGAATATTTGTTGATAAAGCCAAGCAAGTACATGCAAGAAGGGACATTGGTCTATGGAGACATATAGCAACATGGGCAGTATATAAAACAATGCATCCAAAACTTAAATTGGTTGCTGGAATAAATTTCCAACAAGTTCTGATCACTGTTCATCACCCACCTAAGTAGAAGACACATGTAGGATGTGCAGTCCTAAAGCATCGATTGCAGGGGATGCACAGGAATCAAAAGAAGTTAAGTTTCTTTTCTTTTCAGAAATAAAGAGATCATTTAATTTTCAAGTGTTATGTACAGATCACTTTAGATTTCTGCCAGCAGCCGTCGCTGTTTCTCTCCTTCGTTGTTTATGTCGGTGCTGACTCCCACAGTAGCCGACACAACACAGGATGTTTAAAAAATTGCACCTAATCATCGCTCTCGGCATTTAAAAGTGTCCTGAAGCAACAAGTAGTAAGAAGAAGATTGGTTAAAGCACCTTGGAGTCTAGGAATACCTAAAACACAGTGAAAATAATTACCGCATTCCCTACTCCTGCACTGGTTGGACTTGCAGCTATTGGATCATTAGGCAGAGAAGCACCAGTAATTGCCCAGACAGTGAAAAATTCTCGAAGTGCTCAAGAACAACTTGACGATGCGAAACGAGATAATAGGATGATGAAACATTCACTATCAGGAAAGAACTATATTTAAAACGACACACGAAACGGGTTGGACTGTTCATAAGGAAAACTCCTGGCTGTGAGACCACTTAAAAATACAGAGCTGCTTAAATTTACCAAAAAATTCCACACTACAATATTTCATGCTGTGTTTATATGGAATACGATACCTAAGACAACCTGGAAATCTGAAGAATGTGGTATTTAAAATTCAGATGGTCCAGGTCAATACGGAATTCACTGGGTTGATGTGGTAAAAAAAACGAATAACGTCTACTTCTTTGATTTATTCAGAGACTCATGCCCATGTGAAGAATTGCGCCATTCCTTTACCAACAACTGTCTGCTCTACAATTTCTGATGCTACCAAAGCTTGATACATATATGTGTGGACATTTATGCCTTATGTTTTCCTGACGACTGCATAAAAACAACCAGCGTGCACATTCAGTTGGAGCTTACGTGCTTTTTATTTTAAAAGAATGATTGTCAGTTCTATGAATGAATTACTTTTCACTAGTTGATTTAAGCAAGGGAAATGGAGTATTGCATTGATTGGTTTAGAAACATGCTACAGCATTCCTAATGGCACTAAGGTGAACAATAAACTACATTTAGGAAGTTGTAAAATTGGAAATACCCCAGGCTCACACGATACTAATCATTTAAATGCAATTCTCAAATGAACTGTGGAAGGGATTCGGCTATGTGCGAACAGTAATACATTTAAAACAGAGATAAAAGCTACAGAAAATACAATAGAGATTAGCTGAGAGGGTTCAATAGGAGCACTTCCAGGTTTCTGAAGAAGCCAAATTTTGAAGACAAACTCTGATAGATTTTACAAATTTGAGCAACTGGCAGATACACTACAGATTAGCATGATTCATGTTGTGTGTAATACTGCAACGAATTCATATCTGAACGACAGATTGATACACACAATCTATGGGTTCTTCCTACAATGGGCCCAGCGTATAGAATCGTTGAGGTGTCTGCCAACACTGTATACCTTCCAGTGACTGTCCAAACATTAGACCATCTCGAGTTGAATAATGTAGACCAGGACAGGATCTAGTCAACTTTCAAGGCAATGAATGTGGAGTATCAGCATGTGTGTAAGGCATAAAACTGACGCACGTTACTTCAGTACCTGTGGCACCTGTGCCTAGAGGCAAGCAAGGGCGTGGAGGGGGGGGGGGGGGGGGTTGGGCGTTCTTGTTCAGTACACCAAACCACAGTAAACGCACAATATGATAACATGGGGGAATTATAAGTTTCTTAAATTAATATAATTATATGCCAGGAATATTTTTTCCCACAAACCTTTGGCTGCAGTGACATTTAATAACAATGATGGACTTAGGATTCTTATTAAAAACCAAAACGCTTTAACATTTCCAAGCAACAGTTTTCTGTACTTGGAAGTAAAATTTGTGAAGAAAGGTGTAAGCCCCACATTGACATAGTATGTTATATATAATACTTCCACCTCGCTCTTTCAACAAACGGGGTGAAGGTTGACCATACTAGAAATATTTGACCCAACAAACAAATGTTTCCTGATCAACTTCAGACTTACATAATTTAAAAAATGATGGGTGGTTCATAGATGGACCGATAAGTGAGTAGAGCGTTTATACCATTCAAGATGATTATACGAAATTATGAAGACATGAAAGCATCTCCATAGATGTAAAGCAAGAAATAATTCTGATACAAAATGCAAAATATAATGATTCAAACAATCAAGGACAGACTAATCTCGAATAGAAGAAAATTGTGCTTGAGAAATTAATATGGAAATTTCCTCACATCCTTGTAACCGATGAGGAGCAGATATTGAATGTTGGTATTTACGTGCCATTAACTTTTCATTCATGGAAATTATTTGAATATCCTTTACTACCAACTAAATCCGATCTGACATGGACTGCTAAAATGAGTATTCAATTATAAAGGCCTCGATTCATTGCACGGGTGCTGCAAACTAACAGGAATGCGAGTCTATAAAAGGATTAGAGTATTTTCAACAATTGTAAACTAACCAACACTAAAGTTTACCTTAATTTGAAGTATTACTTATACGATAATTATAGTTGTCTGGGGTAATGATGTCTACGGCCTACTGTTTGACATGTAGGCAAGGTTCTGCCCTTCTTACTATGAGAATGATAAATTCAGGTGCACGCAAAGCCCACAGGAATTTAAGAAATTAGCGCCCATCATTTCGACAGATCATTCAAAAAAGAAAGAAACGGTGAAATCAGGACCGATAGATGTCTGTATAGAATTACAGTCATCAGAGAATTTCTCAAAAGAAATTGCAGCCTATGCATTGGCTGTGTGATTAATTATTCACTGTTCTCAGAAACTGTGCAACGAATTGTGTAAATTAACAGGTGCTGCATCACATCTAAAGCATATCATGATGACACCTCAATATGTGAGCATCGTTATACACTTAAGGCGTCTATGATGAATGTTAATTTTTTGTGTTTAAGGATACTGTCTTCGTTGTAGTCACAAATCCTGAACATGTTATCACAATGTTTCCCACGAAAATTACATCACGAAAGCAGTTCAGAGACGTGAAGTGTACCAAGACAGATGTTATGGTTAACGCTAATTCCCATGGAATATGCTGGAATGATCTGCGATGGCTTACAAAGATTTGCTGACATCACTTAGAATTTTTGACCACACAGACGTGGTCATTTATGTCAAATGTAGTGAGAAGGCTCCATGGCTGTGTAATATTTACAGATATCCTTCAATTTGGAATGTCGTATTATATAGTTGCTAATATCTCTGGCAGCTCAAGCAGAGAAGGAGCAGAAAATAGTGTTAAGTAAGCTTAAGGTAATATAAAATTAAGTTGGATGACACATAAATGATGTATTCTTATTCAGTTCATCCTCTGCCGACATGCAGAAGTAGTAAGCTTCTCCTCCTCCTCGATGGCCAGTCTCCACTCGCTCACCACTCATCCTCCTCCGATTCTTCTTCCACTGTCTTGATTTAGCAATCTGGCTTCAACTTATATACTGACAAGCTGCTTTACAGTTACCACTACTACATGTGCAGTAAGGATTTATGTATGATAAGAAGAAGAGGAACAAGAAATTTATTTACAGTAAGTATACATTTTCAGTCTCATAAGTTGTATTTGCAGCACATCCTGTACTGGAGATGTTTTATACATCTCTTCTGTACATCTATGGAACCAGTATCAGTCGTGTGCCACCTACTCCCATAGATCAAAGCTTGCAGCAATTTTTTTTTAAGCTCCCATGCAGTTATGTCGTTAACTGAGGTACATTTCTCATCAACAAAGTGCATTTTCTTCTTCTTTTCGGTACTCGTGTCCTTTTTAAATCTATTGTTCCTGTCATACCGACAGGTTTCAACTCTGAGTATATATACATATACACCAAAACAAATAAGAGAAAGGAAAAGAGCAACAACTGATATTTCTTGTTTATTCACAATATTTTTTTCGGTAACTACTTATTTCATACAATAAAATCTTCACAAATACTTCTTACACTAAAAATAATTACTAGTTGCAGGGAATAAAATATAAGCTATATAACGTACAGTTCACTATTAACGTTTGTATACGAAGTGTAAGACGTTTCCAGGGGCAGATGTGGACTCTGACCACAATCTATTGGTTATGACCTGTAGATTAAAACTGAAGAAACTGCAAAAAGGTGGGAATTTAAGGAGATGGGACCTGGATAAACTGAAAGAACCAGAGGTTGTACAGAGTTTGAGGGAGAGCATAAGGGAACAATTGATAGGAATGGGGGAAAGAAATACAGTAGAAGAAGAATGGGTAACTCTGAGGGATGAAGTAGTGAACGCAGCAGACGATCAAGTAGGTAAAAAGAAGAGGGTTAGTAGAAATCCTTGGGTAACAGAAGAAATATTGAATTTAATTGATGAAAGGAGAAAATATAAAAATGCAGTAAATGAAGCAGGCAAAAAGGAATACAAACGTCTCAAAAATGAGATCGACAGGAAGTGCAAAATGGCTAAGCAGGGATGGCTAGAGGACAAATGTAAGGATGTAGTGGCTTATCTCACTAGGGGTAAGATAGATACTGCCTACAGGAAAATTAAAGAGACCTTTGGAGATAAGAGAACCACATGTATGAACATCAAGAGCTCAGATGGAAACCCAGTTCTAAGCAAAGAAGGGAAAGCAGAAAGGTGGAAGGAGTATATAGAAGGTCTATACAAGGGCGATGCACTTGAGGACAATATTATGGAAATGGAAGAGGATGTAGATGAAGATGAAATGGGAGATACGATACTGCGTGAAGAGTTTGACAGAGCACTGAAGGACCTGAGTCGAAACAAGGCCCCCGGAGTAGACAACATTCCATTGGAACTACTGACGGCCTTGGGAGAGCCAGTCCTGACAAAACTCTACCATCTGGTGAGCAAGATGTATGAAACAGGCGAAATACCCTCAGATTTCAAGAAGAATATAATAATTCCAATCCCAAAGAAAGCAGGTGTTGACAGATGTGAAAATTACCGAACAATCAGTTTAATAAGCCACAGCTGCAAAGTACTAACACGAATTCTTTACAGACGAATGGAAAAACTAGTAGAAGCCGACCTCGGGGAAGATCAGTTTGGATTCCGTAGAAATACTGGAACACGTGAGGCAATACTGACCTTACGACTTATCTTAGAAGAAAGATTAAGGAAAGGCAAACCTACGTTTCTAGCATTTGTAGACTTACAGAAAGCTTTTGACAATGTTGACTGGAATACTCTCTTTCAAATTCTAAAGGTGGCAGGGGTAAAATACAGGGAGCGAAAGGCTATTTACAACTTGTACAGAAACCAGATGGCAGTTATAAGAGTCGAGGGACATGAAAGGGAAGCAGTGGTTGGGAAGGGAGTAAGACAGGGTTGTAGCCTCTCCCCGATGTTATTCAATCTCTATATTGAACAAGCGGTAAAGGAAACAAAAGAAAAATTTGGAGTAGGTATTAAAATCCATGGAGAAGAAATAAAAACTTTGAGGTTCGCCGATGACATTGTGATTCTGGCAGAGACAGCAAAGGACTTGGAAGAGCAGTTGAACGGAATGGATGGTGTCTTGAAGGGAGGATAATGGAATGTAGTCGAATTAAGTCGGGTGATGCTGAGGGTATTAGATTAGGAAATGAGACACTTAAAGTAGTAAAGGAGTTTTGCTATTTGGGGAGCAAAATAACTGATGATGGATGAAGTAGAGAGGATATAAAATGTAGACTGGCAATGGCAAGGAAAGCGTTTCTGAAGAAGAGAAATTTGTTAACATCGAGTATAGATTTAAGTGTCAGGAAGTTATTTCTGAAAGTATTTGTATGGAGTGTAGCCATGTATGGAAGTGAAACATGGACGGTAAATAGTTTGGACAAGAAGAGAATAGAAGCTTTTGAAATGTGGTGCTACAGAAGAATGCTGAAGATTAGATGGGTAGATCACATAACTAATGAGGAAGTATTGAATAGGATTGGGGAGAAGAGAAGTTTGTGGCACAACTTGACCAGAAGAAGGGATCGGTTGGTAGGACATGTTCTGAGGCATCAAGGGATCACCAATTTAGTATTGGAGGGCAGCGTGGAGGGTAAAAATCATAGGGGGAGACCAAGAGATGAATACACTAAGCAGATTCAGAAGGATGTAGGTTGCAGTAGGTACTGGGAGATGAAGAAGCTTGCACAGGATAGAGTAGCATGGAGAGCTGCATCAAACCAGTCTCAGGACTGAAGACCACAACAACAACAACAACGATGTGGTAGAAGATTTTTTTTACGCTAGTAATAATATTGACTACTAGCACGAAATAAAATGTAAACTAATATATACAGTTCAATATTAACATTCATATACGACATATTCTCACTAAAATCTTTAAAAATTCACAGTCGTTGGAATGTTGAATCGTTGTTACCAATTCTTTGTACAGCTGTTGTAATGCCAAAAGCACATTTACGATGCTACCATCAAAAATTTCACTGCTGTTTTAAAGTCAAAGAAGAATTACAAAGTTGCCATGAAACTTTGCAGATTTTGTAATGTTAAAGAGAGAAAGACTTAACATGGGAAATGGAGACTAAATACTAATTACTTGGATTAATAGCAGCAGGTGAAAAACTGTGCAGTACACACACACACGTACTGGGCAATCAACCCAGGTACATACACAGTATGCACACATGATGTGTAGTCAACTCAGAACTCAGGTCCACACACACACACACACACACACACACACACACACACACACACACACACACACACACACACACCTACTTACACTTGACAAATGGGTCATTCTATTCCGCATAACTCGTATTTTCATTATATCGGTTGTTCCTACTAAGAATCGTGATGCGCATTTCCCCAGGTGTTTCAGGAGATATCTGCAATTTCGCTTTTGTAGTGTGTAGCTGGAGTCAGCCCAAACAAATACTGCTTATCACGTCTTTGATGTTAGTTTGTTTCTTATTACAAACAAAATTATTTTCAAAGCTGGATTTTACGTGCCCGTTCGAAAGGGCAGTTCAAATTGGTCTAGTGTGATATTCAGTTTAGCGATATGAGTTAACAGGGACGGTGAAACACGAAGAGTAAGCAGCGGCAGCACCATCCCAGCACTGGTCATTTGCTGCCGGACTCTGTTTATTCTTCTTGTTCTAAAATCCCCCGTTGACACATATCGCTAAAGTGAATATCTCACTACACTAATCTGGGACCGTTCTGGTTCAAGTGGCTCTGAGCACTATAGGACTTAACATCTGAGGTCATCAGTCCCCTAGAACTTACAACTACTTAAACCTAACTAACCTAAGGACATCACACACATCCATGCCCGAGGCAGGATTCGAACCTGCGACCGTAGCGGTCGCGCGGTTCCAGACTGTAGCGCCTAGAACCGCTCGACCACCTCGTCCGGCCTGGGACCGTTCTCTCAAATAAACTTCAAAAAAAATTTTTTTGTAATGAGAACCAAAGCAACGCTTTCTGTTGACACTGGGCGCCCCATCAAAGATGTGATGAACAATATTTATTTGGGCTGACTCCAGCTATACTCTGCAAAAGGGAAATTTTTGGTCTGTGACTTGCAAACTCGACAATATGTAACCTACACTCCTGGAAATTGAAATAAGAACACCGTGAATTCATTGTCCCAGGAAGGGGAAACTTTATTGACACATTCCTGGGGTCAGATACATCACATGATCACACTGACAGAACCACAGGCACATAGACACAGGCAACAGAGCATGCACAATGTCGGCACTAGTACAGTGTATATCCACCTTTCGCAGCAATGCAGGCTGCTATTCTCCCATGGAGACGATCGTAGAGATGCTGGATGTAGTCCTGTGGAACGGCTTGCCATGCCATTTCCACCTGGCGCCTCAGTTGGACCAGCGTTCGTGCTGGACGTGCAGACCGCGTGAGCCGACGCTTCATCCAGTCCCAAACATGCTCAATGGGGGACAGATCTGGGAATCTTGCTGGCCAGGGTAGTTGATTTACACCTTCTAGAGCACGTTGGGTGGCACGGGATACATGCGGACGTGCATTGTCCTGTTGGAACAGCAAGTTCCCTTGCCGGTCTAGGAATGGTAGAACGATGGGTTCGATGACGGTTTGGATGTACCGTGCACTATTCAGTGTCCCCTCGACGATCACCAGTGGTGTACGGCCAGTGTAGGAGATCGCTCCCCACACCATGATGCCGGGTGTTGGCCCTGTGTGCCTCGGTCGTATGCAGTCCTGATTGTGGCGCTCACCTGCACGGCGCCAAACATGCATACGACCATCATTGGCACCAAGGCAGAAGCGACTCTCATCGCTGAAGACGACACGTCTCCATTCGTCCCTCCATTCACGCCTGTCGCGACACCACTGGAGGCGGGGTGCACGATGTTGGGGCGTGAGCGGAAGACGGCCTAACGGTGTGCGGGACCGTAGCCCAGCTTCATGGAGACGGTTGCGAATGGTCTTCGCCGATACCCCAGGAGCAACAGTGTCCCTAATTTGCTGGGAAGTGGCGGTGCGGTCCCCTACGGCACTGTGTAGGATCCTACGGTCTTGGCGTGCATCCGTGCGTCGCTGCGGTCCGGTCCCAGGTCGACGGGCACGTGCACCTTCCGCCGACCACTGGCGACAACATCGATGTACTGTGGAGACCTCACGCCCCACGTGTTGAGCTATTCGGCGGTACGTCCACCCGGCCTCCCGCATGCCCACTATACGCCCTCGCTCAAAGTCCGTCAACTGCACATACGGTTCACGTCCACGCTGTCGCGGCATGCTACCAGTGTTAAAGACTGCGATGGAGCTCCGTATGCCACGGCAAACTGGCTGACACTGACGGCGGCAGTGCACAAATGCTGCGCAGCTAGCGCCATTCGACGGCCAACACCGCGGTTCCTGGTGTGTCCGCTGTGCCGTGCGTGTGATCATTGCTTGTACAGCCCTCTCGCAGTGTCCGGAGCAAGTATGGTGGGTCTGACACACCGGTGTCAATGTGTTCTTTTTTCCATTTCCAGGAGTGTATCTGGCTCATCTTTCATTAGGCCGATAACGTTTTTGTTTGCAGACATCCTCTCGTAGGAATTATCAGCTATTTTTATGCATAGAATGCGTGCGATGCATCACAACCCTTCACCGAATAGATGAAGGCGTCTGTACCTGTATAAATTATGATGTTCCGGGACCCCTCACCCCCATTTAATGAGTTAAAAAATGTGAATGGCTGTCGAGTTGCAGTATAAGTCGAGTTGGAGTATATGTCTGGGTTGCCGCACTTAATGGTAGGATAGAGCGCTCCATTTCCAAAATGGGTAGCCATGCACTTACAACATCGACTGGGTCTTACTAAATTCGGTAGAGTTATCAATGCGGGTATATGAGATCCTGTGCCCAAATGCGCCTCTGATTACTGAGTAATTTAAAGGTGGTGAGGCTAAGCCGGTGCTGCCTTAAATTAGAAGGACAGGCAAGGAAACTGCTGCTAGTAGACGATGGACCGAGAGCCATGGTGAATGTGATGACGGGCCGAACTGGGCTGAACATGATGGCGGATCAGGTTGTGGTGGCATTTTTGTTGCTGCTGCAAGACCTTCTCCCGGTGATTCCAACAGGCCTTTGGGAAAAAACACAAAGACGCAGATAAGTACATTGCGTGATGATTCTGAAATGAGAATCATGGGCAATAATGATTTTTTCTGCTACTTACTCAGTCCACAGTCCACGTCAGCATCAGTCTATAGGGAGTTCTTCCCCTCATCATAAGGAGACTGAATGGTCCCCAATGTATTAGTCATCTCTGTATGGGTGATCTATGTCAGCTGTCACAGTAGCATTGTTAAGTACGCCTAAAAACAAGAAAAATATCTTGTAAGTACCATCGCAATATCATCATCAGGGGCACCTAGAAAACATGCATCTGTACATTATTATTTTACAAATATGAATTATTATCGAGATATTCTGTCATTTGTAATCCGAGCTCATAGACGACAAACGACTCATAACTTGCGATAAAAGATACTCGTCATTGTATGCAAGACCTGGGCACTTCATCGTAAGGGATCTGGCTCTCAATGATATAAGCTTGTGTACTAAATGATGCTGATATTTCTAAAAAAAAAATTCAACAGATGAGGTTGCATAAGTACCTGGCATAAATATTTATAGACGGAGGGAGAGAATCATTTTACTTACATAGATCAGCAGCTGGCAAGCTGGCCTCATTTCGTATTGGAGTATACAGAGGCGATGGAGGTGGTTCATCCATTCCCATCTATGTGACACCATTTAAAAATCAGATGGCAAAAACGGCATTGCACTGGATAATCATTGTAAAAAAATTATTCATCCATCGGAAGGACTGGCTCAGAATACAGAAAAGTCACAAGAACCTTCGGTGAAATTAAAGGCAAGGGTGGTAACATTAAGAGTTCAGTCGGAATTCCACTGTTAAATGCAGAAGAAAGAGTGTGGATGGGTGGAAAGAATACATTGAAGGCCTCTAAGAGGTGAAAGACTTGCCTAATGACGTGATAGAAGAAGAAACAGGAGTCGACAGGAAAGAGATAGCAGATCCAGTTTCAGAAACGGAATTTAAAAGAGCTTTGGAAGACTTAAGATCAAACAAGGCAGAAGGGATGGATAAAATTTCACTGGAATTTCTAAAATCATTGAGGGAAGTGGCAACAAAACGACTATTCACGGATGTGTAGAAAGTAAGAGACTGCTTATATACCATCGAACTTTTAGAAAAATGTTATCTGCCTAGTTTCGAAGACAGCAAGAGCCATCAATTGCGAGAATTATCACACAATCTGATTAAGATCTCATGCTGCCAAGTTTCTGGCAAGAATAATGTACAAAAGACTGAAAAAGGAAATTGAGGATCTGTTAGACGAAAATTCGAAACACATACATTGGGTTTTTTGACCTGGAGAAAGCGCTCAACAAAGTAAAATGGCGCAAGATGTTCGAATTTCTAAAAAAAAAAAAAGTTGGGGTAAGTTGTAGGGAGAGATGGGTGATACGCAGTATGTACAAAATCGAAGAGGGAACAGTAAGACTGGAGGACCGAGAACTATGTGCTTGGGTTAAAAAGGGTGCAAGGCAGAAATGTAGTCGTTCACGCCTATTGTTCGATCTGTACATCGAAGAGGCAATGACGGAAATTTAAGAAATGTTCAAGAGTGGGGTAAAAATTCAGGGTGAAAGTATATCAATGAGAATATTTGCTAATGACATTGCTATCCTCAGTAAAAGTGAAGAAGAATTACAAGATCTGTTGAATGAAATCAACAGTCTAACGAGTACAGGAAATGACTTTTGAGTAGATCGAAGGGAGACGAAAGTAATGAGAAGTAGCAGAACTGAGAGCGGCAAGAAATTTAACATCACAATTGGGGTAACGAAGTAATTGAAGTTAACGAATTTTGTTACATAGGCAGCAAAATAACCCGTGATGGACTAAGCAAGGAGGACACAAAAAGCTGACTAGCACTGATAAAAAGAGCGTTTCTGGCCAACAGAAGTCTGCTAGTATCAAACATAGGTCTTAATTTGAGGAAGAAATTTGTGAGAATGTATTTATAGCCTGGATCACATTTGTATGGTAGTGAGATATGGACTGTGGGAAAAATGAAACAGAAGAGAATCGAAGTGTTTGAGTTATGGTGCTACAGAAGTATGTTGAAAATTATGTGGACTGATAAGGTAAGGAATGAGGAGAGTCTCCATAGAATCGAGAGGAAAGGAACATGTGGAAAACACTGAGAAGAGGAGGAAGGGACAGCATGGCAGGACACCTGTTAAGGCATCAGGGAATAACTTCCATGGTACTAGAGAGAATTATAGAGGGTAAAAACTGTAGAGGAAGACAGAGATTGGAATACATCCAGCAAATAATTGAGGAGTTAGGGTGGCACATGAGAGGAATTCGTGGTGGGCCGCATCAAACCAGCCGGACAAATGATGACTCAAAAAAAAGCTCTTGTGCAAAAGTGAAGTGGCTGCAGCTACTGCTGTGTCAAGAAAAGACATGAATGTGCTATTTTAGAGTGTGATGAATGACATAAAGCAAATAAAGCTGCATGAGAGCAGCGTGCACTGGCAGTTGGTCACCTAGCTCTTCAGTATTGTTTGGAGAGAAAACGAGGAGCCCGCTATACATTGAGGTGTCTGCATGTTGTGTGATGCCCTCGCTAGTGTTGGCGAATATACGCTGAGAGCAGATCATTCCCGTAGAAGCACCGGTGATGCCACAGCACAGTGTGGCTCGGCTTTGTCCCTCCGACCTGTGTCAGTGTCCATAGCGTGCACATCAGCAGTGGGGATGGCTGCAACCATGGGTGAGAAGCTTGCACACCCAGCAGGCACCTCACACCGCAGAATGAGTTCTGTGAATAGCAATGTTTGATAAATGGATGTGCATACCTCTCCCTTTGCTATCATACTACGATGCATGTTAGTAAGTGCAGCGTGATGCATTTTAACACAGTTGTAATGTGGAACAAGTATCTTACATTTTCAACAAAGCTCTAAGACAGGGATAAATATCCAGTGACCATTTTAAGTAATAAATTATATAATTAAAATATGGTGGGCCGTAAATCATAGCTGTTAATGATGATTAAATTTCTACTCTTGTTGCACCACATCATTGTATAAAATAATTTAATCATAAACTTACAACCAACGTTTCGACCTTATTACAATGACCTTCTCAGGGCAAAGCCGTTGTAATGTGGTTGAAACACTGTTTTCATTTATGGTTAAAGGATTGTATATAATGTATATAACAATACCAGAAGCATTTTAATCATCACACCAGCCACGGAAGCCTGCATAATTAAGTCATAGACATTAAGATATTTGGGAATCTAGCAACCAAGCAAGACCGTTTCAGCTCCCCCAGCTGAGGGGATACCCTATTTGAATATACTGTCATTAACAACCAGCCCAACGGGCACAGAGATATGGGGAAGGGAGGGGGAGACGGGGATGGGGGTGGCCAGGAATGTGCATATGATGTTTATGTAAGGAGAACTGGCAATAATGCAGATTGTGCCAGCTCATACCCAGCACTACTACTCTTCAATGCCAATATTAGGAGTTGTTCGAAGCAGAAACCTCTTACATGGCATCCAAGCCTAGAATAGTGAGGATAGTAACAGTAATCTCTTAGCTTTAGCTGAAACTGTCTAAAGGCTCTTCGTTAATTACAACTACTTTCGACTAAAACCGAAAAAAACTAGTTTTTTCAACCAAGTCCTGTACTGAACACGAGTTTTGATTCTACTTCTGAATGAAATTTTTATTTCAAATGAATTTGCAAACCCTGCTAAATCGTTAATACTGGATTATTCCAATATTACTTTTTAGTTATTTAACTGTTTTAAATATTTCCTCTGAACACTAGTGGCTTAGGTTTAGGGTTCTGTCACAGATTATATGCATGACGTTAAAGAAAGCCTACAAAGCAATGAGTGTGTAACAATTGTAATAATACAAATTAGCAAACTCAGTGACCATGCTCTTTTAAAGTATTAATGGTAGCAGATATATACCATCGATGTGCTTGTGCTCTGCAGAATAGCTACTCTTCAGATTTTGATTGCGTATTTAAGGGGTAAACTGATGGGCTCTTGTTAATAAATCTTCTGCGGCTCCATTCATCATCATCTCCTCAACTTCTAAAATGCAAACAGTTTTTTTTTGTAAAAAAACCAGTTTCTCTCAACGGCGATAATCTACACTACCAAACAGCTAACCAGGTATATAGCACCCTGTTACAGTTGCAGGTTGCCAATAAAAATTAGATTTTCAATATTTCCATTAATTATCGACCTACAACAAACTTTAAACATAATTTCAAACATTTACAAGACTTTTTCTCGCTGACACTCCCCCTCCCCACAGACAGACAGACAGACAGACACACACACACACACACACACACACACACACACACACACACACATAAAATTTCAGCATGAGGCATGATGTTTTAATTTATTACTTCTTTACTGCTTATTCTATTCGCAGCTGAATGTACCTGCAAAATTATATCTCTGCACGACGCATACCTCAGAAGATATGATATCGTAAACATAATTCAGAAGCGTGAAAAATTAGCTTTTGCTTTTAACGGAGGGCATGTTACCGAGATTATATTGATATAGTGCCTGATAATGAGAACACTTAGCGACTTCCAACAAATTTTAAACATATTTCAAACCTTTCGTAAACGTTTTCGCGCTTACATCATTAACTATTATTAAGCTAACTCATTAGTAAGCTAATCACAAGTTTGGAGGTTTTTTTATGCGTAGGAATTCGATTGCTTGAAGAGTCTGGGATGGGGAGGGGGCCTCGTATTACCTTCTAATCAGGATGACGCATGTTCCAAAACTTCTCTGTGTAGGCACGTAAACTTGGCTCTCCAGGTACCACATACTGCTGCACCGTTTATTAAAAGTCACTGAATGAATGTCTGCAAGCCCACGCAACAGGTAATGTTTCATCCTCGATTGATTGACTGATTAATTGAGAGGGTTTATGGGACCAAACGGCGAGGTCATCAGTGCCGCGATGCCGAAGTTACTCATAGAAGAAGTCAGGGGAGCCAAACTACGGAACAAAGAAGTTAAAACACACACAGTAAAAGGCATAAAAGGTTAGATTTATTCTAAAAACTGGAAAAAAGAGCGGTATTTCGACGAGCGAGTGGTCATGTGGTCCCAGACCGAGAAAACATGAAGAGAGGCCCAACCACAACCACCCTGCCCCTGCCCCAGGAGTAATTACATCTGGAAATAAAAACCACTTTCATGGAGGAAACTGAGGACCAGATCAACCATACATGAATCGTCTGCTAATATTAAAATTAAGGAATCTGGAAGACTATATTTAGCACAAAGGGCCAAAAGGAGGGGACATTCCACCAATATGTGCGATAACGTTGCCTGCTGGGTGGCCGAGCGGTTCTAGGCGCTACAGTCTGGAACCGCGCGACCGCTAAGATCGCAGGTTAGTTAGGTTTAAGTAGTTCTAATTTCTAGGGGACTGATGACCTTAGAAGTTAAGTCCCATAGTGCTCAGAGTCATTTGAACCATTTTTGGGATAACTTTAGCCTTGCTTCACAACCACATTGTGAGGGTGGTTCGTTACGTAGAAGGAAACAATGGGTGTGGCTGGTGTGACCAATGTGTAGACGGCATAAAACAGTGGACTCCTTCCCAGAGGAGCAGAAGGAAGAGCGCCAAACTGCAGTACCCTCCTTGATTGTGTAGAGTTTATTACTGAGAGCAGTAGCGCACCAGGTGTTATTCCACTTTTGGGCAAAAAGAGATTTGACATAGATCCACATATCCGCAGCTGTGTCATGAAAGGGAATGGAGGGTAAGTATCGGCTTCTCTAGCCAAACAGTAAGCCACATTATTTCCTGGGATACCCACATGGCTTGGGACCCAGAGAAAGACAACTGAGCAGGCGCCACAGCCAAGGGAGGAGAGAAGATCATGAATACCAAAGACCAAAGGGTGTCGAGAGTAGCATCGGTCTATAGCCTGGGCATTGCTCATTGAGTCAGTACATACTAAAACATTGTGGAGGGAGGCCTGAGTTACAAAATAGAGGGGCCTGATAATGGCTAGCAGCTCTGTGTGAACACACTACGTGATCCCGGCAATAAATAGTGTTCAATGCCAGTAGGAGACGTTAAATTGTATCTCGCATTATCGGTCGTCTTTGAACCATCAGTATAGAAGATAGCAGCATCCTGGAAATCTGCAAGGATGGAACGTACAAGACGCTAGAAGACCATAGGGAGACAGATACCTTAGGACCCTGGAATAAGTCGGTCCTAATCCGTGGTCTAGGCATCATCCAAGGGGGGGGGGGGGGGGGAGAGGGGGAGAGGAAATACATGGGGCACATTCCAGCGAGTGGAGACAGATCCCAACAGAGGGAAGCGAGACGCATTCCAGCTGGTAATCCCACCCATGAGCGGTGATCAGGAGGGAGACGTCCCTCTCTTGCAAAGAGGACAGGGTACACAGGATGGTCAGGGAATCTGCGTATGGCGAGTGCATAAGAAACGAGGAGTTGGATTCGTCGTATTTGTACAGGGAGAAATCCCCACTTCCAGGAGGAGACTATCAACGGAACTAGTGCGAAAGGCACCAATAACCAGATCCACCTCACAATGATGGATAGGATCAAGTATTTTCAGAGTGGAAGGAGCCACTGAGCCATAAACCTGACTTCCGTAATCGAGTCTGGACACGGCCAGAGCACGCTCAATATGTAGAAGTGTAGAAGAGTAGCAAAGTCTGCACCCCAAGACATGTGAGCCAGGAGGTGGAGAGTATTAACCTTCGACATGCATGTAGTCTTCAGGTGGCGAATATGGGGCACCAACATCACCTATTTATCAAAATTGAAGCCCAAGAAATGGGACTGTGCTACAATATCTGGAAGCTGGTTACCTAAATAAAGTTCTGGATCGGTGTGTGCTATGGGTTGTCGACAAAATAGCATAACCCGCGTTTTGGAGGGAGAAAACTGGAAGTCTTGGGAGACAGCCCACGCAGCGATCCAAGGGATGGCGCCTTTAAGCCGGCGCTCAGCAGACGCTATCAAGTGGGAGCTGCACCAGATGCAAAAATCGTCGACATACAACGCTGGGGTAACCAGAGGCCCAACAGAGGTTGCAAGCCCAGAGATGGCTATGAGGAAGAGCATGATACTTAATACAGAACCCCGATGGGATACTGTTCTCCTGAATCCGAGGGGTGCTGAGTGAAGTGCCAAGTCAAACCCAGAAGAGCTGGTGGGAATAAAAATCAGAAGGGGCCCTCAAAAGCTCCAGTCATGGAGGGTAACTAAAATGGGATGGCCAAGCCATGTTATATGACGGCGAAAAGTTGCCAGTGGTTAGTAAAAGCCTGTCGGATTGCAGTTTCCGAACTGAATAAATGGTCAGTTCGTCCTTCCCTGAAGCCACACTGATATGGGGACAAAAGACCCCGAGATTCGAGTATCCAACATAATCGGAAGCTAACCACCCTCTCAAGAAGTTTACGGAGCACGTTCATCAGGCTAATTGGCCAGTAGCAGTCGAGAGACGTTGGGTTGTTCCCAGGGTTAAGGACGGGGATAATTATTCTGTCTCGCCATTGTGACGGGAAGGCACCCATGAGCCAAATGTGGCTGAAGTCCCTGAGTAGATATTGCCTCTGTATAACATCCAAGTGTTGGATCATCTGGTTGTGGATGGAGTCTGGGCCTGGGGCCATGTCAGGTGAAGAGGTAAGAGCATGTAAGAATTCCCATTCAGCGAAGGGTTCATTATAGGGTTCAGCTTGGTGAGGCTTGAAACAGAGTGGGGTCTGTTCGACTCAGTGTTTCTACCAAAGAAAGGTACCAGGATAGGAAGAGTATGCCAATGCTGTCGCAATGGGTGTCATGAGGTGTAATGCATGGAACAATGGATCAGTAGACAGAGCACCTTTGAGAATAAGGCTCTGGACCGTTGACTGGCATTGGTGACCCAGGAGGCTAAATCTGCAATGAAGAGGCATACGTTCCCAGGGAAGAAACATAGCTCTCCCAGTATTCCTTTTCACTCCACTTATAAGGTAACAAACCTTAGCACAGAGACTCGCTTTTAGCGAGGAGGTTGGTCTGAGACAGGTGTCATTCAGACTGCTGCAGCGCCCGTTTGCGCTCCTGGACAGCGATTGCAACGTCCTCGATCCACTATGGTACAGGTGTATGACGAGGGGGAACTGTTGATAGGACGACAGCAGTGGCAGCAGCTTGAAAAATAGTGGCAGTGGTGCTCTGCACGGCCGCATTGATGCAATGCCTTGCGAAATTCTTAACATGGGGGCCTGTATGCCTGGTGGTGGCAGGGAAATGATAGAATCACCGGAAAGTGATCACTAAGATCATGATGGAGCTACCAATGTGGGAAGCCACGAGAGCAGGGGAGGAGATTGTGAGATCGATAGCAGTAAAGGTGCCATGACTGGCACTGAAGTGGGTAGGGTAACTGTCATTAAGGGGACACAAATCAAAGACTGTAAGAAGTTGGTAAATCAGAAGACACCTACCAACGAAGTGGTATTCCCCCACAAGAGATGGTGTACATTGAAGTCCTCAAGGAGGAGATATGGGGCAGAGAGTTGCTGTTTTAAGATAGACAGTTAAGGAAGTGGCCTGCCTGGTGGGAGATAGACACTGCAAACGGTGACTGCCGAAGTCGTCTGCACTCTAACCACTATCGCTTCCAGGTTGTACGAATGGCGTCCAGTCACTAATAATATCGACGTAAACCAAAGAGCAGACCCCTCCAGATGTTATCCTGAGGCTGACACGGTTCCGATAGAACGCCTGATAACCACGAAACATTGGTCATCACGAAAGTGTGTTTATTGAAGAGCAAGAATAACGAAGACTGGGAGGAAACAAGGTACTGTATTTCCGGTAGGCGACGATAATATCCGTTGCAATTTCACTGTATCATTGTGTGGTGAGGTTAGACATAAAGGAGCCAAGAGGAGGTCCTGTCAGTTGGTTGGTGATCGTCCCCAACGAGGATGGGGTGACATCCATACAAACTGGGTCTGATTTGGGACAACGAAGGCCGCTGGGAAGCTGGGGAAGCCTCGTACTTTGACTTGCGCTACTTCTTCTTCTCCCTTGGATGGAGGGAGGATGAGTTATCATTAAAGGAATAGGTGGCAATGATGTCGAGATTAGACAAAGAGCGAGTGGCTTTGGGGCCCTCGGAATGCAGGTCTCTCATCTGTCCAGAGGGTGCAAGCTTCTTGTCTTTGAACGCTGGGGAGGGGTGTTCCAAGAGGGAGCCCTTCCTAGCAGGAGCCAGAGAAGAGGATGTCTTCCTTGGCTGAGGGGGAGAGTGAGAAGTAGGAGTAGGAGGAGTTTCTGGAAGGAAATGGACAGGAGCTGCCAAGTGTGATGGAAGGGAAGGGGGGCAGGATGGGGGTAGGGGGGAGGGGGGAGGAGGGGAAGACGCAACTGAGGCAAACTTCTTCCAGGCCTCAAAGTAGCTGAGACAGTCAAGGATCTTTATTTCCTGTATTCTTTTCTCCTTCATGTGCACTGGACACTGCAGTGAGCGAGGAGAATGAAGACGAGAGCAGTTGACAGTTAGGTTGTGGGGGTGCAAGGGCTCCCCATATGAATAGGGCAGACACAGCCATCTCAGATGGAAGTGGCATCGCATTGCAACGACACTGGCCGAACTTGAGACGGCGGAAGCGATGCTTGGGCGGTGGAATGTATGGTTTCATATCGCATCTGTACACCATTTCCTTGACCTTCTCAGGCAGATTGTACCCCTCAAATGCCAGAATGAAGGCGCCGGTGCCTACACGATGGTCCTTAGGGCCTTTCCGGATATGCCAGACGAAATGAACGCCACATCATTCCAGACAGCCCTAAGTTCATCATCGGACCAGAGGAGAAGGACCCTATGGAAAATTACACCCTATGTCATACTGAGTTACTTGTAGGAGCGATAGCTACAGGGATGTCTCCTAAATGGTTGCAGGAACAGCAGGCGGTTGTCTTTATAAGGAGAGAGCAAGATCTCATTTTGCTTAACGACTCATCACTGAACTTGCCCTCAATACGTTTCACAAAGAAAATGGATTTGGTGGCAGCAAAAGTCTCACTGTTTGACCTGGTACAGACCAAGAACCGTGGAAAGGGTTTTCACCAAACTGGCGGGCCTAGCCCTCCTCCCAGGAAGTAGCCAAGGAGCGTAAGGCCAGGAAGGCAGAAACAGGAACTGAGACAGAACTATGTCGAGGAAAAGAGTGGCCAGAGAGTTTAACACATTTTATGTGATAAACGTCCACTCTGGTACCACCCACTCCGAACAGGGGCTCCCCTTGTGGGCGCCACCCAGCCACAGGAACAGCCATCTGGCAGGGCGGTCGTTGCCGGGAGTTTCAATGTCCCGAAAAGATGGTCAACCACTTCTATGCTTTCACAAGGCGTTCACAGTTCAGTACCAGCAGTGTGTTCCCTGTGGTGTCAGAGAGCTAAGCCAGATGGGTACATAACAGCCCCACCACATGTACTGGCTACCGAGCTGGTGACCTAGCAAGGAGGCAAAGGTCTATGGCAGGGAGGGAGGGGAAGGGGGGAAAAGGGAGAGGGAGAGGAGGAGGCAGAGGAGAGGAACGCACACCAAAGACACTGGAGAGGGAGTTCTTCCGCATCTGACTCACACTACAGATTTCAGATTTAGAGATGGAGGTCAAACCCCTGAGGGGAACCAAAAAAGAAAAGCCAAAAAGAAGGAGAGAAAGCAACCAACCAAAACCACAAGTCGAAGCAAAGAAAAATAAATGAGGTCAGCCAGGCTGACATAAAGGAGTACACCGAGGAGCGAAAGGAAGGGGCAAAGGGAAGGAGGAAGAACAGGGAAGGAGAAGGAAGGGGAAGCCAAAGCAGCCCAGAAAAGTATAAAGGCTACAACAGCTCAGGGACCCATGTACACCACATACGTACCCACAAGAGAGCTGTGGGCCCCCTGGGGTAAATGTGCCATCCTTGACAACCATGAATATTAAACTGTGGTAAACTCCGCCTGCGGTTCTAGGCGCTACAGTCTGGAACCGAGCGACGGCTCCGGTCGCAGGTTCGAATACTGCCTCGGGCATGGATGTGTGTGATGTCCTTAGGTTAGTTAGGTTTAATTAGTTCTAAGTTCTAGGGGACTGATGACTTCAGAAGTTAAGTCGCATGGTGCTCAGAGCCGTTTGAACCATTTTAAACTCCGCTGTGGACAAAATGCTGACGATTTTGTATTGTTTGGTAAAGTAACACCATCAAAATCTGTGGACTCAGCAGTGTACAAACACATGTCTCACGCCGTACTCATTGAAGACCTCATTCATATGCGGCGATTGTTCCCTCATTAGTTAAAACGTCCGAGCTGAGAGCCCGTGGTAGATATGCAAAACTTCTTCCTAACGTCTCATTGCCAACTGTGGGCAACATCTTCCGAGGCGAGTCAACGACTTGTTGCTGGCCGTGGAGCGCATAGAGGGCACCACCATACGTCACGTGGGACCGACTGTAAGTCTATCTCTGACTAACGTCATTATTCTCGATTGAAAGTAATCGATTGTCACAGCGTTGGTGCAAAGTCGACTACCATATCTTGTCTAACTTTAAGCTTTCCTCTTTTCAATTAAAATTATTGTGGTGATTCTGAATCTCTATAGCTTCCCTATACACACGTGCATAACATTGCGATGTCCTGGCTATCACGCTCGTCTCACTAAATTTTATTTCATGGTCGCCGTCTTTAAAAACATGTTCCGCTATAACTGATTTGTCAGTATGTCCTAGTCGGCAGTTCGTTTTATGTTCGGTGTACCAATATAAACTTTCCCACAGTTACACGGAATTTTATACACCACAGGAGTCACTAAAGGGTGTCGTGCGTCTTTCGCCCATCTTAAACACTCACTGATCGTCTTGGTGGTGGTTCACTTGTGTTGTGTTAACGAACCTCTGCAATGGCTATGCGACGTTATCATCGTCGCCATTGGAGGCGCAGTGTTCCTGTGTATAAGTCTTTGAAAGCAATAGACACTGACCTTGAAGCAGCAGCTTATTGGTGGTCCAAATGTCTTTCGTGGACTGCGTATGCAGTTCGCCTGTAATGTTTCAGCTGTGTTTGGAGGCAGTACGTGGTTGACATTGGATTTTGTATGGGGGAACCATGCAGATTATGGTGGCCTTCAATTTTTAACGTGATGATCACTTTTACCGATATGCGGTTGTAGCAAGGAGGCGAGATGTCTAGCCAACTCTTGGGCAGCACTCACTGTCGGTTAGATTAGGCTTCGGTAAAACTGATTATCACACTAAAAATTTTATGCACTTTATTGAAAAATTGAAGGAGATTACTTCAGCACAGGTGATATCCTTGTTAGTTTTGATGTAGTATCCCCGTTTATAAAGATTCCTGTTGCCGAAGCTCTTTCATACATAGCTGATATGTTTCCCTCTTATATAGTTGCTCTGTTTCGACATTGTCTGTCCATGACTTATTTCCAGTACGATAATCAGTTTTATGAACAAACCCAAGGAGTGGTCATGGGCAGCCCTCTGAGTCCAGCTGTTGCTAATCTATTCATGGAATTTTTTTGAACATCAGGCGCTGCAGTCTGCCAGTGAAAGCCCTTTGAAGTGGTATCGGTATGTGTATCACACTTTTGTGGTATGGAATCACAGTGAAGAGGAATTGTATGGTTTCTTGGTGCACCTAAATAGTATTAATCCAAAGATATAACATAATATGGTGAAAGAATGCAATGGACAACTTAATTTTTTGGATGTATCAGTAATTAAACGGGCAGTAGGGCGTCTAGGGTATAAAGTGTACAGAAAAGATACACACACCGACCGTTACCTCCATAAGGATTCGAACCAACATCCCAGGCAGAAGAGAGATATCATTAAAACATTGGTGAACAGAGCTAATAAGATCTGTGAGCCAGTTTATTTGCAAGATGAACTAAATCATTTGCGAACGGCTTTTAAGAAAAATGGATATGCTGACAGCGAGATAGATCGAACACTTCATCTCAGAAGAAAAATGTCTGACAACATTCAGCAACAACACATGTCACCTGGAAAAGCTTTTCTTCTATTTATTCGCAATATTACGGACCGTATTGGGACAGTTCTGGCCAAGTTTCAAGTTGAAACAATCTTTAGACCCACAAAGAAGATTAGTGAGTGTTTAAGATGGGCGAAAGATGCACGACACCCCTTAGCGACTCCTGTGGTGTATAAAATTCCGTGTAACTGTGGGAAAGTTTATATTGGAACACCGAACATAAAAGGAACTGCCGACTAGGACATACTGACAAATCAGCTGTATCGGAACATGTTTTTAAAGACGGAGATCATTAAATAAAATTTAGTGAGACGAGTGTGCTAGCCAGGACATAGCAAAGCTGTAGAGATTTAGAAATATCACAATAATTTTAATTGAAAAGAGGAAGGCTTAAAGTAGACAAGATATGGTGGTCAACTTTACACCAACGATGTGACAATCGATTAATTTCAATCGAGAATAATGACGATAGCCAGAAATAGACTTACAATCGGCCCCACGTGACGTATGGTGGTGTCCTCTATGCGCTCTATATAAACGGGACCTCCACGGCCAGCAGCAAGTCGTTGACTCGCCTCGGAAGATGTTGCCCACAGTTGGCAATGAAACGTCAGGAAGAAGTTTTGCAGATCTACCACGGCCTCTCAGCCTGGAAGTTTTAACTAATGACGACGCCGGCCGTGAAAGCTTACACGTTATGATTAGTTCTCTATTTGAAAATTGTCTGTGGAACTTAAATTTGTAACAGTCTGTATCTTTTTCAGTTTCATGTCTCACCAATTGACAGCGTGAGAGTCAGATGAGCTTATGACTAAGAATTGTACCCATGTTTCCGTCAATTTTTTGTGATACAACAAGGCACAGAGCCACCCATCAACTCATTCACCCATACACAAACACGCACACACACGCATACACACACACACACACACACACACACAACACATACACACACACCATACACACAAATGTTTTTCTCATTACTGTTAAGTCTTTAAGTATACAGGGTGAGGTATTTAAAAGTATATTTAGACAGTGTGTGATGGGTTAAGTGCAGATATTTTTATTGGTGACTGAGGACAGTGT
This sequence comes from Schistocerca americana, assembly GCF_021461395.2. Taxonomy (NCBI): domain Eukaryota; kingdom Metazoa; phylum Arthropoda; class Insecta; order Orthoptera; family Acrididae; genus Schistocerca; species Schistocerca americana. The sequence goes on along the minus strand of NC_060119.1, from coordinate 606,082,749 downwards.
CCTGAACAACATTACATCAGTATTTCCTTCATTTGCAGACTAATAACTATAACTATTAGGAGAAGTATATTTTTAGGCTGTTTAGTACCTCCAATTACATGTTGTAAGAGCTAGCCATTAACTTTTATTTTCCCGTGGGCAACAGGTCAGATGTTTAAGTGTAGACACGTGGATGTCAACTGGTTAGTGTAGCCAGCTAGTGGTGCTGGTACGACTGTGCAGAAAACATCAGGTAGTAAATTACGTGATGTGTTTGTGGGAAGGCCATTTGACGCAGAGAGAAAACAACGAACACAGTGACATATGTACATGTAAGTTACACCATATAAAAATATCTGCACTTATACCAGTTTACTCCCTGTGTAAGGAGAACTAAAAATCGGATTAAGAAAAGGTTGAAATAAAAGTTATTTGTCTCAAAGGGGGACATCCAATGACACCAAACTCCTGTCCTCGGGAGGAGGAGAATCAACCTTAAAATATTAAACAGGAACCTCCTTTTTTATTGTGGATTCGGATTCTCTGGAAAATATAGATAACTTTTGAATTTAACATGTTTTTTGATATTGTCAGCATTGGAGAAATGCAATCAGTTGTAATTTTTATAACAAGGATTAAAAATCCCTTATTTTCATTATTAATTTCAGCTACACACTAACCATCTTCAGATCTAAGATACGAAAATGCACGTAGGAATACAGCGACATCCAACACTATATAGGAATCAAAACTACAGAGCCGAAATACAAAATTGCACATAAAATTACAGCAAAGTTTAAGTGTATAAGGAAATGTAGTTACTCAGTACATACCATGAAAACATTCTTGATTATTGTAATTATCATAATGGTGTAGCACAGTATTATAGTCTTTTGTACAATGACAACATTCATACAGAACATATGGGTAAGATACTTTTACTTCTTCAAAACCAAAAAAGTAGAGCGAAGAACATAAAACTGATAAATGCACGATAAGATAAGGAAAAGAGGTTGGAAAAGAGAGAACGCATCCACATAAGTGAAAACTATCCACCAAAATCAACATATCTGTAAAACATGTCGCCTTACCGAAGGTGTTAAACTATTAAAAGTTATTAACTTACACAACTTAATCATTACATGTATTGCAGGTCTTCCGGCTTTCCAGGCGAGGTGTTGCCATCTTGTGAAGTTGGGCTTTCTGCCGGTAATCCGCGTCATACTTTCACGATAGTTCGAGGAGCACTTGGAAATTGCGAGTTGTTGTTGTTGTTGTGGTCTTCAGTCCTAAGACTGGTTTGATGCAGCTCTCCATGCTACTCTATCCTGTGCAAGCTTTTTCATCTCCCCGTACCTACTGCAACCTACATCCTTCTGAATCTGCTTAGTGTATTCATCTCTTGGTCTCCCTCTACGATTTTTACCCTCCACGCTGCCCTCCAATACTAAATTGGTGATCCCTTGATGCCTCAGAACATGTCCTACCAACCGATCCCTTCTTCTGGTCAAGTTGAGCCACAAACTTCTCTTCTCCCCAATCCTATTCAATACTTCCTCATTAGTTATGTGATCTACCCATCTAATCTTCAGCATTCTTCTGTAGCACCACATTTCGAAAGCTTCTATTCTCTTCTTGTCCAAACTATTTATCATCCATGTTTCACTTCCATACATGGCTACACTCCATACGAATACTTTCAGAAATGACTTCCTGACACTTAAATCAATACTGGATGTTAACAAATTTCTCTTCTTCAGAAACGCTTTCCTTGCCATTGCCAGCCTACATTTTATATCCTCTCTACTTCGACCATCATCAGTTACTTTGCTCCCCAAATAGCAAAACTCCTTTACTACTTTAAGTGCCTCATTTCCTAATCTAATTCCCTCAGCATCACCCGTCTTAATTAGACTACATTCCATTATCCTTGTTTTGCTTTTGTTGATGTTCATCTTATATCCTCCTTTCAAGACACTGTCCATTCCATTCAACTGCTCTTCCAAGTCCTTTGCTGTCTCTGACAGAATTACAATGTCATCGGCGAACCTCAAAGTTTTTACTTCTTCTCCATGAATTTTAATACCTACTCCGAATTTTTCTTTTGTTTCCTTTACTGCTTGCTCAATGTACAGATTGAACAACATCGGGGAGAGGCTACAACCCTGTCTCACTCCCTTCCCAACCACTGCTTCTCTTTCATGTCCCTCGACTCTTATAACTGCCATCTGGTTTCTGTACAAATTGTAAATAGCCTTTCGCTCCCTGTATTTTACCCCTGCCACCTTTAGAATTTGAAAGAGAGTATTCCAGTCAACATTGTCAAAAGCTTTCTCTAAGTCTACAAATGCTAGAAACGTAGGTTTGCCTTTCCTTAATCTTTCTTCTAAGATAAGTCGTAAGGTCAGTATTGCCTCACGTGTTCCAGTGTTTCTACGGAATCCAAACTGATCTTCCCCGAGGTTGGCTTCTACTAGTTTTTCCATTCGTCTGTAAAGAATTCGTGTTAGTATTTTGCAGCTGTGACTTATTAAGCTGATAGTTCGGTAATTTTCACATCTGTCAACACCTGCTTTCTTTGGGATTGGAATTATTATATTCCAATTGCGAGTTACCCTATCGAAATATCGTGCATGTACGACGCGGATTACCAGCAGAAAAACCCGATTTTCCAAAATGACACGTATATGATTATTTCACAGCAGAGCTCATCATATATACTTGGTATATGACAATAATATTGCAGTTGATGACAGTTACGATGATCAAGAAACACAACATTTGAAACAGACACCATGTAAACACATAATACCAGTGCTGCGGTGAAGAAGAGACTGACGACCACTAAGTTCGATTCTTGAAGCGACGATCGATAGATGGCACTGGCAGTCTACTATTGTGTTTGTATACTGTAGCCTACTTTTTAACTAGTGTGCATGACTTCAGCGTCTTTTAAGTGCCCCGCACATCGCCGACTGTGTTATTTTGACCCTATGTCGATTTTTTTTAGCTGTCACCCAATGAACGTCCACGTGTTAGTGTACATTTTAACTTCCATTATCTCCATTTACTGTGTTTTTATATACCCCTCATTTTCTCCCTTATGTTGTTTTAGATGTCTTCTGTTATATACTTCATGTCTTTTGGCTGAAGAGCAGCACCTAAGCTGCTACCAATCCGCCCCAGATGGGGAATTGAAATACAATAAAGAAAAAAAAGAGTCGTACAACAAAATTTAAGATCAACCAAGATGTGCTGTCTTATGCAACTGATTATCATTTTGACATTACTTTAATTTTATTGTATCCCAGTACAGCCGTAACAAATTATTATTAGACCTATGAGCTTTCTATTATTGTAGGACTAATAACAGTAATATTCCATAATAAAGCATTTCAGTAGAAGATGCAATTCTCGTTTCTACATACACATCCAGTTACGAGGTAACAGGTGTAGAAACGCAGTTTTTCTGCTGAATTGGACGAGCGAGCTCGGCCTACATTCGTGACGTACGCACCGCGGCCTGTCTTTCTCATAGGCCTCGCTCATGTCCCAATACAATTTTAAAAGAAATACAGAATACAAATATATTTATAGGTAAATTATTAACATGAGTACAGTTCATATCATAAGTGAACCAACAGAGCTTTAAGTGATAATATCATGATAATATCAAGAACCTGTAAAAGTTATGTAAACCAAGTGATCCAATCGCACATAATATTCTACAAACCTGGTAATTTACAAAGGTTTACGGGCCTAAGCCAATGTCTCAAGATGCTTTAAACGGTAAATTATACGCATGTCTTCATAACAAACCAAAGTTTGAGGAACATCGTTAACGTACAACATTATGGACCATACCTGAGGTCAAAATAATGGTAGATAGTTTTCGTCATAATGAAAGTACTAACAGCAACAGACTTACTCAATTAATGAAAAGGGAAACACATAATTTATCTCAATCTCATACTTCAGGAAACAATTATAGTCGTCGCTCGAGGGCTAGGAATAATATTGTTCGACGCCCAATCACTGAAATATATTTATTTGCAACTAACACCATAACCATCTCCACAACAAAGCTGACATTCTCACACTTGGGAGCAAAAACAGCAAAAAAATTTGATTCTCCGGAACATAATACATTACTTTGTCCATATTACTGGTGTCATTTCTTTCACAGATGATGCTAGATTTGCGTTAAGCGACGGGTATTCTCCACAGACCAATAATGCATTTTTTGTCGATTCAGTTGACCATGATTCCTAAAACTGATTAATCAGAGAAAAGTATCTATGAAATAAAATCACCATAGAGTGCTAGTTGTTATATCAAAAAGCAAAAGTTCAAGCGATTTTGAAAGTCGTCTCCATGTAGTCCTTGATCAACAATAATTGGTGTGGATAGAATTTGTCTTCATGCAATATGCGCAGAAAGCTTCTTTGAGAAATTCCTGAACCTCATACGATACGCCGAAAACTAATGTACTTTCCAGTATAAAAAACCATTTTCTCACTAAAGATTCTGGAATAATTGGCAAAAACCGTTTTCTCACTAAATATTCTGGAATAATTGCTTTTCTGACCTGGGATGCTAACATGAAGTGTATTTATGGGGCATTATCATTTTTCAACAGTTTTTAACCTATCTTGGTTTTTGTTGATTACAGTGCCACGTAACACGCAATGAGAAAAACATTAAATACAAAAGTTGTGTATATTTTCCCACAGAATCCGAATCCACAAAGGAAGATGGGGGTTCGTATTTAAGATTTCAGAGTTGATCCCCTCCCGCCCTCTGGGTGTCGGGCACGGGAATGCGGTTTGGTGTCACTGGATGTCCCCCTTTGAGACGAACAACTTTTATTATAACCTTTTCTTAATCCAATTTGTATTTTTCCACATATTTCCAGAAACATTTTTGAATGCCTCACCCCCTAGATCGTGTTGCATATCATGGATAATTCTCATAGTACACAGTGATAAAGTGACTCGCACAAGACAGAGTAGCTGTGAGAGTCTACAACATGGAAAAGGGACAGAATGAGAAACGTGTGGGATTCTATAGAGATTACGCAAAGAAACGTGCTCCCCTTCCAGCAGTAGTTTATCATAGGTCACTGGAGCAATGAAGGTTACTTATCAATTGATAGAAAGCGCAGGTTATTCCCATTTTCAAGACGGCTCTTCGGACAGATGCACATAATTACAGGCTGTATCGCTTACTTCAATCTGTCACAGATCATATTTTACGCTGAAACGTAATGACCCCTATGGAGTATGAAAAACTCCCTCTGTAAAACTCAGTAATTTTTCTACAGACAGAGATCTTACGTAACAGGATGCTGTGTTCCTTGACTTTCTGAAGGCATCCGTCGTAGTTCCGTACTGTAGTTTGTTGAACAAAATATAGGCTTATCTGACACCGGACCAGATTTGTGACTGAATACAGCACTTTCTTGCAGGCAGAACACAACACATGAATAGTCATGGAAAAAAAGACGGCAGATGTAAAGGTAATTTCATGAACACCAAAACGAAATGAAATAGGGTCGTTACCGTTCACAGTTTATATTAGCGATGTAGTGAATAACGTTGGAGCCACCCTGACGCTATTCGCGGAAGCTGTCTGTCGAAGGTTGTATTGCAAGAAGATTGTAGAGAAATTTAGAAAGACCTGGAGAGGACAGACGTTTGGTGCAGGAGGTAGCAGTTGATCCCGAACATAAATAAATGCAAGGCATTGCGCATGGGTTGATTATAAATCGCCGGAATCAAGAATTACCGTAAAACATCTTGGAGTAATCATCTCGTGCGGCGTAAAGCGAAATTTCCACATCAAAGACGTTATAGAAAAATCAGATGGCAGGCTGAGATTCATTGGGCGAATCTTAAGGAGTATAAGTAATGCATGAAAGAAGTGCTTTAAAAAATACTCTTTAGACTGATTCATGTGTATTTATCACCAGCCGGCGACTCTTACCAATGGATTAATGGAATTGATAAGATACAACGAAGAGCGGCGCGTTTCGTCAGGAGACCATTCAGCAAGCGCAAGAATGTTGCAGAGATGCTTAACGAACTGCAGGGACAGAAGCCGGAATAGGGGTGTTGTGCATCACGAAGAGGTTCGCTGTTGAAATTCTGAGGGCATACGTTCCAAGAAGAGTCGGGCAACAACATATTACTTTCTTCCACATACATCTCCCAAAATGACCACGACAAAAACATTGGACCTTTACCGCCAATCTTTCATCCCGCGCACCATTCGCAAATGGAACGGGAAAGTGGTTTGTCGACGGGGAGGGAGGGGGAAGGAGGGACAGTGCTACCAGAAGTACCCTCTGAGACGCACCATAACGCCTGGCTTGGAAACACTGCGAGTAATCCATGGTTCAACATAAATGCAGGAGTTAGCCAAGCCTGCTGTTTGCGCCGTTGTATTTGACCAAGACCAGCACCTGTGCATTGTTCTTGATAAGTTGCAAGTGTCAGTTGTACTCATAACGTGTTCTGTGTAGCTCTAAGTGAATTATGTCGCACTCACTCCGTCTTCAGGCCACGAGTGGCCTACCGGGACCATCCGACCGCCGTGTCATCCTCAGTGGAGGATGCAATAGGAGGGGCATGGGGTCAGCACACCGCTCTCCCGGTCGTAATGATGGTATTCTTGACCGAAGCCGCTACTAATCGGTCGAGTAGCTCCTCAATTGGCATCAGGAGACTGAGTGCGCCCCGAAAAATGGCAACAGCGCATGGCGGCCTGGATGGTCACCCATCCAAGTGCCGACCACGCCCGACAGCGCTTAATTTCGGTGATCTCACGGGAACCGGTGTATCCAATGCGGCAAGGCCGTTGCCCGAATTATGTCGCACCTAAATCAATTAGAAATTGAGCAAGTTGTTGGTGCTCGCTCGGTGGGTGCTTTCGTAACCAAGCTAGCCGAAGAGTTTGGTGTTTCAAGAGGCACCCCAACGAAGATTTATAGCAGATACAGGCAATGCAGCAGAGCAGCATTCGCTAAATCACGAAGAGGATGAAAGTGTGTGTTGAGTGATCGTGACGGGTGGGGATTGGAGAGGACTGTGCCGAAAAATAAGATGATGACAGCAAACAAAAGTCATTGCAGAACTCTGTCAGCGTCAGAATAAAACGAAGGGAGCTCCATGAACAGAGAATTGCAGTGTGAGCTGGACCTCCAAAACCGCTGATTAGTGTTGCAAGGGCACGTAACAAGAAAACGTGATGCTGAAGCCATAAAACCTGGACTAAGGAACAACAGAGTATATCATTTGGTCTGGTCAGTCTTGTTTCATACTGTCTCCAAATTCTGGCCGAGTTTACGGCCCGAGAATAAAACATGGCGGAGGTTCGGTGATGGTTTGGGTAGCCATGTCATAGTGTTTCGTGGGCTCATGATTTCTCTGTAAGAGTGCATTACTGCCAATGACCATTGTGGCTGGTCAGGTCAGTCCCATGATTCAATGTCTGGCTCCCGATGATACTGCATTCCAAGAGGACATGGCCGCTGTTCACTCATGGAGCATAGGCCAGGACTGGTTTTTGTGAACACGTGGATGAATTGTTGCATCTCCGCTGACCACCAGAGTCATCACACCTGAATATTGTTGAGCCAGTGTGGTCTATTTTGGAGAAAAGGGTGCGTGATCGTTATCACCCCCATCATCGTTTCCTGAACTTGCCACTATTTTGCAGGAAGAATGATATACGATTCCCTTGAAAACCACATGGGATCTGTATTTATCCACTCCGAGGCGACTGGATGTTGTTTCCTACACTATCTTAGGCGTAGTAATGTGTTGTGTTTTAGATGTTTCCGTAATTTTGCACAGCTGCTGCAGATGAAGAGGTATGCTGCACGTTATTGAGACTTCATTTTTGTGACTAGTATCAAGCGTCACTTTTATTCTCTGCCCATGTGGATAGTGCAGGACGTCAGTAAAACTATGCATGCTTTTAAAGTAGCTGTATTAAGAAAATGAAAAAAGAATGGAAAGTAACATAGCCGCCGGCAGCGGAGCGCTCTTTTGGGAGAAACCGTAATCAGCACACGCGCCGCGCGGCAGCTGCCCATCCTCTGCACACGTGCGTGTCGTCTGCCCCGTCTGCCCCGCACCGGGCATTCCCACGCGGGAGCCGCTCGTGGAACACTCGACTTGACGGGGCGAACCCCCTTCCCGATCTTTGACCGCTGGATTGACTGGACTGCAAATAGTGACGCGCGAGCGTTACGAAACGGGAAGCGATTAACGCAAGTGGACTTGTGCCGTTGTCGCGTAATGGATGGCGCACGCAACTTGCAGCCGAATGAAGTCATTCTCTGAAACATACAACGTTCCATCATCGAACCTATCGGCGGCCGTCGAAACGTGCTCTGAGGTTTCTGTAACAGATGGCTGGCAGACCGGAATTGTCTCCAGATCAGAAGCTTCGGTTTCGTTTAAACGTAACGCATTGAGTAACGACGGGAAATTGAAGTCTGGCTGATCGAACAGTGATTCCCAAATGCTAGTCCACTGTGCAATGGAACTATGGCTGGTCTTGGACCCAATGGAAAGTGTTCGCGGTTAGAGAACGTGGGCACGAAGAAACAGTTGTTGGTACAGGTCATCGGCAGGACTTTAGTTTCTGATAAGTCATACACTGAGTATGCTTAAGCTGTTTTCACACGCAGCATAAAAGCAATTACTGGCCGAGTTTTGTGACTTCACAGCGTGGAATTTCACCTTCCACAGCATTCCTGAGCACGAAAGACAAAATCAGACATGTTAGATTTTTATTTCGTGGAAAGGAACATGGCCAGTGAGATGCAAGATCGCTTTCTACGTCATAAACAGAACTGAGAAGGCGCCGTATCGGATCACGTCGTTTGCAACTGAATCCTGTACTCGGTGGCTTCTAAATCACAATTTACGTCCGATGAGCATACTCTGCTTCAAAGCGCCAGCAAACTGAGAGCCCCTCGAAAATACGTCGTCTCTACTGTGATTTGTCATAATAAAATTATGGGAAAGCAGGTATTTCAGGTTTAAGGTTTTTTATTTGAATAATTTGAGAAAATCAGCCAACTTGTTGCTGGAATAAAGATTTATTAACAACTCTTGACCATGGTTTCAGCAATTGTAAAATTGTCTTCTTCAGAAGTGATGGACACGGCGAATCTCAGAGGAGGCAACTGCATGTCAAGTAACATGGTATGTATGGTAATCAGTAAATCCAAATAAAATCCATGAAAAAAACATTCCCACTGGAGCTCGGCTATGCGTATAAGTCTTCTCATTAAAATGTACGTGGAATTAAAACGCAGCGAAGCGGCTCATATGTGACTGGTGCGTACTGTGGAAGTACGTCGTTTCACTGTTCCGACACAGTGAAAATTTACCAAAAAATGTACGTTTTTGGTGCAATTTGTTGTAATTAAATGTCAGTTAATGAGATGTAAGTGGTTAAAGCCGAGGAGAGCGTTAAATCCATGTCAGACACTTATTTTTGCCTCTAATGGCTGTGGGATAGTGGGCAGAGTCGCGAACTGAGAGCCGGAGGGTTGGTGCTTCGTGTTCTGCTTTCTGAATGTATTTGTAATCATCTCCATATTTTATGAAATATTCTGTGACTTTACTGTTAGTTTAAAAGAAGTGGGCTCTGTAATTTGTTTAGATAACAGGCATTTGCAGCTAAATGCAGAATGATTCTAGCACCACCAATGTATATTTTGCGTAAGGATTGTGAAATCAGGATAAGAGCAAGTATGGATCGCACGGAGAGATATGAACAATCATTTTTCCCTCGCTCCATTTATGAGTCGAATAAGAAAGTAAATGACTAACAGTGGTACAGGATATCCTCTGCCATAGACCATATGGTGGCTTGCAGAGTATGTATGCAGATGTAGGTGTTATTTATGTACACGAGCTCTTTCTGTTCAGGAGTGGGTTCGTTGAACTACAGGATTGCTATTACGTCACTGACTTATTCGCTAGCCATTTAGTGTTTATTTATTATCCAAAAATCTTACGACACTGTGCACAAACACAAGCATATGCACGCATCCATGTAGAAACAAACACGCGCGCACACACACACACACACACACACACACACACACACACATACACACACACACTTACTCATATACGAAGCAAAGAAAATTTAAAAATAACATTGCAGTTGATAAACGATTTTTTTGGCCTTATCTACAACAGAGCTTGCACGGTCTGCCATACGAGATTTTGCACTTTCTTGTTTCAAATCTCTTATGTTTCACATGTTCTAAAAACTCTACTACTGAATAGAAGTAGTGATCTCATAAGAATGCCTTAAGATGATTAAATAATTTATCTTATGTGGAAGACTGTTATAAATTTGTACCACACTACTTGTAATGGAAGGTTTTAAAACTTTATGCCCTTTCTGACTGCACATGAAATTTTAAGTTCTGCTTTTTGCCGTGTTCATTGATATTGAAGTTTTTATTTATTCGTATACTAACAACGTGGCTATGACATGGACAAAGGAGTAAATGTGGTCTTTAATAGGGTTAACGTAGAAATTTTACAAGAGTCCCTTTTTGTAAATTGTCTGTTGGGCGCGAGATATTCTGTAAGCGATAACTGTCGTTGGAAAGGCATGCTGTAGCACATCACGATGGGGAGCACGTTTGGTGCACAGTACTAGCTCGTTTCTGACCGGTCATCAACAGATGAAAACCACGTTTGGCGTGCTTCACGATTAGAAACATGTACCGTGAGAGGACTGCTTCACTCATGTTCACTTGAATCCGTTAATACTTCAGATACTCCATTACGTAAGACTATCTGAATAGGGCACCTGGTCCGATAGGAGTTCCCAAAGGCGTATCACGGGAAACAGGTTTTTCTGTCTTCAGCAGTGTGCGATTTGTTAACATTTCTCTCACAACATGTATCTATCTCGTTGAGTTGAACATCCTGGTGTATCAAGGGAGTCACGTTATCGTGTCGTTAGAATTGTGACTGACAGTCGTGAAAATTTCCCTCACAATGTATTTTATCATTTTTATTCATCACATATTATGATTGCAAGAACCGACAAGTGCGAGAATAATCGCACAATCACCTTAACTGTTCATGCATACGAGTTGTTGACAAGAGTAATATACAGAAGAATGGAAAAGAAAATTGGTTTTAGGAAAGATAAAGGCAGCAGCAAGGCAGTTCTGACATCGCAGTGGATAATGGAAGCAAAACTGAAGAAAAATCAAGACACGTTTATAGGATTTGTCGACCTGGATAAACTGTTCGGCAATTTATTTGTAAAATAGTGCAAGATGTTCGAAATTCCGGAGAAAATTGGGATAAGAAGCAAGACGGAAGAATCAGACTGGAAGCCCAAGGACGAAGTGCTCGGATTAAAAAGCCTTTAAGACAGGGATGTAACCTTTCGCCCCTACTATTCAGTTTACACATCGAAGAAGCAACGACGGAAATAAAAAGAAGCCAAGAGTGGGATTAAAATTCAGCGTGAAAGGATATCAGAGATAAGATTTCCTGGTTATATTGTTGTCCCGAGTGAAAGGTAAGAAGAATTACAGGATCTCTTGAATGGAAGGAACTGTTTAATGAGTACAGAATAAGGATTGAGAGTAAATCGAAGAAAGACGAAAGTACTGAGAAGTAGTGCAAATGAGAACAGTGAGAAAACGTCAGAATTGGGGGATCACGAAGTAGATGAAATTAAGGAATTCTGCTTCCTCAGCATAAAAATAACCTATGATGGACGAAGCAAGGAGGACATCAAAAGCAAACTAGCACTGGCAAAAAAAGCGTTCCTGACCAAGAGAAGTCTACTAGTATAAAACATAAACCTTAATTAGAGGAAGAAAGTTCTGATAATGTACGTTTGGAGCGCAGCATTGTATGACAGTGAAACATGGACTGTGGGAAAAACGGAACACAAGAGACTCGTGGGACGTGGTGCTACAGAGAAATGTTGAAAATAAGGTCGACTGATGAGGCAAGGCAATGGGGTGGTCCTTCACCGAACCGGTGAGGAAAGGGATATATGGAAAACAGTGATAAGAAAAAGAGACAGAATGATAGGACACCTGCTAAGATATTAGGGAACAGTTTCCTTGGCACTATAGAGTGCTGTCGAGGGTAAAGAATGGCGCAGGAGAGGAATTCGTGGCGGGCCGCATCAAACCAGTCAGAAGACTGATGACTAAAAAGAAATCATTCTTACTGTTCGTTGCCTGGGAAATAGGAAAGAAAGGAAGGTGGTTGGTTGTTCTCGTGCTACTGTCTAGACAGAGCGTCTATTGAAAGTGGGTGAAGGACGTTGGAGCCGCCGGTAAGCGACAGGGTGTTGATGTCGATTCCTCATTACAAAACGTGGAAGTCGGTTGCTTGTCCGCTCTATAAAGCACTATAAGTGGCGATGTGTGGGTGGTCTGGCGACAGAGTTCAATGCATGTGAGGGCACTCGTGTATCAGAACACCCAACGGCTTCTTTAGTTCGACTGACTGGGCACAAGATCATCGATAGTGGACCGAGGATCAACAGCAACTCGTCGCTTAGTGGGATGAATTACATTTCCTGCTGCACCACGTCGATGGTCGCGTTCGGACACGCCGTCATCCAGGTGAACAGCATGTACCGCGCGTTCGAAAAGTGGACCTAAACGCTTCGTAATTTTTTGGCCCATCGGTGTAAGTGAGTTTTGTTAAAGAGTAACGACAGAATGCGTGAATGTCTGCAAAAGATCTATTTCTAGTGCATATGACACTGTAGGTCTTAATACTATTGCAATGAGAACTTATAGTTCAGCAACTAACTCGTAGTACAAGTTTTACACTTGCAGCACTTTCAGTACCCAGAAGGGATACGGAAAATAATGGTAAAATTTTAATCTGTTGAATGCATTCAACTTTCAAGAATTTAAGATACCTACCTCAATTATTGACTGTAATTTAATTTCGTAGCTGTAGTTCTATTTATTTGTGAATCGCTTCTATAGTAATATTTGACGTGTCATTGCAGTGTGTATTAAGATATTTGTTTGCATACAGGCATAGTTTGACGGAAATTGCACGAGTGGTTGTCCGAAATCTAATAGTAGGGATAATTCCGGTATTTGCTTGAAGTAATTTAGGGAAATCATGAACAACCTACATCACAATGGTCCAACTGAGACTGAAGCCTAAATCCTCCCTAATACAAGTCCGTTAATTAGAGCGCAATTTCGTTCAGTTTATCACTTGTGTACAGTCTGTTAGTCTGTTAAGTAAGGGGGTAGTCGGCATTACATACAGGTGGTAAAAGTTCTTTCGCAGACCACTGGAGGAACCTTGGTCCTTGACGCAATATCCATAATGCATTAGTTTACTTTGTATTACCGAGTGAGGTGGCGCAGTGGTTAGCACACTGGACTCGCATTCGGGAGGACGACGGTTCAGTCCCGCGTCCGGACATCCTGATTTACGTTTTCCGTGATTTCCCTAAGTCGCTCCAGGCAAATGCCGAGATGGTTCCTTTAAAAGGGCACGGCCGACTTCCTTCCCCGTCCTTCCCTAGTACGATGAGACTGATGACCTCGTTGTTTGGTCTCCTCCCTAAAACAAGCCCTTTACTTTGTGTTCTTGAGTGAGGTTTGCACGTGTTTGCCGACAATTTAAATGTAAAGAAGATGTTACAAATTCGTCAAAGATGTTTAATGTCGATTGCCAAACGTCCATTCATCGAGAAAAACAAAGGTTGGATACTGTAGGAGGACAATGATCCGAGGTATCGCAGCGTGCTTTGCAGCTACTGGAAAAAGGAGAAATGTATACAGGTACTGGATTGGCCCTCACAGTCGCCTGACGCTAATCCTACTGAAAATGTATGGTCTTACATCAAAAATAAACTCCAAGGAAATAAATCTTCACTTTGAACGTCTCTGCCAAGTGAATTAGTGCAAAACTTGGTTTTAACCAAGCATAGAAGATGCTAAGCAATTATCGACGCTGCGGGTGAATGGACATATCAATTGCAACAGAATATTTCTTTTGTTCCTGTATGCAGTATGAAAATATTTTACTTTGTTGTCAAATAAATGTTTCTACCACTTAACCCGACAACGATCTTACTTAACAGACAGTACAATGCTGTTTTCTTTAAACATTACTGCAAGGAAGTTGTTCCACAACGTAACTTTATGTAGTTGTGCGGCCTTTTCTATGTGAATGCAGATGGTCTACTACATCTTTATATCTGCTACATCTTTATACATGGTACTCCATATTCGATAAAGTTATCTTTACAAACGTAACTCGTTGGAGAGGTATTAGCATCATTCCAATTGGCACTACTTAATACTGTAAAGTTATTGTTGCTTGAGGATATTCATCCCCCAGCTTATCAACAGCCTCAGTAAATTTCTCTGATGTACATTATCATCCTCTTAGAAATGTGGCATTCTGGAAGGAAAAATAAAACTCCTAATATATATTCCTAACGTACACTGAAGAGCCAAAGAAACTGGTACACCTGCCTAATATCGTGTAGGGCCTCCGCGAGCACGCAGAAGTGCCGCAACACGAGGTGGCATGAACTCGACTAATGTCTGAAGTAGTACTGGAGGGAACCGACACCATGAATCCTGCAGGGCTTTCCATAAATCCGTAAGAGTACGAAAGGGTGGAGGTCTCTTCTGTACAGCACGTTGCGAGGCATCCCAGATGTGCTCAATAATGTTCATGTCTGGGAATGGTTCAAATGGCTCTGGGCACTATGGGACTTAACATCTGAGGTCATCAGTCCCCTAGAACTTAGAACTACTTAAACCTAACTAACCTAAGGACATCATACACATCCATGCCCGAGGCAGGATTCCAACTTGCGACCGAAGCGCCTAGAACCGCTCGGCCACACCGGCCGGCTCATGTCTGGGAAGTTGGGCGGTCAGCGGAAGTGGTTAAACTCAGAAGAGTGTTCCTGGAACCACTCTGTAGCAGTTATGGACGTGTGGGGTGTCGCATTGTCCTGCAGGAATTGCCCAAGTCCGTCGGAATGCACAATGGACATGAATGAACGCAGATGATCAGACAGGATGCCTACGTACGTGTCACCTATCAGAGTCGTATGTAGACGCATCAGGGGCCATATCACCCCAACTGCATGCGCCCCACACTATTACAAAGCCTCTACCAGCTTGAACAGTCCCCTGCCACCTTGAACGGTCCCCTACTGTCATGCAGCGTCCATGGATTCATGAGGTTGTCTCCATATCCGTACACGTCCATCAGCTCGTCCGACCAGGCAACATGTTTCCAGTCATCAACTGTCCAATGTCGGTGTTGACGGGCCCAGGCGAGGCGTAAAGCTTTGTGTCGTGCAGCCATCAAGGCTACACGATTGGGCCTTCAGCTCCGAAAGCCCATATCGATGATGTTTCGTTGAATGGTTCGCACGCTTACACTTGTTGATGGCCCAGCACTGAAATCTACAGAAATTTGCGGAAGGGTTGCACTTCTGTCACGTTGAACGATTCTCTTCAGTCGTCATTAGTACCGTTCATGCAGGATCTTTTTGCGGCCGGAGCGATGTCGGAGATCTGATGTTTTACCGGATTCCTGATATTCACAGTACACTCGTGAAATGGTCGTATGGGAAAATCCCCACTTGATCGCTACCTCGGAGATCCTGTGTCCCATCGCGCGCGCGCTGGCGATAACACCACGTTCAAACTCACTTAAATATTGATAATCTTCCATTGTAGCAGCAGCAACTGATCTAACAACTACGTCAGGCACTTGTTGGCTTATATAGGCGTTGCCGAACGCAGCGCCGTATTCTGCCTATTTACGTATCTCGGTATTTGAATATGCATGCCTATACCAGTTTCTTTGGCGCATCAGTGTATTAGTTATTGACGGAGTGCATAAAAATACTTAAATATTAACAATCGAATGAGGAGATATCACGAATAATCCAAACATCGTTCAGCGAGTTTATGAAGAACTCAGTGGACGGGGTTTTCTGCCTAAGGAGAACTGCAGAACACAGACACAGACATTGCTTTGTGCCACGAGTTCGCTTACATTATTCTACAATAAAGCTCACAATTCGTACTATTTGTCACAATACCGTGTCGAATTCTTTTTGGCTTGTGTCTAAACCAAAAGACAGCATCAAAACAAACATCAGCGGTAAGTTATAAATATCATTCACAGTTGACACAAATTGACATGTGAATCTAATACTGGTTATTACAAGTGTTGTTCCGAAACCTACGAAGAGGTTCACGTCAAAGATAAAGTACTTTATCAGTTCTGAAATCCTGACTCTGAAGGTTTGTTAAATAATAAATAACCGTTTCATTCCAGAACTTTATTCGCATTTATTCTCACTGAATGTTAACTGATTACGGTAGAGGTATATACAATAAGAAACTCGTGCGCAACAAAATCTACAGTGACTTATGGAGGCTAAGCACAGCACATTTAAAGACAACTCTTTAACTGTAAAAGACCTGGAGATTTTTCTTTAAATTTGTGCAAAATCAATTGTCACTACAAGCATAAGCAATACAATAGACAGCAATAAAATTATTGGAATATTCGAAAATGTTAAAACCAGCAGTAGCTTGCTACAAGACCCAACAAAAAGTCTTAAATTTTGACTAATGATGTCCACTTCGTACACACAATTACGAAAATACGTAATATGTATGATTTGCTTCATCTGCAACTGGGGAAGATCTTACTTTTTACCAGCTCTACTATCCATTGAAGAGAACGGTAACAGGTCCGTAAAAGGCGTGTTATAGAGGTGAGGCTGTCCCCGATCTGCTACGATATTAGTTTAGAATTAAAAGGAGCAGTCTTAAATCAAAAGTTATATGTAGGAATAACGTATATACACACTAATATCTTCATGCAAATATAATATTTCTTCCGTCATTGTAATAGTCTACAAAGAAGAAACACGAATTCGAAGTATGGCACTTCAGTTGGAAGAACTGGAGGCAAGATTGGAGAATACAAATAAATTGCTAAAAAAAATTTAAACCACCTTCATATCTACGAAAGCGTATGACCTTAGATTCAAGTGAAGAAGGGAATTGAAGAGCAAGTCCTAAAAAAATTAGTTTATCGTGAAATAAATACAAGACAGTTACTAAAACAAAGGCAGTCATTTCAAAGGTGCATATTTCCACATCTGTGACATCAAAATCTTCTGCTGGGTATCATTCAGTACCATCCTGCCACACAAGAGCACTGTAGCTTGCTTGGATGCTCCCTGGCACCTGTCAACAAGTCGGCCGGGCAGTTGCTCCTCAGGCTCGTCTGACCGTTCAATGGCGACCGTACTCAGTCTGTCCAGCATGTGGGGTTCCTGCGCTGCAAGTTTCAGCTGGTCCAGAACGGGATCGAACGGATTCCTAGCAAATACAGCAAGCAATTCTATTCGGTAGATCATTGCCTCCTGAAGAAACGCGCTCACGAATGTTTGCAAGCTGTGCTCGTGCCATATTGTCTTGAAAGATGAACCCGTGTCTGAGATGTGCTTCAAGGCTGGAAAATAAATTAGAGAATCGTGTTCCATTACAGCAAAGCTCTCAAATCAGCAGTGAGGCACTGACGGCCGTGCACGGTACTGCCCCAACAAGACTGACCTCTCTCCTTTCTAAATCGGTGGGACCGCATGCTTAAGTCGTGCATTGGTACCTAATGGTCTTCATATTCTTCTACGATGACGATGAGACTTCAGACAAATCCTACACTCATCAGTGAAGACAACTAAACACCACTGATCCAACTGGCGTTTCATCTGTTCTCTTGCCCACCTAGTCTGGATCGCTACAACTAGTTGCATTCTTCTGGACAGGTAGCGGTCTTCGCATGCAAACACTTCTAGCCAGTGTCTTCAGTGTTTTTTGTTTCACGATAGGAATTGAATCTACATCTACATCCATCTACATCCATACTCCGCAAGCCACCTGACGGTGTGTGGCGGAGGGTACCCTGAGTACCTCTATCGGTTCTCCCTTCTATTCCAGTCTCGTATTGTTCGTGGAAAGAAGGATTGTCGG
Source organism: Schistocerca americana (assembly GCF_021461395.2). Lineage (NCBI taxonomy): Eukaryota > Metazoa > Arthropoda > Insecta > Orthoptera > Acrididae > Schistocerca > Schistocerca americana. The sequence continues at coordinate 606,064,694 of NC_060119.1, read as the reverse complement.
TATGCTCCTGTGTGGGCTCTAATCTCTCTGATTTTATCCTCATGGTCTCTTCGCTAGATATACGTAGGAGGGGGCAATATACTGCTTGACTCCTCGGTGAAGGTATGTTCTCGAAACTTCAACAAAAGCCCGTACCTAGCTACTGAGCGTCTCTCCTGCAGAGTCTTCCACTGGAGTTTATCTATCATCTCCGTAACGCTTTCGCGATTATTAAATGCTCCTGTAACGAAGCGCGCTGTTCTCCGTTGGATCTTCTCTATCTCTTCTATCAATCCTATCTGGTACGGATCCCACACTGTTGAGCAGTATTCAAGCAGTGGGCGAACAAGCGTACTGTAACCTACTTCCTTTGTTTTCGGCTTGCATTTCCTTAGGATTCTTCCAATGAATCTCAGTCTGGCATCTGCTTTACCGACGATCACCTTTATATGATCATTCCATTTTAAATCACTCCTAATGGGTACTCCCAGATAATTTATGGAATTAACTGCTTCCAGTTGTTGACCTGCTATTTTGTAGTTAAATGATAAGGGAACTATTGTTTGAATGATGTGATTCTTCAGCTTCTTACGGGGTAATTCATAACGAAATAGTTAACGAGTTAATGGCCGGATGTCAGTGTCCATCTGGAGAATAATTCGGCAAGCCCTGATGAACTGACTGCATAGGAGGTGGCTCGGGGCTTACATCTCCTCCCTTCTTCCGACCCGATGTCTGTCCGCGGTTCTCCCCTCCTCCCCCCGCCCCCCCAAAAGTCGCTCCATACGAGGTTCGTGCGCAGGATCCAGGGACACATGTTGGTGGCGTCTCTACTGTTTCTCTGGCTGCTCCTGAAGACAATTCGTTGTGGGATATCTCCTTCCTCTTCTTAATCAGACTCAGTGCCGGTTCTCAAACCCTAATAAGAATTTAACCCCTACCACGACTGATCAGCCTTTCCCTTTCTCGAATCTTGATGGATTTTTTTAACGACGCAGAAGTTAGACGTGTAAGAACCTTAGTACCGTTGTAGTCTATTGTCTATTCCGCGTAATTCCAATAAGCAATGTTCCGCCACCTCCTACTTGTTAGGCTGCTGCAGTCTGGTGTGCCATTGGTGTTCTCGGCGTCGATCTTTGACAGCACGCACCGTCTAACCTATGCAAGTTGTGCCACATAGGCAGGTGATGTGATCCACCCCGGATTTCCGCAGCCCGGGGACCCCCTTGACACTATCGAGCAGAGCTTGAGTTTTAGCTCGCAGTCAGAAAACAGTCCTTACTTGATGTTTGCGAAGAATGCATGCTAACTTCCCGCACAATGCGCCACAAAATGGAATAAATTCAAAGGCTGCGTCCTCCTGAGATTCCCCTTCTGATTCCCCCGGTTGTACAGTCGATGTAGAACGTAGAGCTCTCCGAATTTATCATTCTTTGCAGCCTCTTTATCCAGAAAATCGTCCTCAGAAGTTACTGGTTGAGGCGCTCATTGTGAGAGAGCGTGTGAGCCCCTGTGTCAATGTTTTGAGCATACCGTTCATCTCCGCCAGGTGGTGGCAGCTGTCCATATGTAAGTATAGGTCGGTGTGTATCTTCTCACGGTACGCACTGTGCCCCAACGTGCCGTCCGCTCTTCTTTTTACCAGGACATATAGAAACGGGAGCACTCCGTCCACTTGGACTCCCATGGTAAAACTGATCTTCTGGTGTATGGAACTGAAAAGTGTGAGGAGCTTTCTCTTTCTCAGGACCATATAACGAAGGTGTCGCCTGCATACCGGAAGAAACCGGTATGTTCCCACTGGGCTCACTGCAGGGCTTTCTCGTCGAAATGTTCCATACACATGTTGGCGATAACTGGTGAAAGTGGAGTCCGTGTCGCTACTTCTTCCGTCTGTGTTGTCAGTCGTTACTGTTGTGTGTGTCTGAGCTGTACCAGCAATTCCCCGTTGACGCCGTCGGCCCGTCGACCAGTGCGCTCCTGTTTCGCTCGATTCCGGGTACTAGTATTTGCGATTGGGTAAAAGGTGAACAGTTCGTTATGGACGCAAAACTTGTACAGCTCGTGGAACAGCAACAACATCAGCTGCCGCTGCAGCAGCAATTGCAACAGCAGTTCCAAGAGCAGTTCCAGCAGCAAACACCTTTTGCGTCAGGTAATCCAGCTTCTGTCAGAACTATTACACGTACAAGGTCTACACCCCGTCCCACTGTGGTCGCCTCCCAGACAGAGTCCCACCCATCCGCATTTCCGCCGTTTAACGGTACCATGGAGGAGGGAACGCATATTTGCAGCGGCTGAAACATCACTTCGCTACTTTTCGAGTTTCTAATGACACTCTCCAACGGTCGTTCTTCCTTTCTTGGGCTTCCCTGCAGATACCTTTCTTACTTAAGAAGTTGGCTCCCTCTCAAACCAGGTTGCACTCACTTTCAAGGAAATGTGTTCGTTGTTGTCGAGCTATTATTCACAACGGTTCAACGTGATCGCATAGCGTCTCTAGTTCCATCAGTACCACAAGCAACGGTACCAGTCCTACCGCTCGTGGGTGACGGATTTGCAAGGTCTGAGTCGTTGTTGCGATTTCACCTGTGCCAATCCTTCTTGCAAAACCTCATATGCGAATTCCCCGATTCATGACGTAGTGGTCCAATTGGATCCCAGTCCAGAGGTTAGCACTGCGGCCCTCAAACTAGACAATCATTTCTTGGACGACACACTGAAAATCGTGCACTCTTTCGAGGTCACGACGACAGCAAATGAACGTCTTACGGCCCGCCCCTAGGTTGCAACGGTTCAACCACCGCCACGGGGACAGAATTGTCCCATGTCTTCTTCCCAACAATGGGGTCGTGATTCATCACTTCTGGACGTGTCAGTGACCTCTGAGCAGCCAGTCAAACCTTGTCGGTGCATACAGCAGGGTCTGCCTTCTTGTCCTGACAGTTTTGTGATGGACAAACATGCAGACTGTCCTGATCGCTGGGCGCACTGCACTCGTTGTGGAAAGGATGGACATCTCTGAACTGTCTACCATCAGGCATCTGGTCAGACCAACCCCACTCCTAAGTTCCCCACAAGTTGTTTATTGATCTCACGATTGCTCGTCATGGCGGCTGTTTCCCAGTCGACATGGGAGCGACGGTTTCCCTGGTCAATATCCTGACATGGACAGCGTTGGCCCCGCCCTATCGCAAGTTCGTTGCATATGGTGGCAGCTCTATTCCTCCCAGAGATCAATTCATCTCTAGAGAAACTTACAAGAAGGTTACGCAGCACTAATGCTGTATGTTGCCAACAGTCATTCAGCTGGCAACATTTCTAGATTGAATGCTTTCTCGCTGCTTGGGTTCTCCATCACTGACGAAGTTCAGGTCGTCTAGAACACCGTCCCATATCAGGAACATGATGACCTTTGTGCCTCTTTCGTGTCTCCCTTTGAGCCTGGCCTGGGGTGCACCACCAATTTTGAGGCACGATTTCTTTACGTCCATTTGCGGTACCCTGTTTCTGTTGAGGACGTCCTCTTCCAGTCTCCTTACGGACAGTCGTTAAGCTCGAACTCGATCGCCTTCACGACGATGGGGTCATAGAACCGGTGAAACTAGTGCTTGGGACACACCCCTGGTCGTGGTCTACATTTACGTCTACATGGATACTCTGCATATTACATTTAAGTGCCTGGCAGAGGGCTCATCGAAACACATTTACAATTCTGTATTATTCCAATATCGTATAACGCGCGGAAAGAACGATCATCTATATCTTTCCATAAGAACTCTGATTTCCCTCATTTTATCACGGTGGTCGTTTTTCCTATGTAGGTCGGTGTCAACTTCGATGGAGAAAGTTGGTGATTGGATTTTCGTGAGAAGATTCAGTCGCAACGAAAAACGCCTTTCCTTTAATGATGTCCTTCCCAAATCCTGTATCAATTCAGTGACACTCTCTCCCCTATTTCGCGATAATACAAAACGTGCTACCCTTCTTTGAGCTTTTTTATGTACTCCGTCAATCCTATCTGGTAAGGACCCCACACCAAGCACAGTATTCTAAAAAGAGGACAATCATAGTGTACACAGTCTCCTTAGTAAATCTGTTACATTTTCTAAGTGTGCTACCAATAAAACGAAGTCTTTGGTTAGCCTTCCCCACAACATTTTGTATGTGTTACTTCCAATTTAAGTTATTCGTAAGTGTAATTCCTAGGTATTTAGTTGAATTTGCGGTCTTTAAGTTTGACTGATTTATCGTGTAACCTAAGTTTAACGGATTCCTTTTAGCACTCATGTGGATGACCTCACACTTTTCTTTATTTAGGGTCAACTGCCAATTTTCGCACAGTTGAGATATCTTTTCTAAATCGTTTTGCAATTTGTTTTGATCTTCTGATGACTTTATTAGTCGATAAACGACAGCGTCATCTGCAAACAACCTAAGAAGGCTGCTCAGATTGTCTCCCAAATCGTTTATAAAGATAAGGAATAGCAAAGAGCTTATAACACTACCTTGGGGAACGCCAGAAATCACTTTTGTTTTACTAAATGACTTTCCGTCAGTTACTACAAACTGTGACCTCTCTGACAGGAAATCACGAATCCAGTCACATAACTGAGACGATATTCCATATGAACGCAATTTCACTACAAGCCGCTTGTGTGGTACAGTGACCTGAAGCCAAATGACTCCCTCTGGCTTTCTGGAGATTTTAAGTCAAACTCTGGTGGAAACCAACCTCGTTCCATTGCATGAGGTCATCTTCTCAAAGCTTGTTAGAGGTGAATGTTTTTCGAGAATAGGCCCTGCTGGTGCTTATTTACGGATACCCTTAGATGAGAAATTTCAATGTATTGTTGTCGTCCATCCTCCTTATCACCTTTTGGCTTATACAAACACAAGCGTTTGTCTTTTTGGAACTCTTCTGCTCCAGCGATCTTCCAGAAATACCTGGAACAGTTAACTATGCCCATCCCAGTTTGTACCAATTACCTTGCTGACTTAATTGTTACGGATAATACGCACCAAGACCACCTGCGTAACCCCTACGTACATTCTTTACTATGCTGCGTGATGTGGGGCTGAAGTGCCGCCTGCACAAATGATAGTTTTTTCAGTATCAAGTGGACTACTTTGGCCTCTTGCACACCAAAGATGGGATTCAGTCCACTGACTGTAATGTTTCCGCTATTGACTCTCTACCGTGTCTCCAAAACCTCCAAGAGTTGCAGGCTTTTTTGGTAAAAGAGAATTATTATCTAAGTTCCTTCCACAGCCAGCACACATTATGCATCTCCTCAACCAGTTGCGGAAGAGAGGCGTGCCGTTTCAGTGGTCGGTGGCCTGTGAGCAAGTCTTCATGCAGTTGAAGCGCATATTACATATTGCACCCTAACTTGTCCCCTTTCCCCCATCACACCCCTTTATTTTGGCTGTGGAAACTTCTTCCTGTGGCATTGGTGCAGTGTTGGCACACCGTAATGATGACGGTAAGGAGCAACCGACGGCCTAAGCATCCAAAACACTGACGCCTGCCCAACGCAATTACTCCCAGATCGAGAAAGGCGTTGGCGATCATCTTTGCAATGAATAAATTCAGTGTGTACCTATTTGGGACCTCGTTTACCCTCGTTACAGACCATAAACCGTTAGTAGCACTCTTTGGGCCATACTCTCAGTTCCAGAGCGCATGGCTCAAAGGCTAGAGCGTTGGACTCTGTTTCCTTAACTCCTACAATTATACTATAAAGTACAAGCCTATTGCACAGCATGCAAACGTGGATTCCCTCTGGCGTTTACCATCAGGTCCAAAACCAGCATTTGACCAACTGGAGATCTGCTGTTTTCACATCGATGTGGAATGACAATACACCTTGAAACACCTTGGATTGGTTTCCCGTTACCGCTACTCACGTTGTGGTGGACACGCGCTGCGACCTTATCTTCCAGCGTGTCATACACAATGTACTCCATGGGTGACCCACTTATTTTTTAAAGTCAGCTGATCCTGAGCTCCAGGCCTGAGCTTGTCCCTCACATCGTTTGTCCGTCATCTACAATGTGCTGCTGTTGGTTGCGGAGGCAGATACCCACCGTGTTGTTATCCTGACTACTTTACACACTCAGTCTTGGAACGCCTCCATAATGGGCATTGGGATGTGTCACGGATGAAACCGCTTGCCAAGCGACTTGTCTACTGGCCAGGACTGAACAAGGACGTGGGGGCTATGGTGCGCTGCTGTTATGCATGTGCTCACCATTAAGCTGCTCCAGCTCAGTCTTTCGCCCCATGGCCTACTCCCTGTCGCCCTTGGGATCGCATTCATCTCGACTTTGCTGGGCCCTTCCTCGCCTCTATGCGGCTCATTGTCATGAACACTTATTCAAACTTCCACATGTGGTCAGCATGACGTCCATCATCACAGTTGCCACACTCAGTGCCCTTGCAAGGATTCTTGCCACTGAGGGCTTCCCCCATATCTTAACTGACAATGGGCCCCATTTCACGGCTACAGCCTTTTAATAGTTCTGCACTGCCAATGGCATCAACTACCTGTGTAGCCCTCAGTTTCGCCCCTCGTCCAGTGGCGAAGCAGAGTGGATGGTGTGCCCATTTAAGCAACAAATGTTTAAGGTCATGGGTGCATCTATCATGACAGTGGCACTGAAAATGTTCCTGAGCACCTACGGGACCACCTCTGTCTGTGACCATAGCCCAGCAGAACTCCTTCATGGCCGACAGCCACATACCCGCCTCCATCTCCTGACACCCAACCGAAGTACCCCAGAACCGACATTCTGGACGATACCTTCCGAGTCTTGCTGTTTGGGCGAGTTCCTATGAGGCAAAACCCTAATGGATGCCGGCTATAGTAGTGGCCGCTCATGGGCAGCGCCTTACGACAGTTGACACCCCAAGGGATTTGAAGCATTGGCCATTAAGTAACTTCAGCCTACACCTTCAGCGGTGGATCGCTCTGTGTTGGAATCCCAACCCTCACACATCCCTCTGCCTCGCGCTCCGAGACACCATCAGCAGCTCCTGGGGCACGGGTGTGGAGTTCGAGACATCAGTACAGCCTCCGTCTGCTGCGCGGTCATCTGCCACTCTGCAGTTCCCCAGCAGAGTGCCAGAAGTCCCGTGTTCCTTCTACCAGATGGCAGCCTCCCCTGACGAGGCACCATTGTTCACCTCCCAAAACATCATTCAGGACGCTTCAAGCTCTACGTAGCCATTTCGGGGGAGGGGGGGGGGGCTGTCCGGTAATTTTGACAACCCGCCAGAAGGCATGCACGTAGACGACAGCCGCTGGGCAGCGCACCTATAATCTGCGAACGCTGCTGTCGCCGCCATAGCTGTATGCTCCGGCCACACCCATCGCCCCGACTTATCGGCGCTCACGGTGTTCCTATAAAGCCGGCAGCGAGGGGGTTCAGACTGCAGTCGTGTTCCGACAGCGCTCGAAATCGTTTAGCTATTCCTCGTTGCTCTGGTCACTGACAGTTGCTACGTCCTGGTACCTCATTTGGTTTAGCTCTCTGATCTTGGTATTTCTCCTTGTGGTCCGTGTTGTCAGTCGTCTCTGTTGTGTGTGTCTGCGTTGTACCAGCGATTCCCATTGGCGCCGTCGGCCCATCGGCCAGTGCGCTCCGGTCTCGCTCGATTCCGGTTACAAGAGATTTCTTAGGTTTCGTTCACGTGAGAGCACTACAGGTTTCACGACGTATCTCTTTAGCTGTTTAAGATGGATGTCGTGCATCTGCCTGTTCCATTGTAGTGAAGATGTTCATGATAGGTGCGTCTTTAAGAGTCGGTGCAAACTTGAGTGTTGCCTTAAGAACTGAAAACGTGTCCTCATCCAGTTGCTTTGCCGTGAGATTGGTGACAGTCTTACAGGAAGCATCAGAATATATTCTCTCTGATATAAACTCAATATTTGACGTCTGGTGGCCTTCCTAGGTGAGGTACTGCCGTGGACCAGGTGACACCACAATTCATTCCCACGTCCACGAAGTGAAATGGTTGGCCAGCTGTAGTTGTAATTTGAATTTTCTTTGTTATTCGAGTCCAAGCACCAACGAGTAAAGCATACCCTATCCACGTTTCTTGGTTCTTCTGGCTGCCGCCAAATCGACGTGGTGAGTTATCTTGGCACGTTTCGGCACGACACACGTTTTTTACAGCACCTCGTAAGGAATGCAAAGACACTCAGGAATAGGCTCGTCCAATTGTGAAGTCTTTCCATGCTGTAGTACATCTTCTCACAGACCAGGTAAGCGATGAGATCATTCAGCTTCTCCCAGCATAGTTCACGAATGAATGACTATATGTCAGTGGCCAACGGGTACAATATTTCGGCAAGCAGCCACATTGCCACAGTCAGGTTTGCTGACGAACTGATTGCCTGGGAGCAGGAGACAGGACCTGTAAACTGAAGGAACCACAGGTTGCTGAGAGTTTCAAAGGGACCGTTAGGCAACGTTAAGCCGAAAGAGGGGAAAACGAATACAATAGAAGATGAATGGGTAGCTTTGAGAGATGAAGTAGTGAAAGCAGTAGTGGATCATGTAGGTACATACAGAAAGCCTAGTATAAATCATTTGATACCGTATGATATATGAAATACAAATGATGGAGTAAGAAATATTAAAAAATCAGTAAATGGATCAGGTATAATGTAATATCGACGTCGAAAAAATGAGGTTGACAGGAAGTGCAACGAGTGAAAGCAGGTGTAGCTGGACTATAAATGCAAGGCTGTAGAAGCATCCATACCTTTGGGAAAGATAGTCTCCACCTATATGCTTACAGGAAAATTAAAGAATCCTTTGGTGAAAAGAGAAACAGCTCTATGAATATTAAAAGCTCCGATGGAAAGCTCGTACTAAGCAAAGAAGGGAAAGTTGAAAGGTGCAAGGAGTAGATAGATATTTCTTAAAAAGGAAACAAAAATGAAGACGGTATTATATGGTATGAAAGATATATGAGAGGCGAAATACCCTCTGATTTGAGGAAGAATGTAATACTCCCAATTCCAAAAAGGCAGATGCTGATTGATGTGAATACTACCGAAACATCAGTTTAATGAGCCATAGTTGCACATTACTGGCACGAATTACATACAGAAGAGTGGAAAAACTGGCGAAAGTCGTTCTCAGTGAAGATTAGTTTGTGTTCCGGAGAAATGTAGGAACACTTGACTCAACGCTGACTTTACGTCTTTTCTTAGAAGATGCGTTATGATAAAGCAAACCTACGTTTATAGCGTTTGTGGATTTAGAGAAACCTTCTGAAAATGCTGACTGGACGACACTGTTTCAACTTTTGAAGGTACCAGGAATTAATACTGGAAGCGAAAGGTTATTTATAACTTATACAGAAAGCAGAGTGCGGTTGTATGAGGCGATGGGCATTAAAAGGGAAGCAGTGGTAGAGAAGGGAGTGAGTAGGGATTGTAGACGATCCCTAAAGTTACTCAGTTTGCGCATTCACCAAACTTTGAAAGAAATCAAAAAGAAATGTGGAAGAAGAATTTAAGTTTAGGGAGGATAAATAAAAATTTTGAGGTTTACCGATTACATTGTAATTCTGCCAGAGACAGCAAAGAACCTGGAGAAGCAGTTGAATGGAATGGATAGTGTCTTGAAAAGAGAGTATAAGATGAACATCAACAAAAGTAAAACGAGGGTTGCAGACCGTTGCGTCTAACTGTTGCTGTGTTTGTCTCTGGTGTTGTTCCATTGTGTCTAACTTTTGAAGATTTTGTTCCACTGTGTCTAACTTTTGCTGTGTTTGTCTCTGATTTTGTTCCATTGTGTCTAACTTTTCAAGCTTTTGTCCCATTTGTTGCATTAATTGTAATAACAATGCACTGGTGTCTGAAACATGTTCCTCAGTGCTTTTCGGCAGTGAATTTGCACCGGCAACATTCACATTTTGACAAGCGGAAAATGTGTCTTGACTCATTTGAGAAAACGGTGAGGATGCAAAACCTGAATCTACAGTATTTGCAAAATTGTGTCCTGTCATTTCGGATTCCTGAGGCGAGCTGTTGCCGACCGATCGATCGATAATGCTTCCCTCTTCACTAATTGTTTCACTGTCCACGCCATTGTTTGCCGCCCGCTCCATTTCCCTATGCACAATTACCAAATTACTACTTTGAACATTAGTTAATTCATTACTCTGCGGCGCTAACACACTGCTTTCGTCTTCACTGTCATTTCTCAGTTTACTTTGGAGCCTAATATTACGTTTTTCACACGCCATAATTGTCACACTATTTCACACGATAACACAGAAAAGCACAATTTGAAGAGCAAAAATTGGGGAACACATTAACATAGCACTGAAAATAATATTTAGTTAATTGCAGCTGCGAAATACTTGGTGCAAATCTACATGCATGCCACAACTGTTTTACTGTACAACAATGAAAGTCTGCAACTACAAAGGAGATTTTCTCTACAATTACGCGCTAGCAATAAACAAAATCTACACTAATTACACAAACTACAAGAAAAAATCAGAAGATTCCAGTGAGGTATCCTCGGCTAAGGGTCGACATATGGAACGTCCCCTTTGAACAATTATACATGACTGTGCTTAAACTGACACACAATATTTTGTTAGCGCAACGCAATCTGACTTTCAAAATTCCCTACAAAAGAATGGCCCTGACTAACATTAAACTATACCTTTCACAAATCACTTACCTCACAAAAATCTTCGCTGCTCAAGCTACTGCAATACAGCGAGCGTCACTACTGCCAGCTAAATAAAAGATTCAAACTATGGAAGGCACTAACTACTGATAGGGATAGTTAGCAAATGAAAGATATTAATAGAGAACAAACAATGTATTTACCTTGATATCATCATATATAAATATAGCAGTTCATGACAAATTTCAGTGCTGGCGGCTCACCTCCAACTGCGCAACGCTACACGCTGTTAACATCCAGCTGCCGCTGCCCAACACTACAATGGCGAGTATTACAACAATGCAAAGCAGCCACAGACTGCACACAGCACAGCCAGTGATTTTCATACAGAGGTGGCGTTACCAATAAAAAAACCTAAACAGCCTACTTACAGTGGTAGAGTTTAAAAAGGATAAGATAGATATGACTGATCAATCAGATGTTTCATTTCGTTTTGATGATTCTGGTATTGGAGCTAGTTTTTCGTCACCTGAGTGTGATAAAAAACCAGTTAGTGAGCAACCCAAAGATACTGGGGCTATGGATTTAAATGTAATATTACAAGCAATAGCTGCCAGTAATGCTAGAATGACAGCTGAATTGAAGTCTGAAATAAGTGAACAGGTCAAAAGCAGTAATGCTGAATTAAAAGTATGAGATTGTGGCCAGCCAAACTAATTTTAATAAACGATTGGAGGTAATGGACAATACCTTCAAGGCTGGTTGCAATAAGTTGAAAGAGGATCTGGACAGTTTGAATTATAAAATTGATTACAATCATGAGGATATTAAGAAAAAGGTTGCTCAACAATTTTCTTAAATGTATAAAACAGTAAAATCCGAAGTTGCTGAGGTTCGCAGAGACTTCCAAATGGAAGATGCGAACCTGGAGCACAAGTTAACAGAAAAGATCGAGGCGGAATCTGAACTGTGCTCAGACAGGTTTAAAGATGTTGATATAAAAGTAAATATATGTCAAGCAGAAGTAGACGCAATCAAAACTGATACTACTCATATTGTGCAAAGAGTAGATAATGTTGAAATGAGAGTAGAAAATATTGGTACTAACATTGCTAACATTGAGAGTAAAGTAGCTTCAGTAACTTCTGGTAATGGTAGTATGCAACAAGTTGTAGCTGCAACGCCGCTTTTATCGAGTGTCGGCAGTTCTTGCGGTTCGATCCAGATAAAAATATCCACCCGCTAGGTTTCTGGAACGATTTTGAAGATGTGATTCCACCAACTTGGTCTGAACGAGAGAAAATCTCATTTATCAGAACCAACAATGGTATCCAAATGATAGTAATTTTGTTCCGAACAAAATTATGCAGGTAAACAACAGTGCGGAAAGCAATGCTGTGCCAGTTAACTGTAATGGAAATAAAGGAAACGGTAGTAGGCCGAGGCAGGAAAACTAGTTCCCGTCTATGAGGACACTGGCGCTCACCAGGCGGTTACTTTTCCTAAGCCAGTAATTACAGTAAATGGTAATACAGATCAGAATACTCAGACTGAACATATGGATGAGGGGTCGGTAGCATCTAAGGATACAGCAGAAATATTAGATCACTCACAGTATTTGATAGATACCGTGTTAGAGACGCTTTCTAAGTGGGAAGAGAAAGAGAAGGCGCAGCAGTGTAACGGTAGGGAAGAGCTACAAAATACTGAATTGTCAGGTGAAGAAGCAGAAGAAAATCATGCTTATATTTACGATGAGGATGATGTGCTCTTATCTAAAGTGCCTGTGCAGGATGTTGATACTGTACTAATAGATTTAGGACAGGAGGTAAGTGAGAATGTAGAGGATAGCCTGTTGGGGGTCGATGAATCCAGTAGCTGTGACCAGTTGTCACTTGAGAAGGAACCCGACGATAATAATGAAAGTGGTTTAACTGTAGCTAGTGTTATGCCCAGTCTGGAGGCGCAGAATCGCTCAGACTACAGTAATTTGGGTCATGTTCAGCAAACTAAATGTAATGAAGTCGTGCGGTGTTTCGAATTGAAATTAATAGACCGATTGGAAAAGGCAGCTGAAAATGTAATTCAGGAAACCCCTACACACTTTGACCTAAAAGTAATGAAGACAGATGTCGATCACTTTAGCTGGAGACAAATCCAAAAGGAACTATTGGATGAGTTTGAGGAACCACCTGTACAAACTAGAATAAGCCACCCTATAATAATAGTGAATATGTTGGGTATCAATGTACGTTGTCTCTTAGACAGTGGAAGTGAGGTGAGTGCGATATCTCAGTCCTTCTTTGATGCATTACCTGGTACAGACAAGCTTATATTAATGAGGGTATCAGGTCTAAGAAAAATTAGTGCTATTGGCAAGGTGTCAAAAACGGTAAAGCAAGAAGCTTTGCTGCCCTTTGATATTAAAGGTAATTTAAGTGATCATCCATGCTTAATTGTAAACAATCTCAGTATTGAGGTTTTAATTGGCATAGATTTCTTGTCGAAATATCAGGGTGTTGTTGACTTTAAAAGAAGCCAGTTAAAATTGGTCTTGGCGATAACCGGAGTAATTACGGTTCCTTTTATTGATAAACATGTAGTAACTAATGATGAAACTTGGGAGCTGCCTATACGAGTTCTGAAAAATAGGAGATATTGGGACGAAGCTGTTAATCTTAGTAAAAGTAAGCTAAACACAGAAGAAAAAGAAGAAACAAAGAAATTCATGTTCGTATACCAAGGACCTTTCAGGATCATAGAAAAACCACATGCCAATGCATATAGGCTAGAGTACCCTAAGAGTAAAAAGCTATTAGATCTCAGGAACGTGATCGACATAAAGAAATTCATAGGTAGTGAATGAATTCTGTAGGGAGGAGGTTGTTCTGTAACCTCTACACAGTGTGGTAGCTGTGCAGTCCCAGCTGTGTGAGATCTTCTTTCCTTTTCAGGTCTCACTCATTCTTCATCTTTCCTATCCACCAAAATTTCGACTCTGACTCTCAAATACTAAAATCTTCCGGTATGACTATCAAGCCAGTAATAAGCTAATGAATTCTGTGGGGAGGAGGTTGTTCTGTAACCTCTACACAGTGTGGCAACTGTGCAGTCCCAGCTGTGTGAGATCTTCTTTCCCATTTCAGATTTCACTCTCTCTTCATCTTTTCTATTCACCTAAAATTTCGACCTCTTCTTTCCAAGACATTAAATTTTCCGTTATGGTTATCAAGCCAATAATAAACTAATGAATTCTGTAGGTAGGAGGTTGTTCTGTAACCTCTACACAGTGTGGCAGCTTTGCAGTCCCAGCTGTGTGAGATCTTCTTTCCTTTTCAGGTCCCACTCAATCTTCATCTTTCCTATCTAGCGAAGTTTCGACTCCTTCTTTGCAATACAAAAATTTTCCGTCATGTCTATCAAGCCATTAGTTCTGTAACCATTCTATCCACCGATTAGTGAAGAAAATACCTAATGTGACAAACCTAACAGTGACATAAACAACAGAGATGTATGATGTAATTAAGATACAAAGGTATTTGAGTAACAAGTATGTATAGAACCCTGGTAATATTATAAGTACAAAGTTGTTGTTTTATTGGAAATGGTCCACCAACAGTAATTTAAAAAGATATACAAATTCGTGTATAAGCAGGATCTGAAGTGGCAGTGAAACCCATTGTATGCTGTAGAGCTAACTAATTAATAGTAAAAGAGATTGCTTAGTGTTATTAAAAATAGACAGATAAGTTGTAAAAATGAACTCACCTTGTGTAGCAAGGAATGGCAGTGTAATAGAATTGAACAGTGTTTGTGGTTGAGACGTGAATGACACGTCCTTGAAATATTTATAAGGTTGGAGCTGGCCGTTATTTGGTGTAGTGTGTGACAGGACACACCTACACGTATTGAGGTTATGAGTTGGAGGCGTGAATGCGACCATAGGTACCCTTATGTTAGATGAGACAGAGCAGCTCATGGTGTCCTATAGGTTTAAGGAATTTAGCATTACGCTCGTCCATAATTACTTAATGCACTTTAGTGGTAGGTCGAGAGAGACTACCTGTGGTTTCAGCGTCCGATCGAGTGGAAATGGATTGCCACGTGAGCAAACTGATCAGCTGCAATACACTACAGATATGAAGTAAATGTGCTATCCTATGCGTTAAATGTTAATAGAGTGAGTGTTAAATGAGTACATACACTAGCAACATAATTGAGTAACATAATGGCAGACGTGAAACATTATTTATAGCTCAGCATAAATATACTTCGATGAAGTAAGTACATAAGTGCAGCTGTGGAACTGATACAGCAGCAGCGGACCAATAAGTGGCGTTAGTAGTCAACTAAACGTAGTATGTTTTGAACACTCAGAACTGCAGTATTACCACAAGTTACTCACATGTACAAAGAAGCTGAGAAGACAACTAATAATCAAATATACTCATACCATCTCTAAGAATAAGGTAATCTAAAATGAGTCAGCTAAGTAAATAAAATACAAATGTATCAGGAATGTACCGAGCATTGGTTCAGTGTTCCGGTCCTGAAATAATAAATTGAAATTAAATAGGATTCATGATTATATGCCTTGAGCATAAATTTTCTTTAGTACGTGACTAACGGCGTTTTGAGCCACTTGTTTACCGATTTTATGACAGTAAAGTAACCGCGAGAGTAAAATTGAAAAAGTTCTGTTAACTTTGTTCTAGTAACATATTGAAAGATAAAATGTATATATCCCCATTTCATTGTGATTCACCCTTAAATAGCCGGCCGAAGTGGCCGCGCGGTTCTGGCGCTGCAGTCTGGAACCGCGAGACCGCTACGGTCGCAGGTTCGAGTCCTGCCTCGGGCATGGATGTGTGTGATGTCCTTAGGTTAGTTAGGTTTAACTAGTTCTAAGTTCTAGGGGACTAATGACCTCAGCAGTTGAGTCCCATAGTGCTCAGAGCTATTTGAACCATTTTGAACCACCCTTAAATATTAAGTGAACAGAGTCTGAGGCACTCTTTTTGTTTGTTCTACAGGACAAACCAGATAATGGCAGCCTGGTAGCTGCGTGAAAGTGTGGAGTGACTTGGACACAACTCACAGTGACCCCTCCCCTTTCCCCATGTAATTTAGAGTGAACGTGAAGGACGCACACCATAGCAACTTCCCCTCCTCTACCCTTTTGAATGGAAGTGTAGAACGCCAGCCAAAGCGGCTACAACCATGTGTGTAAAAATGAAATTGTCATGATTTGTGACATTCTCTTTCAGGTTTAGAAAAGACTGCTAAGATATAATTATCTGTTTATGTATCATGAATAACTGTGTTATTTTCTTTGAATTTGTGTATGTAAAAATGTATTTAATGGATTTCAGATTTTCATAATTTTACATATTTTTATGTGTTTGTCTGTCTAAGGCAATATGTATGCCAAAGTGTTTCATTGATTTTGCTTAAAATTTTGAGTGACAATGTTGCTTATTAAGCAATGAACATCCCAGCAATTTAAATAATTGAAGTAGGTAATAAGTTTTCTTTTAATATTTCTATATGTTTACATTTAAATTTTAATTTTTCATAGGGAGTTAAGCTGTACTCTTGCTTCCCTTTTTGTGATTAATTTTTTTTTCATTTACATTCAAAAACACAAAATTAAGTAGAGGGTGATGTACGGAAGCAGCCTACTCACGCCAAATAAAATTCACATCAGTCTTTCCACTGTGTGCCAGCCAGTCCGCTGTAACTAGCTCTGACGTCATAAATCTTGCACAATACTTTAAAAATCAAGTAAATAACCTGAAACGTTTCTAGTATGTCAGGAGTAATACTAAATCAATATGTGCTGAATATCAGTTCAATAACTTTAACCATTTTCGAAATTTTGACGTTTTTCTGTAAAAATCATTGGCGCAACACAAAAGTGCTAGAAACTTAAAAATTTATATTTAGATTCCTATTGCATAATAATTTAGTAGAAACAGTATTCTGGATCTCACAAATTAAAATTTTAGTTGAAATTCATGATTTTCTGGTTTTTGTCTTAAAAATTAAGGAAGCAAGATAGATTAAGTAGGCGAATAAGTAAAGCTAGTACGTTTAAATTTAAGTAGAAGGGAGATCCGCTATAATCATAAAGATGTGAAAAGTTTCAACTGAATAACTATAAAACTATAGCGATAGCGTATCTCCAAAGGGCAAGTTCAGAGCTTGTCTACTGCGTATAGTGTAATTAAATTAATTCTCTCGCCCAAAATATTTGACTTAGCCACGTCAAACTTTTATTATGATTACTTACCTGTGTGCTGATTGCACATTTAAATTGAGAGGTTCATCAGCCATCAGCAAAGGAAGCAATGATTTATTCAATAACTTAAAGTGGTGCATTACTAGCCCAGTGGCTAGTTGGGAGAGCGGATTTGATCAGGCGTTCCCTTAGCTGTCCGCACCGCGGCTTTATATATAAGAACGGTGCCTGAGAGAAAGGCCCCAGTTCTCTCCAGATGCTGATTAGCGCGCCACCTGTGCCGGGAGTCGTGTCGCGTCGGTATCATTGCTATAAACAGCCTCGGATGCCGTAATAAGTTACTCGGGACATGCGTAGCCATGAAATCGTTTTCGAGTGAAGTGTCAATTCTGGGATGACTTTAATGATCTAGCTTCAGTTTGCGTATGTCGTATTTTCACATGCCGCCGCGGGACAGACATTCTACCATTATCTAGCGTGGCGTTTGATGAACATTATCATCAAATTATGGCGAGCATTCACTTAAACATTTAATTTGAACAGTTATAGTTGCACCAGCGCATTAGACTCTGAATTGCTCTGGTAGTTGGATTGTGTGGATTCTTTTTTGGTCTGTGACTTTCAGAATATAGTGATCATTTTAGAGAGAATGGTTTATGATTATGAATCCCAGACAATCTCCTAATTCCTCAGAGCTATAAGCTGTAGCTATAGATGTATTTCTCAGATGAAGTGGGCACTAGGAATTCTAATTACAGGCTTCACGTTTTGCTAATCACTTTCTGGTTGCCAATATAGTAGTTAGAGAGCCAGTGTTGAGAACGGCAAACAGCAGCATTAAATAAATAATACAAAACATATATAACTTCAAAATTTCCGTCCACCGCCCCACATATGGTGAATCGGCCGGAAAAACAAAACATCTTTATAACAAAGTTAATTCCACCCGCCGCCCCACATATTTTGTTAATTGGCCGGGAAATGCGGTTTTTCTACATTACATTCTACATCTATTCACAATAAATCCACCCGCCGCCCCACAACACAACAACAACACATCCACAATTGATTAAAGTAAACATATTTACATTTAACTGTGCAATTGACAGTGTATTATTAAAACTTGAAATGAACATTAAAAGCAATATTTTGAGCGCTTATTAACGCAAGAAATAAAATAGATCAACAGTATAAAATAAAATACAAAATAAAATACTTGAAGTATAACCAAAAAGAAAGAGCTCGATAAGTATATATATGGAATATAGTATATAAATGCTAATCTTCTTGCTGAATCTCTGAACGTCTCCATGTCATCACATGGTTGTAAAGTAAGCATCGGCGAGGAGACCTTATATATGGAAGTGAACACAGTGTAATATACTGAATATTAAGGGGTATATAGACTACATATTTCTACCCTGCTTTTGGTGTTTCTACTCAAATATCACGACGGTGCAATGAAGTAACCACGAATTATTGTATCTCACTGATATTCAATAAATTCTCAGAGTCCATAGAAAACTCTGTAAAAGATTGTACAGGAGACTCTTAGTCCTTGTGGTATCAAAAGCGTTAACGTTATTTTTGAATGAAGTCATTCCGCTTCAGGCGGTTAAAATATTACTTACTGGGATTGCAGTTCCGACACATGGTCATTGTCAAGCATTCTGAAAGTAATCAGTTACCAAATGAAATCACTATGGAATCACTGAAAACTGCAAATTCTAAGCTACTTGCGAGGGATATTAGCATCCACGCAACAAAATGAAGTTGTGACACCTTGGAACCTAGTTCCCAGCAGTTTAAAACCAAATACACGTGGTGCTATAAATCTGCACGTTGTTCTGTACGCCATGTGAACACCCGTGAAAAAGAATAATGGCAAAAAGCTAACATGATTGTAAAAACAACGTCCACTATAAACAATAAAGTTGAAATCTCGTGCAGCAGACGTGGTGGATGCATCACAATGGCGGTCATGTTATGATGCGAGTCGGTAAACGTTATGTTCCGAGGAGCCAATGTCACGCTTTCGCTGCTAATGATAAATGGGTATAAGGCGGCCATAGGATATGTCGCCGTGAGAATCTGAACAGGCAAGTAAAAGAGTGACAAAAGTGCACTTTAAATAAGTATATTGTACTCAACTTGGGGCTGAAGAAGTGCTACACTGTTGACCACTTGCGGCAGGCGTAGGTAGCTGTAAGCATAGGTCCGGCACGGGCATTGCACCTAAGTACATTGACTTTTTGCCAGTAGAGCTATCAACAAGGCCGTGTAACGGTCGGCACCAACTAGCAACTAGAGGACCGGTACCCGGTGCCCACCGCTTACAACATCGTCCTGGCGAGCTTCAATGGTCGGCGGCCCAGAGGTTCTGCATTGGTGGCGATGTTCACAGCGCTGCTCGCGGCATCCGCAGGAACCTTCGAGGCACCGACTCCGGCAGTTCAGATAAGCTATGATAGTATGAGCCACATGACAAAGACAGAGTCGGTATCTGCGGTTTGTAGAGCGTGTACATAGAGAACGAAGGTGACGGAAGTATGCGCTGAATAATACCAGAATCACCAAACACAACTGAAAATGTAAATTAAAAAGTAGGTAATACCTAGACACCTGAGTATAAGACATATAATTGTAACCGATACATCTAATGGTAAAATTAAAGTGAACTGCTTATTCGAGGAAACAATAGCTTAAAATCCTAAAAGAAAATATTAACATACATGTACATCAGGTATGAGCACAAGGAAAAACATATGTCAAACGAAGCACGTATCAACGAGTGTGAGCGTTCTCCTTTAAATTAAGAGATAGCTACATCCAAAAGTACACATACATCTAGCTACATCCATAAGTACACATACATCTAGCTACATCCATAAGTACACATACCTCTAATTACAGTGGATAGACCATTTGACTGTTCAGTCACATTAAAACAACACGTATAAAATATGAGAACAGAAGGTCAAAAACAGCGGTCCATGCGCGGAAAACAAGCGCAGGCCATTGGACAAATGTAAAAGTAATTAGGAAAGAAATAGGACTCATTAATGATAAGTGTGGCATTGCCTATAATACGTGCCAAGACTAACACGAGAAAAACCAACCATATAAAGAAACACCAGATTATGAGATGTTCCTGAAGCAGTCTAAGGATGTCCTATTTTTAACGTCAATCTGTCCATTCAACTTCTATTCTGGCTAGTGTAACGTGTGGTGTAATTGGACCTATGTTGTGTTGTACAAGTTCAGCACGATTACAATAAAATTAGTTACTTGTTATTAATGTGACATGAGGTTCTATTTAATCACTCCTTGTCCCGGCTAATGAACGTTATTTTGTTAAAGAAATCTCCACCTGGGAACGTGCGGCAATGTTGTCTGTCAAGCAGCGTAAATGTCACTACGTTCGTTCACAAAAGTAATCATTTATAAGCAACAAACAAGCTAAATGATGATAAGTAATCTGAACTGAACAAGATTAATTATTTTTAGTAATTTCAGTGCTGTTGTTTAAAAGTCTCTTTGCTAGTTGCAGATCGTTCATCAAAATTAACGCTACTGTTATCTCGAGGTGGCAACACTCCTCTTTAAGCAAAATGAACAGTTTTGTCACACGTACACAACACTAATGTGTTATCCTGTCAAAGTATTTCATAAAAGTTGTTACGTAATTACCAGGCTTCATACATCAGCAGATAAGAATTTAAACTGGAATTTATTACCTCAGAGTGGGTCCTCGGCCACTAGTACACAATTACTATTGCAATTATAACCAACAACATTTAAGTCTGTATAGAAATCAATTTACAGCTGCGTCTGTAATATTTCACTAAGTTGGCGGCTAACATAAGACAATCACTTATCGACTCTCCTTCAGGCTGTGTTTTCGTCGTAATAAATAATATATATTAAATCTTTTCTCACCTTCACTATATACATTAACATTTGAAAATATTTCTCTATGTTACAAGACACATTAACATTCCACAATGAGATTTTCACTCTGCAGCGGAGTGAGCGCTGCAAGGTAGGAGACGAGGTACTGGCAGAATTGAAGCTGTGAGGACGGGTCGTGAATCGTGCTTGGTTGGTAAGGTGGTAGAGCACTTGCTCACGAAAGGCAAAGTTCCCGAGTTCGAGTCTCGAACCGGCACACAGTTTTAATCTGCCAGAAAGTTTCACATTAATATTCTCCATTTACCAATAAACTGCGCTGTAGATCAACAGCGCTAATGGCTGCGCTCTTTGGTAGCTGAGCAGAAAACTTAACATTTTATAGGTCGTTAATTACAATGAAATACAAAGAAGATTCATTTCAATAACACGTAAACTCTATTTTCAAATATTGGTTAGCAACATAACAATATTTTAGTACAGTTTTTACAGACCTCTGTGTTACGAGGCATCAATCACATCCTACGAGTACAATAGTTCGAACAAGAAGAAGAAGGATTTTTATACAGAATTATGGATAACAAAAGATCAAGATTTTCATTATCTCTTTACATGGATATTGGCTGAGATACAGTTTTTTTCAAAATATTAAACTATGTCGTTGACAATAACTGTTTATTATTTTATTAACGATGAAGTCCTTTTTGTTAGTATTACGAGAATAGAATCAAAGTTCAGTCACATTCCACATACAATTCTGTCGTGAATATTATTTTAAATAAAACATAGGCGTGGATATTACACTAGTCACTAAAAGCCCTATAAATTTCGATCTCTTCTAGATAATCACGCTGTCTTCCTTTTTAGATTCTAAGAATTACTAAACAGTTTTCGATGTCATTTAACTGTGTTTGGTTGTTCGAAGATGGTTACCAAGCGACGATCTCCGTTTGTCACTGATGGTACTGAGTTCTGTAAATCGAATGTTAAAACTTCAATCAGTTTGTCCTATACAAAGGTTTATGCATTCTCCACAGTTAATTTTTGAGACCCAATAGGACATGTAATGTTTGTTATGTTGCGCGTTACGATGTATGATCCCACGTAACATGCTAGTACAGAAACGTGTTCCTATTTTGATGTTTTGAACTTGTTTGGATACTCTGTCAGAAACAGAACTGGTATACGGTAAGGACAAATATTTAGCTTTAATCTCTTCCTCTTCCAGCAACGTGACCTCATCGGTAGTTTCCAGCAAAAATTTGCTCTGTTTAACCATTGTTCACTTCCACATGTCTGGGATCTTCTGTTCTTCGTGAATTTCGTTTTGCTCTAGGGAAAGGCTGACTCGGTAATGTTGAACCTATGTAGTCACACAACGGAAAAGTGCCTCCTTAGGGCTCATGGGTGGCAAGAATTACTGTGGATGACATTTTAGGAGCAGTACTACTTACGGTAGATGCTAAATCTATGAACGTCATTGTTGTTCTTTATAGAATAATCCAAGAAATTAATTGTGTTTTGTCTTGTACATCATGGTGAAATGAAAGTTAGTGTACATAATATTGAGTTGTGCTAACGTAATGTCAGTGTCACTGAGTGATCCTCTAAATAACACTAACAGGTCATCCACCCAACTACAGTGACATTCAGTTTTTTACTGTAATGGGGAATTGCTTGAAGAACTGACTTTCGATACGATTGATAAAAATGTCACCAAGTGTACTTACTATAGAACGTCCAGCTGTGGAAAAATTTCATCGTTTAACTTAAACAGTTGAAGGAGAATGTCAGTAATAAGTTAATGATACAGTTACTTTGTTGTACACTGGCTTTCTTGTGTTTGAGGAGATTCTTTTCAATGATTTTAACAGCATCTTAAACAGAAATGTAAGTAAATAAATTAACAGTGCCAAAGGATACAAAATTACCATTAGCAGAAATGGACACGTCTCTAATTTTGGCTTGCAGTTCAATGGAATTTTCAACAATATAATTTTCTTCAGAAATAGAATATTTTTTAGGTAATGTTTCCAATTTTTTGCTGACTTATAGACAGGGATGTTTATAAAATTAACTATGAGACAAATTGGAATACTACTTTGTGGGTTTCCGGGTGAGCATGTAAGGTAATAGTGCACAGGTTCATAACCAAGACTTATGTTATGTCTTTCTCAGAAAAATTAAAAATAAAGTCATACTTCGTCACTGCTTTTCGAATCGATGCGTTAAATTTGTTAATCAGAGCATTATTTAAATTTACAATACCATTGACAGAGAAGGAATTCTGGGCTTTATCAATATAATCGTCCCGACTGACGACACAGCTACTGTTCCCATTTTCTGCTTTAAGGGTGATAGCATTGTTCTTAGCTAATTTCTTGTTAATTTCATGAACCGCCTGGCTTTCCTTGCCTGTACAGCTGTTATTCTCTCTGTTTCAGTCCTTCTATACAGCACTGATTGTTAATCAGGGAATATTAGTTAAAGTCAGATAAGAGCAGCGAGTTACAGGTGAATAAATATGTGTGGAAGAGGGATCCAACGGCAGCTACAGTGGCGTCGAAACTACAGTGAATACCAACACTTGGGCAATAGTACATACTGAAGAGAGCTAAATATCAGAAGAACGCTATCAGTTGGAATCAAGTATTTTTACTTCCTGTCTCTTGAAAAAGAGACTTGAAAGTAATGTGTGGAAAGTTCTTGATCGAAGCACTGTAGTTTGAATTTCCCAGATATTCATCGAAATTGTTTCGCTTTTTAAAATGAGAAGCAAAGGTACAGATTCGTGATTACTGGGAAATCATTCTAAGAGTGTTATTGACAAATTATCGTTAATAGCTATTTGATATTCAAGTAAGTCACTCATTATGGAAAATGATAATCGAAAATAATAATCATCCATGATGCCTTAGATGTGATTGCTGTTAATGAATCGGTTACCAAACTATGGACTTTAACAGGGTTAAAAGAATGAAGAACAGACAACGAAGGTTACTTCTGCTCAGATAATGCGATAAAAGCTTGTATACAGTTATCTAGATGCTACGTTACAAATACTGAGCCCTAAACAAGAAAGGATAGGTCCTATTTTCTTAACTATCAAATGCTAATAATATTTCCGCGTGACTCCATGGACTGATCTAAGTCTTTCAATTGGACGCCAGTTGGGCGACTTGTGGGTCCGTAACTTATCGCAGGAATCTTACTGGGGAAAAGGAACCCACAGTTTAACATGGGATCCTTAGCACGTGTCATTCTTGACGAATACTCACATCACTGAGAGGTGAAAGCTAGGTTAAAGGCAGTCTGAAATATTTCGAGGTGCGACTGCGATTAAATCATATGTTGTCTCAGTTCCAGAAACGCGTTTTACCCACTAGACCATCACCAAAGTCATACATGTTGTTGACTGCCCAGCCTAGTTTCCTACTATATTGTCTGTTCGGAAGTATTCGGATGTCCCTAGGTAATGTGGGTTTGACCGTTTGATGACATGAGAGGCGCGGAGTGTATGGTGTTGTCGGTAGAGAAGCCCTAACAGCAGAAATGAGTCGGTCTGGAGAGCTCAGTGAGCTCGAACGTGGACTGGTCACTGGATGTCACCTGAGCAACAAACCCATAACGGACATTTCGAGCCTTCTAAAGCTGTCCAGGCTGACTGTTGGCGGTGTGCTTAGTGGAAACTCGAAGGAATAACCGGTACCAGACAGACCTCATGTACTGAGGGACAGGGACCGTCGAGCACTGCGTAGTGTGGTTGCAAACGTCTCATGAACTCAGCAGAGGGAATCACTCGTCTGCTCGAAAGTGCCATCAGCAATCCGGGTAACACCATGACGGTAAGCAAGGAGTTAAAATAATGGGGTAAAACGGTCTGGTCGAACAACTATTCAAATGCCACACGTTTCTATAGTCAATACTAAGCAGTATTTCAGGTGATGTATGATCGATGTTACTGTACAGTGGATGACTGGACAAGAAAGATTTAGAGTGATGAACCACATTATACCCTGTGACAGTTCGATGGAAGGGTTTTAAGTTTGGTGAATGCCTGAATACGTCACCTGCTATCACGGGTAGCACCGTACGTGCAATACAAGAAATACAGAAGAAGTAGTGTTTGAATATGGGAGTGTTTCTGGGAACGTCCATTAATTATGTGAGTAGTTATCTTTAAAAAACGGACCCAATGCCCCCTTGGTGAAATATGGTGAGATGTGGAGGGGACTTGTCTCCCCCTCCCTCCCCACCCCTCCAATTGAAATTCACCCCTTAGTCGAGCAAAAAGCCGTAAATATGATTTTTTATTTGTTTTAAATACTGATTAAACACTTTGATGGACGGGTAGACGGAGACAGACGGTCAAAAACAGTATTAACTGTTTTGACAGATATATAAATAATCTAAGCTTTTACTGAAATAGAATACATACATTAAATTTCATTGAACCTTTACTTACTTTGCAGATGAAGCTTAACATTGTTTACACTTCCTTTGAAGTGTACGATTAAGTAGCTTTTCAGTCTCTTGATTTATATGACCACTAAGAGCATTATTGTGTGTGAACTTCGGCTTAGCGTCCTTCCACAAACGATTAACTTCTTGCTCGTACATGTGTTTGAACTTCTTAGCATACCGCTTAACAGACTAATTGTAAAAGTTTTGATGTCAATTCATGCCGAACACAGTAACATCGGCTCTATATGGGCCGCAGAATGCCACGATTGACTCACTGACTGACTTCCATTGATTTCGACCAGAGCGGCAGAGAAATGCCCAAATAAAACCTGACATTTGTGCGGCACTTGTTTCATTTTAGGAAATCCCCGGCATGCACACATATGACGCCGTCAGTTCACAGTTCAGTTCAGAGAGGCCATGAAGAGTGGTGAGGACTATAATAATGTCTACATTCGGGATTAATTACGTAAAATAAAATGCTGTCTAATTTAGTAATATATATTCTCTGAATTAAAAAGTTAACGTGAGCTTTTCATCCCCCCACCCCCTTCTCCACCTTTTCGGTTTAGATTTGGTGAGATTTCCCCGGACCTCTGAGCTCTGCCCCCCCCCCCCCCCCGTCCCTTTTGAGATCATGTAATCAATGTACGTCCCTTTTCTTAGTTAGGATGTGGCTCCTTATTGCACTTTAGAAGACAGCAAATGTGTAAAGCACTGTGTAAAGTCTACAACGCAGAAACAGTTCGGAGACGATGATTGTTTGCATCAGCATATCATAAAACATGCCACGGAAGCGGCAACAATTAATCTTCTGTTAAACGCAAATGAAATTTGGCGTCAAGAAAGATTAGGGTTTAAAGTCCCGTTATTTTATGAAGGAAACGGCGGACGTGCAGTATATTAGTTTCGTTAAGATAGTTATCATTTCTAGAGCAACATCTTTTTTAGATTCGTGTGATATTTTTCGAGGACAGAGAGATTTGACACTTCTCATTATCTGTGACAATCTCTCTTCCTGCTCCATTGTGATTCTTAATGTCCTCAGTTTCATAAAAATAATTCTCAATTTTTCCTTTGTTCATATCGAAAGTTACTGACAATAATGGCTCTTTTTGCCGTATCTCTAATGGATAGATTGACAACTGTCCATTAATGTCAGTCTTCTTCAATATTCTCTTCTGTTTTCCTCATCACTAAATCGAATTACTGCGCATAGAAACTAGAGGCCAAGGGTTCCTCATATCAGAACACTCAGCACAGAGCTCTTCACGTTCGTTGGTACAATTTGAAATGACTTTTTATCTAACGCCCAACGATATGAACTAAGTTCGATGATCCCTCTCTCATAAATAGTGATTGCGCTCTCCACGAAGTCAGACTGATGAACGAATCCAGGTAACGACTGCTTTTACATATTGTACCTGGCATTAAGCGAAACTATTCTTATCAACACTAATCTGCATCTCAAAATCTGGCTTTTCGATTTTTGTCGTATAATGCTGCCACCGACTGATTTCCAAAGTCATGCATAACAATGTCTAAGAGAATACTGACATTTCTGTAGCCGAAATTGCTTTACGGTACGGATCAAACTAGAACCATTTTTCCATGTCATGCAACGTGGTAATATATGGCACAATGGTCCAGACGTGATTTACTAGAGGAGAAAACCCTAGTTTAAATTTTAATAGAAATGTTTCATAAACAGTGTAAGCCATTAATGCATTTCTACTTGAGCCCACAGTAAGATATATTGTTTGAAATAACAAATACCATCAAAGGTCAAAGGCAAACCTCCAGAGTTACAGCTCTTTTCGTGGTATATTTGAAAAAGTCTCCAGTTATATGCGTTAAAAGTCGCTTATAGTAGTCCAGGACATTGTGGTTTGGAGTCTTGGTACTCCTCATGATAGACTGCAAATTCCGCTGTGCTGCGTGTACACTGTGACACAGGCGCTGCAGTGGTGAGGCGTAGCATCTACTCGTACATCGATGTCTACAGGGTGAAGTCAGATTCTGCTGACAAAATTTCTCAGCAGCATTTTGTGAGCATTGTGTTATAAGAGTCCCGTATTAATTACGATTTATGTTGTTTATTACAATTTCCGTTGTTGTGAGAATACTTCCACAGTAGTGAAAAAAACTTGTAATTCACGACCAACAAAACGCACAATATAAAATACAGAACAATGAACAACCCTCAAAAAGTATGAGAAGTGCTGTGATGTGTCTACCGTCTTTCAAGAAGGGCTCACCAAAGCCGCGTTGTGCCATTCTTCCACTGCATTCAGTGAACCCGCACACGACGTGCACATCTTCCAACACTTCATCAGTAAACCTAGCCACACTGTTGTGACTCACTGTTAACATACAAGTGACACTGTGAGAAAAACAAACTTCAGACAATTCAGCTTTGAATGCAAGCTTAAGGGTGAAAGTGAAGTGGGCGTTACTGTTGCCAACAGTAAGAGCTGTGACTGAATGGAATAAATTTGGTTTTATTAAATGCGCAGAGTTGGGCTGTCGCGCAGATGTTTTCAGTGCAACACAGGTACAAAGGCATAGAAGAAAGGGTTACAGGAGAATAAGTGCTTGGTACTGAGAATGAGAGAGGAGGAAGACTAATTGAGTTCTGCAATAGTTTCCAGCTAGTATATGCGCGTACTCTGTTCAAGAATCACAAAATTAGGAGGTAACCTTGGAAAAGGCCCGGAGATACGAGAAGATTTCACTTAGATTACATCAAGATCAGGCAGAGATTTCGAAATCAGATAACGGATTGTGAGGCGTACCCAGGAGCTGATATAGATTCAGATCGCAATTCAGAAGTGATGAAGCGTAGGCAGAAGTTTATGATCGTAGGCAGGATGAATAAACACTCAAAGAAGTGGGATACAGATGTACTATGGAATGAAGACACACGGCTGAAGTTCTCTGAGGCTATCGATACTGCGATAACGAATAACTCGTTAGGCATTTCAATTGAAGAGAAATGAACATCTCTAAAACTGCAGTCTCGGAAGTTGGGAACAAACACATAGGTACAAAGAAGATAACTGCGAAGAAACCATCGGTAAGAGAACAGTTCAGCTGATCGATGAAAGAAGAAAGTACAAAAATGTACAGGGAAATTCAGTAATAAGAAAACAGAAGTCGCTTAGCAATGAAATAAATAAAAGTGCACGGCAGTTAAGGCGAAATGGTTGCATGAAAAAGAAATGATGGTCAGAATGAATGACTCAGCATACAGAAAAGTCTAAACAATCATTGGTGAAGTTAGAAGCAAGGATAGTAACGTTAAGAGTGCAATGGGACTTCCACTGTTAAATGCAGAGGAGAGAGCGGATAGGTGGAAAGCGTACACTGAAGGCCTCTATGAGGGGGAAGACTTGTCTGAAGATGTGATAGAAGAAGAAACAGGAATAATTTCAAAGAGCTTTGGAAGACTTAAGATCGAAAAAGGTAGAAGAGATAGATAACATTCCATCATAATTTCTAAAGTCATTGAGGGAAGTGGCAACAAAACGACTATTCACGCTGGTGTGTAGAATGTATGAATCTGGCGACATACCATCTGATTTTTGGAAAAATATCATCCACACAATTCCGAAGATTGCAAGAGCGGACAAGTGCGAGAATCATCACAAAGTCAGCTGAATAGCTCATGTATCCAAGTAGATAACACGAATCATATACAGAAGAATGGAAAAGAAAATTGAGAATGTGTTAGATGACGATCACTTTGGCTTTAGTAAAGGTAAACACAGCAGAGAGGCGCTTCTGATGCTGCGGTTGATAATGGAAGCAACACTAAAGAAAAATAGAGACACAGTCACACGATTTGTCGATCTGGAGAAGGCGTTTGATAATATCAAATGGTGCAAGATGTTCGAATTTCTGAGGGAAACAGGTTTAAGTTACAGGGAGCGACGTGTAATATAAAATATGTGCAAGAGCCAAGAGGGAGCAATAAGAGTGGAAGACCAAGAACGAAGTGCTCGGATTAAAAGGGTGTGAGACAGGGATGTAGCTTTTCGCCATTACTGTTCAACGAATGCATCGAATAAGCAATAACAGAAATAAAAGAAAGATTCAAGAGTGGAATTAAAACTCACGGTGCAAGTACATCAGTAATAAGATTCACTGATGATATTGCTAACGTCAGTGGAAGTGAAGAAGAATTACAGGACCTGTTGAGCGGAGTGCACAGTATAATGAGCACAGAATATCGATTGAGAGTAAATGGAAGAAAGACGAAAATAATGTGAAGTAGTAAAAATGACAACAGCAGGAAACTTTATCAGGATTGGTGATCACGAGGCAGATGAAGTTAAGGAATTCTGCTGCCTAGCCTGCAAAATAACTCATGACGAACGGAGCAAGGAGGACAACAAAAGCAGACTTGCATGGCAAAAAGGCACTTCTGATCTCAGAGAAGTCTACTAGCATCAAACGCAGGCGTTAATCTGAGGAAGAAATTTCTGAGAATGTACTCTCGGAGCACAGCATTGTATGGTAGTGAAACAAGGACTGTGGGAGAACCGGAACATAAGAGAATCGAAGCATTTGCGATGTGGTGCTACAGAAGAATGTTAGAAATTAAGTGGACTGGTAAGGTAAGTAATGAGGGGGTTCCCCACAGAATCGGCGAAGAAAGGAATGTATGACCGGCCGGTGTGGCCGAGCGGTTCTAGGCCCTTCAGTCTGGGACCGCGCGACTGCGACTGTCGCAGGTTCGAAACCTGCCTCGGGCATGGATGTGTGTGATGTCCTTAGGTTAGTCAGGCTTAAGTAGTTCTAAGTTCTAGGGGACTGATGGCCTCAGATGTTAAGTTCCATAGTGCTCAGAGCCATTTGAACCATTCAGGAATGTATGGAAAACACCGAGAACAAAAAGGGGCAGGATGATAGGACACCTATTAAGATCCAGAGAATAATTTCCATGGTACTAGAGGGAGCTGTAGATGGTAAATACTGTAGAGGAAGGCAGAGATTGGAATACGTCCAGCAAATAATTGAGGACTTAGGCTGTAATTGTTTCTGAGATGAAAAGGTTGGTAAGAAGAAGAACTCGTGGTGGATCGCATCAAACCAGGCAGAAGGCTGGTGACTAAAAAGAAATCATTCCTATCGTCCGGCGCCTGAGAAGTCGGAAAGATAGGAAGGTTGTTGGCTATTTGCGTGCTACTGTCTTGAGCGTCTATTGAAGGTGGGTGAAGGCCGACGAAACCGCCATTAGGCGACAGGGAGTTCGGTGTCCATTTGTCATTACAAAACGTGCAAGTCCGTTGTTTGTTCGGTCTGTAAAGTAGGATAAGCGGCGATGTGTGGATGACTTAAAGACAGAATACAATGCTGGTGAGGGCATGGCAGAGGCCACTTATAACTATTATTAGGGGCTTTTCCAGTTCCGTTCGAGTAGAGAGCGCGGGAAGGAGAGTTTAAATGCCTTTATGCGTCTCCTCATTTGCCTGATATGATGTTCGCTGTAGCTTTGGGAACAATACGCACGGGGAACTACCATTCTGTGCAACAGAATTAAAGGATCATCTTTTCTAAATACCGTAACTGTTTACGATTACGAAGCATAAGTTTGAAGTTGGCTCCTCTGTAATGGTGCAACAGCGTGGTGTCCTGCGACGTCACCCTCTGGCTCGACGACGCTTCACACAGCAACGTGTCGACACGTGCGAAAAAGATACCGTAGCCCAGACCGTCATGTCAGGTATAGGGTGGATTAATGATGTCACATTGGCATCAAATGTCAGCACAATTCTTCCCAATGCCTTTGTGACCGTACCACCTGACAGCAAGGTCGTCACAGCCCGTCATAACCATATTTCAGACCTTCTTTTGACGCCTCTACTGTGGATGTTAGAACTGCGACACCATGCATTGAAACTGCGTGGCTTTCTTATGTGCGAGGAAAACATTTCAAACACATCGCCACTCAGAATCGACATGAAAAATCATCAAATGGCATTAAGAGCGTTAATGAAACCACCACTTTCCCTGGGACGCCGATTCACACACTTTCGCAGTCTAAAACGACCGTTCAATGTGCGTTGAACAACAGGTTAACGTTCTTCACTACTTCTGACACCACTGGTTCCCTTCGGGCGTTTCATCTCTTCTCTAAGGACATTGTGGGCCTGCATCCCCATCGAACGCGATAGTACAGACTTGGATGCAGGTTAGAACCACTAGAGACCTTTCAAAATAATTCGAGGAATTCGAACATAATCCGAAGCAGAACACAGCATGTTGTTCTCAGTGGAGAGACGTCTACAGACGTTTAAGTAACCTCTGACGTGCCACAGGGGAGTGTTATGGGACCATTGCTTTTCACAATGTATATAAATGACCTAGTAGATAGTGTCGGAAGTTCCATGCGGCTTTTCACGGATGATGCTGTAGTATACAGAGAATTTGCAGCATTAGAAAATTGCAGCGAAATGCAGGAAGATCTGCAGCGGATAGGCACTTGGTGCAGGGAGTGGCAACTGACCCTTAACATAGACAAATGTAATGTATTGCGGATACATAGAAATAAAGATTCTTTATTGTATGATTATATGATAGTGGAACAAACACTGGTAGCAGTTACTTCTGTAAAATATCTGGGAGTATGCGTGCGGAACGATTTGAAGTGGAATGACCATATAAAATTAATTGTTGGTAAGGCGAGTGCCAGGTTGAGATTCATTGGAAGAGTCCTTAGAAAATGTAGTCTATCAACAAAGGAGGTGATAATATTCTTCTCGGGTATGCAGCCGGATCATAACGTCTTCATAACACAATATTTCCGCGGTCCAACTGGCCGCCATCTTCAGGTGAGAGCGCTGGTGCACAATCTCGCCCGAACTTCCGGCGAGATTGTGCACCAGCGCTCTCACCTGAAGATGGCGGCCAGTTGGACCGCGGAAATATTGTGTCATGAAGACGTTATGATCCGGCTGCATACCCGAGAAGAATATTATCAATTATTACGCCGGGAAAGCCTTCGTAGTCACAACAAAGGAGGTGGCTTACAAAACACTCGTTCGACCTATACTTGAGTATTGCTCATCAGGGTGTGATCCGTACCAGGTCGGGTTGACAGAGGAAATAGAGAAGATCCAAAGAAGAGCGGCGCGTTTCGTCACAGGGTTGTTTGGTAGGCGTGATAGCGTTAAGGAGATGTTTAGCAAACTCAAGTGGCAGACTGCAAGAGAGGCGTTCTGCATCGCGGTGTAGCTTGCTGTCCAGGCTTCGAGAGGGTGCGTTTCTGGATGAGGGGTCGAATATATTGCTTCCCCCTACTTATACCTCCCGAGGAGATCACAAATGTAAAATGAGAGAGACTCGAGCGCGCACGGAGGCTTTCCGGCAGTCGTTCTTCCCGCGAACCATACGCGACTGGAACACGAAAGGAAGGTAATGACAGCGACACGTAAAGTGCCCTCCGCCACAAACCGTTGGGTGGCTTGCGGAGTATAAATGTAGATATAGATGAAGCAGCTAAGGGTGAGGACGGTCCCTAGTGTTTCCAATATGTACACGAGAGCAAAAATTGCGGTCAAGCTGCACAGCAAAGGGGCCAGTTCATGTTTAATGAGGACGCAGCTCCACAATGTCGTTAGAGAGGGACTGAAGCATCAGCAGTGTCAAAGGTGGTCAATAAGGTCTTCCTGTTGCACGTCACACTGCGAACCGTCATTTGCGACCGCTAAATGTGTGGGAATCAACGCCTCACGGTCCGCCCCTGGTAGCTGAGTGGTCAGCGCGACGGAATGTCATACCTAACGGCCCGGGTTCGATTCCCGGCTGGGTCGTAGATTTTCTCCGCTCAGGGACTGGGTGTTGTGTTGTCCTAATTATCATCATTTCATCCCTATCGACATGCAAGTCGCCGCAGTGGCGTCAACTCGAAAGACTTGCACCAAGCTAACGGTCTACCCGGAACGCCCCAGGGAAAGGGGTGGTTTTATTGATGCACTTTATGCCATCCCCTGAGGCCGTTTTGGGCCGGTTGTGAGCGGCGGTGTATCTGGAATGTTTTCCTCGGCCACTTTTAAGAAAGCCGAGTGACTTCAACACTGTGCGTCGCTGTGACCTCGCTCGAAGAGGCGTCAAGAGGGGGGGGCAGGGGGGGGCGGGGGGGGGGGCGGGTGAAATATGGGTAGGAGGGTATGTGACGACCTCCCCACAGTGCGACAGTCCACGATGGTGTTGGACAGAATTGTGGTAAAATTTAGTGACATCACTAACCCACTTTACACGTCACGTGAAAATCTGAGCTGCGGCCCTTTCTTCGCATGTGTCGAAGCCTTGTCTGAAGAGTCGTCCAGTCCGAGGGTGACGCCACAGGGCGCTACGTTTTTGCACCACTACGGAGGATGGTTGTCAACAGATTTCGATGAAATTTCAAACTTATGCATCCGCAATGAGATACAATTACGGGGTTTCGAAAACTGATCATTTAATTCTGTTGTGTAGTCTATGCTTCTGGATTATCATTTAGTTCTTGGAAAGGAACTTTGGCGCGAAATGTAGCGCTTGTCTACAAGCGCCTGCCATTTCAAGTTTTTCAGATCTCAGTGACACTTTCTCATAGGTCAAACATGTGACCATCCATATTGCCCATCACTGTTTGCGTTCGGTATTCCCTGTCAGTCCCGTCTGGTATGGGTTCGACAAACTTGAGCAATATTCTAGGTAGCATTGCACCAGCAGTTTTTAAGCATTTTCCTTTATATACTGATTAATTTTCCTAGTATCCTACCGACGAGTCGAAGTCCACCACCAGCTTTGCCCACGACCAATCCTATGTGATCATTACATTTTATATCCCCCAAGATTGTTACGTCTGGACGTTTGTTTGTTTGAGTGATTCCAAAATTGATACATTAATATAGTAGACATGACATTATTACGTTCCTGCATTTTGTGAAGTGTATAATGTAATATTTTTCGAAGCAACTTGTCAATGTTTGCAACACTTTGATGAAATTTTATCAAGATCTGACTGAATGTCACGCGGCTTTTATCGAGCAGTACTTCCTTATACGCTACTGGCCTTTAAAATTGCTACACCACGAAGATGACGTGCTACAGACGCGAAATTTAACCGACAGGAAGAAGATGCTGTGATATGTACATGATTAGCTTTTCAGATCATTCACACAAGACTGGCGCCGGTGGCTACACCTACAACGTGCTGACATGAGGAAAGTTTCTAACCGATTTCTCATATACGAACAGCAGTTGACCGGCATTGCCTGGTGAAACGTTGTTGTGATACCTCGTGTAAGGAGGAGAAATGCGTACCATCACGTTTCCGACTTTTATACAGGTCGGATTGTAGCCTATCACGATTGCGGTTTATCGTATCGCGACATTGTTGCTCGCGTTGGTCGAGATCCAATGACTGTTAGCAAAATATGGAATCGGTGGGTGCAGGAGGGTAATACGGAACCCCGTGCTCGATCCCAACGGCCTCGTATCACTAGCAGTCGAGATGACAGGCATCCTATCCGCATGGCTGTAACGGATCGTGCAGCCACGCCTCGATCCCTGAGTCAACAGATGGGGACATTTGCAAGACAACAACCATCTGCACGAACAGTTCGACGGCGTTTGCAGCAGCATGGACTATCAGCTCGGAAACCATGGCTGTTGTTACCCTCGACGCTGCATCACAGACAGGAGCGCCTGTGATGGTGTACTCAACGACGAAACCAGGTGCACGAATGGCAAAACGTCATTTTTACGAATGAATCCAGGTTCTCTTTACAGCATCATGATGGTCGCATCAGTGTTTGGTGACACTGCGGTGAACGCACATTGGAAGCGTCTATTCGTCGCCGCCATACTGGCGTATCACCCGGCGTGATGATATGGGGTGCCATTGGTTACACGTCTCGGTCACCTCTTGTTCGCATTGACGGCACTTTGAACAGTGGACGTTACATTTCAGATGTGTTACGACCCGTGGCTCTATCCTTCATTCGATCCCTGCGAAACCCTACATTTCAGCAGGATAATGCACGACCGCATGTTGCAGATCCTGTACGGGCCTTTCTGGATACAGAAAATGTTCGACTGCTGCCCTGGCCAGCACATTCTCCAGATCTCTCACCAACTGAAAACGTCTGGTCAATGGTGGCCGAGTAACTAGCTCGTCACAATACGCCAGTCACTACTCTTAATGAACTGTGGTATCGTGTTGAAGCTGCACGGGCAGCTGTACCAGTACACGCCATCCACGCTCTGTTTGACTCAATGCCCAGGCGTATCAAGGCGGTTATTACGGCCAGAGGTGGTTGTTCTGGGTACTTATCTCTCAGGATCTATGCACCCAAATGCGTGAAAACGTAATTACATGTCAGTTCTAGGGTAATAGATTCGTGCAATGAATACGCGTTTATCATCTGCATTTCTTCTTGGTGTAGCAATTTTAATGGCCAGTAGTGTAGATAACTGCGTCTGGAAATGCTGCGTTTACTGTTAACATCGTCCGCAAGTTCATGAACAACAAGGATCTCGCTACACTACCCCGGAGGACTCCAGAAGCTACATTTGTTTCAGTCGATGACTCTCTAAGAAAGATAAGGAACTGCGTCCTCCCTGTCAAGAAACCTCTTTCAATGAAGTCAAAAATTTCGTATTTGTGTTAATAAGAGTTAATGCTGTACTGGGTCAAATGTTTTACGGTAGTCACGAAATACTGTATCTTCATGATTGGCTTTGATCTGTCACATTCAGGTTGTCGTGTGAGAAAAGCGCGTGAGAAGTTTTGTAGTTGGCCCGCTGCGCGCATCAAGAAACATGTTCTTCATGTGATTCAGATCAGTAATGGAGGGACATTTATCTACGGGTATGAGTAAAGAGCAGTTCCAATATTTATCGTGAATTATTTAGAGAACTCAAAGAATATGTATTCCGAAAAGCGGTCCGGTATCACAGTTCTCCAATATTTCTACCAGCATTGTATGAAACCTACGATACAGGGTCAAAACGCAATTTCTCAGATTGTTTTTGGTAGTGGGAATACATTTATAGAATGAAAACATCGCTATATTTCATCTGCAATAGCCCTGTAAATAATCGCCATACGTTAGTGAATACCTGCAGTTTACTGGAAAGACTGTAGTCTGTGATTCCGTCCTTGACCGATAAATGAAAGTCTCCTGTTTATTGAGCCTTATCTTTAACATTTCTAAAAGAAAAATCTCATTTTGTCGCTGTCAGGGCATTAAATGAACTTTCAAAATATCTTCTATCATTACAAAGTTTTACGGAGCGTGTACGTGCTTCCCTACAGAGTGAGAAATACTGAGCTACTTTGCTCTTCCCTTGCAAATAATTTTCCAGTCTTAATATTTCCAAACCCGAATATCGTCAAAGTATCTTTTACGTGGACGAAAAATAAGTCAGCTTCCAGTGGGAGGCTCTCCCGTCACTATCTTGATGGTCCTGTTTTCCGATGCACCAGTAACATGTGCCATCTGTTGTAATATTTTTGCATTATTCTTTGCTATTTTGTCTTGTTCTATAAAACAATACGAAATGATATTACGAATGAAACCGTTAGCATCTCACGGACGAGCTAGTTTTGTTTACCACATTGTAGCTTTCTTGATAAAGAGGCCAAACTTCGTTTGAACATTGCATCCGCTTCTATAAAAACCACTAAATATTCCATTCTAATTGCTTTAAGATACATTGAACAATTGCGATTATTACCATATTTCTAAAACGTTTCTCTAAGAGATTTTATTTTTGAAAACTGAGAAGAAAAATTTTTGTTAGACCATAAGATAAGGAATTAAGGCTTTGTTGGATTGGTTCATTGCCCCCAAGGCTTTCGGCACTGTGTGTGGAGCGTGGCAGTCTTTCAGTACTGTCGGGCACTTTACACGTATGAAGAGAAAGGTGTTGGTCAGAGAGACCTCGAAGAACTGGCAATTGGGCAGTTTGGATTGGAGCTCTGCCAACTGCCCCCTTTCATGACCACACTGGTAGCACAGGAAAATATGTGATGATTATGAATGGGGCTTCCAGGGGAATAAACTGTGTGGTTAATTGTCCCCAGGGTAATAGAGTGTAATAAAGAAACAGTCATAAATAGAGGACTATTAACAGGCTGTGACACAGCAATTCCTTTGTTTTTCTTCTGTCACTTCCAGTGCCATTTCAGTACCACATATATTAACAGCAGAACTGCAGCTCTTTGCAGTAACGTAGAAAACAATTTCTCGTGGTTTTATTAAAATAAATTATCGAGTAAAGTCATAGAATATTTTAAATAAAGAGCAGGAAAACAAAACCAGAAGTGTCGGATTGGAAATTGTGTTCGCGGCTTCCAGGATGTAAAAATTACGATTGTAACCGCACGCTGGTTATTAACGGAGAAAGCGTCGCAAATTACCAGTTGCATTGGAGTACGAAGAAGCTGGAGGTGTTCACTACAGTATGTAGCATCCAACAAATTAATGCAAGCCTGCCAGTCAATCTTCGGCGTAGGAAAACTGGCTTTCTTGTTTTATTGTGTTGCTGTTGTGGTTTTCAGTCCAAAGACTGGTTTGGTGCAAATCTCCATGCTACTTTATCCTGCGCAACCCTCGTCATCTCCAAATAACTACTGCAACCAGCATCCTTCTGGATCTGCTTACTGTACTCACCTTTCGATCTTCCTCTACGATTTTTACTCCCCACGCATCCATCCAGTACTAAATTGGTGATTCCTTGATGCATCAGAATGTGTCATATCAACAGATCTCTTCTTCTAGTCAGGCTGTGCCACAAATTTCTTTTCTCCCCAATTCTGTTCAGTATCTCCTCATTAGTAATGTGATCTGCCCATCTAATGTTCAGCATACTTCTGTAGCACTACATTTCAAAAGCTTCTATTCTGTTGTTGTCTAAATTGTTTAACGCCCATGTTTCACTTCCATACACGGCTACACTTCACACAAACACTTTCAGAAAAAAATTCCTGGCAGTTAAATCTATATTCGATATTAAGAAATTTCTCTTCTTCAGAAATGGTTTTCTTGCGATTGCCAGTCTACATTTTATATCCTCTCTACTTCGACCATCATCAGTATAGCCTGATTTAAACGTTCCGCTATCCTTGTTTTGCTTTTGTTGATGCTTTGCAGTCTCTGACAGAATTACATTGTCATCGGCAAACATCAAGGCTTTTATTTCTTTTCCCTGAACTTTAGTTTCTTCTCCAAATTTTTTTATTTTCTTTACTCCTTGCTCAATGTACAGATTGAATAACTTAGCCGGCCGATGTGGCCGAGCAGTTCTACTCGCTTCTGTCTGGAACCGCAGGACCGCTACGGACGCAGGTTCGAATCCTGCCTCGGGCATGGCTGTGTGTGATGTCCTTAGATTGGTTAAGTTTATTTAGTTCTAAGTTCTAGGGGACTGATGACCTCAGATGTTAAGTCCCATAGTGCTCAGAGCCATCTGAACCATTTGAATAACTTAGGGGATGGGCAACGACTTTGTCTCACTTCCTTCTCAA
Organism: Schistocerca americana; assembly: GCF_021461395.2. Taxonomy (NCBI): domain Eukaryota; kingdom Metazoa; phylum Arthropoda; class Insecta; order Orthoptera; family Acrididae; genus Schistocerca; species Schistocerca americana. The sequence continues at coordinate 606,025,917 of NC_060119.1, read as the reverse complement.
TCATTCTTTCCTTTTCCTGTCCCGCGATTGTAACTGCGTCTGGTTCCTGAACAAGTTGTAAATAGCCTTCTTTTTTGCCCACCACAGAAAAATTGTAAGTAGTATGTAGGTACAGTACGTACACTAAATGAAAACTTTTGCTTCTAACTTTTAGTTCATAGTCGTATATTTTCTCACTTCAAAGTTCATAAGTTCTAATTCAAAAGTTCTTAGCCCTTGCCTACTGCCACATGTTCGAAAGAAATTCACTCGCTGTTAGCGAGTTTGTGTGATCCTCGTTAACTCACCTACACCAGTAGAAAATTTCGGGCGGCCTGAAAAGTGCCTTTCATTATATCATCATAATTTATTCACGGTACTTCCCAAGAAATTTATCACACACGTCTCTTCGATTTCAGACTTCTTCCAAACGTAAACACATGTAAAATAGGAGATACAGGATTCTGACTAACTGAGAGGGAAATAAAATTTGGAAATTTGTGGTAAATTCTATTGAACCAAATAGCTGAAGTCATTGGTCCCTATGCTTACACAATACTTAATCTAACTTAAAGTAACTTACGCTAAGGACAAAACACACACACACACACACACACACACACACACACACACACACACACACACACACAGATGCCCGAGGGAGGGGAGCCGCGCGAACCGTGGCAAGGCGCCCCAGACTGCATGGCTACCCGGCGCGGCAACTGAGAGGGTTTGCCATTATAATACACTCCTGGAAATGGAAAAAAGAACACATTGACACCGGTGTGTCAGACCCACCATACTTGCTCCGGACACTGCGAGAGGGCTGTACAAGCAATGATCACACGCACGGCACAGCGGACACACCAGGAACCGCGGTGTTGGCCGTCGAATGGCGCTAGCTGCGCAGCATTTGTGCACCGCCGCCGTCAGTGTCAGCCAGTTTGCCGTGGCATACGGAGCTCCATCGCAGTCTTTAACACTGGTAGCATGCCGCGACAGCGTGGACGTGAACCGTATGTGCAGTTGACGGACTTTGAGCGAGGGCGTATAGTGGGCATGCGGGAGGCCGGGTGGACGTACCGCCGAATTGCTCAACACGCGGGGCGTGAGGTCTCCACAGTACATCGATGTTATCGCCAGTGGTCGGCGGAAGGTGCACGTGCCCGTCGACCTGGGACCGGACCGCAGCGACGCACGGATGCACGCCAAGACCGTAGGATCCTACGCAGTGCCGTAGGGGACCGCACCGCCACTTCCCAGCAAATTAGGGACACTGCTGCTCCTGGGATATCGGCGAGGACCATTCGCAACCGTCTCCATGAAGCTGGGCTACGGTCCCGCACACCGTTAGACCGTCTTCCGCTCACGCCCCAACATCGTGCAGCCCGCCTCCAGTGGTGTCGCGACAGGCGTGAATGGAGGGACGAATGGAGACGTGTCGTCTTCAGCGATGAGAGTCGCTTCTGCCTTGGTGCCAATGATGGTCGTATGCGTGTTTGGCGCCGTGCAGGTGAGCGCCACAATCAGGACTGCATACGACCGAGGCACACAGGGCCAACACCCGGCATCATGGTGTGGGGAGCGATCTCCTACACTGGCCGTACACCACTGGTGATCGTCGAGGGGACACTGAATAGTGCACGGTACATCCAAACCGTCATCGAACCCATCGTTCTACCATTCCTAGACCGGCAAGGGAACTTGCTGTTCCAACAGGACAATGCACGTCCGCATGTACCCTGTGCCACCCAACGTGCTCTAGAAGGTGTAAGTCAACTACCCTGGCCAGCAAGATCTCCGGATCTGTCCCCCATTGAGCATGTTTGGGACTGGATGAAGCGTCGTCTCACGCGGTCTGCACGTCCAGCACGAACACTGGTCCAACTGAGGCGCCAGGTGGAAATGGCATGGCAAGCCGTTCCACAGGACTACATCCAGCATCTCTACGATCGTCTCCATGGGAGAATAGCAACCTGCATTGCTGCGAAAGGTGGATATACACTGTACTAGTGCCGACATTGTGCATGCTCTGTTGCCTGTGTCTATGTGCCTGTGGTTCTGTCAGTGTGATCATGTGATGTATCTGACCCCAGGAATGTCAATAAAGTTTCCCCTTCCTGGGACAATGAATTCACGGTGTTCTTATTTCAATTTCCAGGAGTGTATATCTCGTAGCTTCTACGGATCGACGAGGGAAAAACTGATAGGAAATCTAATTCTCTGTTAAAGATAACAAATTTAGAGATCTATAAGAACATTGGCTAATTCATTCGTGCACGTGCAAGAACGTGGAAAGTATCTTCCCTTCTACGAATGTCCATCGACGATAATTAGTAACTTCCGCCTCAAATATTTCATCTACGACGTCAAATTTACTAGATTAATCGAGAAACCTTTCTATAACATCCCTACCATAAACTTTGTACGCCAGATTCACCCTTATTTTGGTTACACTTCTGCATTCCGCTCTCAGACGCACTGTCACGATCCTGGAAGTGATTCAGATTTTCTTTTTTTAGAGTATCGATACTAGTCTTTGAGAGGAGTGTGGGAAGGGGGTTTGTGAGAACGAGATGGAGAGCGGATTTCTAAACAGTACATAGGTTACTTTCGGCATTCTTATAAAAGGGGAAGCTCCCCCTCTTCCAGTCCTGAGCCCCAATAAAAACAAACAATCTTTGAGCGGTGTATTTCATTATTTTCCACACATTAGTAGCTTCAATGCCATAGTTAAAGCAACACGCGTAGAACTTAAACGTCTTCTTTGAGAGCTAAAATATCGTAATGCTACACAGGAGTTTTACGCGATAAAACGATGATTGAATCTAATCTTGCTCTTCTACATCTACATCTACATAGATACTCTGCAAATCCACCTGGCAGAGGCTTCATCGAACCACCTTCACAATTCTCTATTACTCCAATCTCGTATAGCGCGCGGAAAGAACGATACCTATATCTTTCCGTACGAGCTCTGATTTCCCTTATTTTATCGTGGTGATCGTTTCTCCTTATGTAGATCAGTGTCAACAAAATATTTTCGCATTCGGAGGAGAAAGTTGGTGACTGGAATTTCGTAAGAAGACTCTTTGTGTCTTTCTCAACGCTATGCTATACCTGATTCGTTTCTACTTAACTATACTCAGAAATAATCTTTTCTTTATACAGGAAATCTTAGATGTTGTGCTAAACAGATAAAAGGAAAAATCTGAATCATACCGAAATAAATCTCTGCGTGTATTTAAAGTTTCCGATGGACGATTATTACTACGTCATCAGCGACACAAAAACTGAACTTAATCCATTAACACAGAATGGATGTCATCACGTTTGTCGACTTTAAAAAAAACATATGACAGTATAGACCGAGAATCCCTTTTTGAAGTGTTAGCAGAATTTGGAGTAGATCAAAAGACAACAAGCATTATAAAAGAAACACTCACGGAGACCAAATCCAAAGTAAAATTTATAGGAGAATTGAGCACAGAATTTGAAATAGACACAGGAGTACGACAAGGGGATGGACTGTCCCGAGTGCTCTTCAATTGTGCTCTTGAAAAAGTTGTTCGAGAATGGAGAAAAGCAGGTGCACCAGCACACAGACTGGGACCAAAACGTAAGGCCTTAGAATTAGACTGTTTAGCATTTGCTGACGACATGGCACTGATCGTCCAAGACATTACCGATGCACAGAAACAGCTAGAATTATTACAAGAACAGGCTGCAAAAATAGGATTAGAAATTTCATTTCAAAAAACAAAATTTATGACTGACATCAAAGATGCGTCTTCTGATATCAAAAGTGGTAATAAGGACATCTCTCGAGTAAAAGAATTTAAATATTTAGGTGAATGGATTGCAGAAAATTGTAATGAAAAGAAATCTGTCAGATCAAGAGTCCAGAAAACAAAAAACGTTTACAGCAAAGAGAGTCTCTCATGGAACTGCAAAATACGACACTACACAACAGTAACTAAACCCGAAACTCTCTAGGCATCTGAGACGCTAAACCTTCAACACAGAACACTATCAAAGGATTTAGAAGTTAACGAACGTAAAATAATGAGGATAATCGTAGAACCAAGAACTAAAGATGGTGTGCATTATCCAAAACCCAATGTAGAAATATATAAAAATATCTCCAGAATAACAGACACAATGCGCACGAGAAGAATCCAATTCATGGGGCATTTAGAAAGAATGGACTCAAACAGGTTAATGCACAAAATCCATACATTTTTAAAGAACAAAACTACAAGACCGTACTGGTAAAAACAGACGGAAAAAGGCCTTAGAGAATTAGGGTCTCCAAATCTAGTTGACAGAAATGAAATCAGAAAAACACAAGCACACGAGGGTTTGAGGAAGAAGAGAGAAAAACTAACCGACATACGTGGTATACGCAACGAAAGCTAACCCATTGCATGGGGGCTTAATTATATAAATATGAAAATAATTTTAATTTTTTGATTTAGTAGTTGTCTGTCCGATTACGAAGTCTCGTAAACGGTTGGCCCTGACTAGTTTTAGTACGCAATCTGACTGCATAGAATAACAACAAAGAATGAAAGAAAATTTCTGTTAACACAATTAATTAATTAAGTCCCCAGCAACTATAAAACCTACGAAACCAAAACACAAGTGTCATTGTTCTGTGTGTGGAAGTGTGATTCAACGTACACATCTGGCACGGTTCTTCGTCAATAAGACAAGAAATTTTAAATACCATTTATACTGAAGTAATTAAAAAAAATAGAAATACTATAATTGCGCAAGAAAACCAGAATACACTCTAATACAAGAACACAAGCCAGATGCTTTGTTGACTGAACCTGTAATGACGCATTATTTAAGACACTGAAATAATAAAAAAAAGGGATTTTTTTTTTTTACCTTCATATATATTGACGAAAAGCACTCTGATCATTACAATATCTCCATTCGAACAACATCTGCTGTCTAGCCCATCAAACAACTGCGTAAAACATGGAACAAGCACTCCATACTACAACATCTCAACACCGACTCACTCCTACTACATCTCGATAAGCACTGCCACTGGAGGCGGCGGAATAAAACTCTTTGGCGCAATCTCTGGCGCTGTGGCTCAGTGTAGCCACCTTTCATATGCTCTTCCTCCACGGGCCAGAATTTGATGGTATTTTTGCCAGCATTGGTGGTGAAAATACCACCAAATTCGTCCACAAAAATACAGACAAAAATGAAAGATAATATTAATACGTGTAACCTCCCCACCGCAAATTTTTTTTTTATAAGAAAATATAGCAATACTTAATAGAAATGGGAGCCAAGTGTAACCTCCCCACAAAAATTTTAAAAGAAAATAACGATACTAATTAGAAATGCTGATGGACATGGCTCTATGCGTAACCTGCCTACAATCAAATGTACTGACAATGGCAACAAATGTGAAATTCGCAATCTGACTCAATTATAAATCCTTCAAAAAATTAAAGTCCATTCAGTGACAAGAAAATTCAATTAAACCGAAATATCGGTTTTTTGGCCCTGTGTAAAAACAATCAGAATTAAAGTCTTACCTCAGAATAAATGGATGTCACGTATCTGCTCTTGTTGTTGCGCACCACTTGGAGGAACTACATTGCAAATAATAATATTCTCCTTTTCTTTTTTGTAATTCTAGTGAAATTTTTCTTCAAAAAGAAGTGGAATGAAATGGGAAGTGCAACGAGATCTTTAGTTCAAAAAAAATTAAACTTTTGAGAAAAATGCTTTTGAAATAAAAAATTATTATTGGGAGACTTGTTGGAGAATAATTACAATAAATAAAATTTTTCATTATCTAATGATTATATTAATTAACAGTATACCTTATTCCTCATCTTGACCATTGTTGCCGACCGCCTACATCACACAACCGCACTGGGCTGCTACTACTGACCGACCGCTCTGCAAGACGACTACAGACTGAGTACTGCTCTCAACTAGACAGAGCTACAGACTCGCAACGACTGACTGACTGCTACTCTGCATAGCGACAACTAACTCGCAAAGACTACTACTGACTGAGAACCGCTCGCAACACTCGCGCGGTCAAGCGCATACTCTCTGGTCACAGATGCTACAATGCCTCGCCATCGCTGCTGCGTTACATACGTGTTTCATAACCCTCCACTCGGGGGGCAAAAATTTGGCAGCGATGGTGAGTCATTTGGACTTGCCAAGCGCGGCAAAATTTTTCTTCAATTAACAAAATCCTACAACTTACAGAATATTTAAATGTTGTGCACACGCACTAAGTACAAAATATATCAGACAAGGACAAAATGTGAATACTAAACATAGTAGCAAATCAGAAAAAAGTATATACAAACTTTTTGACAGATAAAGTGCACAGGCACTGAAAAAATTCTTTAGCATATGCAGAACAAATAAACAGACTGGCAAGAATAATTAGATGTAGTACATAAAGTAAATGTTGTGCACACGCACTAAGTACAAAATATATCAGACAAAGACAAAATGTGAGTACAAAACATAGTAGCAAATCAGAAAAGTATATACAAATTATTTGACAGATAACAAAGTGCACAGGCACTGAAAAAATTCTTTAGCATATTCAGAACAAATAAACAGACTGGCAAAAAATATTATGTTGACAAGTGTACATGCACTGAAAAATGTCTTTAGCATTTTCACAACAAATAAACATAATGGCAAAAAAAAAAATTCATGTCCAAAGTGCACATGCACTGAAAAATGTCTTTAGTATTTTCACAACAAATAAACATAATGGCAAACATCATGTCGACCAGTGTACTCACACTGGAGTTTAGCGAATCGAAAAATGTATAACCTATGAACATAAATGATGTTACCAAAAAAAAAATTTTTTCTTTATGTGACAAGAATCAGGATAGGAAAGGGAAGGATTGCATCATGGTTGTAGCACTTTAGATTGCACACAGCTGCTCTGAAAGTCCATATCTTTCCACAGTAGTACAACACCAAGTGACACAACTTGAAGTTCTTTTCCCATCAGAATTTATCAGTGTAGCCAAGACACTGAACTGTCGTAGTAATGTTCCATGTTTTCATTTTGGCAGTACATTAGGTACACCAAACAGTGGGACCATAATAATGTCTTCATCGCTCATGGTGGTGGACAGCATGTCGTGTCAACACCACACTCTTACAAGGCACACCAACGTAGAATTAGTGCAAAACCAAATATAGTGCTCCATGATCACTGGGATAAACAGGACAAATGGACATTGCAGTAATTCAGGGTAGTCAGCTTATGAGGTGAAGGACATCAAGTCACATAATATTGACAATTACAGTCTTCATTGATAGTTCGTGGCATTCATAGCCCAGTTATTGAACATTTCTGTACCAAGTATGTAGTATTACAGAAAAATGTTCATTAATTGTTTTACATAGAATCAGTAGCCTTCTTTTCCTGGTTACAAAATATTATGAAATAATCGCATTCTTTTCAGTTACAGAGTATAATTAAGAATCATTAACCTTCTCCTAATTACAGTTAATTAATCATTTGTCATTCCAATCTATTAAGAATCATTAGCCTTCTTCTAATTACAAAGCATTATTAAACAATCACATTTATTTCCAATTACAAATTATGAACATTGAAAACAAGAGTTAATTAATGGCATAATTAATAACAATTTCGTTGATTGACATTAATTATTGGCACTCAGTGGCCATCAAGTATTGAATAGAATAAAACATAGTTCATCATTCAGTATTATTCAGATCATTACAAAGTCATTATTAAAAATCAGTTAATTACAGTCAAATCATTAGTAATCACAGGCATTACAATAAACAGTGGCAGTTATTAGCTAGTGACAAAGCATTATTTTGAATATAGTCTCATTAAGAGGTCATTGCTCGAGTGACATGCTATTCAGAGTTGATCAGTATTATTCAGAATTATCATAAACTAGTGACATTATGTGGGACTGGTAATACATGTTTTTTGTTAGCAATGCAGTGCGTTGGGATCGATAATTAATTGCTGAGGCATAATACTTTTTGCTTTTGACCTATTGCTGCAAATGAGGATAGGTAACGTCATTCGTCATGAGTCAGCTGTAGCAAGATTATGTAACAAGGCAGTACATGTGATCACATTTATAAATGATAAACACAAATGGGTAAAAAATATAAAAATGCAAGTACTAGAACAGGTATAATAAGTAACAGGTTTAGTAAGTGTCATGAAAAACTTCTCCTGGAAAAAATACAAAAACGGATTATTGACCTGAAAGAAGAAACGCGCACTATGCTGAAAAGTAGTGAACTTCGAATTAACAAGTAGTGAAATGTGTATAAAATGTGTTCCATAGCTGTCCTTTCCAAAACTTTCCGTCATCCTACTATGCAATCTAACACCTGCTGTCAAAGCAAACCGCAACAAATACTTAAATAACTACGTAGCATAAAGAAAAAAACTTCATTATCCATATCATCATAACTTCACCATTATCATCACCTGTAAAGAAAAACTTCATTATTCATAATACCATTTCCTTCATCATTATTCATCAGTATTCACTATCATCTGCAAAAAATCACTTCATTACTCATTACATAACTATTCCTTATCTCTAGCATATTTCATCACTAAAACTAAGATGTGTAGTTCTCTCTGACAGCCTGCATCAATCACCTTGTATTCTGAAAGAAAAAATTAGTTAAGACTGCTATTCTGTGATGAGTATAGTATAGTCTTGTTAATGCTTGTTAATCCTGATCCCTTTACTCTTCCTCATAAAGTTATTGCATCTCCTTTCGTTTATTCCGTAGGTGAAATTCCCATTTATGTTAAATTTATTTCTTAGAATCATCATTCCTTTCTGAAATTGATGAACAAAGATTAATGTCTTGCATTTAAATCCTATACCCACTAAATAATGACTGGTTTATGGTGACACAATTAACCATACAGCATAACATGATAGAAAACGTAATATGTCCAAGACATTGACAGTGTTCGGATGCGAAAAAATGTACACAGAATAATACAATGCAGTAGCAAAAAAATGTGAAACAGTCACGATGTTGAGATGTCATAAGGCAAAAAAAAATGTCAAAGTCGACTGGTGTGTGTTATATCTTAACTATTTCATAGTGCATACAAACAGAACTGGAGTACAGTCATATACACAAAAAATGGAAAATGTGCACGGTCTGATGTGTAACGACAAGAAAAGCGACCTGCTAACCTTACCTTGCCGGGCACTTGCCAAGAAAAAAAATACGATAATCATCAATAAGTAGTCACATAAATATAATTGCATTAGTAAATGGCATCATAGTGTGTTGAATCATACAGTGGTTTCACTCAATAAACGGTTTAATGTTTGAGATATGGTGATTGCCTTTCGATTTTCTGGTTCTCAAAGTTTCGACGTGTACAACATTGGGGTGAGGGATGCTGCGAATCCGATACGGACCTGCGTATAGAAGTTCAAATTTACTGCACTTACCTTTTAATTTGCTGGATAAATAGTGTGTACGTACTAATATCTTCTGTCCAACGTGAAAGTCGCGGCGTGTACAAACCTGTTTTTGCTGTCTTCTCCGGCGCTCTGCGGCACGTTTGATGTTGTTCAGCGCAATGTCAATTATTTCGTGGTGTCGTAGGCGACGATTTTTGGGGAATTCTATTAATTCTTTAATTTTGTTCGGTGGTTCAACGTTTTTCAGTATAACAGTCGGAGATAGCATAGTGGATTCATTTGGAATGGAATTAATTACATCTTGGAATGAGAGTATGTGTGTATCCCAATCAATATGTCTTTTGTGGCAGTATATTCTGCACAGCTTACCAATTTCCTTCATTAATCTTTCACAAGGGTTCGAAGAAGCGTGGTACTTGGATATATAGATCGGAGAAATGTTTCTAGCTCGTAACATGCGTGTCCATACACTACTACGAAATTGAGATCCATTATCAGAAATTACTTTCATTACATGCCCTACATGAAATAGAAAATGTTTTACAAATGCTTTCGAAACAGTTTTAGCAGTAGCTTTGCGTAACGGAGTGAAAGTAACAAATTTTGAAGTGAGCTCAACAGCGACAAAAATGTAGCAAAAACCTCTGTTAGTTCTCGGAATCGGACCAAAAATATCTACTGCGGCCATGTGTCTTAATTTCACAGGTATAATGGGATATAAAGGAGGAATATGTGAAGTGGTGTCTGATTTAGCTTTCTGGCAAATTTTACAAGACGCTAAAACTCGTCGTATACGTTTTTCCATGTTGGTAAAATAACAGTTCTGTCTCAGTATAAGAAAACATTTTCGTGCTCCGTAATGTGCGTAACTTAAATGAGTGTACCAAATTAGTTTGTTAACCAGTTCGTCAGGAATGCATAATAACCAAATGTTGCTGTCAGGATGAGAGCGGCGAAACAGAATGTCATTGCGTACAGTGTAGTGGTTCCTAATCGTAACATTATTCTTATCTTGCCAAAGCTGTTTAATTTCTTTCCACACATTGTCTTTGTTTTGTTCTTGTGCTATGTCCTGTAATGACGATGAAATAAAATTTTCAAATGCAACCTGCTGAATGTACATGACACTGAAATTTGCTTTGCAGAAGTTGGTTGCGATGTCTTGCTGATTGTTGCCGAGAGAACGCGATAGTGCGTCTGCTATAACATTTTGTGTACCGGGAATGTGAACTATTGTAAAATTAAATTCCTGTAAATATAGTTTCCATCTGCTTAACCTGTCGTGAGTAAATTTAGCTGAAAGCAAAAATTGTATAGCTCTATGGTCTGTGTAAACGGTGGTATGTCTGCCATAAAGAAAGTGCCGAAATCTCGTAAAAGCCCATACAACACATAATGTTTCCAGTTCTGTAACGGAATAATTTCGTTCAGCAGGTGACAAAATGCGACTTGCAAATGCGATGTTTTTAATTACTGTAGAACCATCTTCTTCAATTTCCTGAAAAATATGTACACCTAAAGCGGTGTTAGAGCTGTCAGTGGCAATGGAAAAATTTCTGGTGAGATCTGGGTGCGATAAAAGTAGAGCATTCAATAAAGCATGTTTCAAATAACATTCTCGTGAACAAAATTCTGCGTGTCAAAAGTAATGTTTGCGTTACTGTAGTATGCAATCTGTGCTGTATCTGGTTAAATTCTATCGTTCGTCCTGTTATTTACGGGAGGATGCTGTGGCATATCCACTATATGAACTGTTCTGTTATTTCTTACTGACGTGTTACGCTATGGATGACACCTATTGTCTGTTCCATTCATGATTATTTGTTGTTGCTGATGTTGTTGCTGCTCATAAGATCGACTGTTATTAAATGTACGCTGAAAATTGTGCTCATCATTCTTTTTACGTCTGTCCTAATAATCATTCCTATACGGTGTATTGCGATAGGAATTGAAATAGAGTGTTGTCTGTACGTAGTTATTTCTTTGCTGCCATGCGTTACTATTTGTTGGCGCTGAGACTATACATGCACGCGGCGAAACATTAAAGTTTGGTTGACCTTGTAGACTGCATTGTTGGTTAGGTATGCTAAGCGGCTGACTTTCATGCTATTGTGGTGAAAAACATCTATTGTTACAAAAATATGGTTCCGACTGCTCAAAATTTTATACATACTGATGATTACGATTTTATCTGTAATTAAAATTACGGCGGTACTGGAGTGCCTACTGAAAATTGTCACATTCGGTAAAAGATTTGTCGTATCCGGTTTTCATTACATACGTTTCTTAATACTAGGTAGAGCAATAGTTAAAGAGCAGTTTGGATAGATATAAAGGATAGTAGAAGAAAAGGCAGCAGTGCAGAAAACTAAAGATGAAACAGCACTACTACAGCTCGGGGCCCTATGCTCGCTACGGCACATATTCATTAAAGCGTAATGAATCCCCTGAGGTCATTTACGCACTGCAAATAAATTTTAGCTTTTGTGTTACAGGCAATAGCGGTAAAATTTCAAAGGCAAATTGTTGTATTCGTGCTAATTCAAATTTCTTCATTACAGGCAATGCTGTTGTAAATACAAAAATAAATTGTCGCATCTGGTTCAAAGCTAGTTTCTCCATTACCGATAATAGCGGTGAATGTACAAAGATAAATTGTCGTATACAGTGCAAATCGTGTATCTGTGTTCTGTCGTTTTTAAATATTTTGAACTTTCTTACTGACAGAAAATGTTTATAGTCGAAATTATCATCTCTGTGTAATGAAACAGGTTCAGGATCGTAAGAGAATCTATTGAACTGCGGTTGATCGGAATCTAAGTCCCGTACTCTCTGTAGATTACCCAAATTATACGCGCTGCGTGAGTCTGACACATGTTCATAAAGTGGCGTCTGTTGTGTATTATTAACAGAAGTGTTTTTCATTTCTGTTACTTCTTGTTGTAAATTTGATAATTTCCTACGTAACGTGTTGTTAGATGAATCGATCTCATTAATAGTCTGCTGTAAATTTTGAAATTCAGGCGTTTGGATAAATGAAACCGGTGCAGTATCGTCTGATTTATTGTCATTAGTATTTTCGATAACATCAATACGACTGGCCAATTCATCACATTTTTCAGTCAGTATTTTAACCTGATCATCGGTTTTAGAATCAGACGCATTAATCTGTTTTTGCAACTTGCGCGTAGTTTCGCTCAGTTTTTTAACATCAGCTTTGATAACATCACAATCCTGTGTTAGATCTAGTTGTTCGAATCTGTCTGTCACTGTTTGAATATTTACTGTGTGTGTATCCGTTTTTGCTTTAAGATCAGAAATTTCATCCCGTAATTCCGCGTTCAATTGTTCTATGGTATTAATTTTGTCGGACACTGTAGTAATATTATTGTCTACATACGTCTTCGCTTTCGCGAATATTTTACGTTTGTCCTCTTGTCTCTGTGCAGTGATTGTTTCCATGACTTGTCGTTTTACTTTGTTTTGATCTTGAATAAATCTGCGGAAACGCGTATCACTGTTCTGTATGTGCTGACTAAAGCGCTCGTTAATCTGAGTGTTCTGCTGTTCGAATTTCGCGTCTATCTTTGCGTCCATAGTGCGCGAAAGTTCTACCGTCATTGCTTTAAACTCGTCCCGTAATTGTGCAGCTTTTTCCGAGCATTGTTTAGCGACTCCCCTAATTTCGTCTCTGAGTGTTTCTGTTGCGGCTGTTTGCATTTCTCTTAATTCTTGCGCAACAGACTTAATTGCTTCGCTATTTTTTTGAGAACAAGCCTCAATTTCCACGCGCAATTGTTCCTTAGTGTCATGGCACTGCGCGGCAACGTCTCTAATTTGTTCACTAAGCTGTCTGTTATCTTCCCTAAGTTGTTTGAAATTTTCGTCATTTTTGTTCTTAGACTGTAGCATTATTGTCATAAATTGTTCCAAAGTAACATTACCTACTTTATTCTCACTACTGTTTGATGGTGTATCTACAATTGTCGCGTTTTGTGTGACCATTTGGTCATTCTGTAATTTACAAAAACGTTTATCAGTCGGATGTACATTGTCAGACACTGTTCCGGAATTAAATAAATCCGTCGTACTTTGTGTATCCTGATCACTTTCTTTAGACAAATTTGCCTGTACGTTACTTGGATTTTCTAAATCGGGTGTGTTAAACTCGGCAGCGCTCATTACCATAGAGCATTCTGCGTCATCAATTGTCGTCAAGTTAACAGACGAGACAATTGAGTTCGTTTGTTCATCATTAAGGTGAAAGTCATCATTAATGGTTGTATTGCACTGATTGTTAGTGAACGCAGGATTGTCATCATCACACTGCGTGTCATAATTACTATCGGTCACGCTGTTTGAGTCGGTAATTTCATTCACAATACTTCGCGATACACTATTCACAGTCTTTCGCGGCATTTTTACAATAGTCAAAATTTTTCACAAAACAAATCAACACAATGCAAAAGCAACACACAAATACAACAAAGCAACAAATTGCCGTTGACCTGTAGAGAGAAAGTCACAATATTATTAAAAGCGTTGCGCTAAATCCTAATTATACTTAAGCAAATAAGAGCAGATATCTGACTGTTGCTCAAAAGACTCTCAACGAAATACGATCCTGGACTGGGTGTCGCCAAGTGTAACCTCCCCACCGCAAATTTTTTTTTTTTATAAGAAAATATAGCAATACTTAATAGAAATGGGAGCCAAGTGTAACCTCCCCACAAAAATTTTAAAAGAAAATAACGATACTAATTAGAAATGCTGATGGACATGGCTCTATGCGTAACCTGCCTACAATCAAATGTACTGACAATGGCAACAAATGTGAAATTCGCAATCTGACTCAATTATAAATCCTTCAAAAAATTAAAGTCCATTCAGTGACAAGAAAATTCAATTAAACCGAAATATCGGTTTTTTGGCCCTGTGTAAAAACAATCAGAATTAAAGTCTTACCTCAGAATAAATGGATGTCACATATCTGCTCTTGTTGTTGCGCACCACTTGGAGGAACTACATTGCAAATAATAATATTCTCCTTTTCTTTTTTGTAATTCTAGTGAAATTTTTCTTCAAAAAGAAGTGGAATGAAATGGGAAGTGCAACGAGATCTTTAGTTCAAAAAAAATTAAACTTTTGAGAAAAATGCTTTTGAAATAAAAAATTATTATTGGGAGACTTGTTGGAGAATAATTACAATAAATAAAATTTTTCATTATCTAATGATTATATTAATTAACAGTATACCTTATTCCTCTTCTTGACCATTGTTGCCGACCGCCTACATCACACAACCGCACTGGGCTGCTACTACTGACCGACCGCTCTGCAAGACGACTACAGACTGAGTACTGCTCTCAACTAGACAGAGCTACAGACTCGCAACGACTGACTGACTGCTACTCTGCATAGCGACAACTAACTCGCAAAGACTACTACTGACTGAGAACCGCTCGCAACACTCGCGCGGTCAAGCGCATACTCTCTGGTCACAGATGCTACAATGCCTCGCCATCGCTGCTGCGTTACATACGTGTTTCATACGTAAATATCACATAATTAGATAAAATTTTGGCTTTGCACTGACCTTTCAATAACCTAATACATAAAATACAGTAAGCAATACAAATTCTTTCATACATGTGACTTTACTTAATAGTTTACACAATACACAAACAATCAGTTTATACAAATGTTCACATAAAATGCTTTCAATGATTCAAAAAACAAGTAGTTGATTGTTCCAGCAGTAGCACCCAGCAATGGTCAACAGGTGCAAATAGCAAGAAGTAACATCATTTCAGTAGAAACAGTTCCAACAGTGGCACCCAGCAATGTTGAGTAGGTGCAGACACCGACAAGTGACATCATTTCAATAGAAGCAGTTCCATCAGTTGCACCCAGCAATGTTGAACAGGTGCAGACACCAACAAGTGACATCATTCAGCAGAAGCAGTTCCATTAGTGGCACCCAGCAATGTTGAACAGGTGCAGACACCAACAAGTGACATTATTTCAGTAGAAGCAGTTCCATTAGAGGCACCCAGCAATGTTAAACAAGTGCAGACACCAACAAGTGACATTATTTCAGTAGAAACAGTTCCATCAGTGGCACCCAGCAATGTTGAACAAGTGCAGACACCAACAAGTGACATTATCTCAGTAGAAGCAGTTCCATCTGTGGCACCCAGTAACGTTGAACAGGTACAGACACCAACAAGTGACATCATTCAGCAGAAACAGTTCCATTAGTGGCACCCAGCAACGTTGAGTAGGTGCAGATACCAATAAGTGACTTCATTTCAGTAGAAGCAGTTCCATCTGTGGCACCCTGTAATGTTGAACAGGTGCAGACAGCAAGAAGTAACATCATTTCAGTAGAAGCAGTTCCAATAGTGGTACCCAGCAATGTTGAGCAGGTGCAGACAGCAACAAGTGACATTATGTCAGTAGAAACAGTTTCATCAGTGGCACCCAGCAATGTTGAACAGGTGCAGACACCAACAAGTGACATCATTCAGCAGAAACAGTTCCATTAGTGGCACCCAGTAATGTTGAACAGGTGCAGACACCAACAAGTGACATTGTTTCAGTAGAAGCAGTCCATCAGTGGCACCCAGCAATGTTGAGCAGGTGCAGACAGCAGTCCATAATATTCACCATCACTAATCACACTGTTCATCAGAGTTTATCAGCAGAAATTAAACATGTCCTAGTGGCACCAATCATGTAGAAAAAGTGCAAGTAACAGTCCATAATATTCACTATCACTAATCACACAGTTCATTAGCAGAAATTAAACATCTCTAAGTGTCACACATCAATGTTGAACAGGTACAGGTGTGAACAACAGTTTGAATGCACACACAATTGCTTTTACAAAATAATTATCAATGCTCTTACACTAAACATACAAATTATAATAAACACACAAATGATATCAGATAAGTGTCATATTAACTATTACAAATACACAAATATCAGTAAACCTATAATATTTATGGGTGTCAGTGCAAGCCACAACAAACAAATAAAATAATATTTAGGAGATAGGTCGGTACCAATTATTTGGGATTAGGAATGGAAAACACACAAAACACACTCACTTATCTTTCATCCACATTAAGTACAACTGTGTAATTGAATAGTGTTAACTGTGTAAATGCAATTCTGTCAAAATTGATGTTCAACTTGTGTATCAAGTAGTAGTGGCACAGTGTATAACAGTCAATAATAGTTAGTCAACGTCATAGTCATCATTTCAAGACCAATGTTTGCCAAGCCAAATCAATTGTACGGTTGCTGAACAACTGTCAGTGAGCCAAGATATGCAAATGCTTCCTCTCTCAAAAAAAAGTATATACTGCTTAGTGATTTAACAAAGTATGTGTGTAGACAATCTTCCTTCTACTTGAGTGTTCTAGTCTGCCATCTTCATCCTCCTTGTTCCATATAAACCAACAAAAAAATATGCTCCTCACTTACTTTACCTCTTATCCGCCAAAACTCCAATAATCATCAGCATCACATAATCTCAATACTTCAATAATACCTTTTACGTCGATACATATAAATCTTATCATCAATATCATTTACCTTACCTCTTGTCCACCAAATCTCCAATAATCATCAACTTCACACAATCTCAATACCTCAATAATATCTCTTCAATACGTCGATACATATAAACCTTATTACCAATATCATTTCACTTCCATAACAACTCTTTCTTCTAGTCACTCTCCTCGAACAAGTACAGATAAAATCCTAGTGAAAACTTCAATTCATCATCCCATACAATCCGTAGACACACTGTCAACACACAACCTCTGTGTAATCCATCTAACCCAAATCTTCTACTCATTATGAATTATAAAATACATTTTGGTTACCTTGTCCATCATTAAATAAAAGAAATGCATACATGACCTCTAACAGCCTTTAGTTTGAATAACTTTCAGTAAGTAAGTACGAGTACGTAGTATGAAAGATCACATAAGACTTTGAGTGAACAAATCGTAATATTTCACAGTGTGTACACCACTTCAAGAATCATGGCAAATCAGAAACATACATGTGGAGTATTTCTTGTGTCAAGTGTCACTTCCTATTTCAATTGCTCACGAAGAATGTAGTGTAATAACTGTCAATGGTCTAACCCTAGTGTTGGTATTTCATGTCGTAAGCTTCCTTCCTATTAGTATAAATTTATACAGCTTCCATAAAACCTCCAGCTCATGTGACGTCTATGACGTTTCTTGTACTAATGTCGTTCGTCGAATTACTGCAGTTCATTTTCTTATCTTAAAATATAAAGCACTGAGCGTAAGCAAATCATGCATTAGCGAGTAAATATACCAGTGGAGAACATAATGGATGCAGCACAATTCCTAGCACGAGGCTCTGCCAAGCAAACAATCTATAATTAATACCACAGTGTAACGTAAACCCCATGTTCGTACACCTCATATCAGCATTTCTATATACCAAATTAAAGAGTAGTTATGACAACAACAGAAATGTATAAATATGCAATCCATACGCAAAGCAGCAAATATATATCTTACACAATAAACAGGTCATTAGCATCATATCAGCATAAGCAAATAAATGTTCATATGTAATCTTAATAAGTAAACATGAAGGCGCAAGCAGATAAATCACAAAGTATAACTTACATACATAACCACAGTCAGCACAATTAATCAGGTGACAATTATAATTTGAATAAATAAGCACAGCAGGCACATAATAAAAAAATATGACGTCAGTGAAAAAGCATAGCAGCCAAGCGATGCATAATATATATAAGTAACAACCCTGCTCATTAATCAATCATTGTCAAAATCAGTTAATGTACGCAAGCACGTCGCTTCACACGCAAATTCATAGAACATGAAATTTAGTACAAAGTATGAATCACGTAATCGCGAGCAGCAAATTACGTCTAAAGTACGTACCTAAGTGGAAATATGTTACCTGAAAAATAAACTCAATTAATAGATACCTTTTTAGTTTATTATTTTCTTCTTCTAAATTACATTCTTCCTGAATTTTTCTCGATAGCAAGTCCTCTTAACGTCGGTCACACACAGAATTTACCTGAAGTTCTTAAATATTTTATACAACCGTATCCTGAAAAATACTGAACGTTAATAACATAATTTATCTAGTCACTATAGCTTTATACTGAATTTATTCGGAGAAATTACACTGTGTATTTATTTACGGCTGTCAGTGCATTCGCACTGAGCGCTCGATCAGCTGTAAGTACCGTGACGTAGGAAGTAATTGTTTGCGGTCAACGACTGCCTTGTGCGGCGCGCAGACTTGACTGTTGCTTTGAGTATGTGCCGCCGCCGGAACACAGCGCGGTATCCTTGTACTCTCCGTGTGTTTACGTATAACTGTTGATGTCTCAAAAGTATGTCATTCTACAAAAACTTTAACGTTTGATATATGATGTACTCCCTTAGAGCGTCGAGATTTAAGAGTTTCTACTTCAACAGTGTTATCATGAATAATTTTGCGAACTCTATATGGACCGTTATAAAGCAGAAAAAATTTGCGACATAAGCCTTTTCCTTTGTGAGACAAACGATGAGATTTAATTAACACCTTTTGACCAACTGACAAGGTTTTTAAACGACCAGGACGTTTAGCTGATTTCTCTCTTCTAGCAGCCGCAGATGCAATATTTTGCAGAGCCAGGTTCACAACTTCAGAATGCCGCAGTTTCCGTGAAGGCGGAAAAGGAACGATTTCAGAAATGCGATTTGTCGGTGCTTTATTTTTTAATATCAATATAGGCGGTAAAGAAGTTGAATCATTAGGGAGTTCATTCAGAATGTTTCGAAAAATATGAAGATGCTGACCCCCATGTTCTGTGATTCTGATGACAATAAAGTCGACACAATTTATTGATTTCCTTCATCCATCTCTCTGAAGCTTTAGATTGAGGGTGAAAAAGTGAAATGAAAATTCGTTTAATCTTACGACGCCGTAGAGTACGAAGCCAAATTTTAGAGCGAAACTGTGATCCATTATCTCATATAACCTTATCAACATGACCAACTTCTTTAAGAAAATGTTTGATGAAAGCGTTAGATACTGAACGAGCTGTTGCTTTGCGTAAAGGTGTAAAATACACATATTTTGATGTCAATTCCACTGCTACCAAAATGTACGCAAAACCATTAGCAGAACGAACCACTGGACCGAACAAATCGACTGCAGCCATGTCCTTCAATTTCGCTGGAGTGATAGGAAACAACGGTGCTCTGTGAGAAATAGTTGGCGGCTTAGCCTTTTGACATAATTTGCATTTGGCAAGAACAAATCGAATACGTTTTTCCATATTACTGAAGTAGCAATTTTTTCGTAATTTATGGAAGCATTTTCTGGGACCAAAGTGTGCATAACTGAAATGTGTGTACCAAATCAATTTATTAACCCACTCATCAGGAATACAAATTAACCAAACAGAGTTGTCGACCGATTTTCGTTTAAAAAGAATATCATTTCGAAGTAAATAATACTGTCTAATCGCTACGCTTTCCTTTTTCCTCCACTTCTCCTTAATGTTCTTCCAGATTGGATCCTTATTTTGCTCCTTAGCGATGTCCTGGAGCGAAGACGAAATAAAATTCTCAAACCTAACACCTTGAATATACATCAAACAATAATTGTTTTCTTTGTTTCAAACCCATAGGTGCACGTGATAAAGCATCAGCAATAATATTTGAAGAACCCTGTATGTAAACAATACTAAAATCAAATTCCTGTAGATACAGCGCCCATCGTGACAATCTGCCATGAGTTAATTTTGTTGACGTAAGAAATTCCAGAGCTCGATGATCGGTGTAAACCTTAGTATGTCTGCCAAACAAAAATGTCCGAAATTTTGTGAAAGCCCAAACAACAGCCAAAGCTTCAAGTTCCGTAATCGAATAATTCTTTTCGGATTTAGAGAGAACACGACTTCCAAATGCAATAGTTTTCTGTACTACAACGCTGTTTTCTTCTATCTCTTGAAATAAGTGTGCACCTAGGCCTTTGTATGATGAGTCCGTCGCCAAACAAAAATCTTTAGATAAATCCGGATGTGAAAGAAGTGGAGCAGCAACTAAAGCAGCACGAAGTTGTTCAAATTCTGATTGAGCTTCCTCATCCCAACACCAATTAGAATTCTTTCCAGATAGTTCACATAAACGAGGTGTGGCCAAATTTTCCAATCTAAGAAAGCGTCTAAGAAAATTACAAACACCAATGAAACAACGAACATCGCGTTTTGTGGTAGGTACAGCATAATTACGAATAGCGTCTAGTTTCTCTGGATCAGGAAGAATACCTTCTGTAGAAATAATATGACCAAGAAATTTCACCTGAGAACGACCAAATTCAGATTTTTCCAAGTTCACTGTAATGCCAACTCTTGCAAAAATACGTAATAATGAATCCAAAATTTTGTTGTGCTCACTCCAAGAACGTTTAGCAATAAGAATATCGTCAACATATGAAGTAAAATTTCGTTTAAACTACGAATGAATGCTGCTGAAGGTACAGTAAGTCCAAATGGTAATTTCCGAAATCACTTTTGGGTAAAATAGTCATATCCGGTTATTGTTTACTGACTCTCTAGATAGATTGATAGTCGAAGATTTGTTTTGACAGGGAAATAGCACCACTACAGCTCGGGGCCCTATGCACGCTACGGCACATATTCACTTAGTGTAGTGAATCCCCTGAGGACATTAATAGCCGCACATAAATTTCAGTTTGTGACTTACTGGCCAATTTGGTGGAAGTGCGTACGTAAATTGATCTAACCATGCACATGGATGTATGTCATTCTTAGAATTGCGAAAGATCTTAAATTTGCGAACAGTTAAGAAGTGTTTATAGTCAAAGTTTTCGCCTCGTGGCGACAAAGACCTACTGCGTCTGTTCCAGTCCGAATGTCGATTATTGACAAGTTCACGCGCCTGGCGCTCTCTTGTTGCATCCCGTAAATGAAACAAATTATTTTCTTCAAAGCCCTCTGCTATCTTTGATTCTAAATTTCTTCTGCTGTCTTTTCCTACGATTTCGCCTTCAATTCGTTTGACTTGCTTTCGTAAAGCCACAACTTCCCTTTTAACGCGTTCATTAAATTTTCCCTGATTTTCAACATGTTTATTTATGTTCTGGTACTCTTCAGTTTCTGCAAATGGTAATGGAGCTGTATCATCCGAATCTCTGTCCCCATTTAAGCTAAGACTTGTCAATTTATCTGAAATCTCCTCAACTCTTTCCGATAAGTCACCTAATTTTTCTTTCTGTTTATTTACGTCTTCCGTAAGTGTCGCGACTTGGGTTTCAGTATTAACACATTTAGTAGTTAACTGTTCATACTGTTGTGTTGGGTTATTTAATCTGTCATTTGGTACGGATTCCTCGATTCTCTCAAATATTTCCTCCTTATCGTGTGCACGTTGTAAATTTAACTCTGAAAATTTTTGTACTATCACGCGATCTCTTTCTTCCTGTTCTCTATCCTGTTCCTTTTGTCTAATTTCTATCGAAATTAAACTATTATTGTGAGCATTCAAAATCGGTTGTACTTCTTCTCTAATTTCTTTCTTTGATTCATCTTTCGTCTTTTTGAAACATGTCCCTATTCGTGAGTCTAACCGTGTTGTCAAAGTTTCCATCTTCGTTTTAATTCTTCCTATTTGTGAGTCTAACCGTGATCCCAAATTTAATATTGCACTCATCAACTGCTCCATATCTTCTGTCGTTAATCTCGTATTCTGAAAATTTTTCGATTGTGAAAAATTTTGAACTGTTACCGGACTATTTTCCCGACTTATTAAATTGTTTTCCACTTCATTATTCATCATCCTGTTCTCCTGTGTTGGCTAGGTCGCCATGTCTACAATTTCGTTATTCTGACTATTCATCATTTTGCCTTTGACATCGATCGCGTAATCATTTACAAAACATACAAAACTCGTCACTATACAAAAATTACACACAATGAGGCTTTATCTCCAACAATACCATTCACACGAAATGCTTCCCTCAAACACGATTAACGAACAATTGAAATCTTCCTAACTGCACAAAATTGTAAAACCCGTATACAAGACAACAAAAATTAAATTCTGCAAAAAATACCATTAGAAGAATGACAATTACCAAATCTACACATGCAATATAGACTCCAATTACTAAACTACAAATTACTACAACAATACTACTGTCTGCTATTTTTACAAACAGAATAATTCCAAGGGACGATCCTGGCAGGGTCACCACATGCATGGGGGCTTAATTATATAAATATGAAAATAATTTTAATTTTTTGATTTAGTAGTTGTCTGTCCGATTACGAAGTCTCGTAAACGGTTGGCCCTGACTAGTTTTAGTACGCAATCTGACTGCATAGAATAACAACAAAGAATGAAAGAAAATTTCCGTTAACACAATTAATTAATTAAGTCCCCAGCAACTATAAAACCTACGAAACCAAAACACAAGTGTCATTGTTCTGTGTGTGGAAGTGTGATTCAACGTACACATCTGGCACGGTTCTTCGTCAATAAGACAAGAAATTTTAAATACCATTTATACTGAAGTAATTAAAAAAATAGAAATACTATAATTGCGCAAGAAAACCAGAATTACACTCTAATACAAGAACACAAGCCAGATGCTTTGTTGACTGAACCTGTAATGACGCATTATTAAAGACATTGAAATTATAAAAAGAAAAGGGAATTTTTTTACCTTCATATACACTCCTGGAAATTGAAATAAGAACACCGTGAATTCATTGTCCCAGGAAGGAGAAACTTTATTGACACATTCCTGGGGTCAGATACATCACATGATCACACTGACAGAACCACAGGCACATAGACACAGGCAACAGAGCATGCACAATGTCGGCACTAGTACAGTGTATATCCACCTTTCGCAGCAATGCAGGCTGCTATTCTCCCATGGAGACGATCGTAGAGATGCTGGATGTAGTCCTGTGGAACGGCTTGCCATGCCATTTCCACCTGGCGCCTCAGTTGGACCAGCGTTCGTGCTGGACGTGCAGACCGCGTGAGACGACGCTTCATCCAGTCCCAAACATGCTCAATGGGGGACACATCCGGAGATCTTGCTGGCCAGGGTAGTTGACTTACACCTTCTAGAGCACGTTGGGTGGCACGGGATACATGCGGACGTGCATTGTCCTGTTGGAACAGCAAGTTCCCTTGACGGTCTAGGAATGGTAGAACGATGGGTTCGATGACGGTTTGGATGTACCGTGCACTATTCAGTGCCCCTCGACGATCACCAGTGGTGTACGGCCAGTGTAGGAGATCGCTCCCCACACCATGATGCCGGGTGTTGGCCCTGTGTGCCTCAGTCGTATGCAGTCCTGATTGTGGCGCTCACCTGCACGGCGCCAAACACGCATACGACCATCATTGGCACCAAGGCAGAAGCGACTCTCATAGCTGAAGACGACACGTCTCCATTCGTCCCTCCATTCACGCCTGTCGCGACACCACTGGAGGCGGGCTGCACGATGTTGGGGCGTGAGCGGAAGACGGCCTAACGGTGTGCGGGACCGTAGCCCAGCTTCATGGAGACGGTTGCGAATGGTCCTCGCCGATACCCCAGGAGCAACAGTGTCCCTAATTTGCTGGGAAGTGGCGGTGCGGTCCCCTACGGCACTGCGTAGGATCCTACGGTCTTGGCGTGCATCCGTGCGTCGCTGCGGTCCGGTCCCAGGTCGACGGGCACGTGCACCTTCCGCCGACCACTGGCGACAACATCGATGTACTGTGGAGACCTCACGCCCCACGTGTTGAGCAATTCGGCGGTACGTCCACCCGGCCTCCCGCATGCCCACTATACGCCCTCGCTCAAAGTCCGTCAACTGCATATACGGTTCACGTCCACGCTGTCGCGGCATGCTACCATTGTTAAAGACTGCGATGGAGCTCCGTATGCCACGGCAAACTGGCTGACACTGACGGCGGCGGTGCACAAATGCTGCGCAGCTAGCGCCATTCGACGGCCAACACCGCGGTTCCTGGTGTGTCCGCTGTGCCGTGCGTGTGATCATTGCTTGTACAGCCCTCTCGCAGTGTCCGGAGCAAGTATGGTGGGTCTGACACACCGGTGTCAATGTGTTCTTTTTTCCATTTCCAGGAGTGTATATTGACGAAAAGCACTCTGATCATTACAATATCTCCATTCGAACAACGTCTGCTGTCTAGCCCATCAAACAACTGCGTAAAACATGGAACAAGCACTCCCTACTACAACATCTCAACACCGACTCACTCCTACCACATCTCGATAAGCACTGCCACTGGAGGCGGCGGAATAAAACTCTTTGGCGCAATCTCTGGCGCTGTGGCTCAGTGTAGCCACCTTTCACCATTCGTTGCTTATGAAGGAATACTGGGTGAAAAGGAAGGCCAACAAATGTTGATTTGGCCCTAAGTGATCCATCCGCGAAGAAGACGAAGAAAAAGGGATGCAACACTAAAAAAAGGACGGTTTAAAATTTGACCAAGAGACATACGTGAGTTGCTCGACCCTTCGCGTTCCTAACTTTTGGCTAGGAGAAGAAGCCGTTCCCTCGTCCCTCGGCCGTAAACGTACGCTGTTGTCACAGTTTCATTTCATTTCTACAGGGTCATTTCTACAGTCATTTCGTCCTAGGAGCATCATAATGAAAAGACTACTACCCAACTGATATCTATCCCTAACATGGTTTACAGGGGTTGGTCAAAAATATGGAAACACCAAAAACACAACATGCCTAGTATAATGTATGAAAAAGCTGGCATTGAAAACAGCTTCCAGTCGTCTCAGAATAGACAAATACAGATGCTGTATGGTTTTACAAGGGAATCTTATACCATTCTTCTTGCAAAATAGTTGCAACTTTAGGTAATGATGGGGAAGATGGGTAACGCTCACTCACCATTATCTTCAAAGACTGAATAATGTTGATATCTGGTGGCTGTGGTGGCCAGGGGAGAAGCGACAGTTGATCCTCGCGCCCGCAAAACCATTCCCGGGCGATGCGAGCTGTGTGAAGTGTGAACGGGGGCCCCTGCGTCTTAAAAAAAATGGTTCAAATGGCTCTGAGCACTATGGGACTTAACTTCTGAGGTCATCAGTCCTCTAGAACATAGAACTACTTAAACCTAACTAACCTAAGGACACCACACACAGCCAAGCCCGAGGCAGGATTCGAACCTGCGACGTAGCGGT
Organism: Schistocerca americana; assembly: GCF_021461395.2. NCBI lineage: Eukaryota > Metazoa > Arthropoda > Insecta > Orthoptera > Acrididae > Schistocerca > Schistocerca americana. The sequence continues at coordinate 606,000,181 of NC_060119.1, read as the reverse complement.
CGCGCAGTTCCAGACTGCCTGCGTCTTAGACCACGGCATCTCCATTAGGGAAGAGACATTGTACTGCGATGTGGACCTGATTAACCACAATAGCCACATAATCCTTGGCAGTAATGCGGCCTCGCAGAGTAACCACGGGGCCCATGAAATACCATGATATAGCTGTCCAAATTATTACCGAATGCCTGCCATGCTTTACTCCTGGGACGCAAACTCGGCCAGAATTTGGAAACAATGTGGTACAAGAGACGCTGCTTTCACAGTCCTGTCAAGGGCACAGGTCACCTTGATTTCCTATTTGTAAACGATGACTTACTTCCATGTTAAATTTATTCACAGTCATTTCTTCATGACTGGATGCAACTATGAAAAGCCATCTTCTAATCTGTTAAAAATAATGAATATAAAACTTCTTACATACCCCAATTTTGAAATTTAACTAGCACATAATTAGCATTGTTATTGCTTATGGTTGGCAAAATATGGTTCAATAAAACGCAGATAAAGCTGAAACTGCAATCCAGATAGACAATAAATATTTCTCACAACAAATCTTGTGCCAATCTGTTAACAACAACGTATTTTCGAATTTCATCCCAATGTGAATATCCTGTTTCCAACGCTTAAAATTAGTTCCAAGGTGGAAAATCTGAAAACGTTTCATTTTAATCGTTACGGCAGACGCTAATAATCCCCATTAGGAAATGAAAGCCGATACTGTTACAATGGAGGTGAAGCAAAGCAAGCTCTGTATCATGTGTGAGATACAGAGGCGAGCGAGTGTGCAAGGTCTTACCCCAGCTCACTGCTAGTAGCGCCACGTCACCTTAACGCGTCTGCGCATAGCGCGCAAGTATTGCAGCACAATTAAGTACGAAATTAAAAATCAAAATTTATGTTTAAAACTTTGTTAAAATATAGTTTAGTGTTATAATGTTCCAAATATCAAGTCTTTATGTTCTAGACTTAATAGTTCACATAAAAATGCCGTTTTAAGAGAAAACTAAGTGCTGCTAAATAATGAAGCTAGGAAGCCAGAATTTGGTCAAAATGTGCAGTTAGAGCCCATAAATAAGTGGTGTAGGTTCCCAAAGCCCATAACAAAAATTAACACCGCAATCCACGTTTTTAGGAAAATTCAGAGGCGCTAAATAATGGACTTAGAAACACGAAAATTTGTTTTTGCTTCAGTTCACCCCAAAAATAACTGAGGGACCACGTTAAGCTACCTCTTATAGTTTTTGAGTAATTAAGTAAAAACCAATTTTGTAACGTAAGTATACCTGTAATTTTGATGATAGAGATTTTTCGTTAAAGTGGATGATAAAACATACCAAGTGATAGAGCTATACCAAATTTGAGAGTTGTAGTATTAATAACTGCTGACGTAAGTTCTAGTAAAGATATGGTTCAGAGGTAACGATCTACCATTAGTTCCACTAAAAAATTATAGGAGGCAAAATTTTCATTCTAGCCAGCGGAAACTTTTTCGGCGTTTTCCAACAACTTAACTGAATACAAATAAAAATTAAGAGGTTTCTGAAGTAATTTGTAACTATATTACTAAAGTTTATGTGCCCGAGAAAGCGGTCGTTCGGAGGCTGCTGCAGTATGCAGATAGCCGTAGACAACAGATGTTCCCTCGGCCGTCCGCTCCGGCACCTATATAATAATAGCCCGGGAGGCAGTAGCAAGGTTTACTTCGCAATCAGCCACGGTAAGATCCACGTCTGCCAAACGTCGGATCTCGCTCTGCCTCGGATGACGTCAGAACCGGACTGCGACGAATCGCGTATTTGTGGTAAAAACGGACAGTGAACTCGCGAGGACTGTACACTGTCCTGGATCGCTTAGGATTCGCCGAAGTAACTGTTAGTATGCCATCCGTGACAATTACAAATCAGTGTGGCAAGTGGCGACTATTATTTCCACTTTTATGGCGAGCATTAATTTTGAACATTTAAGTTGAACATTCAACTGACTATTATTAATAATGACAATAGACAATCTGGTAGGAACGTACCGTAGAGGTCACCACTGAACTGCTAAATGTGTTGTTAGAAAGATTTATTTTCAATTGAACATTGCGAATTCCAACTTTCGCACGTGAGAAACTTTACGCAATATAAGTGTTAAATAGAACTTTATACTTTCACTTAAAATCATAGTCCTGATCCCGCTAAGTAGAAGGAGAATAGAAAGTTTTCTTTCAGTGGGCAGGACCAGAATGTGGCCGTGTAGACTGGAAACTAAGGTAAGTATGTTTCACTTCGCTTTCTGGCTGACCACAAATTTAGTTGCCAGGCTCGCGTGAGAAAGACAGCGAACCGTATAACAACCAACCATAAACTTTCTAAATTATTATACCTGCTGCCCCACAGAGGCTAATACCACATACAGTATCAGTCAGCTGGCGTCAGGATGCTGTCGTAGCGTGCTAAATGGAATGACATCCTACAGGTGCTTAATACCGTGTACGGACGTGGTAGGGCTTCCTTTACGTAAAGTGTGACGTATCTGTGGAGAATGCTGTAACCCTATGAACGCTTCGAAAAGCCACAACGGGAGGCGCGTGTCTTAGGACCGCCCTAGAGATGCTCCATGTCGGAATGTAGACTTGCTAGACGTATACTGCTGATTGAAAACACACAAGTTTCTAATTGTTCTCAAATAATAGTAATGTATGTTTAAAGCTACCACATTCGTAGTTTTTCTGGAACAGAAACTGAAGTACGTATACTCGGATTATTTTTCTGAACATTAATGCTGTAATCGAGGCGTTCATAAAGTAAGTGATGGTTCGGTAACAAAGAGCTGGGAAAAGTATATATTCCTTATACCTATGTTCTGACTAGAAAAGTTCACGTCATCTCTCCAGATGCTTAACAATGTGAAGTAGTTTTTCATTTAAGCAGGACATAATGCTTCCAGTCTGAGCCAAAACTAAGTAAATCCCGAACGATTTCGCTGATGAAAGATCATTTCCACATAAATCTCCAACGATAGTTTCGTTACTCACACATAAAGGGTGTCCAATAAAGAAAGACTGATTTTAAAATAAAATGAAATGAAAAAAAAGAACACGGAAAATCCATCTACACATCGAAAGAAACATTAAAAAAAACTCTCATTAGCTATCCTTCCACAGTCAGTAACTGCTGATTTTTACAATATTTTGCTATAGTGTATTTTTACATCATACTTCAACATTGTCGCATAAATAGAACTATGTAGCACTGTCTGTAGCGAACTTGCGTCATTATTTGAAAATAACGGATATTTTTCGATCTGAAGTAACTAATCTCGATTATTTAAAGTGAAATTTGAAGCTTAATGTAATGTGGTAACTTGACGAAGAACTGGTACTATTCTGGAGAAATACACCGTTCCTGCACCCATGTGGAGTTCTAGTTAGCAGAATACTTCCTTCTCTGTACTTATTCTGGCACATTTTACAGATACCCTGCTCACCTCATTCTCTGCGTTTCTTCAACTTCTACTAATATTGCAGGTTCTCCGCAAAGGTTATCTTATTTTTCATCCTGTCTGTATCTCCTTTCTTCGGCTTCATGTACTAGTCCTTGCACATTTCTGCCTGCTCTACTTTACTTCTTATAGTGTCCACTTTTTTCCTCCATTTCTTACTACTGGTTTAACTTGTGTTATACGTTCTTATCTCATCTCATTTCCCATAAGTTAATAAAGAGTTGCTGGTGTGCACAGTAGCTTCGTATTCGTTATTCTATTTCTTTTTCCGTAAGATTATTTTCTGTTGTTTATGTTCCTAAATATTTAACAATTCCAATTTTTGGATATTTCATTAGGGTGCTTTTGTCTCAGTTCTTCGTCGCTGTTTCCTCGACAGAATCCCGTGTTACCTTTTATCTTTATTAAATTCTAAACCCATCTCTCTCTTGCTGCTTCACCGAATGGTAGACGGATATTTCTTCTTATCGTCATAATTTCCATATCAGTGCATGCACTCTCTCGTAATTTCCACATCGCTGCATACACAATGATGCGTATAATTAGAGGTTGTCTTATTTTATTTCTCTTATTACTATTTCTTTGGCTCTATTATAAATAATTGTTGGTAATAAATCTACGTAGTACAGATATTTTATTTGTATCTGTTTCTAAAAGATTACTTTGAATCATAACGTCACGCTTCTTGAGACTCCAAAATCTCCCAAGGCTCTCAACAGTTCTCTTCTGAATCACACGCTTGCTTGAAGTCGACGTTCATTTGGAGTATTTCGTTGTTTAATTTATGCCTTTTTCAGTAACTTTCTCAGTGTGAAAGTTTAAGCCACAACCGATCTTCCGCTGTACTCTTCACAGAAGGTGGTATTACAAATAGCGTTACAATTAATAACTTGTACAAATCATCCATTAGGGCAATTCCTCTTCAATTTTCTCATTACGTTTTATCACTTTTGCACTTGTGTATAGGGCATACCACAGTGATTTCTCCCGCTCTTCAGATTTTTATGTTATTCATATCGCATCAATGATCTCGTTGATGGGATTTCTGAATCAGTGATGATCTTTCTTACTTCTTCCTTTGCGAGTAGTCTCTCTCCTTGTTCACATGGTGCTTCATATTGTAATATTTACTCGTTACGTTTCTGGATTTCCTGTCCCTGTTTTTAAAGATTCATCAAAGTAAGTCTACTCTTATTGTTTTAGTGCATTTTCCTCAGCACCCTACAGATTTGCGTCCTTCTATTTGCAGAGCGTTGAGCTTACCTTGCTCTCTTTTCTTAACGTATGTTTTGCAAGCTAATCTTCATTTTTGTTGGCTGTCGCCTTTGTTTCTCTCTGTGGCATTCATCCCTTTATACTATTTCTTTGTGAGATCACCTGTACATTTTTTCTGAGAAGCCATTCTTTTTGTGTTTCCTTATTCTGATAACTCTTTGTGTTATCACAATAGCTTTCCTTAACGTCTCTCTCTTATTTTCCACATAATCTTGTGTTTCTCCTCATAGCTGCTGTTCTTCTTACTGATTTTGTGCCACCTGTTCTACGTTTTGTTATAGTTTCTAGTTACGATCTATTCTGTTTCTTATTTGCCTTTCTTTCTGCTCAATGTAATTTTCTAATACCTAATAATGATCGTTATTTGCATCTGCGTTTCTACAGTGTGTTACCTGCATACCAGTGCATTTCTACTTGATGAGGAACAATATCGATTTAATTTTCAGCATTTCCATCTGGCGACTTGCATGTTTATTTTATTTTGCAACCTTGTGCAGGTTACTATCATTATAACACTTAGTGTTGGTGTAATAATAGTGATTTATATCTCTACTCATAACACGACACAAATTACACTGCAGCTCGCAAAAGCAGTCTCTGCTTTGATGCTGTAAACGTGATACACAGCCAGTCTAAGGATTCGCCAGAAAATCCGCAGTCGCGCCAGAGTCCAATCATGCACCATCGAGGTCGTACGAAATACGGTTTTAGTGAGAGTCGTCAGTGCGGAAAAGCACGGACGGAAATGGTTCTGCTCGTCGAAATATACATATTAGCCTTATGATATCAGCTGCTCAGCCCTCATGGCGGCTATCTTACGCTGTCTATTGTCGATCGAAGAAGTCTGTCGCAGCGATTATCTTAGATTATCAGTCTCGCTGTTCGAAGACAGAGATATAGCAACGATCTCTTTCTGCATTGCTGGATTTATTATCTCACCCCATTGTCACCTTGATTCTTTCGTTCCATGGCCCTTCCACCTCACTTCCTAGAGTATTGTTAATCCAATTCTGCATATTTTGAGTTATCTGCTAACTTTTAACGGTTTTGGTCTACATACTGCAAACTCAGAGTGGCGGTTATTATATTGTCTTCCATTTTCGTATATTTTTACCAGCCTTGTCATTTATTGTCTTCCATCCAGTTCCAAAGTTGTTGTCAGATGCTCGAAACCGTGCATTTTTCCAAAGTAGGATTATTAATCCTTTATTATTTCGAGTTATCTGCTAACTTTTAACGATTTTGGTCTACATATTGCAAACTCAGAGTGGCGGTTATTATATTGTCTTCCATTTTCGTGTATCTTTACCAGCCTTGTCATTTATTGTTTTCCATCCAGTTCCGAAGTTGTTGTCAGATGCCCGAAACCGTGCATTTTTCCAAGGTAGGATTGTTAACCCTCTACCCTGCCCGGAGGTCCAGGTAATTTTTTTCTTTTAGTGTTATCAAGGCAGCAGTTTCTGGTTTTGTTTTACCCCAAATTTTATTTCTCTGGTACCTTTCAAAACTTCTCAATGGTATCCCATCCAACACCTGGCGAGACGCCGGATGGTATACCAGGAATTCATCACAGGCCTCGTGAGGAGCGATTTATGAGATTCGCAGGAGAGCTAAAGCACAATTCGATCTATAGTCCTCCCGTTTACGGATACTGAATTGCGGCGCTGCGTTACGTTTTTTGGCCGACGTAAGAATTCTTCAACTAAAGTTTACATTATTTTATGCATAATCATTTAATACGTGAATTGACATAATGAAACAACATACATGTACGTAATACTGTATTTATATGACAAAATGTTGAATAATCACATTGTAAGAAGTCTCTGACATACCTGGAATCGTCGTTTAAAGTACCGTTGAGTTTGCTGTTGTGGAACGACTAACTGCCAAATATAATTCAAGAGCTTTTAATAACGCTGACCCATATTGCTCAACTTCAGTCGAAATCTCTCTTTGCCATTATTATAAGGAAACCTTCATCTTTCTGTCGGGACAAACTTACACATATACGAAACACAAGGAAGGTTTGTAGTAGGTTCTGGAACCATACAGTCCAGAGAATGTCCCAGGGTTGGTCAAATCCAGAACAAGAGTTGTTTACAATGAAGCGTTTTGTATAAGTCCAAACAGATAGCTGTCACTAATAATCGGAAATCATAGCATAGGTCCAGTAAACATAGTGAGCGTTGTGTGCGGAAAAGGCTCACTTGCAGAAAGAACAATTTTTAGACAAAAAATTCTCTTCCAATATTCGTTTTGGTTAACGGTTTAGTCAATAATTAACATAAAAGTTTTTTGTAAAACGACTGTCGAAAACCGCTCATGGTCAGAACAGGTGGCGGCGTACAGAGATTGGATGGGGAACGGATGAAACACAAGGAAAAATGTGCTCTACTCGCTCGAGCTCATCTGCTGAAAAGCGCTGCAAACCAAGCGCAGAAGAAATATGGCGCAGGGAGTTGTAAGTGCGCTGCTGATCCAAGTGGTGTTCGCTCGTACTCCGGTGTGCGAGAGAGAGAGAGAGAGAGAGAGAGAGAGAGAGATAGAGAGAGAGAGAGTGCGAGAGAGGGTGGGGGAGTGAATTTCGCATAGCTTGGTTGAAGCTGCAGGAGATTACCGAAACACATATGTGCTTATTAAAGAGCCGTCATCCTACTGGAAATTTCATTTCATTGAATAAGTTTGATCCGCAAAAAAAAAAGGAAAAAAAAAGATTGAAATTAACGTGGCTTTGAGGTGTATGAACGCTTAATAGCGCTTGAAATTTCAAAAGTAGATAATATTTCATGCTCTACAACTTTGACAGCTTATATTTTTCATTCAGAGTAGTCATTTTTGAGTTGCGAGCGCTGGAGAGACGACTTAAAGCCAAGTTGGTAAAAACGAAAGTAATTTGACACCTGATTGCGACCAGATGGTTGCACCTATGTTGACATTTAAGTAGGTAATTCGATGCAAAATTTAATACTCTTTTATTTTGGTAATAGTAAAATTTTCACTAGGGTTCATAGTTTCCGAGGCGAAAACCTGAAAAAAGTGCCGAAATTTCTTAATTTTATGCCCACAAAACTTGTAGGTTTTGGTTGTCGAAAACTTGGCTTCTACATAATCTCAACTATATGCACAAGATAAAAAAATAAAATCTTCTTCCTCGTTTTTGCAAGAAAAAATACCCCATTACTGGACTATATGTCACTGACGTAGGTTCGGTAATCTCCTGCAGCTTCAGCCAAGCTATGCGAAATTCACTCCCCCCCACCCTCGCTCGCACTCTCTCTCTCTCTCTCTCTCTCTCTCTCTCTCTCTCTCTCTCGCACACTGGAGTACGAGCGAATACCACTTGGATCAGCAGCGCCATATTTCTTCTGCGCTTGGTTTGCAGCGCTTTTCAGCAGATGAGCTCGAGCGAGTAGAGCACATTTTTCCTTGTGTTCCATGCGTTCCCCATCCAATCTCTTTACGCCGCCACCTGTTCTGACCATGAGCGGTTTTCGACAGTCGTTTTACAAAAAACTTTTGTGTTAATTATAGACTAAACCGTTAACCAAAGCGAATATTGGAAGAGAATTTTTTGTCTAAAAATTGTACTTCCTGCAAGTGAGCCTTTTCCGCTCACAAAGTTTACTGGACTTATGCTATGATTTCCGATTATTAGCGTCAGATATCTGTTTGGACTTACACAAATGCTGCGGTCGCACGTTCGAATCCTGCCTCGGGCATGGATGTGTGTGATGTCCTTAGGTTAGTTAGGTTTACGTAGTTCTACATTCTAGGGGACTGATGACCACAGAAGTTAAGTCCCATAGTGCTCAGAGCCATTTGAACCATTTGAACTTACACAAAACGCTTCATTGTAAACAACTCTTGTTCTGGATTTGACCAAACCTGGAAAATTTCCTGCATTTCGTAATTTTCGTTGGATATACATCATATTTTTCATCAAACGAATATACATTGATGGATACATTAATTCTATTTTCAATTTTCAGAATACTATCAACTACTATAGAAAATTCAAAATTTACGAGTTTTTCATTAATTTCAAGACCAATGCCTTGGTATTTGCTTACCATTTGCGGATCTCTCTTTGCTGGATATAATGAAGGTTTTATTGATCACAGGAAGCATTTTCGATCATTATTTTTCACATCAATGCAAGCTTTCTAGAAACTTATTTTTTCTGGTAATTCACTATAGGACGATCCTCTGAATGGAACATATCGATTAATTCCTAGTTGTAGACCAAAAATTCAGTTTAGTGCCCATCCTGAAACTCGAGTTTGAAAATTAGCCATTTTTGCTAAAATTTCTTACTTTCCATGCTTGAATTGTTCAGTTAAATCCTTCTCTGTAATGATTGTGTAGTATGGTGTTTGAAATACAAAGTCCATCATTTTTCGATTTGTTTTCATCTGGTATTCGCAGAAGAGGCTGAAATCAATCTTCACTCCCCTATGAATCTTTAGTTGATCCTTCACGCTTTCAATGATTTTTGGCTTCGAAGCATTCAAGAAGAATGTTGGGTCAAGAAAGTTTAGATTGTTCTCAAAATTTATTGTTTGCAAACTCTCTGCAAATGCGTTATTGACTAGATATTGGTTAACTGTTGTTCTATCTCTTTGTCTCTCGAGCACATTGGTAGAAAATGGAAATACTTCTTTCAATAGTTAATCTCGACACTTTAGAAAATATCATCAGTACTTTCAATTTTAGAGAAAGACAGTTTTACTCAGATTCTTCTGTTAGTTCTACTTTTTTGAATGATTTGTTTGGTTATAAAATTAATTAACTCTCACTTTCTCATCCTACTATATCCTTTCCAACCTTCTCTCCTACAAAAGGAGCGAAGATCAGCGACGGTGAATTGCTGAAGTTACCTACTCATTTATTAAGGATGAATTTTTTATTGGTAATTTGTTATTTTTCGTTTGCAGTAGTCGTTCTTGAATTACCACGCAAACGGGTGGACCAATTTTGTATTTAAGTAGTCATTCGATGCAAAATTTAATGGTCCTTCCTTTTGGTAATGGTAACGTTTTCAGCAGGACGCATTATTTCCGAGTAACAAGCGAGAACCTAAAAAAAGTGCTTTTTTTAAGCCATCCCAAGGATTACGAATGTCAAAATTTTGGCTTCTGCATACTCTCAACTATGTACGCAAGATGAAACAATAAACTCTTCTATCTCATTTTTTTGCAAGCAAAGGGCCTTTTTTGTGACGCCTTTACTGGACTAATAGGCACCTGTATAGTACACATGCCACATCGATATCACTTGTATGTTAGGAATTTCATCCACTGATTGCGAATTCTTTGACATCAACTGTATTAAGTATAGATACACTATCTATTCCTTATGAAATAGATTCACATTCTGCGACTCTATGTTGACGTCATCTGTTTGCGACACATGGAAATTTGTGCCGGACCGACACTCGAACGCGGATTTCCTGCTTATTGCGAGCATTCATCTTAACCAATCCGGCTATCCGTGCACAATCCCCGGACAAATTCAAACATCTATATGCCACGTTGTCTATGCTTCCTATTGCTCGGACAAACACGAGTCCCGCAACACAGAATGAGACGACATGGAATCATGGCCATAGTTACTATCACCTCTTCTGTCCATCGAGGCTTGTAATACTTATTTTTATTTTACAATGCATGTTCCTTCAGACATGCATGTCCTGAAGGAACAGGCGCTGTATAAAGTCTTTCGAAAACCGCACGTGGCCGGAAAAAGTAGCAGCATACAGAAATTGAAAGAGGCTTGCGTATTAGCTGCAAAGTTGCGATGAGCGCAGGCTCGATGCGCTTCCTTTACTCGCCACTATGTTGCAATCCCACAATGATCTCTCCACTGAGAAAAGATTCCAGATTAGTACCTCATTCGAATCCGTACAACGAAAAACCGGTCCAAAGTAGCAAATTTTAATTTTTATTCACTCGATGACTACTTTCGGGCTGAGACCCATTTTCAGATGCACGTAGTTGAAAATGGTGTTTCCAAAGATCTGAAAACCATGTCGGAAATTACAAAAGAACAGTTACAGCACATTCTGCTGACCCACGGCTATTCCATCATTCGGATCCTTCGGAAGGGACTGCCATGTGGGAGATGAATATGAAAAAAAATTGAATAACCAACTAGAGGGCAATATTCTACGGGTGGCAGCATGGACTGTCAGAAGTTTCAGTGTGGTAGGGAAGGTAGAAACTCTGAAAGGGAAATGCAGGGGCTCAATCCAGTCATAATGAAGGTCAGTGAAGTAAAACGGAAATAAAGTAAGCAGTTCTGCTACAATGAATATAGAGCAATATCAACAGCAGCAGAAAATATTATACCGGGCGTAGCATCGTTATGAATAGGATGTAGGAGAGAGAAGCAATTACTGTGAATAGGTCGGTGATAGGCCTATTCTCATCAGAATCAACCGCCAAACAACAGTATCCAAGATATACCAGGTGCATTCAAGTTTTTTTTCCTCAGGATTGGAAACAGATAGAAACATGCAGTTTGTTTTCAAATATGTGGGCATTCGTTATGAATGTGTAACAGAGACGGCAGTACTGTAGGTCAAACAGAAGTCTAGTGGCAGCGGCGAGAATGAGGGCCGCTTTTGATACTTAAAATTGCAACGTTTCCATTGCAAGGACGGTGTGTGATCATTCGTTTTCTCCATTTTCGTGGTGTGCCACCAGTAGAAATTCATCGCCATTTGAGTGAGATATGTGGTTATGACGTCATGGATGTGTCTAATGTGCGTACATGGGTACGACAGTTCAAAGAAGGCAGAATATCTAGTGACAACAGACAACATTCTCTGCCTCGCACCAGCCGGTCTGACAACGTGATCGAGCGAGTGGAGAAAGTTGTTTAGGAGAATCACTGAATGAGTGTTGAACACATCGCCACCGAAATTGGAATTTCCGTGGGTTCCGTGCACATAGACCTGGAAAAGCGAAATGTGTCTTCCATGAGGGTGCAAGGAATGCTGACGGACTACCACAAGACAGCACGCGTGGCGTATTGCCAGGCTATGTTGACACGTGATGGTGGCACGAATGCGACTTTTCATCAGCATTGCGTGAAAAACCGCTGCAAAAGGCTGCACGTGTGCTCTTTCATCAATACAACGCACCGGCGCTTTAATAGAACGTGATCCTGCAGCTTTGAAGTGATTTCTCACGCTCCCTACTTACCTGACCGGGATCCCGTCGACTTTTGGCTGTTTTCAATAAAGAATGACACTGTCCGTAATCGCACATTCACTATTATAGACATTTCCAGCGTCACAGTCAATACAGTATCTTAGCTAATTCAAGTATGATTTTTATGCATAACTGGTTTATTTATTTATTTATTTATTGTTCCGTGGGACCAAATTAAGGAGAAGTCTCCATGGTCATGGAACGAGTCAATACATGAAATTATAACACGATAATAGAAACAGATAAAATGAAATATAAAAAAACATATTCAGGTGACAAGTCGTAAGTTTAAATAAAGAAAATCAACAATGTAACACTGGAATTTGCTTAATTTTTTAGCTCTTCCAGGAGCTCCTCGACAGAGTAGAAGGAGTGAGCCATGAGGAAACTCTTCAGTTTAGACTTAAAAGAGTTTGGGCTACTGCTAAGATTTTTGAGTTCTTATGGTAGCTTATTGAAAATGGATGCAGCAGAATACTGCACTCCTTTCTGCACAAGAGTCAAGGGAGTGCATTCCACATGCAGATTGGATTTCTGCCTAGTATTAACTGAGTGAAAGCTGCTAACTCTTGGGAATAGTCTAATATTGCTAACAACAAACGACATTAAACAAAATATATACTGTGAGGGCAATGTCAGAATTCCCAGACTCTTGAAAAGGGGTCGACAAGAGGTTATCGAACTTACACCACATATAGTTCGAACAGCCCGTTTTTGAGCCAAAAATACCCTTCTTGAATCACAATAATTACCCCAAAAAATAATACCATACGACATAAGCGTATGAAAATATGCGAAGTAGACTACTTTTCATGTTGAAGTGTCACTTATTTCAGACACTGTCCTAATGGTACATAAAGCAGCATTTAGTTTCTGAACAAGATCCTGGACGTGTGAAACTTTCTGGCAGATTAAAACTGTGTGCCCGACCGAGACTCGAACTCGGGACCTTTGCCTTTCCGAGCAAGTGCTCTACCATCTTTTTTTTTTTTTTTTTAGTTTTTTTTTCTTTCGATGACGCTACCCCTAGACCTTTTTTTTTTACCACTTTTTATTATAAGAGTGTTCAGATATGGGTAGGTGGAGACAAGGCGGGCAGGGGTCGAAACCCGAGGCCTGGCCGCGATGTCTCCCCCCTCCCGGCCCTGAATCACTCCCTCAAAGTAGCTTTTTGATTTATTTTATTTATTTATTTATTTTTTTTTACCAGGAAAAGGGTAAATGAAAAAAAGATCTTTATTGGTACAAACTTAAATACAACAGGAATGCCATCCTTCCGGCGAAAATATCACGAGACAATATACTCGTACAAGGCGAGGAATTTTTTTTTTTTTTTTTATGAAGATGGTGTAAGGAAAAAAAGAATAATAAGTCTGATGTAATCTAAGAGGTGTGAAGCAATATACAGTGGAGTGAGGGAAAGACCAATGTTGTCTGGGGTAGTGCATTAAAGAAAGGAGGCGCGTGTCCATGCGCCTATTCCACTGTGGGTTACAATGTAGAAAGTAGCGCGGGGAGTCTCAGATGTCAGCAGGGAGGGGGGGGGGGGGCGGGAGTGCTGTCGGCGTGTGGCACCATCCAACTGAGCGGGGGTGAAGTAAAGATCGCGTGTAGGTAATTGGCGAAGAAGGCGCGGTAGCGCGGTTGTTGTTCGACTTCACTGTGGGCGGTTTGTAAGTACTGCCAGAAATCAAGGCGTGATTTGTCGCCACCATTATACATGTAGGTGATCGTCCATCCCTTGACCCATACAATCGCATGATTTTTGGAGGCGGGGAAATAAGTATTCTCAGGATGGATAAAAGTCCGTGGGTCAATCGAGTCCGGCGGAACGCGGAGGTAACAGGCAACGAACTGTCGGGCAAGTTTCCAGACGTCACTGGTGGCAGTACAAGTCAGTTGATGGACATCGTCATCCACGAGGTGGCAAATGGAACAAAGTGGAGAGTCCTGTAGTCCGATGGCGTGAAGGCGATGATTTGTGGCGAATTTTTCATTTGCGACTTGGTACCATGTTGCCCGGACGTTGGAGGGAAGAAAAGGCTGGTGGATGTGACGCCAAACCGTTGGCCACCGCGTGGACGGATGTCTCAGTTCGATATTGTTGCTGGATATGGAACGAAGGAGAGGGGTGTAAAAATCTTTAGGTCGAGGAGAACGCGTGGTCGGTAAGTGTGTGTGAGCATAACTGAAGTCGACGATGAAATCAGAAATGTGCGTCAAATGGTGCTTGATGTGTCCGACTGGTACTGGTGGTGTTATGGTCGCGGGCACAAGAATTTCCAGCAAGCTGGGCGTAAGGGAGGTGCCCCCGTGCCACTGCTTGTGCGTGGTGGACATGTACAAGGACGCCGCTCGGAGTCGCACATTGACAAGGCCGAGGCCTCCTGCTCGCGGGGGAAGGGTGAGCGTGTCGCAGCGGACCTTAAAGATCGTACCGGCCGTAAGGAAGTATCCAAGGGCAGCCTGGAGGCTGCGTCCAATAGTTGATGGCAGCGGGAGGACCTGTGCGATGTGGACCATTCTGGCCACCATATGTTGATTGAGGTATTGGACACGTTGTAAAGAATCGAGTCGTCGGAGAAGATTTTGTCGCACCGTCGTGCGGATAGTTTGGAGTGCACGCCGAAAATTGATGGCAGCGGAGCGGCGCACGGTGGAGGTGAAAATGATACCAAGATATCGTAGTTGTTGTACACACGGGAGAGGTGCTAAGTCTTCGTGTGAGAGGCCGCGTCCAATGGGCATCGCCGCGGATTTAGCCACATTCATGTTACTGCCCGCTGCAGTGCCGTACGTTGATATCAAATCAAGTACCGTGTGTGTTTCACTCCGTGAGCGGATCAAGAGGAGGAGGTCGTCCGCATACGCACGACATCGAAAACTGTGCTGTCGCAAAGTGAGACCAGAAAGGTGGCTCGTCAGACTCCCGATGAGTGGCTCCAGGGTTATGGCATACAGTAGGGTCGAAAGTGGGCAGCCTTGCCGTACGGAACGCCGGATCGCCACTGGTCCCGCCACACGGCCGTTAACCTGAATCAGAGATTCGGCGGTGCCGTACAGGCGCCGGATCACGTCGATGAAGGCTGGTGGAAAACCCATGCGGTTCATCACTGAGAACAGAAAAAGATGCCGCAATTTGTCGAATGCGCTGTCAAAATCAATGGCAACCACTGCGGCGCGGAGTCTGCACGCCGCTGCCAGTGCAATTAAATCGCGACATTCTCCTGTGGCCGTTTGTATGTTAACTGAGCCGCCCGGAGTTGTCTGTTCCGGGGATAGAATGCTAGGCAGGATCTTGCGGCATCGCGTTGCCAGTAGGCGTGTAAAAATTTTACAGTCTGCGTTAAGCAGAGTCAGGGGACGGTAATGTGCTGTCGTCACACCTGGTGTCGGTTTGTGGATGGGTATAATAATTCCCGTGACGAAGGACGGCGGTACGGCGTTCCCTATCGTCAGCAGTTCATGAAACATCGTTGTCCACCGTGATGCCATTAGTGTGAAGAAAGCGCGATAAAATTCTATCGGCAATCCGTCGACACCAGGTGACTTATTCAGAGCACCTTTTTTGATTGCATCGTGGATTTCGTCACGCGTAATGGGCTCCAGCAGCTCGTCCGCTTCGTCGCTGGTGAGAGTGCGAGTTACGTGTGGTAACACAGACTCCTCAGCGTGGTTGTTGGTAGTCTCCTCCTGGTACATTGTGCGGTAGTGGTCGACAAAGGCACTGACGATTTCGGCCTGGCAAGTGACGTGCTGGCCGCGACAGGTGGTGATCTCGGTGATGAGTTGTCGTCGTCGATGTTTCCTATCGGAGGCGATATGATGCATAGTCGGATGTTCTTGTTCCGCCGAATCTTGACGTCGGGTTCGCACCATAGCCCCCTGCAGTCTACGGCGTGTCAAAGTTACAATTTGCGCCTTAATCCTGCTGCGTTCTCTCTGGGTGTCGGGGGTGGGCGGTTGGGCGTCCAGGTCGCGGAGAACGGCGTAGAAATAGTCGGTAGTGTGCCGGCGCCACATAGCAACTTCCTTTCCATACTGAATCAAAGTACGTCGAATGGCAGGTTTGGCACATTCTAGCCACCAGGTCAAGGTCGTGCAGTATTTAGGTAAGCGACGTTCACAGGTGGCCCATGTCTCGGTAACACGTTGAAGACATTCGGGATCATGAAGATGGGAGGTGTTTAGCTTCCACGGTGCACGACTACGCCAGACCACTTGCTTGGGGAAGAGAATGTTGCAGATGTAGGCACAGTGGTCCGAAAAGGCCAGGGGCCAAAGTTCTGCACCTTGGACTGCAGGTGTGAGTTCCCGAGAGACGTAAATTCTATCAAGGCGGCTCGCGGAGTGACTCGTCTGGTAAGTATGTCCAGGCGCGTCGCCGTGCCGAGCTTCCCAAGTGTCGCGGAGCAACAGATCTCGGACGACAAGACGCAGTTCTTGACAGGTGTTGTAGTGGGGCACTTGATCTTTAGGGTGCAAGACACAATTAAAATCACCCCCAAGCAAGTAATGGTCGCAGCGTCCAAGAAACAAAGGAGCGATTTCTTCTGAATAGAAGAGGGCCCTGTCGCGTCTGCGGGTGGAGCCTGACGGAGCGTAAATGTTGATGATACGCGTCCCCATGACGGTGACGGCCATGCCTCTGGCAGATGGAAGGTATGTGATATCGGCCACTGGAATGCCTTCTCTGGCGTAGATGGCTACGCCGCGTCCCAGGTGGTCACCAGGAGAAGGATAAGTGTTATATCCCGCGACGTCTGGTAGTGTGGCCAGGTGTACTTCCTGTAGTAGTGCGATATCGACGTCCGACGCCCATATCATCTCTCGCAGCAGTTGAAGTTTCACGGGTGAGCTAATGGTGTTAGTGCTGATCGTCGCTATTCGGTAGGTTTGGAGCCGTAACCCGCCGTGGAGGGGAACTCCACCGGCGGAGGATGAAGAGGGACGAGGCAACGGTGAGTCGTGCCGTACGCCACCTGACGGCATTATCAGCGGCGTAACGATGCTTCCGTCTGGGGTAACTCTGTCCCCAGCGTGTGGTCCGGCTCCTCATCGACGTCCTCACTCCACACCATTGAAGGCGTTGTCGTTATGATGGTCGTACGTTCCACTTCGGTCGTAGGGGCAGAGGACGTCTCGGCTGCAGTCGCATCTGTGGAGTCCATTGGTTCAGGAGCACCTGAGCGAGCCAGTAGAGTAGGCATCGACGTATCCACAGTCGGCGTCATGTTGTCGTCATTCATATCATCGTGTAGGTTCTCCGAGGCCTCGTCGGGTCGGACGGCCTCTGGAGCATCGGGGGGTGGTGATCCGTCTCGTTCCGAGACCGTACGGCGCCTCCTCTTGCGCCTCTTAGGTGAACGTTGTTTGCGGGTTCGTCCCTCCGTGTCGGAAGACGGGAGGGAGTCGCGTCGCTCTGAGAGGAAGGCCGTCGCGGGAACGTCAAATGAAGGGGCGTCCATATGTTCAGGCGGATGGGTGTCGGAAGTCGTCGCTGTTGGTAGTGGCGCCGGAGTAGCGTCAGGCTTTGAGCGCGACGCGTCGGCCCCAGCGGTATCCGTAGCAGCTGGAAGGGTCACCGGTGCATGGTCCGATGGGCGGCGGCCGGTGGGAGGAGAACAGAGCGCCGATGCGTAGGTGATCGGTAAAACCGTCGTCGGAGCCGGAGGTGCCACGGTAGCGGCTGGCAATTGGGTGATTCGTCGCTGAAGACACTCAGATCTGAGGTGGCCTTCTTTGCCGCACCCGGAACAGGTCTTGGGTTGGCCGTCGTATATGACAACCGCGCGGCACCCGCTAATTTGCAGGTAAGATGGCACGTGGCGATGGAGGTCGATGGTGATCTGCCGTACACCGTTAAGAACAGGGTACGTTTGGAATTGCGCCCAGCGTTCGGCAGTGTGGCCATGTACAGTGCCATAGGGGCGGAAAGCCGCGATAACGTCTTCCGCTGGAAGCTCGAACGGGAGTTCGAAAACTCGTATGGTGCGCATTCCTAAGCCGGCATGGTCGACAGTGACCGCTCCGACATTTCCGTCGGCGTGGCAAAAGCGTAATCCATGGTTGGTGTCACGAAGTATTCTTTCACATACCGCGTCATTGACGACTTTGACGTACACAGTACTGCTTAATATGGACAAATGGATGCCCAAGATGTCAGAAGCTGGGATCTTAGCAACGTCGCGTAGGAAGCGTTCCACTTCCAAGGCCTTTGGTCGTGCGTAGTCGTTGCAGAAGTTGAAACGTAAAGTTGATTTTCGAAAACGGTTGGCCATAATTCTAGTGCACGTAAGCGACACGTAAGTGACGGCCGCTGAAATGTAAACAACAGCGAGCGCGCGCGCTCCGCAGGCGGAAATAACAACACGTCCGCACTGCACGGCGGCGAAAGCCGGACTACTGAGCTACCGAACCGAGTTCGAGTCTCGGTCGGGCACACAGTTTTAATCTGCCAGGAAGTTCCACATCAGCGCACACTCCGCTGCAGAGTGAAAATCTCATTCTGGATCCTGGACATGTGCTTTCCACAACAGCTTACTATCTATCTGAACGCCTAGGAACTTGAACTGTTCTGTCTCGCTTATAATATGCCCATTCTGTCTGATCAAAGTATCGGTTCTTGTTGAATTGTGAGTTAGAAACTGTAAAAACTGAGTCTTACTGTGATTTAGCATCAAATTATTTTCCACAAGCCACGAACTTCTTTCATGAACTACATTATTTGATACTATTTCAATATTACACACAAGATCCTTCACTATCAAGCTGGTGTCATCAGCAAACAGAAATATTTTTGAATCACCTGTAATACTAGAAGGCATATCATTTGTATAAATAAGAAACAGCAGTGGCCCCAGCACTGACCCTTGGGGAACGCCCCACTTAACAGTGCACCATTGGGACTGAACAGCACTACCACTCTCAATATAGCGGAGAATTACCTTCTGCTTTCTGTTCTTAAAGTAAGAGGCGAACCAATTGTAAGCTACTGCCCTTACTCCATAATGGTCCAACTTCTGTAGTAATATTTTGTGGTCAACACAGTCCAAAGCCTTCGTTAAATCAAAGAAAACACCTAGCGTTCGCAACCTTTTATTTAATCCGTCCAAAACCTCACATAGAAAAGAGAATATAGCATTTTCGGTTGTTAAACCATTTCTAAAACCAAACTGAACATTTGACAGCAAATTATGTGAATTTAAATGCTCCAGTAACCTTGTATATACAACCTTCTCGATAAATTTAGCAAACACCGATGGCATAGGAATAGGTCTAAAATTGTCAACATTATCAATGTCTCCCTTTTTATAAAGTGGCTTCACTACAGAGTACTTTAATCGGTCAGGAAACCGACCACTCCAAAAGGATAAGTTACAGATATGGCTAAGTACTGGGCTAACACACATAGAACAATACTTCAGTATTCTGCTAGATACCCTGTCATATCCATGAGAGTTCTTGGTCTTTAGTGATTTAATTATTAACTCAATCTCCCTCTTGTCAGTATCATGGAGGACCATTTCAGGTAACAGTCTCGGAACACTTTTTTCTAAAAGCGCTATATGATTCCCTGTTGGGACTAGGTTTCTATTTAGTTCACCTGCTATATTCAGAAAGTGATTATTAAATACTGTACATATATGCGACTTATCAGTAACACGGACATTCCCACTACGCACTGATTCTATATCCTCGACCTGTCTCTGCAGACCAGCCACTTCCTTTACGACTGACCATATGGTTTTAATATTATCCTGAGAATTAGCTATTCTATCTGCACACCACATACTTTTTGCCTTCCTAATAACATTTTTAAGCACCTTACAATACTGTTTGTAACGGGCTGCTGCATTTAGATTTTGACTGTTTCTAACGTTTTGATATAATTGCCACTTTGTTCTACAAAATATTCTTATCCCTCTAGTCAGCCACCCAGGCTGCCTGTTTGTGCTAGTACCTTGTTTTGAACGTTGTAACGGAAAGCAACTTTCAAAGAGCACGAGAAAAGTCTTAAGAAAAGCGTTATATTTATCGTCTACTGTATCAGCGCTATAAACATCTTGCCACTCTTGTTCCTTGATAAGGTTTACAAAGGTCTCTACAGCAACTGGATCAGCTTTCCTAAACAGCTGATGACTATATTTAACACGTGTTGCAGCACAAAAATCTTTTAGAGTTAAAATTTGTGCATCATGATCTGAAAAGCCATTCACCTTTTTGCTAACAGAATGCCCTTCTAGTAATGAGGAATGAACAAAAATGTTGTCTATGGTTGTTCTACTGTTTCCTTGCACTCTCGTTGGAAAGAATACGGTTTGCGTAAGATTATATGAATTAAGGAGGTCTACCAGCATCCTCTTCCTTGCACAATCACTTATACAATTAATATTGAAGTCACCACATATAACTAACTTTTTGTATTTCCTATAAAGTGAACCAAGAACCTCCTCTAGCTTTAGCAAAAATGTTGTGAAATCGGAGTCTGGGGATCTATAAATAATAACAGTTAGAAGTTTAGCTGCGTTAAATTTAACCACACCTGCACAACATTCAAACACCTTTTCAATGCAGTACTTTGAAACATCAATTGACTCAAATGGGGTGCCGTTTTTCACATACATGGCTACACCCCCACACCGCAAAGAGCTCCTCGAAAAGCTGCCAGCCAACCTGTAACCTGGTAAAGGAAGCCTCTGAATTATCTCCTTATTTACGAAGTGTTCAGATATACCAATAATTTCAGAGTCAACATCTATAAGCAGTTCACTAACTTTATCTCTAATACCTTGTATATTTTGATGAAATATACTAATTCCCTCATTACTCGGATACCTAAGCTTTGTCAAAAGTGGTTCCTTTGTTAGAGAGTCTTCCCTTAAGCAGGAATACCTATCAGCTGACTTCAATCTAAAAAGGGTGCAGCTCTAACACCCACTACTGCAGGAATATGGTCCCCCATATAATAACTCGAAAACTGCAAACTTGGCACGACTGGAAAGATGTGAACACACTCTGCCCATATGCAGGATGATATTCATCGGGGGAATTTTAAGGAAACGTAATTCAACCACGAAAGAAAAGGCTTACATAATACTTGTAAGATTGATTCTTGACTATTGCTCGTCAGTCTGGGGACAATTACACTACTGCCCATTAAAATTGCTACACCAGGAAGAAATGCAGATGATAAACGCGTATTCATTGCATAAATCTATTACCCTAGAACTGGCATGTGATTACATTTTCACGCAATTTGGGTGCATACATCCTGAGAAATCAGTACCCAGAACAACCTCCTCTGTCCGTAATAACGGTCTTGATACGCCTGGGCATTGAATCAAACAGAGCTTGGATGGCGTGTACAGGTAAAGCTGCCCATGCAGCTTCAACACGATCACCACAGTTCATCAAGAGTAGTAATTGGCGTATTGTGATGAGCCAGTTGCTCGGCCACCATTGACCAGACGATTTCAGTTGGTGAGAGATCTGGAGAATGTGCTGGCCAGGCCAGCAGTCGAACATTTTCTGTATCCAGAAAGGCCCGTACAGTACCTCCAACATGCGGTGTGCATTATCTTGCTGAAATGTAGGGTTTCGCAGGGATCGAATGAAGGGTAGAGCCACGGGTCGTAACACATCTGAAACGTAACGTTCACTGTTCAAAGTGCCCTCAATGCGAACTAGAGGTGACCGAGACGTGTAACCGAAGGCACACCATACCATCACGTCGGGTGATACGCCCGTATGGCGATGACGAATACACGCTTCCAATGTGTGTTCACCGCGATGACTCCAAATACGGGTGCGACCATCATGATGCTATAAACAGAAACTGGATTCATCCGAAAAAATGACGTTTTGCCATTCGTGCACCCAGGTTCGTCGTTGACAACAGCATCGCAGGCATCACTGTCAGTGGTGCAGCGTCAAGGGTAACCGCAGCCATGGTCTCCATGCTGCTGCAAACGTCGTCAAAGTGTTCGTGCAGATGGTTGTTGTCTTGCAAACGTCCCCATCTGTTGACTCAGGGATCGAGACGTGGCTGCACGACCCGTTACAGCCATGCGGATAAGATGCGTGTCATCTCGACTGCTGGTGATACGAGGCCGTTGCGATCCTGCACGGCGTTCCGTTTCCATATTCTCCTAACAGTCATTGGATCTCGACGAACGCGAGCAGCAATGTCGCGATACGATAAACCGCAATCGCTATAGGCTACAATCCGACCTTTATCAAAGTCGGAAACGTGATGGAACGCATTTCTCCTACTTACACGAGGCATCACAACAACGTTTCACCAGGCAACGCCGGTCAACTGCTGTTCGTGTATGAGAAATCGGTTGGAAACTTTCCTCATGTCAGCACGTTGTAGGTGCCGCCAACGGCGCCAACCTTGTGTGAATGCTCTGAAAAGCTAATCATTTGCATATCACAGCATCTTCTTGCTGTCGGTTAAATTTCGCGTCTGTAGCACTTCATCTTCGTGGTGTAGCAATTTTAATGGCCAGTAGTGTATTAGAAGAGAGAGAGAGAGGCAAGGAGGGAGGGAGGTAGAAGGGGAGATGGAGAGAGAAAGAGAGACAGACAGACAGAGAGAGAGAGAGAGAGAGAGGATCCAACGAAGAGCGGCATGTTTCATCACAGGATCGTGTAGTATGAGCGACTGCTTTATGATGATTCTCGACAAAGTCCAGTAGCAGACGCTACAAGAATAGACGCTGTACGTTACACAGAAATTTATTGCGGAAGGTCCTAGAACGTATATTTGAAGAAGAGTGAGGCAACATAACACTTCCTCCCAAGTACGTCCCGCGAAGTAACCACGCAGCATTCGCAAATGGTACAGGGAAAGTGGTATGAAATGACTGCTGCAACCGAATTACAGGAGGCTCGCGGACCACAGAGGTTGACGTGGATGTAGGTATTGGCAGACACAACCTATCTGCACGAGCTCTATGGCCATCGTTTCTCATACGGACAAAGCACGTGTGACTAAAAAAAATGCAGTACAAAAAGGAAAATCCACTGATGTGACGAAAGTCATTGGATAGCGATATGTACATATACAGGCGGAGGTAGTATCGTGTATTCAAGGTACAAAAGGACAGTGCATTGCCATTGCCTTGTACATTTGTTGGTTGGTTGGTTGGGGAAGGAGACCAGACAGCGTGGTCATCGGTCTCATCGAATTAGGGAAGGATGGAGAAGGAAGTCGGCCGTGCCCTTTCAGAGGAACCATCCCGGCGTTTGCCTGGAGTGATTTAGGGAAATCACGGAAGACCTAAATCAGGATGGCCGGACGCGGGATTGAACCGTCGTCCTCCCGAATGCGAGTCCAGTGTCTAACCACTGCGCCACCTCGCTCGGTGTACATTTGTACATTTATGGCCACACAGCTGGAATTAACAGACCTTGAACGCGGAATGGTAGTTGGAGCTAGGGCATTCAATATTCCGAGATCCACTGACCAAGGGAGACCACGACGTTTGGAACGCGGATTTACTGCAAACTTCGTACACTCTTAGCACTCCATGAGGACAACAAAATGTGTAAGCAGTAGCGCGTACTTCTCAAGCGTTATTGAGAAAATAGTAAGACACTTTCGGTCGTCAAATATATACCCGTGCGTGGCCATTTTTACCACGAAGCGGCGGCAGCCGAGTGGTTAGCGTTCAAGCCACGTAATCACTTGTTCGAGTCACGTTCGTCAGTTTTTTTTATTTTCAACACAGTCATTTTCTTTACTGTTTACATTTAATTGATATAATGGGAAAAATACGTGTAATCGGATGAACTTTTATTAAATTTACAATGTTATTTGGCAGTCTACAAATTTTTAGTATCACGAATAATAAAATATTCATAACTATCGACTGGTAAACGACCAAACGCATAAAGTGATAATGAAAATGTATGCTTGTCCGTGTCTTCAAATATTGTTCGTATTTAATCGAAAGCGAACGAGAAATTGCTTCTCGTGAAGACGCTATTAAAATACAGTCGATACTGCATGACCAATTATCAGCGCCGATATTTAAGGAAATGCTGCATTATGCATGGTTTGCTTCCAAATTAACGTCAGAGAGGTTTTTGAAAATGTTAACGATGTTTCTTTTTCCACGGGAAACCTCAAAAGACCTTGCGTATGCGGAAACATAGCATTTATTCAATGCAGCTGGTGCCGTTTAACTTTATGTTTTCCATGTTTTTACGAAAAATACCATCCTGTAACTTGTGCTCGTAATGTCGAATGCGACGATTAATTGTACATCTTTCGAAAGCCGTCTGTGCCGGTCAAAACTTGGAGGTAACAAGTCGGTCGGGCTCCTTCCAGGTATAAGGGATTTATCAAATCACGGACAAGCATACATTTTCAGTATCACTTTATGCGTTTGGTCGTTTACTAGTCGATAGTTATGAATATTACATTATTCGTGATACTAAAAATTTGCCGCGCGTGATTAGCCGAGCGGTCTGGGGCGCTGCAGTCATGGACTGTGCGGCTGGTCCCGGCGGAGGTTCAAGTCCTCCCTCGGGCATGGGTGTGTGTGTTTGTCCTTAGGATAATTTAGGTTAAATAGTGTGTAAGGTTAGGGACTGATGACCTTAGCAGTTAAGTCCCATACGATTTCACACACATTTGAACTAAAAATTTGTAGACGTTGTAAATTGAATAAAAGTTCATCCGATTACACGTATTTTCCCATTATATCAATTCTAATATAAATAGTAAAGAAAATGACTGTGTTAGAAATAAAAAAACTGACGAACTGGACTCGATCCAGCGATTACGTGGCTTGAAAGCTAACCACTCGCTTGCCGCTGCTTCATGTTAAAAATTGCCATGCACAGCTATATATTCGACGACCGAAATTATCTTGCGATTTTCTCAATAACGCTTGAGAAGTGCGCGCTACTGCTCACACATCTTGTTGTCCTCATGGAGTACTACGAGTGTACGAAGTTTGCAGTAAATCCGTGTTCCAAACGCCGTGATCTCCCCTTGTGAGTCAAGAGTGTACCGAAAGTATTAAATTTGGACCTAGACGACTGCAAAACTATGAACTGGTCAGATGAGTCCCGATTTCACTTGGTAAGAGCTGATGATAGATTTCAAGAGTGGCCCATACCCCACGAAGCCATGCACTCAAGTTGTCAACAAGGCACTGTGCAAGTTGCTGATGGCTCCAAAATGGTGTGGGCTGCGTTTATGTGGAATGGACCGGGTTCTCCAGTCCAACAGCACCGATCATTGGTTGGAAATGGCTATTTGGAGACCATTTGCAGGCATTCAACGATGGAATTTTTATGGATGACAGTCATCTAGCCGCATTTGTTCGCGATTGATTTGAAGAACGTTCTGAACAATTCGAGGGACATGAATCCCATCGAACATTTATGGGACATAATAAAGAGGTCAACTTCCGCACAAAATCCGGTACCCGTAACACTTACGTAACTAAGGACGGCTGTAGAGGCAGCATGGCTGAATATTTCTGCACGGGACTTTCAACGACTTGTTCAGTCCATGCCACGACGAGCGGCTACACTACGTCGAGCAAATGGAGGTTCGACACGATATTAGGAGGTAGCCGATGACTTTTGCCACGTCAGGGAAAACTGGCCGCAACAGTATTCCATGATTTCGGCGACGGGAATCTACCCGGTCTTGCAGCGTGAGGTCTGAATTTGGCGAGCGGAAGTTGGCAGCACCGCAGCAGCGTCTGCGCGCAACTCCTTTTAACAGGCGGCAGTGGCGGACCGGACGGCTGTCAGTGGGCGACGCGAGGCAACGGCGACGGTGCTCCGCCATCGGCGATGGCTGGAGAGGCGCGGGCCGCCGATGCTGACGGCGACGAGTGAGTAATTACATGCACGTAGCTGGTATAAATAACTAAGCCGCTGTCAATCTCATTCAGACCCTTCTGGATCTAAAATAATTATCTGGGGAGGGGCTGCATCAACATATTGCATTTCTAACGGAGGCAGAAGATGTATTGAAGAATTCACTCCCAATCTAATCAGTCTGTTCCCTGAGGATGGCGGGAGCAACACAGCCGAAACATCTGTTATTGTAGTTCAAATGGCTCTGAGTACTATGGCACTTAACTTCTGAGGTCATCAGTCCCCTAGAACTTAGAACTACTTACACCTAACTAACCTAAGGACATCACACACATCCATGCCCGAGGCAGGATTCGAACCTGCGACCGCAGCGGTCGCGCGGTTCCAGACTGCAGCGCCTAGAACTGCTCGGCCACTCCGGCCGATGTTGTAGTATTTTAAGTATTTTATAAGATGATGTGGCAGTGCACCCAGAAAAAATTTAGTAAGAAAGTAACTGGCTGTACATAACGGCGGTTTAAGGCTGCGCGAGCGACAGCATTAAATAAATGTGGGCCAATACGTACTCTTACATTGTAATAGATTATAACATGCATAATATGTGAAGGTAACGTCCATTAAAACTGTGTTTCACTACTTTAAGCCTAACAGAACCCATAATTCTTGACTGAACTGCTATCCGAGGAAATAATCAACATTACTCATGACACTAAAACGACCCGTCGTAGTCGACTCTTATTAGCTCCATTCACATAGCAAGAAAAACGTTTACTAACAATAAGACTCTCCAACGTGAAACTGAAATAAAATTTCTGCACAAGTTCCTACTTAGGACGTATTAGTGACAAGAGTGATCTTAGCCTTGTTTTCAGTAAATGGAAAGATAAGCCGCTGCGCCTGTCTCATACATGTTGCTCACCAGATGGTAGAGTTTTGTCATGACTGGCTCTCCCAAGGCCATCAGTAGTTCTAATGGAATGTTGTCTACTCCCGGGGCCTTGTTTCGACTCAGGTCTTTCAGTGCTCTGTCAAACTCTTCACGCAGTATCTTATTTCCCATTTCATCTTCATCTACATCCTCTTCCATTTCCATAATATTGTCCTCAAGTACATCGCCCTTGTATAAACCCTCTATATACTCCTTCCAGTAAAGCTGCATGTCCTCGGGAAAAATTACGGCTGTAGTTTCCCCTTGCTTTCAGCCGTTCGCAGTACGAGCACAGCAAGGCCGTTTTGGTTAATGTTACAAGGCCAGATCAGTCAATCATCCAGACTGTTGCCCCTGCAACTACTGAAAAGGCTGCTGCCCCTCTTCAGGAACCACACGTTTGTCTGGCCTCTCAACAAATACCCCTCCGTTGTGGTTGCACCTACGGTACGGCCATATGTATCGCTGAGGCACGCAAGCCTCCCCACCAACGGCAAGGTCCATGGTTCATGGGGGGATCGTAGAGTCTGCCTCATTATTAAACTCAAATTTATTGACATGTGAGCCTAATAACCCCAATGTCTCTGAAGAGGCTTCTGTAAGATATTCTGTAGTCGATTTTACGCAATGTTTCTAGTGCATGTTTCGGTAGAATAAATGTATTTTTGACCGTATCTCCTTTGCCCCGCATTACGCTATGGGTACAGATCGATTGAAAACGTGTAATGTACGCTAGCAATACCGTGTAACAACGAATGTTTAAATTTAACCATGTGGCGTGCCGCCTCGGTTTATTATCCATCTGGATTTATGAACAAACCAAGCCGTGTTTTACGTGATTTTTCCTGAAACCGGGCTGACTGTTTGAGAGACACGTGTGTTCTTTGAGAGAGACTTCTGTTCCTCGAGGACCATCATAAGGTTTGTGGTTCGACTATCATCCAATACGCGACAACAGTCTGTCGTCAGCGATATTGATTTGTTCTTTTGTGCATCCTATCTTTTACTTTTTTCGTAAACTGGTCTCTGCGGCACGTCGCTCACACAGTTTCGTTACTGGGTCAATATAGCGGGCGTATGGTCCTTTTCAAGCTATCAGCGAACCTAATCGTCCTAGGAATTGGTAAGCGAAATTTAAAATCTCTCTAGGGAATTTAGTAACAATACGTGTTTGGGACTACAGACAGTAGAGATACTCCGATATTGCTGACTTAAATAACTATCGATGCTTTTGTTTCTAGAAAAATGGCGTCGGTATCAATAACAAACATTCGATAATATCATAGTATCGTACAAATATAAGAGTATTTGTATCGGAAATATCGAATGGTGTTGGGAAAAACAATAACCTCTTGCTATTAATTTAATGAGAATAAAAATTTAATCAGTATTTACACAGCACGCAGTAAAGACAAGTACACTAGTAAAAATTACATTGCATAGTATACAGTTTATCATAAATATATTAGATTTCAGCAGCGTATACCAGAAACATTATGTATGCTCGCACTACGCCATAAAAGTCATCTAGTAATAATGTAACACTCGAGTTGGTGCACGAAAATATACAACAGACCCGTATTTTGCCTTGTATTCAAAATCAGTGCTTATGTCTTATTAAAGCATGTTATAATTGAATGGTTTTGTCAGTAATGATTCACTGTAACAATGCAACGTACAGATAGCATAAAATCGACGCTAAGGGCTATATTTTTTATGCGTTTGCAATTTTTGTCCTTTGATCCTTACGTTTGTGTTTCATTTTACATTCAAGTTGGTTTATAAAAACGTAGCATGAACTCCACATTTCATCTTGTGTTCTAAATTAGGGCTTTTGCGTGCAAGAAAGCTTAACGATACGTACCCAATCAATACTAGATTGAAAGACATTTTGTTAAAGACAGTCTCAACTTACGTTTTCTTCAGACTCAATATTTTATTTTGCCGATTCAGTCCAACGCGATCCGGAGCTTCAATTCCAGTCTCAATGACTACACAAACTTTTTTTTGTCGTTACATCTGCTTCAACTTTTAGTTTCAGCTAACCACGACGTTGTATAATTTAAAGTGTAAATGCAAATGTGGAAATTTTTCATCGATGCAGAAGATTAACATTTCGCGCCCAAATGAAGCCTATAAACTGAAGCAGACGTCACGCCTAAAAACGTTATTGTAGCCTTTGAGAATAAAGTTGTAACTTCGAAACACGTCGCATCAAACCAAAAGAATAAAATATTGCAGCCGAAGAAATCATATTATTTAAAAAAATTTACGTAACGTAGTACTTTGCTTTGATGTCAGTATTGATACTTTTGCTCCGATATTATACAGGTTTTTTCACCATTTCGTATGTTGGCATCGATGCCAAATATCGCAACTAAACTACTATAGGAACTCTATAGAGTCTGATAGAGGAAATAGTGTTTCGTTAAAGGTCGCTTCCTCTCCATTTGCGTGCACGTGCGGACCGGGGAAAAGTAATCATGAAAAGATAAGCTTATTAGCCGCTCGTCTTATACAAAATAAGAAGAAAAACAATGGAAGACAAAGTTGTTGAATATTCTCTGTAGTTGTGAGTACGTGCGTCTGACCACAAAATATGTTAAGTTTCTCGTGAAGAAGAGGCGATTTATCCATACAGCGTCCGCAGCTCGTGGCCTCGCGGTCGTGTTCTCGCTTCCCGAGCACGGGGTCCCGGGTTCGATTCCCGGCGGGGCCAGGGATTTTCACCTGCCTCGAGAGGAGTGGGTGGGTGTGTTGTCCTCATCATTCATGAAAGTGGCGAGTTTGGACTGAGCAAAGGTTGGGCATTTGTACGGGCGCTGATAACGAACCAAACGTCGTCATTTATCCATACAGCACATGTTACGGAACCCGGGTTGGTTGCCTGCATCGCCCAACCTATTTTTACGGGATAACATTTATCACTAGCGGTTCTGAATTAAAAACAGTGCTTTTTAGGATTATCTGTGTACGGTTGGGCAGTATTTTCAAAATAATGGAAATAATAACTCACTGACACAAAATTGTGTGTAATTCCGAATGTTTGAAGAATAAACTGTATTTTTTTAAACCAAATTGCCAGTATTACGAATTGGTACAAGAGTTTTATTTACAGGTGTCCGCAGCCTGTAGCTGAGTGGTCAGTGCGACAGAATGTCAATCCTAAAAGCCCGGGTTCGATTACTGGCTGGGTCGGAGATTTTCTCCTCTCAGGGACTGGGTGTTATCATCATTCCATCCCCATATACGCGCAAGTCGCCGAAGTGGCGTCAAATCGAAATACTTGCACCTGGCGAACGGTCTACCCGACGGGAGGCTCTAGTCACACGACATTAACATTTTTATTTACAGGTTCTTGTCCACTATGTTACGCTGTGCAGCAGTTGTCGAGCGAGATGCTTTCCTCTACATTTTTAACAAATCTTCGGCAAAAATCGATACACTCTCACCAAACGGTCTCTCGCGACGTTTTATTATTTGGCACAGAACTACGGAGAGTGTCGAGAAATTCTGTTGTGTCTCAAATTCTAACACTTATCAGTGAATAATGCGACACATTTTCCTCTTTAGTGTGATCTGAAATAAGAAATCAATTCTGAGGCATTCTGCACAAGTGAGCTGCTGCAACGGCGGGCAAATGAGTGGCCTGCGTGCCGATAATATTAGCGATGCTAAAAATCTAGAGCAGACTTAAAGAAGAATATAATAATTCCAATCCCAAAGAAAGCAGGTGTTGACAGATGTGAAAATTACCGAACTATCAGTTTAATAAGTCACAGCTGCAAAATACTAACGCGAATTCTTTACAGACGAATGGAAAAACTGGTAGAAGCGGACCTCGGGGAAGATCAGTTTGGATTCCGTAGAAATGTTGGATCACGTGAGGCAATACTAACCTTACGACTTATCTTAGAAGAAAGATTAAGAAAAGGCAAACCTACGTTTCTAGCAATTGTAGACTTAGAGAAAGCTTTTGACAACGTTAACTGGAATACTCTCTTTCAAATTCTGAAGGTGGCAGGGGTAAAATACAGGGAGCGAAAGGCTATTTACAATTTGTACAGAAACCAGATGGCAGTTATAAGAGTCGAGGGGCATGAAAGGGAAGCAGTGGTTGGGAAAGGAGTGAGACAGGGTTGTAGCCTCTCCCCGATGTTATTCAATCTGTATATTGAGCAAGCAG